>NC_140587.1:543366024-543966024 GCF_964204655.1 Triturus cristatus | reverse complement strand
GTTGGTTCACACTGGCTTTCTACTTTTTATTCTATGCTGTGTGACCACTCATATATAAAATGCCGACATGTTTCATTGCCATTTGGAAAAACTCACGGCAACTTCTTCAGGGCGTGGGGTATTGTCATTTCACCCTTTAGCCTTGCTTGATTAGTTAAAAGCAGTTCTGTTGGAAAAAAGACAGACAAACAACACATATCCAAAATATTTGGCTTCTGGTTCAAAAGAGCCCATTACTGTATATACACCATTCCCAACTGAGTATCCCCCAAAATGTTTACCGGGATGTTGCCCATCGTGGGCATACCTTTACCCTCGAGCTTGTGTGTATATAACAGCGGTCACTTGTTCAGGGCTCATCCCCTCGACTCCTATCGTGAGTCTGTGAATACACAGTGAAAGACATGAATCAGAAAATTTGAATTAAAAGTTTTTAGAGGAAACGGATATCGAGTTCCCACCGCTCCCTGTGACATAGACTGCTATTTCTCTTAGTCTAGATACATCCCTATATCGCAGTTGTGTAACTCCTCATGTGTAACTACTGCTTAGCGGGGGTTGGTCTTATATCAAAGGAGGTGCTCATTTTAAGTTCTACCCGCCGTATGGGGTATTATCCCTCATATGTCTCGCTCATGATACGATTCTTAGTGCCTATTGCGTGGCTCATACAAGGTGTATCTACTGGTGATTGGTGGAGCCAAGCTCTTACTAAGAAATTGTGGACAAATTGCTTTACGTAACGGGTCAAGGCGTGCCCTTTTTGGAACCCACGGCCGAGCCAAGTTAACTAGTGCAGGTATCCCTTAGCCTGTGGTATGCACTGCTTTTTAAGAAACCCCCTTTGTTTAAAAGGAAAACGTATAATCGGACTCACCGATATTGTGTCCGTGTCCGGCATTCACTCAGCACTGCAACAACGCAGCCGCTGTCAGCCGTGACTAAAAGCGTGATCTCGCGGATCACGTGGCTACGCTATGTTGGTCCCGCCCATTTCAGGTCGTTCACATTGGCTGGGCCGCCGGAACGCGCCATCTTAGAATGGTAAACTAGATGTATGATATTGTATACATCTACAAGGCAATCAACATAACAGTATGCGAGCGTACCATCACCTAGGAGTTCCGCTTGTGACAATTGACTTAAATCATAGATGAAGTATAAAGTCAAATGTAGTATGAATGATATCTGCATCTTGCAATACTGCAATAAACGGTGTCAGTGATGCCGGGTGCCCTTAGGTTTCTCACTTTGTGGTCCTAGTTTATCATGAATTGGAGCACTCCCATATCGCGCCCTCTCTTGCAATGTTCATACAGTAACCCTTATAGCTGGACTCATACTGACCAGCAGGGGGAAAAAAGGAAGAGCAATGAATGGATGGTGAATGGATTATGTATAAACCTTATTCCACTCAATGGAATCATTCAGTCCAGTCTGGTCCACACCCTCCTGGTAAATCCAACGAGCTTCCTTGCTGCTCAGTCTGGATTCCATGTTAAACTGGTCCCCCATCACTCTTTCTAGTACTACCCAACGTACATCTTTGGGATCATGTTTGTGGTGTTGAAAGTGTTGAACTAGTTTTGTACTCAGTTTTCCTGCACGTAACGTGCTAAGATGTTCTTGAATCCTAACTTTGACCTTCCTGGTGGTAAGGCCGATATAATGTAGCTCGCAAGGGCAAGTCAGTCTATAAATAACATTGGATGTATTACAGTTACTGAATTTGTTTAAATACCACATTCGGTTGTTTGCGAGGGTGACACTTTTAGTGGCTGTTGTAAGCCTACATACGGAACAACCCCCACATGGATAATGTCCTTGCGGAATGTTATTTTCCCGTGGGTCTGATTTGGGTCTGGTGTGTACCAGCTGATCACGTAAGTTTGCCGATCGTTTAAATGCAAAGCGTGGTGGAGGCATTTGCATGTTGGCAGTGCTTAACAGATGCCAGTGTCTACGGATGATCTGCCTAATTTTGGTGGATAGGGGGCCAAAAGTGGTAACCACA
The DNA here is from genome assembly GCF_964204655.1 of Triturus cristatus. NCBI lineage: Eukaryota > Metazoa > Chordata > Amphibia > Caudata > Salamandridae > Triturus > Triturus cristatus. Next base: position 543,964,010 of record NC_140587.1, on the reverse strand, counting down.
GGAATACATTCGCCCTTTTGCTTAGAAGTTCTTTCCAGGAGAGCCGCACAAGGCGTGTTGTATGCTCGTTTTTTCGCCTGCCTGATTACTTTCTTAGGATATGCTCGGTTCTCCAGCTTGGTAGCTAATACGTTAGACTGTTCAGAGTATTGGCGAAGGTTGGAGCAATTCCGGCGGTATCTTAAAAACTGGCCCACAGGTAAGTTATGCTCTGGGATGATATGACCTGTAGTGCAGCAGGGAGTTTTTGTCAGTTGTTTTGTGGTGCACCTTAGTAACGAGCTTGTCATGCTCGGCCTGTATGTCCAGGTCAAGGTACACTGCAGATGTTCTGTTCACCGCCCAAGTGAATTTTAAGCAGACATCAAGGCCATTCAGCCAGTTTAGAAATTCAGTGAGTCTCTCTTCCGAGCCCTCCCATATACACAGCACATCATCTATATATCTCTTCCAGAGAACAATGTTCTTCTGGAAGAGATTCGTGTGGGAATGGATATGGTACGCCTCGAACTGGCCCACATAGATGCAGGCCAGACTAGGAGCAAAGGTAGCCCCCATCGAGGTGCCCGACACCTGGAGGTACACCTGTTCTTTGCACGAAAAAAAGTTTTTAGTCAGTGCGATCTCAATGCACTGGAGTACAAAGGTTTGAGGAGTGTCATAGAACCATTCAGAGTCCCTCAGGGCGCGGGCTGCTGCCACCAGCGTAGCTTCCTGAGGGATACTCGTGTATAATGATTCTATGTCTATGGTGACAAGGAATTGGTTCACAGGATCGTATGTTATATCCTCCAGGATTCTCAAGACATCTGTGGTGTCTTGGACGTACGAGGGTTGGGTGATGACACATTCCCTGAGAAAAAAGTCCGCAAATTGTGACAGTGGTTCTAAAAGGGATTGGATGCCCGATACTATTGGACGTCCAGGTGGGGGTCGTTGTGGCTTGTGAATTTTGGGTACAATATAAAAAGCCGGCATCCTTGGTTTTAAATTGATCAGAAATTCCGCTTCTTTATATGTTACCCATTTCTTTTCTTTGGCCTCTGTCACTAGTTTGATGATAGTGGCCTGAAGATCATTAGTGGGGTCCCGCGCCAAAGGTTGATAATTGCAGTGGTTCCCCAAAAGCCTGGCCACCTCGATGTCGTAATCCTGGGTATCCATTACCACCACTGCCCCGCCTTTATCGGCTGGCTTGATAGTGATGGTTTGATTACTTTGTATACTTTTTAAGGCTTGCCAATCTCTGATGCTCATGTTGCTATGAGCCACAGTATGGACATTTTGTTCTGCCTGGCTGATGTCTTGAAGGACCTTCTGCTCAAACACCACTGTTTCCGGGCCTACTGAGCTCGTCGGAGGACAAAATTTGTGATGGACATCGTAAGTTGGTTGAAAAAATTGATGCCTGCTCCTGTTCCTTCCCTTCAAAAAACTTTTTTAACTTGATCTTCCTCATCAGACCATAGAGGTCTGCCCGAAGTTGGAACCCGTCGTGACGGGGAGTGGGTACAAACCCTAGGCCTTTATTCAATACTTCCAGTTCCATGTCCGTGAGTTGGTATGTGGAGAGGTTAACCACTATGTTGTTCTCAGTCGCAGTTATAGGGGTGTTCTGCCCCTGCTGCGTGTGATCCTCGGGGAGAAGGGCTGCCAGGTGGAGTTCGGATTCTGACGGGCCCGCCCCCTTCCCCGGCCTCTGTAATTGGACCCTCTTTGATTTCCGGGGTTGTGGGTTTGTTGTCCTAAAAAAACCCTAAACAGGGCTCCCAGGTCCTCATTAGTTTGTTCCTGGGGATTAAATCTGACCTGTTGGTTGGAGGTCGAAGGTTGGGCAATGGGTTCTTCATCTTCACTGCTTGTATTTTCGAATGTCCAATTATTAGGTGTTCTTCTACCCTGTCTACGACCACCTCTCCCTCCAGTTGTAGGCATGGGTTGTGGCTGAGTTTGTTGGTAGTATTGGTCCTCAACATAAGGGAAGGCCCATTCGTGGCTGAATCTATCTAAGTTGCGTCTGAGTCCTTTTATTTTTTGATTGACCATGTACGTTTGATATTCGCTAAGGTCATCTTGAATTCTGGCTAGTTGTTCTTTCGTATCAGTTATGGTAGTATCTGATTTTAGTGTTTCTTCTAGCTCCAGAATTTCTTTAAGGAGCTCATCACTAAGCCTCTTGGCCGTACTGATTATCAAGACAAGCCAATCCCGGGTGCACTTGTTTGCTATATAGCTCCAGTCCACCCGGAATTTCTTGTCTTCTAAAAAGATCTTCGGTTCAATGCGTACCAAGAGACTCGCCGGCGCTGCGCCTGCCCTTAAGTACTCAGTCATGAGCGCTCCATGGAGTGCTATCCTTATTTGTCGTTTCTTGGTGTTAGATAGTTTATCCCATTCATCACGGGCTGAAGGTCCCCCGTTTAAAGGAGCACTTGGTAAAAGGGAGGGGCCTGATAGTATTGATGCTATATGTTCATCAGTGAAGGCTAAGCAAAATTTGTCCATTTTCCTACTAGCACTAGCTCGGACCTGCAGTGGTGTAGGTGCCCTGTGCTTATGAATAGTATCAGAAAATGAAAGAATATGAATCCTAACCTGTGAGACAGTGTATGATGGGGAGTCTTAGGGGTGCCAACAAAGAGGATATGTGCTGTATCTCGTGGTGAATGAAAATCTAAAAAGCTCTCACGGCTAGGCTGCCGTTCTCAAGACCAAATCACAAAAAGGAGCTGGAGGGGCAGAGAACAGGTCATCCCCCACTCAGAAATCTGTATACAATAAAGGACCTGTTCCCACAGTGAGCATTTGATTCATGTATCCATTGCAGTTGTCATCTAATTTTAGACGAACTGTAGAGCAAGTGTTTTAATGTCATCAATGCTACTTCTAGGTATGGCTCACTATTCAAAGGAAAGACAAGGGTTATTCAAACGAGATAAGGAAAAGACTGTCTTTTTATCCAACAATAATGTCTAAAAACACCCCCATGTGGAAAAAAGTGTAGAAAAGGAGTGATGGCACCTCACGCTTTCCTACTAACAAACCTATTTAACTGTGGAATAGAAGGTCCTACTTTTTTATTGTTTCCCTTTTTACCAATTATCCTGTGATCTCTCCTACAGAAAATTCCAGAGGCCAGATACAGTGGGAATAATACTCATTTATGTTTTGTTTTTAAGTGTTATCTGGACTACTCCACTCTCTCAATTAATTGACGACTGATTAAAAAGAGAGCAATATTCTTTCAGGATCTTGTCCTCGTAACAAAACCCATTGACCCTTTCTGGGAACAAAAGATCGGCCTAAAAGGATGACAGAACCAATGTAGTAGATGTGAGGGTGATAATACTCCAGGACCATCGCACCTCTGTTTGTAATCCTGTCAGGGGAACCCAGAATAAAATTGAGGTTTGGTATCCACTCTAGACAGTTTCAACCTATTCTTTGATCTCTAATTATTGTATACCGCTCTTCCACTGAACAGTTGAGCCCACTGAAACATTAATTTATGTCTTTGAGTGTGGGAAACTGCCCTATGATGAAAAATTCCACAAATAGTTGGTGAGGGCTGTTTTTCCAAATCAGAGGGAACCCTGGTAATTGAATATAAACTTTCACTCATTAATCCATGTATGTTATATGTGTGTATTCCTCCACATAAGAAAGTTGGGAAACAGAAAACAATATTTATAAACAAGCAAAGAGACAGAAATTAACAGCATGAAAAGTTAAGGAAAGAGGAAAAAAGGACACGGGGTTATTCACACAAGGAAGGATAAGATGTCATTAAAAAGACTGAAAATAAAAAGGGTAAAGGAAAAAGGGGAGGAAAACTCAAAGTGATAAAAAAAGAAGTAAACATGAAACAAAGTAAACAATGAGAAGTAAAAGAATTGAAAAGTATTGCATTGGAACTAATGAGCTACATTCCTGTAGAGGAAGGACATGCATGCAGAGAAGGTGTATATCCATTTACCTTATCAGGCCCCATAGGCAAAGTCTACCTATCCAAGCCAAAACGAAAGCTATTCCTCGAATTATTGTGGTCTGCATCTTGATTTAATCTGTGTTGCATCTAAAACCATGTGTCCTTGTCATCCAAAACCATCTTGAAGTATTTGAAAAGAGGAAAATATTTCAATGAGATGCCTAACATGCAAACTACACTAAAATATGGTTCCAGCTAAATCACTGGAAAGGTTGTCAGAATCCTTTAGTTTAACTCTGTGAATGCTTCAAGATTGGGTTGCATTACATCTGGAGGTTAAAAAGATGAATTCATGATGGGCATTTATCACCGCAGGACGATAATATGATAACATCAGTGTTAAGATATAAAACTGCAGCCTCCTGACATCTCAGAGTAGAGTTGCTGTGGCCTGAAGTATTGCACATGCTTCTGATTCTTCAAGGATTGACCAAGAGCATCTCGAACTAATCCCCAAACAGATTATCACCTGGAAAAGGGATCTTCAATAAGCAGGACGTTTGTGCTCCATCCACTATCTATTTGGAAAAACAACTTAATCTGGGCTGTGAACCCCCACGAGATCTCTTTGCAGCTGGTGTTGAAAGTGACATCCAACTTTAATGTGGCCACCGTTTACACATGAGCCAGTAACAGAGAATAATCATTGCCCTCCTTCCACGGCGTTGATAAAGAATACAAATCTTTGACCAAACATTGTAAGGAATAAACCACACAGATCACAGGAACCAGAGATTAAGTCGAGCCTAAATAGGATCTTTTCAAGGCAGAATATGCTACCTAGACAACAGTGTCCATGAAAATCTGATTCCACAGTGAGAGATCCCATCAGGCTAACTTGATTACCTGGAATAGGATCAAAGGAATGAGGTTCCAAGCAACTCTCAGCTAGAGATCCCTCTTGAATCATGGGACACAGGTAGTGAGCCAGATGTCGGCACTTAGAAGATTCCTAGGGTGACATCCACATTCAACCCTCAAGGATTAGACAAGCACTAGAAAAATGGCAGAACCTAGGAACGCAGTACTAAAATTAGGGTTCTACCTGACGGAGACAGAAGGTCTCTCCAGATCAATGAGCAAGCAGGCAATCTGCATCACTCTTGCAGAATGGCCACCCCCTGTGCCAGAGCTAACAAACCTCGAGCAGGCAATTCCTCCATTTTCTGTGACACCTTCGTACTTCATGACAAGAGCAGAGCACCATAGACCAAAGCACAAATGACAGTTCTCCCCATGGATTTTACCCTGCAGAGTTAGAAGGGAACCCCACACATCAATGTCACTTCCTCTCTTCTGCGAATCAGATGTCGCAAATCAAGAGGGGAGCACCATAAGCCCATGCAGCAATGCCATCACCCCACCTACAAATAAGGCCATATTGAGCCCAGTGACCACCAGTTTGAAATTTTCACGGACTGTCCATAATTTAGCCCTAATGTCCATTGCCCATGATGGCTGGTTTAACGGACGGCACTTGTCCACAATTTTAGCCTTTCAGCCACAGGACAAATGTTAATTCCAACGATTCAGATTCCCCAGCTGGAGTGGAAGGGAGGGAGTCTCCTGTTTTTTTGGTTTTTTAAATTTTTTCTTTTTTTGTCCTCATCTCACCAATAAGCTGTCTGTGGGTCTTATGTAGCCGATGCTTCGATCTGTGGGCCCTCTGGCTTACCGCACTTGCTTAGGTCGCCTGACCGGTCCCATTAGTAAGGGATCTTGGTGCAATCATAGGACCAACTATATTAGTCTCAGGTTACGACCCTACCAAGTGAGGGGCAACCAGATGTTTGTCAAACTGTCGTCCTCTCCTTCGTGGTTCAGGCGGGCCATGGCAAATGAGGCTTTAAGCCAGTCCTCGCACTTCGGGGGGAGGGGATATTTCCACTTTTTACAGACTTCTCTGTATAGTAATAACCCGCGGGATATTTGCGGAGCAGTCTGACAAAATAGTCCATCGACCCCGAAGAAGACAAGAGACAGATTGACATCAATGTTGACTTTAAAAATATCTCGAAGGGTATCGCCAATCCCCTTCCAAAAGATTTCTAGTTCGGGGCATTCAAAAAAGATATGAAGGTCGTTAGCAATAGGCATCTTCCACCTTGGGCATTTGGGAGTTGGGAATAGGGCAAACTTGGCTATTTTAGCTGGGGTATAATAAAGTTTATAAATGACGAAGAAATGGTTCTTTTTTAGGCTTGTAGGTTTAATATATTTATATAGTACTTTCAGTGAGGGATCAAACAGGGTGAATATAGAAGGTTCAAAAGAAGTATGGTTCCAGACCGAAGACCAGGACGGGATTTCCAGATCTTCAGCTTCTAATATATGATTGTACCACACTGATATCTCTTTCTTAAACAGTGTGTGGAGAAGGGAACTAGAGGCGTGAGGTGCTGGCTGCCTTGCCAACATCCCAACAATCGCTCCCGATATCCAGCAGGTAATGGAGTATCTTGAAAACCATGACTCGATTGTTCAGGCAGTAGAGCAATGGCGGATGCAATGCAAAAAGTTATCGTGGCGGAATGGGATTTCTGCGCAGCCGCAAAAGATCTACTGCAACGTACGACCTTTGACAACATCGCAGATTGCCTGCCAATTCAAATTGCCGCTCCAACATTCGAGGAACATTACTGTCCCTTCGAAGATATGAATTGGATCACTTCCCTTTTCTCACATGATGGCAATAATGACCTCTTGGAACATTACGCATCTCAAGCTGAAGAACTTCCGGACTGCAATCTCCAAGACTTGTGAGAAATTCACAATCTTCTTGGATTGACTTTTACCAACTTTTTTTACTTTTTCCTTTCAATTTTTTTAATACACTTCAATTGAACTATTTTCATATATTAACTTTCCAAGTATGCTCAGGCATTTGAACTCTGTTTTCATTATTGCCCCTTACCTCTCCAGTCTCACCAGGGATGGGTAATGTATGGCCTATCCACATACGCTATTTACTTCCTAAATTAGCCGAAACCCGACATCCATTTTGAAACCATCTCTATTTTTTGTACACACGTCTCTCTGCCTGCCTGTTATCCACAAAGCCCTTTCACACAAATTTACTCATCCTCAGCCTCTACTCACGAGCTGGCGATCAAAATCAAAAAACATGACATTGTTTAGGAACTGGTTGGCACAGTGTGCTAATCGTATCCTACCTTTATTTTCATTATAGAATTGAGTCATTCATGTCTAATAGCTATTGTTTATGTCACATGGAACTGTTACATGTAATGTGGAATTCACTAATGCAGCAGCTTCAGATTTGAATATAACAGAATCGGTTGGAGTTTGCCTCAGCTCGGTGCCTTAGCTCTTTGCACAAGAATGTTTTTTTGAAAGAGCTGAAGACAATAACGTATGGTTTGACGAGAAGGGTACCTAATGTGCTTCTCAGAAGCACAATTTTGTGTTCTTCCTCAAAGTTCCGATGTGACTAGAACTATTACCAATTCTGACACGCACCAGATTGAATCTACCGTACAACAGATTGCTGACTGTTCTACTGTTGATAATTTTGTGTCACAACAAAGGAGTACCAGGGTACCAAAGAAGTTTGATGATTACATTTTGCGATTTTTTATTTTGTTTCTTTTCTTAAAGGATACATGTGCTAATCGTATCCTACCTTTATTTTCATTATAGAATTTCGAGTCATTCAAGTGTAACAGGTATTGTTTATGTCACATGGAACTGTAACTTGTAATGTGGAATTCACTGATGCAGGAGCTTACGTTTGAATACAGCAGAAGCGGTTGGAATTTGCCTCAACTGAATGCCTTACCTCTTGCACCAGTGGATCCATTTATGGCACTTAAATAAAGACACTCTTTATATAACTTTCAGACTCCATCGCTTTATTACACACAGCCACTTTCTTAGACACACCTGATTTCACCATTACTCTTCTGTGGCATTGCAACAATCTGCATTATATTCTTCACGATTATTTCTTTATTCCTGCTTCCTAAAACACTGCATTCGAGTCTTCAGAAAGTAGAGGTGAGTAGTTCGCTTCCCACACCCTGTATCGTATAAACGCATACTAACACTACTTACACAGATATGCTAAAGCGACCAGTATCCTACAGCGCCCACAGACATCACTTTACACCAATCAGCTCACAGCTTATGCTCATGGTTTCATCCCGAGTCTTCACACCAGTACCAGTGAGTAGTTTGCTTCCCACTCCCGCTATACTCTAAACGCATACCAACACCACCTTCACAGCTATCCTACAGCGGCCAGTATGCTACAGCGCCCAGACCACATCAGTTTACACTACTCAGCTCACGGTTTAGGTAAACGCTTTCATCCCCGAGTGTACCGGCACCTCACCTCAGAACCCTCTCACTCACGGCGAAACAGCACTTTCACACCAGTAGGACTAAATACTTTGCTTCACACTCCCTGTATAGCACACCCTAAACACTCCACAGATATTACAGTGCTCCTACCCTCCCCTTTCCTATTTTTTTTGCCTTTTTCCCCCTTACTTGTTTCAACGGATTCACAAAATGGTGGCCAACACTTCCAAGTTGCAACAGCTCGCACCGCTCGCAGCCAATAAGCAGCAAGCTCGTGCTTGTAACGCCTCAGCCCATCAGATGGCAGAATTCCCAAATATCGATATCTGCAAATTTTGATATTTCTCAAAAACGACCGAACGGATTTACACCAAATAAACAAAAGCTTGCTTTCTAGACCAAGCCCCTTCTCCCTGCCAAATTTGGGATAATTCCGTTCACCCGTTCAACCTGTAGCCTTGTCTAAAGTTTCCTATGGAAATTAACATGGAGAAAACACGTTTTGGGACCACCCTTTTTTCTCGGCCCCCCCTTGACAAATCACCCCCAAACTTCCCACATAGGAGCTGATATGAACAAAGAATTAGTTTGGAAAATTTCATGAAGATACATCTCTACGGCATATTATCAAGCCCATTATTGCCGTTTTAGCAGCAGTTTCCCGCCACTAAAGCGGCGATAATTTTAACGCCGTTCCTTAATAACATGGCCCTCAGAATGTAATGTTAGAATGTAAGGCTGTCATGAGGGGAACCTTGTGGAATTTGTACACGGTGCCGGATTAGATGGTTGCTTTACTGTCTGCTCCTGTTGGTCGTTGTTTCAGGTGTCTTGTTTTCTTGTAATAAATCTACTTATTGGATTCACTACTGTCTGCCTCTTCACTACATAAATTTGGCGACGAGTGGGAGAAGGCAAAAAGAAGGCACCACTCAGCAATATTTCAAAATTGCTTGTGCTGTGCCGAAGACCCGTTTTGTTCGTGTAGCTGTTTCTACTTATGCCAGGGTCGTTGGATCATTGAACTATGTCATCCGACTTCTGGTAGGATTTATATTTTTAGGTTTTGCGATTCCTCTGCTTCGTCACTACATTCTGGTCGCTGTACTACACATGTGTAAGTAGTGTTAGTATGCGTTTATACTAACAAATGCATCATGGTAGTAGGGAGGGCGACCTCTCAGGCGCAGCTCATGCAATGTCCTGGGGTGTGCATTCGCTGGACATTTGTGTTTGCTATTAGAGGGTGGTGCATGGCTTCCACCCTGTGATAGCAAATACTTGTTCGACTACTTGAAGCGAGAGGAGGAAAACCTTGTATCGCTGTATTGAGGGGATGCGGATGGTAAAAATGGAGAGAAAAGAACAAAAAAAAAAAGCGGGGTCTCACCCGTTCTTTTAAATGAGGCCCCTGGTGGGTGGGTAATGTTCCGTGCCAATCCAATTATTATATTGCGGGGTCTCTGTAGGACTGGGGATCTTAATGTTACATGTAAATTTGACACGGAAGGGCACTGAGCCACAATCCGGGTCTTTATTTAAATATGCAGGGTGGGCCTCGGCAGTCCCTGAAGCCTCGGTGGTCCTAGACAGTGTCTTATTTGTTCTGTAATCACACGGGCAGTACTTATGGTGTTATAACGTGATACACTCATAGAACTCTTGCAGTTGTACAATTACCCAGACTTCATTTGTCTAATAGTCAGTTAGATTATGTTTGGTAGGTGTACTCTAATATTAAAAAATGTTGTCCTTAAAATCTCCTATAAACAGGTGATTTTCACAATAAACAATAGACAAGTGTCGTCAGAAAAAGAAGACCTATACACTCAGTTATTTATTTGAAAAGATAAGTAACCTTTATTAAAACAGAAATAAATAGAAATGTAACTTTAATAGAACAGTATAATAAAAAAAATGTGGGTTGGACTCCAGTGGAAGCAGCATAGGAAACCTGCAAGACAAAAATGAAACATAAGTATGTGTGCTATGTGGAAGAGGTAAAGAAAGGTAGTCCGAATTAAAGGACCATAGTGAGAATGGAAGAGAGGGGAGTGGGTGGAAGGGAGAAGGGGAGGCAGAGTCAAAAGAAGAGAGGGAGGAGGAGACAGAGCGTCGGCCTATTGCACCCAGCCCTTAGTGTTTACCCTCTGTCACCCGTTTGTCTAGGACGCTGGGGTCTGCGAGAAAGAGTCTGGTTCAGCAAGTCCTTAAAATTAAATACATGAGGCCAGAGATTATGGGCCATATTATGAAGGAAGGGCAATAACATTATCACTGCTTTAGCGGCAGGAAACTGCCGCTAAAGCGGCGATAAGGGGTTGATAATATGCCCTTGTGAATTCCCTTAGAAGCCCAGGTTCTGGTGTGAATCTGGGCTTCTATGGGAATTTACAAGGGCACATTATCAACCCCTTATCGTCGCTTTAGCAGCAGTTTCCTGTCGCTAAAATGGTGATAATGTTATCGCCGTTTTTTGATAATATAGTCCTACATTATTAGCTACGGGAAAATTGCTTGCATGCACCTGTGCATCCAGGGTGCTGCACCCCAACCCCTTCCCCCATACTGTGCTCAATTGTAGGTCTTGCACACCGAGGCTTCACTGCTCACCTGCCACCACTGGTGTGTCCCACGAAGTGTTGGTGCAAGCTCCTAGTCCGGGGTATGTTTTTACGATAGACCAGGTCTCCAGTCGGGGACGGTGTCTTGATACCACGATGGAAGGTGTCAGAATGCCAGGGCATCATTGCCGGGTCAGCTCCTGCTCCGCCCTTCTTGTGGCAATCAATGGAATGTCTGAAAAGGGAGAAATAATTTAATGGTGGAAACATCTGGAGGTAAATTAAGGTATATTTCAAGCTTGATAGAAAATAGGAGTTGAGTGCATCCTTCGTTTTTGAAGTACGATCTACCAACTGTTGATGGTAATCGTGGTTCAAAGTGGAGCTGGAGTGCACAAGAATACACAAGGTTAAATAATAATATGTTATGCCAACGTTCACATACAAAGGAACAGAGCGCATGCTGGAAGCATAATGTGCGCGTGTAATGCAGTGGCAGGAGCCTGTGTGCATGTACACTTAGTAAGGAGCTCACTACAGTGTCCTAAAAGCCAACACCACGTGTCTGTAGGGCAGCGCTGCCCGCTGGCTCAGGCCTACAGAATGGTCCAGCAGGTCCTTAAAATTAGACCGATGTGACTGAATGAGGTCAGAGATCACATCATTATGCACGGCAACATCGCTTTTTCATACGTGAGCACTCAGGGTGTTGCAACCCACCCCTTCCGCAGAACCCCCCTCAACAGGTGTCTGTAGGGCAGCGCTGCCTGTAGGTTCAGGAATACCTTATGGTATAGCAGGTCTTTAAAATGAGACAGAGATGTGACTGAATGAGGTCAAAGATCACATCATAACACATGACAATATCGCTTATTCGCACGTGCGCAGTCTGGCTGATGCATCCCATCCCTCCCGCAGCACCACGCTGAAGAGGTGTCTGTAGGGCAGCGCTGCCCGCTGGCTCAGGCCTACAGTACAGTCCAGCAGGTCTTTAAAATGAGACAGAGATGTGACTGAATGAGGTCAAAGATCACATCATAACACATGGCAAATCGTTTGTTCGGACTTGCGCAGCTAGGCTGAAGCACCCCACCGCTCTCGCCGCAGCGCGCTCAATTGGAGGCCCTGTGCACCCAGGCCGCTCTGCTTACCTGCTGTCATTGTTGTGTGAGCAAACACTATGGGCAGCAGTGCTCACAATTCAGATGGAGTGTTGATTGCAGGAGAGTGTACACCTCATGGATCCCTTTCGTAGACGACGAAGGGCTAACAATTTAGAGACTGTGTTGATTGCCAGGATGGAGTACACCTCATGGATCCATTTCTTTTTTTTATTGCGCATTGTGATATGCGAGGTGGATGTGGCAAATCATTTGAGGTAGTGTGGAAGAAGAGGGATGTGTGGCATTGTGGTTATCCTATTTATACGTAGGCAAAGTGGGCTGGGCTTGTGTATGCCAGGCCAGCGTAGGGGTGTGAATAATTATTTTGGGGACGTGGGCGTTGTTCAGTTCCTGCCTGGCCAGGAAGTGTACTTATGTGTGTTTCTTTTGTAGTTTTGACCTCGCAGAGTGTGTGTTGTGATCTCTGTAGAAAGACACCTGGAGCCAGGAGGTATTCTTAAGCCATCTTTATTCAGTCTCCAGTTCAGGTTACATCTGTCTCTACTCCAGCCAGCCTAGTGTGGTACCAGCCCCACCAGGAGCAGCCTCCCTAGCTGCTCAGCCCATCTTCAACTGCCAACACTCATCCACTCAGACACCCAGGCATTCCATGCATCACAGGCACACCAACATTCTATGACCATCTCACGCTCTGGCTGAGCAGCTAGTGGCAGCAGTGCTGGACTACAATGTTAAACAATTAAGTAGGATATAACATTATCCCTTTTTCTTCAACAAAAACAAACATGCAAGTGATAAACATCAAAGAAGAACTATCCACAAGAAAAATGAATAGTGGTACAAGTCCCACGGATGCAAACATAAAATAAAACATCGCAGGAGAAAGAACCATTATACAAAGAACGGATCACGCATCACAGACACACCAACATTCCATGACCATCTCATGCTCTGGCTGAGCTGCTAGAGGCAGCAGGGCTGGATTACATGTTATACCCTACTTTATTGTACTTCAATCCCATCCTCGTCGCCAAAATAAATGTTGTGATCTCTGTAGAAAGACACCTGGAGCCAGGAGGTATTCTTAAGCCATCTTTATTCAGTCTCCAGTTCAGGTTACATCTGTCTCTACTCCAGCCAGCCTGAGCAGCTAGTGGCAGCAGTGCTGGACTACAATGTTAAACAATTAAGTAGGATATAACATTATCCCTTTTTCTTCAACAAAAACAAACATGCAAGTGATAAACATCAAAGAAGAACTATCCACAAGAAAAATGAATAGTGGTACAAGTCCCACGGATGCAAACATAAAATAAAACATCGCAGGAGAAAGAACCATTATACAAAGAAAGGATCACGCATCACAGACACACCAACATTCCCTGACCATCTCATGCTCTGGCTGAGCTGCTAGAGGCAGCAGGGCTGGATTACATGTTATACCCTACTTTATTGTACTTCAATCCCATCCTCGTCGCCAAAATAAATGTTGTGATCTCTGTAGAAAGACACCTGGAGCCAGGAGGTATTCTTAAGCCATCTTTATTCAGTCTCCAGTTCAGGTTACATCTGTCTCTACTCCAGCCAGCCTAGTGTGGTACCAGCCCCACCAGGAGCAGCCTCCCTAGCTGCTCAGCCCATCTTCAACTGCCAACACTCATCCACTCAGACACCCAGGCATTCCATGCATCACAGGCACACCAACATTCTATGACCATCTCACGCTCTGGCTGAGCAGCTAGTGGCAGCAGTGCTGGACTACAATGTTAAACAATTAAGTAGGATATAACATTATGCAATTTAGATTAGTGTAGCATGTGTCGGAAGGGCGGAAACTATTGTTAATGAGATGGCATGTGATCTAGGCTGTGCAGTCTGCCCGTGGCTGATGATTCTCCTTAGAGCCAGCAATACCCAGGCCGAAAGGCAGCACAATAATGTGCAGACACACACATCAGGGGCATTGTGTAACACATATTTGTTTTTTGATGGAACGTTTGAGATGCATGGCAATCACACGTGGAAGGCTAATGTATAGAGCATGAATATTGATCAAGATGATCGTTGCATGTTGTGTGTAGTATAAAATATGTGTATACAGGAAAACATTTTTCAAAAAAGCTTTCTAAGCAGGAGAGGTGTCTCTCATCAAACACTGTTGAGAGAATGAGTAAAATGGGTGGGGTCATACAAGTGTTACAATGGGAAATGTTATGAACCAATCAAATGCTTTTTTTTAAGGTCACATGGCAATCGCGCACCGAGCGCGCAAGGAGGCCGCACCTGATGCGATTTTTAAGTTTATTACAGTTAGAAATATATAAATGTTTAAAATAATTTAGATTTTTGCGTCCTCTCATATACTGTTTAAAGTTATTTAGATATACTTTTGAGACAAAAAAAAAGGGAATGGCATACCCGGCACGATACTATACGTCTGTGACGTAACACAGGGCCTGGCAGCGTGTACTCGTCGAATACGCAAGCAGCAGGTGCAACCCCAGACGTACATGACGTAACTCGTGGTTTGGTACTGCGTACCCGTCGGATACCAAAGTAGTACCTGGGGTGACTTCATGTGTATATGATGTTACGCGGGACGTGGTGCCACGAACTCGTCGGATACGAAATGCGCATCATTTACGAGTTTAGCAATATGGCGGATAGGATTCGTGTGGTGATGGCGCTTGGTACCCTACCGGTATGGGAGTGCAGTTTTTCCCCCCCCAAAAAAATATACATATTTTTGGGGGAAGATATAAAACATTACATGATTTTTAAAGTTAAAAACAAGAAGTATAATAGAGTTCCAAAATATTTAAAAATATAATAGCAAAAATATAGGTTTTATAAACATTAAAATATGAAATTAACATTTAAAAAACCTTTGAAATTGTGAGTGCTATGTAGTATATGGCATTCTTCTGTGTATGGTTTCAAAAATAGTAGTCAGCATTTTAGAATGGGTGTATCAAAGTTTATATTAGAGCATCAGTATGTGCATCAGATTGTCACGTGGATGATGTCATGAGTGATGTCATCAGAGATGTCATTGAGATGTCATCAGTGATGTCACTGACCATGTCATGAGTGATGTTATATGTGACATCATCAGCAGTGCATTGCGGGCGCGCAAGTTTTAGTTAGCTCAACTAACTATAACAGGCGAATTTCTCTAGTTTTATATGAGTCAAATGTACAACTAACTATAACGTCCCTGAAACCTATGGTTTTTTTTGTGAATTTCTAAGGTTTTTTAAATGCTAATTCCTAACTATAACGTCTGTAAAACCTATGTTTTTTTTCAGTGAATATAAATATATATATGTATATATACTGACCAAAGCTTGCAGATTCCTTTCTAAACAGGTTTTTCAAAGAAAGGCAGAGCACACCTCCGTTGACTTACCCTACAACACCCCGAAGCTCGGCGACTAAGTCCTCATCCCCGACTTCCATCGCAAGTGGAGATACAGCAAGTTTGAAGGGCCCTTCAAAGTAATCTTTCAACTCCTACAGCTGTCAATATAGAAGGGAAAGGGTCCTGGATACACCTCTTGGACATTCACTTTGACCCATCACTACCAACACCACCGAAGGAGTTACCATCACAGAATTTTCCAACATGAACTATGAACACTTTGGTGACAAAAGCACTTGTAGGGCTTTCCCCAGACTTTGCAAACACTTTGGTGCCGATCACGATCCGGTAAAAAAATAGCCCGTACGACTCGTATCCGGTCTTTTTACCGTACGAATCGTACAAGTGCCGTACAAACTGCCAATTACGATTCGCATGGGAAAAAGACCATACGAATCGCATTGGGAATTATTCCCCACACGTCCTCGGGTCGGAAAATGTGTCCGACACGTCCTCGGACGATTTGCCGTACAAATGTGAAAAGTGAAGTCCGACCGCGGAATCACGATCCATCCCGTGCGTCCGATGTTACAACCGTATGGAAAAAACACCGTCCGCACCGAACTCCCATAGCAACCATGGAGACATGTGCCCGCATACGCGCCCAACACTCCCCCCAGCCCCCGTACGTTCGAGTCGTACCCCCGTGTATGTACACCCCCACCCGTGTATGTACACCCGTGTACGTGTCGTACCCCCCCCCGTGTACGTTCGTGTCGTACCTCCCCGTATTTACACCCGTGTACGTTCGTGTCGTCCCCCCGGGTATGGACAGCCGTGTACGTGTCGTACCCCCCGTGTATGTACACCTGTGTACGTGTCGTACCCCCCGTGTATGTACACCCGTGTACGTGTCGTACCCCCCGTGTATGTACAACCGTGTACGTGTCATACCCCCGTGTATGTTCACCCGTGTACGTGTCGTACCCCCCCTGTATGTACACCTGTGTACGTGTCATACCCCCGTGTTATTACACCCGTGTACATGTCGTACCCCCCGTGTATGTACACCCGTGTACGTGTCGTACCCCCCGTGTATGTACACCCGTGTACGTGTCGTACCCCCGTGTATGTTCACCCGTGTACGTGTCGTACCCCCCCCTGAATGTACACCCGTGTACGTGTCGTACCCCCCGTGTATGTACACCCGTGTACATGTCATACCCCCCCGTGTATGTACACCCGTGTACGTGTCGTACCCCCCGTGTATGTTCACCCGTGTACGTGTCGTACCCCCCCTGTATGTACACCCGTGTACGTGTCGTACCCCCGTGTATGTACACCCCTGTACATGTCGTACCCCCCGTGTATGTACACCCGTGTACGTGTCATACCCCCGTGTATGTACACCCATGTACGTGTCGTACCCCCCCTGTATGTACAGCCCTGTACGTGTCGTACCCCCCCGTTTATGTACACCCGTGTACGTGTCGTACCCCCATGTATGTACACCTGTGTACGTGTCGTACCCCCCGTGTATGTACACCCGTGTACGTGTCGTACCCCCCCTGTATGTACACCCGTGTATGTGTCGTACCCCCCCTGTATGTACACCCCTGTACGTGTCGTACCCCCCTGTATGTACACCCGTGTACGTGTCGAACCCCCGTGTATGTACACCCGTGTACGTCTAGTACCCCCCGTGTATGTACACCCGTGTACGTGTCGTACCCCCGTGTATGTACACCCCTGTACGTGTCCTACCCCCCCTCTACGTTCATGTCATACCCCCGTGTATCTACACCCGTGTACGTTAGAGTCGTACCCCCACCCGCGTATGCATGGAGCGTACCCCCACCACAACATTCTAAGTACGGAGCGCACCCCAGGCCCCAACATCACAACCGCATGTACGAGTCGTACCAAGCCACACACAAGGACAGCACTGTACAACAAAATGGCCCATCTACACACCGTACACACGCTAAAATCGCACGTACACAACCAGGACAAACCAAAACGACACAAGAATACACCATTCGAATGGCACAAAGCCACTAAACATGTCCAACAAACAATAAAACAACACATTCACTGACCTGCAACTGCCAAAAACAAACAGAGGCCCAAAACACCACCACTCCTTATAACACACCCACCCAAAGTTCAAACACAGCCACACCCACCAATGGACCAATAAAAAGGGCCAACACACACAAACCATGAGCCTTTGCAACAGACTCACTGCTGCCAGACCCCACAGACAACCTACAGCACCATATTAGAAGCTTCACCACACCTTACACTTGCACACCTTCACACACACACCTTCACAAACACCCCCTCATCACATTCACACACACACCTGCACAACCACACCCACACACCCACAACCATCCACACCCCCCCCCATCCACACCCACACCCCTCACCATGCCCACTAACAAGAATCCAAAGTTCACTAACCGAGAGTTGGAGGTCCTTGTCGATGAAATCCTCAGAGTCGAGCCACACCTCTTTGGAACATTGGTCAGACAGACCAGCATATCAGCAAAAACAGCCATGTGGCAGACCATCGTCGATGCTGTGAATGCTGTTGCGGACACCAGAAGGAACAAGCAGGAATGCCAAGCCAGGTGGTACGATCTGCGGAGGAGGGTCCGAGCCAAGATGACGGATGAACACAACCAGGCCAACATCACTGGAAGAGGGCCGTCCCGCAGACCCGTACACTACCATCCCTGGGAGGAGAGGGTGATGGCCATACTGCCGGTGGAGGCAGTCGAAGGATTAGGAGGACTCCGAGACCCGGGTGAGTACACAAACAACGCACCTCACATGGGGGGAACGTCATCCACAACCAAACTCACAAACAGGCACGCAACCACCCCAAGCTATTGCATGACTCAACCACACTCCATGAACACGCACATGCCACTGGCGCCACCATGCCCCATGCACCCAGCTGGACATTGTCAAGTCACAGGCCACAGAAGACACCAACACATGACACGGTAACCCGGATGGCGGGAGGGTGGGCCCCAAAAATCACATAGTGCAACTCAGAAGCAGACAACAATGCCCTCTGCCCATATGGCCTAGGTCACAGCCAGACAAACAGTGTGTCCCCACACAGGAAAGACTTGCCAGCAAATGGCGGACGCCTTGCATTAAGACATGGGGGTGAAGGCACGTTTTTGCACATGACAGCAGCTAATGAACAGCCAACACTGTGAAAGAGTGGCAGCACACACCACCACAGCAGCAGCGCAGACACAGACACTACACCCAATGGGTGCCTGGAGATCAGAAACAAACTCACATCAACAAGCCAAGGGCCATTCAAAGGTCTGCTAAAAGTGTGTGCCTAGGAAGCTGGGCTGAGGTGACAGAGGGTGACACACAGAGGGAGGGAGAGGGGGACAGAGAGGGAGGGAGACACAGGGAGACGGACAGAGTGAGGAGGCTGACACACGGAGGGAGGGAGAGGGGGACAGAGAGGGAGGGAGACACAGGGAGAGGGACAGAGGGAGGAGGTTGACAGAGGGAGGGAGAAAGGGAGTCAGAGGGAGACGGACAGAGGGAGGAGGCTGACACACGGAGGGAGGGAAAGGGGGACAGAGAGGGAGGGAGACACAGGGAGACGGACAGAGTGAGGAGGCTGACACACGGAGGGGGGGAGAGGGGGACAGAGAGGGAGGGAGACACAGGGAGAGGGACAGAGGGAGGAGGTTGACAGAGGGAGGGAGAAAGGGAGACAGAGTGAGACGGACAGAGGGAGGAGGCTGACACACGGAGGGAGGGAGAGGGGGACAGAGAGGGAGGGAGACGCAGGGAGACGGACAGAGGGAGGAGGCCGACACACAGAGGGAGGGAGAGGAGGACAGAGAGGGAGGGAGACACAGGGAGACGGACAGAGGGAGGAGGCCGACACACAGAGGGAGGGAGAGGGGGACAGAGAGGGAGGGAGACACAGGGAGACGGGCAGAGGGAGGAGGCTGACACACAGAGGGAGGGAGAGGGGGACAGAGAGGGAGCGAGAAAGGGACACACAGGGAGAGCAAATCAGCCTTGTGGGGTGTGGGAATGTCTGCTTGTCAGCAGGTGGACTGCGTGCATGTAGACAAGGGTGGCCAGTGCCAGAACCCCGCCTCTTCTCCATGGCTAAACACAGGGCCATGTCACAGCCTGTGCACGAGCACAACGACAGCTACCTGCATTATCTAAGTGTGTGGAACCACTCCATGTGCCCACGTACAGTGCAACACGGAAGGCGCCAATGCATGGCTCTCCACACCTGCCCACTCCACTGCTGACTGCAGTCACAATTGACGCAGCAAGTAAGACTGTGCCACACATAGTTAAAGTCGCCAAAGCTGTGCCCAAGGGACATACCCATGCACAAGTGCACTGTGAGTGGAATGCTAGACAGGTCAAAATTCCCAGAGGAAATGTTCCAACTTTGAAACTAATGAAACATGGATGTTGCATGGAACAAAATTAACATTGTCTCTCTCACACACAGGTCAACGTCGTGGTTCACCCCCCAACACTGGGGGGGAAGACTCACAGGACCCGGCTCTGCGGGAGGCCGATCCCACCGGCAGCGACGACTCTCACCACTCTGTGGACGACCCCGACCAACCTGGCCCCTCTGGTGTCCAACGACTTGCAGCACCTGCGTCAGGTACAACGGGGCCAACCACCACCCCCACTCCTGCCACATCCCAGGAGACACCCAGGATCCCTGCCCCACCACCACAAAGCAGCCAGTCTGTCCAGGAGGGACAAGGTTCTCCGGGCACCCAGGAGGAGGCAGGCAACACCGCAAATGCCATCTCTCAGGGGTCCCGGAGACCCGATGTGCCCACAACGGCAGGCCAGGCGCAAGTGGGCAGGGGTGGTGGGAGTGGAGGACGGCGGAGGCGCCAGCCTGACCAGTTGGCTGGGGAACCGGTATATGCCCATGTCCGAAACATCCTGGACACATACCGGCAGGACACCACGGGCATGGCCCAGGTTGTGACCGTCCTCGAGGGGATCAAGACCCAGCAGGCCCAGCAACATGCGGAGCTACATGCCTGTCTACTGCAACACCAACGGAGGATGGAGGACAGACAGGCTGAGCTTGTGACGGTGTTCACCGGAATTCACAGTACACTCCGTCGGATGGCTGACAACATGGCCAACCCTCCCTGTGCGTAGAACATCACCACCCACAGGGAGGGATCAGGAGGAGGAGGAGGAAACATCCGATGGAGCATCCCAAACATCGTCACGGCCTGCTTCTGAGGGTCCCCGCAGGAGGCCGGATCGTGCACGGAAACAACCGTGAGGGTCGGCGCTACAGCACCATCTCCCAGGACACCTGTCCTGGCACCTGGCCCACTGGAGCAACAGCATCACAGCATCAAAAGACATTCCCTGCCACATGGCCTTGCTGGTCACTGTCTGACCATTGTCGACGAAGACTGTGGCATGGACTCTGAGGATTTCAAATGGCAAGGACACCAACTCCCCTAGTGAACTTTGGATTCCACACACCCGGAGAGCCCCTCATGTCAACCCCTTCCCCCACTAAAATAAAAAGTCACACCATGAAGAGAAGATGCCTGCTGGTTGCATTATTACCTTACATGTGTCTTGTAAAGTCTAACCATGCCTGAGTTCTCTTTTGACTTAAACCATCCACACCCTGGGGCCTGAGTCTGGCACAGGACACACATGGGTCACAGTGTATTAGGCAAGACAGACATGGAGCACCATACACACCCGTGATGTGCCCAACCAGCTGAGGGGGTGGCCGCACAACCGTGCCGACAGACATATTGAGTACAGCAACAGTCATGCGCAGAGGTCAGGGATCATGTTGAGTGTCCTGGGGGGCACCCAGGTATGTGTAGACAGGTGGCAGAACCATGTCCTGCAAGCTTGAGTCCGGTGGATGCAGAGAATGGTGGCCTGGCCAACGTTGGATGCATGGGGATGGCACATGTCACAATACCCACACAGTCAGGGACATCATGCACAATACACAGTCTAATCCCACACAAACAGCTTGCATCTTGCTACTCGACACATAGACACATAGCCACTATCACGGAAAACCATGCCAGACATGCCGGATGCACCGTGGCAACACACCAGCATTGACTGAGAAGAGGCACCTTGGAGGCATAGGGACACCTTTATTAGTCATGTATTCGGGATTGCAGAGGCAACTCGAAGTACACATGAACAGTTCATGTGGAGTAACATGTGGGTCCAACACTGGCACCCCCCTTCTGCAGCACAAATGTGTGATAGCCATGGAACTGGCACACAAGTGTCGGCTAACAGCTAAACACCCCCAGCTGGTCACGGAGAGCCTGCCATACACCATTGATCCGCTGATGTGGAAGTCCCACAGCATGTCAAGCCAATGCAAACCGTATGTGTCCGAGGGCAGTGTTACACACATTGATGCCATCATCACATTCCACAATCCCATCACTGATGACTGTCAACAAGTCTGACCATCTATTCAGGTGTACCCAGCTGCATGTAATGTGTACCATGGTGATGCTACATGTCTGTAGAGGAACCAAACATCGACAGGGGCAGTGTGCATACATCGTGAACAACTGCCACACCCAATACACCCCTGATGCATCCCTTACCCTAAGGTGACTTCCAAACGTGTCCGTGCCTGTAACGCTGAGTCAGCACACGATGACGTGTCCATGAGGAATAGCAGTGCCACAACAATGCAACCAGCAGACGGCATGCGCAAGTACCTGGGGAAGAGAGACACACAAGAAGTCGGCCACAAAAAGCACAGCCACTTGCATGTGCATGTACTCGACACATGTATGGATGACAACATGCTAGGTCACAATTATGACTGGGGAAATACAACCATCACTGGCACCAACACTCCAGTGACACACCCACACACACCTCTGACTCACGTCCCATACATGCAGGTGGAGACACACATCGCAACACATGCCACACGGGGACCAATGCGTGCACACTCAGACACTGGTACTCACCACTAAGCAAAGAAGTCGCGTATGAGCCGAGTCCAGATGTCCTCTTGCGGCTCCACATCCTCCACATCACTAGCCCCATTGCCAAGCCCTTCGTCCTCCACGGGTGGATGGTCCTGGTCATCTTGATCCAGGATGAGTGGCACAGCTTTCTCAAGTGCCATCTTGTGCAGCATGCAGCAGACCATGAAGATTTTGCAGACCTTCGCCGGGGCATATGGGAGGGCGCCGCCGGTTTTGTGGAGGCATCGGAATCGGCTCTTCAGGAGGCCAAACGTCCTCTCTATCACTTGCCTTGTCCGGCCATGGGCGGTGTTGTAGCGGAGCTGGGCCGGCGTGATGGGGTTGCGGAGAGGTGTGATCAGCCATGGCATGTTGGGATAGCCAGCGTCCCCTACATGGAAAGCACATGACCATAAGCAGGACAGGAGAAGCGGTCGTGCTGGAAGTCTACGCAAAATACAGGACAGACAGACTGTACCCACCAACACATGCTCGTTCGTTGCGCAGCTGCGTCATCATTTCAGGAACCCTGCTACGCCTCATGATGTAGGCATCGTGTGCTGATCCTGGAAAACGAGCACAGTCATGTGAAATCACCATGTTGGACAGACACACCACAAGGGCATTGATGGAGTGGTAGTGCTTGCAATTCCGGTAAGCTACCTCCTGTGCCTGTGGTGGTACCAAAGCCACATGTGTCCCATCTATGGACCCAATGACATGGGGCATCCCTCCCAGGGCATAGAACCCACGCTTGACCCCAGTCAACATTTCAGGGGTAGGAAAATGGATGAAGTCATCCAGGTGAATCAACATGGCCTCTAAGAAATCATGCAGCACACGGCAGAACATGCTCTGGGACATGCCACCAACATGAGCTATGGTATTTTGAAAGGTACCCGTGGCTAGAAAATGTAGGACTGCCATTACCTTCAGCTTGGGTGTCAGTGCCGTAGGATACCTGTGCAGCGGTTGCAGGTGTGGTACCAGTCTCGCCGTCAACTCCAGAATCAACCGTTGGGGGAAGCGGTAGCACCGGATACAGTCATTCTCCCGCATGGCAGCCAAGTCCGGAATTGGTCGGGGAAGAGGCGGCGCTCTGCAGTAATTTGGAAGTGACAAGGAAGAGTGAGTGCACCACAACAACAATTAATTAGTACTGAGCACATGTTAATCTGTCTATACACATATGCTACATACGGAGTCAGGTATGTGCCACATGCCCTGGACACGTATGGCTGCCAGGTGACACTCCTACCAAGACCCAGCTACACACGGAGATTGTGAACCTCCACATGCCATGGCATGGGATTAGCTGTGTACCAGTGCAAGTGAACAGCCAGACGCAAGACAGGAGTGACATACATCCACACATCAGCAGAAGTAGGATGTAGATTGCAGAGACTGGTAGCGGAACACTAGAGCCACAGGTCACATGACATTACACTAGGACAGCCCACACACCTTGCCATGAAGGTGTACATGTCATGACTCACCACACATTCATAGAGAGGATGCAGACATGTCCTTGTTACGCTACTCCGTGTCCCATGCATACATACGCACCTCACATCCGATACCACATGTGGCATGGTGTGCGGAACAGTGTGCAATGTCAATCTACACACAGACACATGTTGGTTGCTGCAACAGCTGCAGCTTTTGAGGGAGCTCCAACATCAACTTAATTTGAACCCCCCACACATACATGACATAGTCACATCGTGCATCGTGTGTAGTGACATGTCAGGTGTGGTAACCCCTGTACCGGGCCTCAGGGGACACTTCCGTGTGTTGGTGTCCGTGCCATGCCAGTGACGCTCATCACAAGTGTGCAGTACGACATGCACACATGTCAAAGGAGTCAAGGGCATGCCTGGCACTCATCGCACCGTCACACATTACATGTGTACACATCTCATCATACATCTGGTGCCTTCTCGACTCAGGAGTCATGTGCCACATCACAGCCTTTCACACCTGTGCCCCACACATGTAGTACTGCCCAGACAATGCCTTGATGTCCATCCATGGACAAGTATGTCAGCCCTATTCCTTCCTGTGTGCTGCCTGTCACCACTGTGATGTGTGAAAACCACCGTACTGCTGCTAAGAGGGCCTGTGTACGTTCCCATATCACTATGGGAGTGCTGCCGTATGTGTACCCTTAGTGATGGTGAGCGTACAGGCATGTGTACGGTCAGTAAGTACGCATACGCAAAAACACCCATAGTGGTACGGCCCGACCACACGTGCGTACGTTCACTATCACTATGGGTGTCCTCGCGTATGCGTACTTGCAGTGGTACGGCCCGTACACACGCCTGTACGTTCACCATCACCATGGGTGTCCTCGCGTATGCGTACTCGCAGTGCTACGGCCCGTACACACGCCTGTACGCTCACATCACCATGGGTGTCCTCGCGTATGCGTACTCATAGTGATAGTGAGCGTACAGGCGTGTGTACGTGCCGTCTCACCATGGGTGTCCTCGCGTATGCGTACTCGCAGTGGTACGGCCCGTACACACGCCTGTACGCTCACTATCACTACGAGTACGCCTACGCGAGGACACCCATGGTGATAGTGAACGTACAGGCGTGTGTACGGGCCGTACCACTGTGAGTACGCATACGCGAGGACACCCATGGTGATAGTGAATGTACAGGTGTGTGTACGGGCCGTACCACTGCGAGTACGCCTACGCGAGGACACCCATGGTGATAGTGAACGTACAGGCGTGTGTACGGGCCGTACCACTGCGAGTACGCCTATGCGAGGACACCCATGGTGATAGTGAACGTACAGGCGTGTGTACGGGCCGTACCACTATGGGTGTTCTTGCGTATGCGTACTCATAGTGGTACGGCCCGTACACACGCCTGTACAGGCCGTTGCTATGCATTTGGGGTGCCCTAGGGCCCCGGAACGCACCGTACGTGTGTGTGAAGCTCTAATTCACATAGGGGACACATGAGGGACAAGTATTAAGGCCTACATGCATGCTGGTTGTCATGGAGACCAAGTTTAAAGTTAGAATTTGTTCTGGAAGGTGCACAGCAGAAGTCAGTTGGAATGAATCTACTTTGTTGCAATGTGTTTGTGGGGTTGACATCATGCTGAAGAAAAAAACACAATGAGAACCCACTGACTGTGCTAGGTTTGAAGGGATTGGAGGAAACATAGGATGCAAATGTGAGTGACCAATCACTCTGTACTCCTGTGCATGAAACAGGACAGCAAGGCAGATATAAGGCAGCCAGGTCCCATGAGGGATCACTTGCCTGAACATATTTGGATTCTACCACACTGATGCTGCTCCTGATTCCCTGGAACCATGTCAAGGTCTGTGGAGAGGTCACAGCCATTCACCCTGGAGGAGAACCTGGCATTGCTGGATGTGATCCTCCCACAGTACCCCCTGCTGTATGGGCGACCAGGGTATCAGGTGAGTGCAGAGGCTACTAGCACAGACTGTGTCCCTTTTTGGTGACTGTGACTTCTGCCATTGTGTCCAGGTGTGACACACATGCTATGTACTGTAGGAGGGGTCCCAGGGAGGGGAATACCTGATGTCTCCCAGCCAGTGCCCAGAGACAGGAGGGGTGGGTGCCTAACACTCCCAGCAGTTCCCAGAGACAGGAGGGGTGTGTGCAGAGTCCTCCCAGCAGTGCCCAGAGTCAGGAGGGGTGTGGGCAGAGTCCTCCCAGCAGTGCCCAGACACAGGAGGGGTGGGTGCAGAGTCCTCCCAGCAGTGCCCAGAGACAGGAGGGGTGGGTGCAGAGTCCTCCCAGCAGTGCCCAGAGTCAGGAGGGGTGTGTGCAGAGTCCTCCCAGCAGTGCCCAGAGACAGGAGGGGTGGGTGCAGAGTCCTCCCAGCAGTGCCCAGACACAGGAGGGGTGGGTGCAGAGTCCTCCCAGCAGTGCCCAGAGACAGGAGGGGTGGGTGCCTAACACTCCCAGCAGTGCCCAGAGACAGGAGGGGTGGGTGCAGAGTCCTCCCAGCAGTGCCCAGAGTCAGGAGGGGTGTGAGCAGAGTCCTCCCAGCAGTGCCCAGACACAGGAGGGGTGGGTGCAGAGTCCTCCCAGCAGTGCCCAGAGACAGGAGGGGTGGGTGCCTAACACTCCCAGCAATGCCCAGAGACAGGAGGGGTGGGTGCAGAGTCCTCCCATCAGTGCCCAGACGCAGGAGGGGTGGGTGCAGAGTCCTCCCAGCAGTGCCCAGGGACAGGAGGGGTGGGTGCAGAGTCCTCCCAGCAGTGCCCAGACACAGGAGGGGTGGGTGCCTAACACTCCCAGCAGTGCCCAGACGCAGGAGGGGTGGGTGCAGAGTCCTCCCAGCAGTGCCCAGACGCAGGAGGGGTGGGTGTGATGCACAGTGTGAGACTTGATAATTGATTGTGTCTTTGCCCTCATTCCACCTGTGTACTTTCACTGGCACGTACTGCTTTTGCCCTTCCCCAGAGGCGTATGTCCCTATGGCAAAGGTGCAATGCGTTGGCTGCATGACATGCCTTGTTGTAACCAGCTAATTTGTTCTCATATGGGTCTCTGTGATATGTTGCAGGTGTATTGATGTAGTGTCACTTGTTCATCCTCACAGGTAGGCGCCTCTGCCAAGGAGCAGATCTGGCTGACCGCCGTCAGTGCCGTGAGGAGTGCGGATGGTCGCAAGCGGCGCCTGTCCCAGGTGAGGAAACGCTGGCAGGATATCCGGTGCTGGACGCGGAGGATCGCACGGGTCCTGCTGGGGGACTCACCTGAGAGCCATAAGAACCGCGGGCGCCGCCGTCTCTCCCACATCCACAAGCGTGTGCTGGCGGTGGTATTTCCAGACTTGGACAGGCGCTTACAGGAGATGCAGCAGCAGGAAGGGGGTAGGTACATGTGTGTTTGTTGTGTTTCACCAGCATTTGTAAGTGCACTGTTCCATGGATACACTGCCAGGGTTTAATGGTGCTGTGCAGATCCTGTTACCCACAGTATTGCAGTGCTCTCCTGCCTCCCTTCCTCTCCTTGCAATGTGTTCCCTGGTCTGTGTGACGTCACTCCGTCACAAGGTTATGTAGCCTGGCACCTTCGCCACGTGTACAATGCCTGCAGCATCATGTGTGGGGGTGGTGTGTAACAGGTTTTGGGACCTTGCCTGTGCCCTGTCCAGTTCCGGTCTTGTGGGTTCCATGTCAGTTGGCACTAATGCTGAGTCCAGACATGGGAGTTAGACTCTCAAGTGTGAGGCCTTACAGCACGCATGTCCTATGTGGTGGCCTGTGACATGATGTGCATGGGTGTGCGGTACGCATAGTGCGGGGATGGTGGCGTGTGTTGCAGTCATTCCCATTCAGGAGCATGGAGTTGTGTGGCCACTACTGTCCCCAGGGGCATATTTTCCTAGGTATCATGTGTGTAATCCGAATATGTCGACAATCTCTGTGTCTACAGCATAGGTTGTGCTCTGTGCCATTGTCCCCTGGCCAAATGTATATTGACGTGAAATGTAGTACAAGTGTCCACTGTACAGCCTGACCTGATTTTCCTTGTTCATACTCACGGACGGTGGACATTGCCTGTGTGTCTTGTTACAATCATCTGATGATGCCCATTTATACATGATTATTAGGACAGGCGCACCTTGGGTATTTTGTGTGCAATCTTGAATTGTTGCATCCCATGTGTATTTCACCCAGACTAAGGGTTGTAAGTGCTTCCTGTGTCTCCAAATAATTGTCTCATGTAGGGGGTGGGTGGTGCGGGCATGGCCTTCATGTCACAACCTGATATCTCCTTGCTAGGACTGGCCAGTGTGTGATGTTTGTCTGGACATGCACTCAAGGTGCAGTGAGCCAGTCATGGTGGGCATGTTTTCAGTATAACCTATGCTGCATGTGCCTCTTGTTCCTGGATATGGCCCCTGCTCATCCCTATTTCCTGCCACGCTGTGTGGTGCATATGCAGTGCTGGATTGTCCCCAGGGCCTTGCTCCTCAGTCAAAATTCCATTCCATCTCATTTGCTATTGTGTCATGCTCTCCATAGTTTTTCAGTGGCATGGTGGGTCAAACAACTGTGTCTTGCATGCCCTACATATGTACCTTGTTTTGTAGATGTAACTCTTCTTTTGTTTCAGGCTATGCACTGTAACCTATGTAGATTGGACTCATGTGACATATGTATACAGGTGTATGATTAATTTCTGTCTCTTCACCCTGCCCACAGCATCGTCGGGGGACACGGAGGGAGACATGGGCACAGACGGAGCAGAGGGACCGAGCACCAGTGCCAGCGGTGACATCGGGGCTGGCACATCAAGTGGGACTGAGGCGGAGGAGAGTGAAGCCGGGGACCTGTCGACTGGCACAATAGAGTATGAAGCTGACGGGTCCGAGGATGATCTCTCCGAGTGGGCGGAGGCTGCACCACCATCTGACAGCGGCACAACATCGCACCCCGCCCCTCCATTGCCATCAGCCTCCTCCCACTTGCTTGTGTCCCTTCCCAACGTGCCCAGTCACCACATGTCTCCTTCCTGCCAGGCACCGCACCCCCTGCCCCTGTCTCCACTGCTGCCGCCAATTCCGAGTCTGTGGACATCCAGCGGCAGTTGCAGATTGGTCAGGCTGCGATCCTTAATGTCCTCCATGGCCACAGCCAGGTCCTCAACAACATGGAGGCATACTTGGAGGGCATTCATTCATCGCAGGCTGACCAACGCAGCTTGCTGAGGTCGATAGACTCGACACTGACTGCAGCAGTGGGTCTCCTGCAGCACTACGTCCCACCCCCTACCCCTGCCCCATCCACACTTCCCACTCCCATGCCTGTCCCACGTACACCCAGACATCAGCATGCACCCACCACAACACACACAGGCACCACACCAGCAGGGAATGTCCACCGCACACCTCCTGACACGCACACACAGGGTGAAGTAGGCACACCCACTGGGTCGGGGGGCAAACGTGTGACACGCAGCCAGAGTGGGAGTGTGCATTCCACCAAATCCACTCCCTCCAAATCCCCTCCCCTCAGCTCTCCTGGCCACATCTCCCCCAAAGACTCCTTCATGGCCGCTCTGTCCCTGAGCCCCACAGTGACACCACCACGCAAGCGGTCAAGGAAGTCCCCGGTCAGGGTGGTTGATTCCCCCCCCCCGTCCACACCCTCCCCCAGTGGCGCTGCGACCCATCCCTCTGACCCCTCCCCCTCCTTGGGGCCTGTGGTTCCTTCGGGTGCAGGGGATTCCCTGGAGGACCTTGCTAAGGTGTGCAGCGAGATCCTGGCCTCCGCCTTTGGCCCTGCCCCACCCCCTGTGGTGGAGTCCTCCATCCCTGCACCCACAACGCCTACCCTTCACCCTCCTGTCCCTGCGGTGCCTGGTTCTTCCCCCCCCACATGATGCCCTCACCACTGTGGAAGACGACGGAATGTAACTGTGCAGGCAAGCTAGGGGACACGCATCCCACTGTGTCCCCCATCCAGCTGTGACTTCTGGACTGCCCTATGGGCTTTGTAAATATTGAACTTCCTACAAACAAGATTTTTTGGTTCATGCTGAATAAAGCAATTTATTTTTTTCCCTTGGAACACTACTGCTTTGCTGGTATTGCTGTTGGTGGGGCTGCTACATGGTTTTGGGTGGTGTTCATGTGTTGGGTGTGTGGGAAATGTAGTAGTGTGCTGGTCATAGGGGGGACCCTGGGATCTGTGTGCCATCACACGGTGTTACCTAGGATTCTGTGTTCATGTAAGCAGTTGCTGCATGCTGAAATTGTCCCAAGGTGTCTTCCTTCCTCTGTGTACCCTGCCATCTTCCCTGCAGGGTGTTCCCAATATTTAGCGCTGAGCTGTGTGTACATTAGCTGGGTGTGTGACGGACTCCTTCAACTTTGCACATGCATGCTGAGCGATGTCTCCACCTGCATCATTCGTGGCATCCTTGGTAGTCATTGTACTTGTGTATGTGGACTATTGCCATGACTTCATGTGGACATGGTTTCTTTTCTGCGCTATGCATGCGTATACTCCCAGCCTCGCACACATGTGTTACATGTACTGCAGGGTCTTTGTGCACCTGACTGAAATTTGTGGGCATGGTATCTGTGGCTACTCCACCCTTTGCGTTCCATGGGCACTGCTGTGAGTGTTAGGCACCCACCCCTCCTGACTCTGGGCACTGCTGGGAGGACTCTGCACCCACCCCTCCTGTGTCTGGGCACTGCTGGGAGGACTCTGCACACACCCCTCCTGACTCTGGGCACTGCTGGGAGGACTCTGCACCCACCCCTCCTGTCTCTGGGCACTGCTGGGAGTGTTAGGCACACACCCCTCCTGACTCTGGGCACTGCTGGGAGGACTCTGCACACACCCCTCCTGACTCTGGGCACTGCTGGGAGGACTCTGCACACACCCCTCCTGTGTCTGGGCACTGCTGGGAGGACTCTGCACCCACCCCTCCTGTCTCTGGGCACTGCTGGGAGTGTTAGGCACACACCCCTCCTGACTCTGGGCACTGCTGGGAGGACTCTGCACCCACCCCTCCTGTTTCTGGGCACTGCTGGGAGGACTCTGCACCCACCCCTCCTGTCTCTGGGCACTGCCAGGAGTGTTAGGCACACACCCCTCCTGACTCTGGGCACTGCTGGGAGGACTCTGCACCCACCCCTCCTGTGTCTGGGCACTGCTGGGAGGACTCTGCACACACCCCTCCTGACTCTGGGCACTGCTGGGAGGACTCTGCACCCTCCCCTCCTGTCTCTGGGCACTGCTGGGAGTGTTAGGCACACGCCCCTCCTGACTCTGGGCACTGCTGGGAGGACTCTGCACACACCCCTCCTGTCTCTGGGCACTGCTGGGAGTGTTAGGCACACACCCCTCCTGACTCTGGGCACTGCTGGGAGGACTCTGCAACCACCCCTCCTGTGTCTGGGCACTGCTGGGAGGACTCTGCACACACCCCTCCTGACTCTGGGCACTGCTGGGAGGACTCTGCACCCACCCCTCCTGTCTCTGGGCACTGCTGGGAGTGTTAGGCACACACCCCTCGTGACTCTGGGCACTGCTGGGAGGACTCTGCACCCACCCCTCCTGTGTCTGGGCACTGCTGGGAGGACTCTGCACACACCCCTCCTGACTCTGGGCACTGCTGGGAGGACTCTGCACCCATCCCTCCTGTCTCTGGGCACTGCTGGGAGTGTTAGGCACACACCCCTCCTGACTCTGGGCACTGCTAGGAGGACTCTGCACACACCCCTCCTGTGTCTGGGCACTGCTGGGAGGACTCTGCACCCACCCCTCCTGTCTCTGGGCACTGCTGGGTGTGTTAGGCACACACCCCTCCTGACTCTGGGCACTGCTGGGAGGACTCTGCACCCACCCCTCCTGTGTCTGGGCACTGCTGGGAGGACTCTGCACACACCTCTCCTGACTCTGGGCACTGCTGGGAGGACTCTGCACACACCCCTCCTGTCTCTGGGCACTGCTGGGAGTGTTAGGCACACACCCCTCCTGACTCTGGGCACTGCTGGGAGGACTCTGCACCCACCCCTCCTGTGTCTGGGAACTGCTGGGAGGACTCTGCACACACCCCTCCTGACTCTGGGCACTGCTGGGAGGACTCTGCACACACCCCTCCTGCCTCTGGGCACTGCTGGGAGGACTCTGCACACACCCCTCCTGACTCTGGGCACTGCTGGGAGGACTCTGCACACACCCCTCCTGTGTCTGGGCACTGCTGGGAGGACTCTGCACCCACCCCTCCTGTCTCTGGGCACAGCTAGGAGTGTTAGGCACACACCCCTCCTGACTCTGGGCACTGCTGGGAGGACTCTGCACCCACCCCTCCTGTGTCTGGGCACTGCTGGGAGGACTCTGCACCCACCCCTCCTGTTTCTGGGCACTGCTGGGAGTGTTAGGCACACACCCCTCCTGACTCTGGGCACTGCTGGGAGGACTCTGCACCCACCCCTCCTGTGTCTGGGCACTGCTGGGAGGACTCTGCACACACCCCTCCTGACTCTGGGCACTGCTGGGAGGACTCTGCACACACCCCTCCTGTCACTGGGCACTGCTGGGAGTGTTAGGCACACACCCCTCCTGACTCTGGGCACTGCTGGGAGGACTCTGCACACACCCCTCCTGACTCTGGGCACTGCTGGGAGGACTCTGCACCCACCCCTCCTGTCTCTGGGCACTGCTGGGAGTGTTAGGCACACACCCCTCCTGACTCTGGGCACTGCTGGGAGGACTCTGCACACACCCCTCCTGACTCTGGGCACTGCTGGGAGGACTTTGCACACACCCCTCCTGTGTCTGGGCACTGCCGGGAGGACTCTGCACCCACCCCTTCTGTCTCTGGGCACTGCTGGGAGTGTTAGGCACACACCCCTCCTGACTCTGGGCACTGCTGGGAGGACTCTGCACCCACCCCTCCTGTTTCTGGGCACTAATGGGAGGACTCTGCACCCACCCCTCCTGTCTCTGGGCACTGCCGGGAGTGTTAGGCACACACCCCTCCTGACTCTGGGCACTGCTGGGAGGACTCTGCACCCACCCCTCCTGTGTCTGGGCACTGCTGGGAGGACTCTGCACACACCCCTCCTGACTCTGGGCACTGCTGGGAGGACTCTGCACCCTCCCCTCCTGTCTCTGGGCACTGCTGGGAGTGTTAGCCACACGCCCCTCCTGACTCTGGGCACTGCTGGGAGGACTCTGCACACACCCCTCCTGTCTCTGGGCACTGCTGGGAGTGTTAGGCACACACCCCTCCTGACTCTGGGCACTGCTGGGAGGACTCTGCACCCACCCCTCCTGTGTCTGGGCACTGCTGAGAGGACTCTGCACACACCCCTCCTGACTCTGGGCACTGCTGGGAGGACTCTGCACCCACCCCTCCTGTCTCTGGGCACTGCTGGGAGTGTTAGGCACACACCCCTCCTGACTCTGGGCACTGCTGGGAGGACTCTGCACCCACCCCTCCTGTGTCTGGGCACTGCTGGGAGGACTCTGCACACACCCCTCCTGACTCTGGGCACTGCTGGGAGGACTCTGCACCCACCCCTCCTGTGTCTGGGCACTGCTGGGAGGACTCTGCACACACCTCTCCTGACTCTGGGCACTGCTGGGAGGACTCTGCACCCACCCCTCCTGTCTCTGGGCACTGCTGGGAGTGTTAGGCACACACCCCTCCTGACTCTGGGCACTGCTGGGAGGACTCTGCACCCACCCCTCCTGTGTCTGGGAACTGCTGGGAGGACTCTGCACACACCCCTCCTGACTCTGGGCACTGCTGGGAGGACTCTGCACACACCCCTCCTGCCTCTGGGCACTGCTGGGAGGACTCTGCACACACCCCTCCTGACTCTGGGCACTGCTGGGAGGACTCTGCACACACCCCTCCTGTGTCTGGGCACTGCTGGGAGGACTCTGCACCCACCCCTCCTGTCTCTGGGCACTGCTGGGAGTGTTAGGCACACACCCCTCCTGACTCTGGGCACTGCTGGGAGGACTCTGCAACCACCCCTCCTGTGTCTGGGCACTGCTGGGAGGACTCTGCACCCACCCCTCCTGTCTCTGGGCACTGCTGGGAGTGTTAGGCACACACCCCTCCTGACTCTGGGCACTGCTGGGAGGACTCTGCACCCACCCCTCCTGTGTCTGGGCACTGCTGGGAGGACTCTGCACACACCCCTCCTGACTCTGGGCACTGCTGGGAGGACTCTGCACACACCCCTCCTGCCTCTGGGCACTGCTGGGAGGACTCTGCACACACCCCTCCTGACTCTGGGCACTGCTGGGAGGACTCTGCACACACCCCTCCTGTGTCTGGGCACTACTGGGAGGACTCTGCACCCACCCCTCCTGTCTCTGGGCACAGCTAGGAGTGTTAGGCACACACCCCTCCTGACTCTGGGCACTGCTGGGAGGACTCTGCACCCACCCCTCCTGTGTCTGGGCACTGCTGGGAGGACTCTGCACCCACCCCTCCTGTTTCTGGGCACTGCTGGGAGTGTTAGGCACACACCCCTCCTGACTCTGGGCACTGCTGGGAGGACTCTGCACCCACCCCTCCTGTGTCTGGGCACTGCTGGGAGGACTCTGCACACACCCCTCCTGACTCTGGGCACTGCTGGGAGGACTCTGCACACACCCCTCCTGTCTCTGGGCACTGCTGGGAGTGTTAGGCACACACCCCTCCTGACTCTGGGCACTGCTGGGAGGACTCTGCACACACCCCTCCTGACTCTGGGCACTGCTGGGAGGACTCTGCACCCACCCCTCCTGTCTCTGGGCACTGCTGGGAGTGTTAGGCACACACCCCTCCTGACTCTGGGCACTGCTGGGAGGACTCTGCACACACCCCTCCTGACTCTGGGCACTGCTGGGAGGACTTTGCACACACCCCTCCTGTGTCTGGGCACTGCCGGGAGGACTCTGCACCCACCCCTCCTGTCTCTGGGCACAGCTAGGAGTGTTAGGCACACACCCCTCCTGACTCTGGGCACTGCTGGGAGGACTCTGCACCCACCCCTCCTGTGTCTGGGCACTGCTGGGAGGACTCTGCACCCACCCCTCCTGTTTCTGGGCACTGCTGGGAGTGTTAGGCACACACCCCTCCTGACTCTGGGCACTGCTGGGAGGACTCTGCACCCACCCCTCCTGTGTCTGGGCACTGCTGGGAGGACTCTGCACACACCCCTCCTGACTCTGGGCACTGCTGGGAGGACTCTGCACACACCCCTCCTGTCTCTGGGCACTGCTGGGAGTGTTAGGCACAGACCCCTCCTGACTCTGGGCACTGCTGGGAGGACTCTGCACACACCCCTCCTGACTCTGGGCACTGCTGGGAGGACTCTGCACCCACCCCTCCTGTCTCTGGGCACTGCTGGGAGTGTTAGGCACACACCCCTCCTGACTCTGGGCACTGCTGGGAGGACTTTGCACACATCCCTCCTGTGTCTGGGCACTGCCGGGAGGACTCTGCACCCACCCCTTCTGTCTCTGGGCACTGCTGGGAGTGTTAGGCACACACCCCTCCTGACTCTGGGCACTGCTGGGAGGACTCTGCACCCACCCCTCCTGTGTCTGGGCACTAATGGGAGGACTCTGCACCCACCCCTCCTGTCTCTGGGCACTGCTGGGAGGACTTTGCACACATCCCTCCTGTGTCTGGGCACTGCCGGGAGGACTCTGCACCCACCCCTTCTGTCTCTGGGCACTGCTGGGAGTGTTAGGCACACACCCCTCCTGACTCTGGGCACTGCTGGGAGGACTCTGCACCCACCCCTCCTGTTTCTGGGCACTAATGGGAGGACTCTGCACCCACCCCTCCTGTCTCTGGGCACTGCCGGGAGTGTTAGGCACACACCCCTCCTGACTCTGGGCACTGCTGGGAGGACTCTGCACCCACCCCTCCTGTGTCTGGGCACTGCTGGGAGGACTCTGCACACACCCCTCCTGACTCTGGGCACTGCTGGGAGGACTCTGCACACACCCCTCCTGACTCTGGGCACTGCTGGGAGGACTCTGCACACACCCCTCCTGTCTCTGGGCACTGCTGGGAGTGTTAGGCACACACCCCTCCTGACTCTGGGCACTGCTGGGAGGACTCTGCACACACCCCTCCTGACTCTGGGCACTGCTGGGAGGACTCTGCACCCACCCCTCCTGTCTCTGGGCACTGCTGGGAGTGTTAGGCACACACCCCTCCTGACTCTGGGCACTGCTGGGAGGACTCTGCACACACCCCTCCTGTGTCTGGGCACTGCCGGGAGGACTCTGCACCCACCCCTCCTGTCTCTGGGCACAGCTAGGAGTGTTAGGCACACACCCCTCCTGACTCTGGGCACTGCTGGGAGGACTCTGCACCCACCCCTCCTGTGTCTGGGCACTGCTGGGAGGACTCTGCACCCACCCCTCCTGTTTCTGGGCACTGCTGGGAGTGTTAGGCACACACCCCTCCTGACTCTGGGTACTGCTGGGAGGACTCTGCACCCACCCCTCCTGTGTCTGGGCACTGCTGGGAGGACTCTGCACACACCCCTCCTGACTCTGGGCACTGCTGGGAGGACTCTGCACACACCCCTCCTGTCTCTGGGCACTGCTGGGAGTGTTAGGCACACACCCCTCCTGACTCTGGGCACTGCTGGGAGGACTCTGCACACACCCCTCCTGACTCTGGGCACTGCTGGGAGGACTCTGCACCCACCCCTCCTGTCTCTGGGCACTGCTGGGAGTGTTAGGCACACACCCCTCCTGACTCTGGGCACTGCTGGGAGGACTCTGCACACACCCCTCCTGACTCTGGGCACTGCTGGGAGGACTTTGCACACACCCCTCCTGTGTCTGGGCACTGCCGGGAGGACTCTGCACCCACCCCTTCTGTCTCTGGGCACTGCTGGGAGTGTTAGGCACACACCCCTCCTGACTCTGGGCACTGCTGGGAGGACTCTGCACCCACCCCTCCTGTTTCTGGGCACTAATGGGAGGACTCTGCACCCACCCCTCCTGTCTCTGGGCACTGCCGGGAGCGTTAGGCACACACCCCTCCTGACTCTGGGCACTGCTGGGAGGACTCTGCACCCACCCCTCCTGTGTCTGGGCACTGCTGGGAGGACTCTGCACACACCCCTCCTGACTCTGGGCACTGCTGGGAGGACTCTGCACCCTCCCCTCCTGTCTCTGGGCACTGCTGGGAGTGTTAGGGCCACGCCCCTCCTGACTCTGGGCACTGCTGGGAGGACTCTGCACACACCCCTCCTGTCTCTGGGCACTGCTGGGAGTGTTAGGCACACACCCCTCCTGACTCTGGGCACTGCTGGGAGGACTCTGCACCCACCCCTCCTGTGTCTGGGCACTGCTGGGAGGACTCTGCACACACCCCTCCTGACTCTGGGCACTGCTGGGAGGACTCTGCACCCACCCCTCCTGTCTCTGGGCACTGCTGGGAGTGTTAGGCACACACCCCTCCTGACTCTGGGCACTGCTGGGAGGACTCTGCACCCACCCCTCCTGTGTCTGGGCACTGCTGGGAGGACTCTGCACACACCCCTCCTGACTCTGGGCACTGCTGGGAGGACTCTGCACCCACCCCTCCAGTGTCTGGGCACTGCTGGGAGGACTCTGCACACACCTCTCCTGACTCTGGGCACTGCTGGGAGGACTCTGCACCCACCCCTCCTGTCTCTGGGCACTGCTGGGAGTGTTAGGCACACACCCCTCCTGACTCTGGGCACTGCTGGGAGGACTCTGCACCCACCCCTCCTGTCTCTGGGCACTGCTGGGAGTGTTAGGCACACACCCCTCCTGACTCTGGGCACTGCTGGGAGGACTCTGCACCCACCCCTCCTGTGTCTGGGAACTGCTGGGAGGACTCTGCACACACCCCTCCTGACTCTGGGCACTGCTGGGAGGACTCTGCACACACCCCTCCTGCCTCTGGGCACTGCTGGGAGGACTCTGCACACACCCCTCCTGACTCTGGGCACTGCTGGGAGGACTCTGCACACACCCCTCCTGTGTCTGGGCACTGCTGGGAGGACTCTGCACCCACCCCTCCTGTCTCTGGGCACTGCTGGGAGTGTTAGGCACACACCCCTCCTGACTCTGGGCACTGCTGGGAGGACTCTGCAACCACCCCTCCTGTGTCTGGGCACTGCTGGGAGGACTCTGCACCCACCCCTCCTGTCTCTGGGCACTGCTGGGAGTGTTAGGCACACACCCCTCCTGACTCTGGGCACTGCTGGGAGGACTCTGCACCCACCCCTCCTGTGTCTGGGCACTGCTGGGAGGACTCTGCACACACCCCTCCTGACTCTGGGCACTGCTGGGAGGACTCTGCACACACCCCTCCTGCCTCTGGGCACTGCTGGGAGGACTCTGCACACACCCCTCCTGACTCTGGGCACTGCTGGGAGGACTCTGCACACACCCCTCCTGTGTCTGGGCACTACTGGGAGGACTCTGCACCCACCCCTCCTGTCTCTGGGCACAGCTAGGAGTGTTAGGCACACACCCCTCCTGACTCTGGGCACTGCTGGGAGGACTCTGCACCCACCCCTCCTGTGTCTGGGCACTGCTGGGAGGACTCTGCACCCACCCCTCCTGTTTCTGGGCACTGCTGGGAGTGTTAGGCACACACCCCTCCTGACTCTGGGCACTGCTGGGAGGACTCTGCACCCACCCCTCCTGTGTCTGGGCACTGCTGGGAGGACTCTGCACACACCCCTCCTGACTCTGGGCACTGCTGGGAGGACTCTGCACACACCCCTCCTGTCTCTGGGCACTGCTGGGAGTGTTAGGCACACACCCCTCCTGACTCTGGGCACTGCTGGGAGGACTCTGCACACACCCCTCCTGACTCTGGGCACTGCTGGGAGGACTCTGCACCCACCCCTCCTGTCTCTGGGCACTGCTGGGAGTGTTAGGCACACACCCCTCCTGACTCTGGGCACTGCTGGGAGGACTCTGCACACACCCCTCCTGACTCTGGGCACTGCTGGGAGGACTTTGCACACACCCCTCCTGTGTCTGGGCACTGCCGGGAGGACTCTGCACCCACCCCTCCTGTCTCTGGGCACAGCTAGGAGTGTTAGGCACACACCCCTCCTGACTCTGGGCACTGCTGGGAGGACTCTGCACCCACCCCTCCTGTGTCTGGGCACTGCTGGGAGGACTCTGCACCCACCCCTCCTGTTTCTGGGCACTGCTGGGAGTGTTAGGCACACACCCCTCCTGACTCTGGGCACTGCTGGGAGGACTCTGCACCCACCCCTCCTGTGTCTGGGCACTGCTGGGAGGACTCTGCACACACCCCTCCTGACTCTGGGCACTGCTGGGAGGACTCTGCACACACCCCTCCTGTCTCTGGGCACTGCTGGGAGTGTTAGGCACAGACCCCTCCTGACTCTGGGCACTGCTGGGAGGACTC
Source organism: Triturus cristatus (assembly GCF_964204655.1). Lineage (NCBI taxonomy): Eukaryota > Metazoa > Chordata > Amphibia > Caudata > Salamandridae > Triturus > Triturus cristatus. Next base: position 543,924,693 of record NC_140587.1, on the reverse strand, counting down.
TGCACACACCCCTCCTGACTCTGGGCACTGCTGGGAGGACTCTGCACCCACCCCTCCTGTCTCTGGGCACTGCTGGGAGTGTTAGGCACACACCCCTCCTGACTCTGGGCACTGCTGGGAGGACTTTGCACACATCCCTCCTGTGTCTGGGCACTGCCGGGAGGACTCTGCACCCACCCCTTCTGTCTCTGGGCACTGCTGGGAGTGTTAGGCACACACCCCTCCTGACTCTGGGCACTGCTGGGAGGACTCTGCACCCACCCCTCCTGTGTCTGGGCACTAATGGGAGGACTCTGCACCCACCCCTCCTGTCTCTGGGCACTGCTGGGAGGACTTTGCACACATCCCTCCTGTGTCTGGGCACTGCCGGGAGGACTCTGCACCCACCCCTTCTGTCTCTGGGCACTGCTGGGAGTGTTAGGCACACACCCCTCCTGACTCTGGGCACTGCTGGGAGGACTCTGCACCCACCCCTCCTGTTTCTGGGCACTAATGGGAGGACTCTGCACCCACCCCTCCTGTCTCTGGGCACTGCCGGGAGTGTTAGGCACACACCCCTCCTGACTCTGGGCACTGCTGGGAGGACTCTGCACCCACCCCTCCTGTGTCTGGGCACTGCTGGGAGGACTCTGCACACACCCCTCCTGACTCTGGGCACTGCTGGGAGGACTCTGCACACACCCCTCCTGACTCTGGGCACTGCTGGGAGGACTCTGCACACACCCCTCCTGTCTCTGGGCACTGCTGGGAGTGTTAGGCACACACCCCTCCTGACTCTGGGCACTGCTGGGAGGACTCTGCACACACCCCTCCTGACTCTGGGCACTGCTGGGAGGACTCTGCACCCACCCCTCCTGTCTCTGGGCACTGCTGGGAGTGTTAGGCACACACCCCTCCTGACTCTGGGCACTGCTGGGAGGACTCTGCACACACCCCTCCTGTGTCTGGGCACTGCCGGGAGGACTCTGCACCCACCCCTCCTGTCTCTGGGCACAGCTAGGAGTGTTAGGCACACACCCCTCCTGACTCTGGGCACTGCTGGGAGGACTCTGCACCCACCCCTCCTGTGTCTGGGCACTGCTGGGAGGACTCTGCACCCACCCCTCCTGTTTCTGGGCACTGCTGGGAGTGTTAGGCACACACCCCTCCTGACTCTGGGTACTGCTGGGAGGACTCTGCACCCACCCCTCCTGTGTCTGGGCACTGCTGGGAGGACTCTGCACACACCCCTCCTGACTCTGGGCACTGCTGGGAGGACTCTGCACACACCCCTCCTGTCTCTGGGCACTGCTGGGAGTGTTAGGCACACACCCCTCCTGACTCTGGGCACTGCTGGGAGGACTCTGCACACACCCCTCCTGACTCTGGGCACTGCTGGGAGGACTCTGCACCCACCCCTCCTGTCTCTGGGCACTGCTGGGAGTGTTAGGCACACACCCCTCCTGACTCTGGGCACTGCTGGGAGGACTCTGCACACACCCCTCCTGACTCTGGGCACTGCTGGGAGGACTTTGCACACACCCCTCCTGTGTCTGGGCACTGCCGGGAGGACTCTGCACCCACCCCTTCTGTCTCTGGGCACTGCTGGGAGTGTTAGGCACACACCCCTCCTGACTCTGGGCACTGCTGGGAGGACTCTGCACCCACCCCTCCTGTTTCTGGGCACTAATGGGAGGACTCTGCACCCACCCCTCCTGTCTCTGGGCACTGCCGGGAGCGTTAGGCACACACCCCTCCTGACTCTGGGCACTGCTGGGAGGACTCTGCACCCACCCCTCCTGTGTCTGGGCACTGCTGGGAGGACTCTGCACACACCCCTCCTGACTCTGGGCACTGCTGGGAGGACTCTGCACCCTCCCCTCCTGTCTCTGGGCACTGCTGGGAGTGTTAGGGCCACGCCCCTCCTGACTCTGGGCACTGCTGGGAGGACTCTGCACACACCCCTCCTGTCTCTGGGCACTGCTGGGAGTGTTAGGCACACACCCCTCCTGACTCTGGGCACTGCTGGGAGGACTCTGCACCCACCCCTCCTGTGTCTGGGCACTGCTGGGAGGACTCTGCACACACCCCTCCTGACTCTGGGCACTGCTGGGAGGACTCTGCACCCACCCCTCCTGTCTCTGGGCACTGCTGGGAGTGTTAGGCACACACCCCTCCTGACTCTGGGCACTGCTGGGAGGACTCTGCACCCACCCCTCCTGTGTCTGGGCACTGCTGGGAGGACTCTGCACACACCCCTCCTGACTCTGGGCACTGCTGGGAGGACTCTGCACCCACCCCTCCAGTGTCTGGGCACTGCTGGGAGGACTCTGCACACACCTCTCCTGACTCTGGGCACTGCTGGGAGGACTCTGCACCCACCCCTCCTGTCTCTGGGCACTGCTGGGAGTGTTAGGCACACACCCCTCCTGACTCTGGGCACTGCTGGGAGGACTCTGCACCCACCCCTCCTGTGTCTGGGAACTGCTGGGAGGACTCTGCACACACCCCTCCTGACTCTGGGCACTGCTGGGAGGACTCTGCACCCTCCCCTCCTGTCTCTGGGCACTGCTGGGAGTGTTAGGCACACCCCCCTCCTGACTCTGGGCACTGCTGGGAGGACTCTGCACACACCCCTTCTGTCTCTGGGCACTGCTGGGAGTGTTAGGCACACACCCCTCCTGACTCTGGGCACTGCTGGGAGGACTCTGCAACCACCCCTCCTGTGTCTGGGCACTGCTGGGAGGACTCTGCACACACCCCTCCTGACTCTGGGCACTGCTGGGAGGACTCTGCACCCACCCCTCCTGTCTCTGGGCACTGCTGGGAGTGTTAGGCACACACCCCTCGTGACTCTGGGCACTGCTGGGAGGACTCTGCACCCACCCCTCCTGTGTCTGGGCACTGCTGGGAGGACTCTGCACACACCCCTCCTGACTCTGGGCACTGCTGGGAGGACTCTGCACCCACCCCTCCTGTCTCTGGGCACTGCTGGGAGTGTTAGGCACACACCCCTCCTGACTCTGGGCACTGCTGGGAGGACTCTGCACACACCCCTCCTGTGTCTGGGCACTGCTGGGAGGACTCTGCACCCACCCCTCCTGTCTCTGGGCACTGCTGGGTGTGTTAGGCACACACCCCTCCTGACTCTGGGCACTGCTGGGAGGACTCTGCACCCACCCCTCCTGTGTCTGGGCACTGCTGGGAGGACTCTGCACACACCTCTCCTGACTCTGGGCACTGCTGGGAGGACTCTGCACCCACCCCTCCTGTCTCTGGGCACTGCTGGGAGTGTTAGGCACACACCCCTCCTGACTCTGGGCACTGCTGGGAGGACTCTGCACCCACCCCTCCTGTGTCTGGGAACTGCTGGGAGGACTCTGCACACACCCCTCCTGACTCTGGGCACTGCTGGGAGGACTCTGCACACACCCCTCCTGCCTCTGGGCACTGCTGGGAGGACTCTGCACACACCCCTCCTGACTCTGGGCACTGCTGGGAGGACTCTGCACCCACCCCTCCTGTCTCTGGGCACAGCTAGGAGTGTTAGGCACACACCCCTCCTGACTCTGGGCACTGCTGGGAGGACTCTGCACCCACCCCTCCTGTGTCTGGGCACTGCTGGGAGGACTCTGCACCCACCCCTCCTGTTTCTGGGCACTGCTGGGAGTGTTAGGCACATACCCCTCCTGACTCTGGGCACTGCTGGGAGGACTCTGCACCCACCCCTCCTGACTCTGGGCACTGCTGGGAGGACTCTGCACCCACCCCTCCTGTCTCTGGGCACTGCTGGGAGTGTTAGGCACACACCCCTCCTGACTCTGGGCACTGCTGGGAGGACTCTGCACACACCCCTCCTGACTCTGGGCACTGCTGGGAGGACTTTGCACACACCCCTCCTGTGTCTGGGCACTGCCGGGAGGACTCTGCACCCACCCCGTCTGTCTCTGGGCACTGCTGGGAGTGTTAGGCACACACCCCTCCTGACTCTGGGCACTGCTGGGAGGACTCTGCATCCACCCCTCCTGTTTCTGGGCACTAATGGGAGGACTCTGCACCCACCCCTCCTGTCTCTGGGCACTGCCGGGAGTGTTAGGCACACACCCCTCCTGACTCTGGGCACTGCTGGGAGGACTCTGCACCCACCCCTCCTGTGTCTGGGCACTGCTGGGAGGACTCTGCACACACCCCTCCTGACTCTGGGCACTGCTGGGAGGACTCTGCACCCTCCCCTCCTGTCTCTGGGCACTGCTGGGAGTGTTAGGCACACACCCCTCCTGACTCTGGGCACTGCTGGGAGGACTCTGCACACACCCCTCCTGTCTCTGGGCACTGCTGGGAGTGTTAGGCACACACCCCTCCTGACTCTGGGCACTGCTGGGAGGACTCTGCACCCACCCCTCCTGTGTCTGGGCACTGCTGGGAGGACTCTGCACACACCCCTCCTGACTCTGGGCACTGCTGGGAGGACTCTGCACCCACCCCTCCTGTCTCTGGGCACTGCTGGGAGTGTTAGGCACACACCCCTCCTGACTCTGGGCACTGCTGGGAGGACTTTGCACCCACCCCTCCTGTGTCTGGGCACTGCTGGGAGGACTCTGCACACACCCCTCCTGACTCTGGGCACTGCTGGGAGGACTCTGCACCCACCCCTCCTGTGTCTGGGCACTGCTGGGAGGACTCTGCACACACCTCTCCTGACTCTGGGCACTGCTGGGAGGACTCTGCACCCACCCCTCCTGTCTCTGGGCACTGCTGGGAGTGTTAGGCACACACCCCTCCTGACTCTGGGCACTGCTGGGAGGACTCTGCACCCACCCCTCCTGTGTCTGGGAACTGCTGGGAGGACTCTGCACACACCCCTCCTGACTCTGGGCACTGCTGGGAGGACTCTGCACACACCCCTCCTGCCTCTGGGCACTGCTGGGAGGACTCTGCACACACCCCTCCTGACTCTGGGCACTGCTGGGAGGACTCTGCACACACCCCTCCTGTGTCTGGGCACTGCTGGGAGGACTCTGCACCCACCCCTCCTGTCTCTGGGCACTGCTGGGAGTGTTAGGCACACACCCCTCCTGACTCTGGGCACTGCTGGGAGGACTCTGCACCCACCCCTCCTGTGTCTGGGCACTGCTGGGAGGACTCTGCACCCACCCCTCCTGTCTCTGGGCACTGCTGGGAGTGTTAGGCACACACCCCTCCTGACTCTGGGCACTGCTGGGAGGACTCTGCACCCACCCCTCCTGTGTCTGGGCACTGCTGGGAGGACTCTGCACACACCCCTCCTGACTCTGGGCACTGCTGGGAGGACTCTGCACCCACCCCTCCTGTGTCTGGGCACTTCTGGGAGGACTCTGCACACACCTCTCCTGACTCTGGGCACTGCTGGGAGGACTCTGCACCCACCCCTCCTGTCTCTGGGCACTGCTGGGAGTGTTAGGCACACACCCCTCCTGACTCTGGGCACTGCTGGGAGGACTCTGCACCCACCCCTCCTGTGTCTGGGAACTGCTGGGAGGACTCTGCACACACCCCTCCTGACTCTGGGCACTGCTGGGAGGACTCTGCACACACCCCTCCTGCCTCTGGGCACTGCTGGGAGGACTCTGCACACACCCCTCCTGACTCTGGGCACTGCTGGGAGGACTCTGCACACACCCCTCCTGTGTCTGGGCACTGCTGGGAGGACTCTGCACCCACCCCTCCTGTCTCTGGGCACTGCTGGGAGTGTTAGGCACACACCCCTCCTGACTCTGGGCACTGCTGGGAGGACTCTGCACCCACCCCTCCTGTTTCTGGGCACTGCTGGGAGGACTCTGCACCCACCCCTCCTGTCTCTGGGCACTGCTGGGAGTGTTAGGCACACACCCCTCCTGACTCTGGGCACTGCTGGGAGGACTCTGCACCCACCCCTCCTGTGTCTGGGCACTGCTGGGAGGACTCTGCACACACCCCTCCTGACTCTGGGCACTGCTGGGAGGACTCTGCACATACCCCTCCTGTCTCTGGGCACTGCTGGGAGTGTTAGGCACACACCCCTCCTGACTCTGGGCACTGCTGGGAGGACTCTGCACACACCCCTCCTGACTCTGGCCACTGCTGGGAGGACTCTGCACACACCCCTCTTATGTCTGGGCACTGCTGGGAGTGTTAGGCACCCACCCCTCTTATGTCTGGGCACTGCTGGGAGTGATAGGCACACACCCCTCCTATTTAACAATATGTACGCTTAGCACATACACGTGTGTGGGTTCGCTCCATGGGGGTACGGTTCGTACTTACACTGTTGGGGTGGGAGTAGGCTCCATACGTACGCGGGTGGGGTACGGGTCGTACTTACACTGTTGGGGTGGGGGTACGCTCCATACGTACGCGGGTGGGGGGTACGGGTCGTACTTACACTGTTGGGGTGGGGGGTACGCTCCATACGTACGGGGGTGAGGGTACGGGTCGTACTTACACTGTTGGGGTGGGGGTACGGTCCGTACTTACACTGTTGGGGTGGGGGGTACGCTCCATACGTACGCGGGTGGGGGGTAGGGGTCGTACTTACACTGTTGGGGTGGGGGGTACGCTCCATACGTACGCGGGTGTGGGTACGGGTCGTATTTACACTGTTGGGGTGGGGGTACGCTCCATGCATACGCGGGTGGGGGTATGGTCCGTACGTACACTGTTGGCATGGGGGGTACGCTCCATGCATACGCGGGTGGGGGTACGGTCCGTACATATCCGTACCAATGCTGTGGAATGCTTGTGCGGGCCGTACCCAGGCCTTTGCCATGTGGGTACGAGCCGTCCCGCCATTGTTGGGGTGACGTAGGTGTGGGCGTGGTACAACTCGTACCCACGCTCTTAAGGCGTGGGTACGGGACGTACCTGTATAGTTGTGTTGCCGGTTCGCGTCGTCAGGCACTTCCGTTGTGGCGGACGCTGGCTTTGCTGGACACGCCCCCACCCCCTCGTGGTGACCAGGGCCTGGGGGTCAGGTATGTCCAGGGCATGTGTGCTGTGTGACTTTGGTGGGGGTTTTGTGGGCTGCCCCTGGTCTTGCCCCACCCCCCTTTTCCCCCCTCCCTTACTTGTTCTGACCTTCTGCGGCGTCTGCGTCGGAACCTGTAGAGGAGGTCGACTGCTATGAGGGCAGGGATGACACGTAGGTTCGGGTCCATGTCTGTCCGTCGCGTACAGGTCCTCCTGGTTCGCGTCGTCCTGATTTCCCGGCAGTTTTTGGCAGCCGGAAAATATTCACCGTGCGGGATGACGTCGGTGCGAATCGTAATTCCTGGTTCGTGAATGGCAGGCTGCGTGCGTCCCGACGTCACGTCGGCGCTTTCCCGGATCACATTTGTGTGTTTATTTTCGTCGGTCGAGGTTTTGTACGATTCGTACGGAAATGGTATTTCCGTGCGAATCGTAATTCCATGTTTGTATATTTTTTAGACCGGGTACGCGTCGGACGGAGAATATGCTCTGTCCGACGGTTCGTACCCGGTTTTTACAGGATCGTGATCGGCACCTTTGTGGACAGGAGCGCACCACATGCATTACACAGTGCACTGCTAAATAATACCTGGTATCAGCACATGACCTCAGTGGGGAGCCAAATATCTGCCAACTCCTGCTACGTTTGCTCCTTTATAACCCATGCAGTAGGCACAGATAAACTATACCTGTCCCAGGAGGTCCCACCCAGCAACCTCGGGCCTTATACACTGCACCCATGCCGAAAAAGACCCAAACTCCAGCCCAACACTATAACACCGCAGGAGGCCACCGTGAACCCAACCAAGTATGACATCATACTCGAAGTCCTTTACATTCTGATAAAGCAGTATGAGATCCAGTCTGAGGTAGACGAGCTCAAGAAAAAGGGCCAGACACAGTAGTGGAACACAGGGCCTAAAACCAACCCCTACAAGTGTTTCTTGGAGAAGACCAAGCTCAGTGCAATAACGTGTCCACACAAGTACCAACTTGTGGAGCAAGGCTAGCCGATAGTGTAACTGGAGCCATATTTATGAACAAGTGGAACCCCAACATTAAGTTCACCTGCAAGGCCATCAATGTGGGAAACAGAAGTAACAATGTGCCCCATGGGTTAAATGACACCCTACTGACGCAATGCAAAGGCACATGGAGCTCAGAGGCAGGAGGGTACACATGGGTAGAGGGTAAGGCAAAACCCATAGCAGTAAGGAAACTACCAATGTATTCCTTGTGCTTTATGGGGAAGGGACAGTACCCATAGGGGTGAACAACAATTGCAGGAGTATAACCTCTAATAATGACAGGCAGTGGGGCACCTCCCCCTTTATGGAACATTGCTATCAATGCGGCAAGCATGCATACACCCAGCTCATCCCAGACTAGAAAGGGGTCTGCTCACGGTTCACCCTCTACACGCCCACCTTGGTCATACCCTGAGAAGATCTTTCCTTTCTCCATCAATACCCCATGAGCAGAGGCATGGTGCTTCTATATCAAGTACACAAAAAAGATCAGCTGAGAACTTTGCTTTAGGGAGATTCAAGCACATTCCTGAAGAGTTTTGACTATTCACCAATGCTAAAATCAGTGTAGGAGAACCAATTCCCTTCTTCACTGTGCAAACCAAGGCCAATGCCCAGTGGCTGAAGAACACCAGGTGGGAACTGCTGAAAATGATGAATGCCACTGAAGATGGCCTCAACGCAATCAAAGAATAAATGTGCACCATCTGCCTCATGGTGATTCAGCATCGATATGTGTTGGACTTAATGGCCGCAATGGAAGGGGGCGTATGCACCAACATTCCAATGAACAACCTGGACAATGGCACGCTGTCAATCGCCATCCAAGTACTGTACAACCTGCAGTAGGTGATGGTTAAAGATGGAGGAGCCACAAATGGTTGGTTTGCCTGCATACCAAGGTAGATCACAGGCCTGTGCAAGGCCTTGTTACCAGTGGTTATAATCTTGCTATGCTGTGCCATCATTCTGAAAAAAACAGGCTAAGATTAAACCATTACTGAAAAAAATCTCGAGGTACTAGCTAATTACCGTTCTATTTCCCTACTACCAGCTTTCTCCAAGATATTGGAAAAGCTGGTGCATACTCAGTTGTCTGAATATTTGGAAACGGCAGGGCTTTTACAGCAGTCGCAATAATAATAATGATATTAATAATACTATGTGTAGAGTGCTTGGTTACGCCTAACGGCACGTCGCAGCCCTCCAAGAGAGTGGCCAGAAAAAGAGATATTATGCCATATGTCTATCTACTTGCCGGAACTGAGATTCATGACAACGCTGGCATCTAAAGGAAAAAGCCATGTTTTTTAGTCTCCTTTGGAACAGTAGCTCTGATGTTTCCATCCTCAGATGGAGGGGTAAGGAATTCCATGCCTGCGCCGCTAGAAAAGCAAAGAAGCAACCGCCCCATCTAGCTTTACTCACCCACGGAATAACTGCCTGGTTCGTTCCAGAGGATCTGAGATAACAGCTTGGTTTGTGGCATTTCACTAAAGAGGTGAGGTTCCCTGAAACTTTATTACTAAAGTGTTAGACGGCGACCTCAGAGGAGCCCGGAAAGGGGTCCTGACTACCCTGAGACCCACCCTCAAAGTATCGTAGCCGGGCACTGGCGGGAGATTCCCCAGGGGGAGGAATCTCGCAACTAGGTTCGTACTTCTGGCACCACACGACACAGAGAGACCACACTGGGTATCCTCAGAACAAGCTTTATCAAACAGGTATCACTGCAAATATGTACAAGGTGAGCACGGGCTCAAGAGTCTCGGAAAGGTAGGGGGTAGCGGGACTGTCTCTGGTAACGGTTCAAAGCAGGGACGTATCCGGCGCACAGCTCCCAATCCTCGAGCTGGGGGATACGTGGTCGGAGTTGGGGTCCGGCGGGACCGTGAGAGTCTGGGGGAGCCGCGAGTCACTCAGCAGGGCTCAGGTACAAGGTCGGAGGTCTTACGATCTTCAGGGAGCCGCGAGTCACTCAGCAGGGCTCAGGTACAAGTTCGGATGTCTTACGATCTTCAGGGAGCCGCGAGTCACTCAGCAGGGCTCAGGTACAAGTCGGAGGTCTTACGATCTTCAGGGAGCCGCGAGTCACTCAGCAGGGCTCAGGTACAAGTTCGGAGGTCTTACGATCTTCAGGGAGCCGCGAGTCACTCAGCAGGGCTCAGGTGAGTTCCAGTTTCAGGAGCCGCGACCACGTCAGCAGGCTCTCGTTGTTCCAGCGTCGAATCTGCCGGATAGCCCCAGAGCACCCCTTGTTATAGTTCGACCCCTCTTTGATGTCCGGAGTCTGTGCAGGCAGGGGTCTTGTCACCCGGGGGTCGCTTGTCGGGTTTTCCTGCTATAGTCTTTTGATCCTTTCAGGGCCGGGTCGGGAGGAGTCCCAGACACCCAGCAGGCGTGGAGCCAGCTCTCCGGGAGGCCGGAGGGCCGATCGAAAAACCATCGTCCCGGGGGAGTTCAGAGGTGCGATAGAAACTGCTCCTCCCTCTCTCATCCCCTGGAAGCGTGATGTCCTCCAGCCGGAGTGGCGCCTCTAGGCCCGGGTCGCGCTGGGGCCGGGCGGCCATCTTGGTGCATGAAGTGGGCACGCGGGCCCGGGGTGGCCGAAAGGAGAGAGGCCAGGGACGGGGATGTCCGGGCCGGTGCGTGTGTCCTGGTGGGGAGGTTCGGCTGGGCCGGGTGCTTGGGCTGTAGGTACCAGGTTTCGGTGGTGCGGGGGCACGGAGGGCCATTCTACGAGGCCGGGTCCAACACGCGTCCCCCCCAGCTGAAAGCCGGAGAGAACTGCCCATCAGCTTGGGGGGTTCTCTTCGCTGAGGCGGAAGAACCGGGAGAGGCCGTCAGCATTGGCGTGGTCCGTACCAGGGCGGTGTTCCACGGTGAAATCCATCCCCTGGAGGGAGATTGACCACCGCAGTAGCTTGGGGTTTTCTCCTCGCATCTGCATGAGCCAGCGTAAGGGCCGATGGTCAGTCTGGACTCTGAAATGGGTGCCAAACAGGTAGGGTCGTAGCTTTTTGAGTGCCCAGACCACGGCAAAGGCTTCGCGCTCTATGGTGCTCCATCTTTGTTCTCGGGCCAACAGCCACCGACTGAGGAAGGCGACGGGCTGGTCTAGGCCTTGGTCATTTACCTGGGACAGGACGGCCCCAATGCCATGCTCGGAGGCATCGGTCTGGACTATGAACTCCTTGGCGTAGTCGGGAGCCTGGAGGACGGGGGCCGTGCACATGGCCCTTTTTAGGGCATCGAAAGCTTCCTGGCAGGCAGCCGTCCACTGCACTTTCTTTGGCTGTTTTTTAGACGTGAGTTCTGTGAGAGGGCCGACAAGGCTGCCATACCCCCGAATGAATCTTCGGTAGTAGCCCGTGAGTCCCAGAAAGGCTCGGACCTCCGTCTGGGTGATGGGTGGTTCCCAGGCCAGGATGGCGTCGATCTTTGGCTGTAGAGGGGCGACCTGGCCACTCCCGACCTGGTGCCCCAAGTAGACCACGGATCCTTGCCCGATCTGGCACTTGCTGGCTTTTACTGTGAGGCCTGCCTGGCGCAGGGCGATTAGCACCCTTCGGAGGTGCTGGAGGTGCTCACTCCACTCTGAACTGAAGACAGCGATGTCGTCCAGGTATGCCGCGCTGAACTGTTCTAGCCCGGCCAGGACCCTATTCACCAGTCGCTGGAAAGTGGCCGGGGCATTTTTCATCCCGAAGGGCATTACGCGGAAGCGGTAGTGTCCATCGGGGGTGGAGAAAGCGGACCGCTCTTTGGCCCCTTCGGTGAGCGCAATCTGCCAGTATCCGCAGGTGAGGTCGAATGTGCTGAGGAACCGGGCTGCCCCTAGTCGGTCAATGAGTTCGTCGGCTCGTGGAATGGGGTGGGCATCGGCTCGGGTAACGTCATTGAGCCCCCGGTAGTCCACGCAGAAGCGGAGCTCGGGGGCGACACCGGGGGCCGCTGCCTTCGGGACCAGGACCACGGGGCTGGCCCAGGGACTGTCAGAGGGCTCGATCACCCCTAGGGTCAACATCTTCGAGACCTCCGCTTGAATGCAGGACCGGACCCGGTCAGGAACCCGGTAGGCTCGGTGTCTCACCGGCGGGCTGTCCCCGGTGTCCACATCATGAACACACCAGTTGGTGACCCGGGGGGTCAGGGAGAAGAGGTCAGAAAATTGTCTTAGGAGCTGGCGGCAGTCTGCTTGTTGCTGGGCAGTGAGGGCTGGGGAGAGGTTCACTCCTTCCACGGAGCCATCCTGCTCCTTGATACACAGGAGGTCCAGGAGGGGATCCGACTCATCTTCGGCCCCGTCATCGGTGGCCAGCAGGAGGCTAAGTTCTGTCCGCTGGAAGTGAGGCTTGAGGCGGTTCACGTGCAGGACCCGGAGGGGATCCCGAGGTGACTGGACGTCCACCAAGTAGGTGACTTGGCTCTTCTTCTCGACCACTTTGTAGGGCCCAGTCCATCGGTCCTGGAGAGCGCCAGGCTTCACGGGGGCCATGACCCACACCTGCTGGCCCGGCTGGAACTCGACCAGAGTAGCATTCTGGTCGTACCAGCGCTTCATTTCTTCTTGACTCGCCTCCAGGTTGGCCTCGGCCAGTTCTCGGAACCTCCTGGTCTGGTTCCGGAGGGCCAGGACATACTGGAACACATCTCGGGGGGTGGTCTGGGGTGCTGCCTCCCACCCTTCCTTAACTAAACTGAGGGGACCTCGGACGGGGTGCCCATAGAGTAATTCAAACGGGCTGAACCCTAAGGACTTCTGGGGGACCTCCCGGTAAGCGAACAAGAGGCAGGGGAGCAGGACGTCCCACTTACGCCGGAGGGGCTCTTCTAGGCCAGCGATCATCCCTTTCAAAGTCCTATTAAACCTCTCTACTAGGCCGTTCCCTTGGGGATGGTACGGGGTGGTGAACTTATAGGACACCCCACATTGTTGCCACAGGGACGTCATATACCTGGATATAAAATTAGTGCCGCGATCGCTCACGACCTCGCGGGGGAAACCCACCCTGGAGAAGATCCCCATCAGGGCCCGGCCCACCACGGGGGCCGTAATGGTGCGTAGGGGAATAGCCTCTGGGTAGCGGGTGGCGTGGTCCACTAGGACCAAGATGAAACGGTGACCTTGGGAGGTGGGGGGGTCCAGTGGCCCCACGATGTCGATCCCGACTCGTTCGAAGGGGGTACTGACGACCGGGAAGGGTTGGAGGGGAGCCTTGCGCTTCCCCCCACTCTTCCCACTGGCTTGGCACGTGGGGCAGGACTGGCAGTGGGCCTCTACCGCTGCTTTCATCTTAGGCCAATAAAAATGGGTCACGAGACGGCTGTAGGTCTTGTCCTGACCCAGGTGACCGGCGAGGGGGACATCGTGGGCTAAGCCCAGGAGGAAATCCCGGAAGCGGAGAGGTACCACCAGTACCCGTCCGGATCCCAGCTCCACTGATTTCTGCTCACTATACAGGACGTTATTCTCCCAATAGATTCGGTGCGTTCCGGTCTGGTCACCTGCGGCTTGGCCCTCGGCCTGGCGCCGCAGCCCGACCAGGGAAGGACAGGTGGCTTGCTCCCGGCAAAATTCTTCTCGGGTGGGCCCGCCCTCGTGGCGCCAATGGGCCAACTCGGGTAGATCCCCCAACTCGGGGACCGGGGCGGGGTCGGATGGTGCGGGTTCGTCGCTGGCGACGGACCCTTCCGATGGGGGAACGGGAGGACCCTCGGCGGGGACGGTGCTGGCTACTTCGACCGGGGTGCTCTCGACTTCTCTCCGGGGAGTGAGTCGGGCTGTCATAGATCGGGTGGTGGCACACACCCACTCGGGGAGTCCCATCATTCCTAGGTGGGCCTTGCGCTCTACGTGCTTCCAGGGAGAACTCTCCAGGTCGTTCCCTAAGAGGCAGTCGACCGGCTGGGAGGTTCTTACGGCCACCTTGAGTTTACCTATCACCCCTCCCCACTCAAATGGCACCAGGGCCACCTGACACAGACTTTCCCTATTGTCTGCAGAGATTACGGGGCAAAAGACATTGGGGAGGATCTGCTCCTCGGGAACTAGGTGCCTGAGGACACCGGTGATACTGGCCCCGGTGTCCCGCAGGGCCTCTACCTGGTGGCCATTGATCTTGACGAGCTGCCCATATTTCTGTGTGTTGGACTGTAGGAGGCTACCAGGGATCATTTCCCTATCTCCCAGGGATACTAGGGCCATAGCGGCGGGTTCCCACTCCTCGGCTTCCTCAACCTCCTCCCCCAGGGCTACGTTGGCTATCTGCCTCGCAGGGGTGACTTGGGTGGCCATTGGGCACTCTGGGTCATTGGCGTAGTGCCCGGGTTTCTGGCAGCGAAAACATGTGACGGTCACCCGGTGTCCCCGTCTCCCAGGGGGCCCTGTTACTGGTGGGGGGGCGCCGGGAAAGGTGGAGGTGGTGTCTTCGGGGGGCTAGGCTGGGACTCCCTCGGCCCTCCCTGGTTCCCTCCCCCTCTCTGGCGGGGTGGTCCCTGACTGGTTCGGGGGTACTCTCCTACCATGCCCCGGGAGACCCGGGTGTTGGTCCAGCGGTCGGCCTCCACGGCCAGCTTCCGGGGATCTGTGAGCTTGCTATCCAGCAGATGTTGACGTAGCTCTACGAAGCAGTTCGCGCCAGATGTTCCCATAACATGAGGTCAGTGAGTTCGGCAAGGGTGGTGACCTTGCTGCCCTTGACCCACCCATCGAAGGCCCGACTAAAAAAGTTTACATATTCCACCCAGGTGGTGCCCGGGATCTTCCTGCAGTCCCGGAACCGTTGGCGGTACATTTCTGGGGTGAGGCCGTATCTTGTGAGGAGAGCCTCTTTCATGTGGCTGTAGGAGGTCTGCAGGGAGAGGGGTAGGTCGAGCAGGGTGTCCCTTCCTTCGCTCAGAAACCGTCCCCACAACCCCGCCCCCCAGTCCTTCTGTGGAATCCGATGGGAGGTCATGGCGACCTCGTAGGCCCGAAACCATTGCTGAATGTCATCGTTTTTATAATATTCTTTGACCACATCCTTGGGGATGTGGACCTTCTGTTCCGCTGGGGGGGCCGTCTCTCGGTTCCCCGAGGGCCTCCCGTCCTCATTTCGGGCCTTGAGCTCGAGTTCCTTTAAGCTCCGTTCGTGCTCCAGTTGGAGCTTTCTTCCTTCGTGCTCCCGTTGGAGCTTCTTTTCTTCCAGTTCGCCTTGTACACGCATTTGCTCTACTGCTAGCTTTTTCTCCGCTAACTTCAATTCGCCCTCGATTTTGAGTTTGGCTAACTCGAGTTCATGACTGCGGCTTCTCTCTCTGTCCGCGAGCTCTTCCGGGGATAGGCCCCCGTCTGGTACGATGCCTCGCACCTGATTGCTACTGCTTTCGCTTTGGGGGGGTTCGGCTTCGTCGGGGCGCTCCCCCGTGCCTTCCGGGCGGGAGGCCCCGGTCTCCACCCAAGTTTTCAGTGCTTTCTGCAAGTCTTCCTTAGTGTTGAGGCCAGTGGTAGCGATTTTAAGTTCTTTGCAAAATTGTTTTAGCTCTTTGTGTGTGTATTCTTCCAGATGCTCCACCTGGAACACTCTGTTGGCGTTGGTTTCTGCGGAGCTCGTGGCGCTTCCTTCTGCCATCTTTGTTGGTCGTGCGTCCGTCGTTTACTGTACGATCTCTAGGTGATGGGCCCGAATCCCGTCGCTTGCCACCAATGTTAGACGGCGACCTCAGAGGAGCCCGGAAAGGGGTCCTGACTACCCTGAGACCCACCCTCAAAGTATCGTAGCCGGGTACTGGCGGGAGATTCCCCAGGGGGAGGAATCTCGCAACTAGGTTCGTACTTCTGGCACCACACGACACAGAGAGACCACACTGGGTATCCTCAGAACAAGCTTTATCAAACAGGTATCACTGCAAATATGTACAAGGTGAGCACGGGCTCAAGAGTCTCGGAAAGGTAGGGGGTAGCGGGACTGTCTCTGGTAACGGTTCAAAGCAGGGACGTATCCGGCGCACAGCTCCCAATCCTCGAGCTGGGGGATACGTGGTCGGAGTTGGGGTCCGGCGGGACCGTGAGAGTCTGGGGGAGCCGCGAGTCACTCAGCAGGGCTCAGGTACAAGGTCGGAGGTCTTACGATCTTCAGGGAGCCGCGAGTCACTCAGCAGGGCTCAGGTACAAGTCGGAGGTCTTACGATCTTCAGGGAGCCGCGAGTCACTCAGCAGGGCTCAGGTACAAGTTCGGAGGTCTTACGATCTTCAGGGAGCCGCGAGTCACTCAGCAGGGCTCAGGTGAGTTCCAGTTTCAGGAGCCGCGACCACGTCAGCAGGCTCTCGTTGTTCCAGCGTCGAATCTGCCGGATAGCCCCAGAGCACCCCTTGTTATAGTTCGACCCCTCTTTGATGTCCGGAGTCTGTGCAGGCAGGGGTCTTGTCACCCGGGGGTCGCTTGTCGGGTTTTCCTGCTATAGTCTTTTGATCCTTTCAGGGCCGGGTCGGGAGGAGTCCCAGACACCCAGCAGGCGTGGAGCCAGCTCTCCGGGAGGCCGGAGGGCCGATCGAAAAACCATCGTCCCGGGGGAGTTCAGAGGTGCGATAGAAACTGCTCCTCCCTCTCTCATCCCCTGGAAGCGTGATGTCCTCCAGCCGGAGTGGCGCCTCTAGGTCCGGGTCGCGCTGGGGCCGGGCGGCCATCTTGGTGCATGAAGTGGGCACGCGGGCCCGGGGTGGCCGAAAGGAGAGAGGCCAGGGACGGGGATGTCCGGGCCGGTGCGTGTGTCCTGGTGGGGAGGTTCGGCTGGGCCGGGTGCTTGGGCTGTAGGTACCAGGTTTCGGTGGTGCGGGGGCACGGAGGGCCATTCTACGAGGCCGGGTCCAACATAAAGATTCAGTGACAGAAACACATGGCTTTAAATAAGATTCTCTCTTTAAGTGGCAGCCAGTGCAGGCTAGCCAGAGCAGGCCTGAAAGCATATCGCGGAAGATTTAGTGCAAGGCGGGCTGCAGCGTTTTGCACTTGCTGTAGTTTCTGCTATCTCAGTTTAGTAGTTCCCAGATAGAGTACATTGTTGTAGTCCAACTGGGAGGTGACTGATGCCTGTACGATGATTTTTCTTGCTGACAGCAGAAGGACATCGATAAACGTTTTAAAGATTTTCAGGGTGTTAAAGCACTTTCCCACCACAGCAGCTATCTGGTGTTCTAATGATAATGCCGGGTCTAACCACACTCCCATATTTTTTAGTTATTATTCGAAACAGGGGTGGGACCCATTGCATCAAGCGACCAAGCTGATGACCAGATAGAGGGGCTTTCTCCTACGATGAGATCATCAGTTTTGTTGGCATTTAATTTGAGGCAGTTATTGGTCATCCATTTATCCACATCTTTCAGGCACCTCTCAAATTGTACAGCCACCCCATCTGACTCCTGAGATAGAGCAACTATTAGGTGAGTGTCATCCGCATAGGGTACAATTGTCATATTATGAAACTCAACAATTTCAGCAAGGGGGCACATATAGATATTAAATAACATGGGGCTTAAGATAAAGCCCTGTGGCACCCCCTGGGTCAGTGGGATTGGATCTGAGGAGTAGGGTTTTCGCAGCACTTGGAAGGAGCGATCCTGTAAAAATGATGCCAGCCATTGCCAGGCAAAGCCCCTCGCACCGCAGGCACCTAGCTCGTGTAAGAGTAGGCCGTGGGACACCGTGTCAATGGCAGCTCTCAGGTCTCACATAATCAGTGCCGCCGTCTGGTCCCCATCAGCATAGCGCCACAGAGATTCAGTGGCAAATAATAGGGCTGATTACATGGAGTGGCGCACCCGGAAGTCGGATTGAGCAGGATGCAATAAATTATTAGCCTCAATAAACTTAGCCAGCATGCTATTGACCAGTTTTTCCGTGACTTTTGCAAAAAAAGGAGCAGGAAAATAAATCTTAAGTGTTCCAACTGTAAGGGGTCTAGAGCGGGTTTCTTTAGTAGCATAACAACGATTGCCTGTTTAAGGGTTTAGACTGACATTCAGTACGGAATCTACCCTGCTAGAAGGTTCAAAGTACTTACCGTTCACTCTAGATAGTGGCTCGAATGCCGTCTTCATTCTTCTAGATTTATTGGCAGCATTCAATACCATATCCACTCCCTTCTGCTTTGAAGACTGGCAAAAGTGAGATTCTGCAGCCAGGTGTTGAAATGTTTGCGGTCTTTTTTATCAGATAGCTATCAATCGGTTGTGAAGTTCAAGTACTCCTCAGGGAATAACGTGCTTTAGTATGGTGTCCCTCAGGGCTCGTCCCTAAGTCCTGTGCTTTTGATTGTGTATATGGCCTCTTCAGCTGCGCTGACAGAATCTTTTGGGATCAAAGTAGTATCCTCTGCAGATGATACTCAGTTTATCCTGTCTATGGATAGAGGTTCCTCTGGCATGTCAGAAGCAACTTTTAAATGGATGCAGCAGAGCCACTTCAAAAGTAATTCAGAGAAGACAGAGATATAAGTCCTGGGAAAAGCGATTCATTTTACCTTTGGTGAATGGTGGCCAGTTGGTTTATCAGCTCCTTCTCCACAGTCTCAATTTGACAATAAGTTCTCATTTCGTCAGCAAATTCTAAACACCACGAGTATGTGCTTAGCTTTATTACAGACTCTGAAAAAAACTTCTAGATCTCTTATCCCTGGAAGCACAAAAAACAGTGGCACATGCTTTAATCACTTCGCGTATCACTGCGCCAGTAAACTCTAGTGAGGTCTTCCTCAAACTCTGATGAATAAATTAGAGCAAGTGCAGAATGTGGCGGCGCGTGTGATTTTAAAGCTCCCAAGGCATTCACTGATATCTAGGCATCTGAGGCTGTCACATTGGCAGGCTGAATGAAAGCGCACTCAATTCTTTTCCTTGACCCTGGTACACCGCATATACCATAAAATCGGTCAAAAATACCAGAGAGATAGATTTCAGCCCAATAATCCAGTTAGACCTTGGAGATTCAGTAGGGCAAGGTTGCTTCAGCTCCCCACTGTCAGACTGAGGAGAATGGGAGACAAAGCTTTGTTTTATGTTGCAGCCAAACTATGGAAAAACCTTCCTTTACTATTGCAGGAGTTGGATGATGAATCTTACTTCAGGAAAATGCTAAACGCATGGTTGTTTTCCTCTTAATAGTTTTGGTTTTAAATGAAATATGGGACCGTGTTCTGTTGGCTTAGCGCAGGGATGCCCATTTGGGCAGCTGTTTGCGCTCTATAACTCATTTCATTTATTAAAATCACATCATTCACTCGATGCAGTTTTTTAATCATTGAGGTTAAGCAACCATAAAATCTCACAGTAACAGTTGCCTCTAGCCGGTTGTTGGGAGTCCATCCATTTTTCCCGGGCGTCTATCTTGCAATTCTGTGGGTTTCTTTCTGGGTTTGCTATGACGGCGCCTGCACTAACAGAGGAGGATGTAGAAGTGGAAGGGGTAGGGGCACTTAAAAGGGAGGGAGGGTATTCCTTTGTATATTATTCTTTGTGGGTGGGATAGAGGTAAGGCACCAGGATTCCGTCTGAATCTAGTGAGACTCTGTTTGTTTCTGTGTCATCCCCCTCCCTCTTCAGTCTCATGACAGTTTTGGCTAATTGGTTATGGCAAAGGTCATCAATGAGTAGACAAGGTTATAAGCTGGATTAAAGGGTATGGACTCTGCCCCATATATTCGTACATTTGTCTTGTAATTTATACACTTTTTGTTCGCACCTGACTATTCGAGAAAATTCTGCGAGCCATTCTAATAGTGTAGGTCAATGCAGGTCTTGACTGGAGCCACCAGCGTCGTAAGATACCGCCTTTGGCTGTGGCTAGCCGTCATTGTTCATGGTTTGGCAGGCCAGTAATGCTGCTTTCCTTGCGAAGTAGGCCTATATGTCTGATGCTTGCATCCAGGAGGACAGGGGGGGCTTTTTTTCTTACCATTTTTCAGTCCAATACTGAATGAGATTCAGACAGTAGCACAGGATTTGGGATAGGCAACACCTAGGGGCATTACAAGGCCAAAAAGGAGAGTGGTGAAGTGAGTGCTATTGTAACCTCTACGGAGTCCAATACCAACTATGGAGTAAGGTATAGAAACCTTAGTTTTACCTCCTTAAGGTACCTGTCATGGTTTTCCTCTAGATTCGCCAAGTCTTCCTTTTGATAGTCCTTGTGTAGAATCATTTTCCAATACATTCTGAAGGTCAACATATTATGTACAGAAAAGAGAAGTTTGCTCAAGGTGTTTTACAGGCAGGATACAACACATCTGTAAGTCCCCCATGTCTGAATGTAATGCAAAATGGATAATTCAGTTCATTCCACCACCTGTCCTCTAAATATACCATGTAGACAGTGAATCATTTGAAAGTATTACCAATGGGCCATTTCTGGTAATGAAAATTCTGTTCTTAACTGTTGCATGTTTTAAGTCTGTTGTCGGGGATGATGGGGTCTATAAGTGTGATTGCTGCCTCTTTCCAGTGTATCCAGTAAAGGCTGTAAACTCCAATACATAGTCCCTCACCATGCCACACGGGGGCAGAGTTGTGTACATGTGTTGAGTGGCACATATTCTTCTGAAGCGTGCGGCTTGAAACAGTTCCAGCTTATATAGAGGAGTGAGGCTTAGAGAGCCTTCAACGTGTTTTAATAAGGCCCACGGTGGAGGTTGCTCAGCCTGAGGATGCAAATATACCAACTGAGACAGCACATGGGCCAACCCATAAGAGCACATGTGGGGCATACACCGTCCTCAGGATATAATGTCATGCATGAAGGATGCATTGTTTAAATCTAGGGCACATTGCACCCAACACAAATTATTTAATCTCTTTGTTTATCAGTGTCACGATTGGGGCTCTTATCAATAAAGGAATAATTCCCAAAATATATTGTTATATTGACCACTTGAATTCTGCTGCACATTCAAAGTTCCATTCAAGGTCAGCTGACTATGTCATGTATGGGCATCAGAGAATTCAGGTTAGCTTCTACAATCTACTAAAAACCTAGTTCATGTTGATTCCCAGATATTTAAGCACTTGTGGGACCTAACATATGTCTTGCTACCCATGATTAATTTTAGCAGTTTTGCAGGACAATGCAAGGGCCTCACATTTCCTCCAGTTAATTAAATAGATTAAGAAGGCCGAAATGGAATTGTTGGAGGACTTTAGGTTCTACAGTAATGAGTAAGGATCGGGGATTGTCATGAGTATATCATCTGCACACAGAAACAATTGCAACTAAGAGCATGGTGTGTCTATTTCCTTAAATGGGGAGACGAGTACAGGGGTGCAGTCATAGCTACCGAAGCCAAGAGATATGCTACAGTCTTAGACATAAAACCAGATTTAGAAAATCACCTACTTACCCATTAACATTTTTAAAAAACTGATATTTGTGTATATTTGTGTTTGGTGAATTAAATAAAATATTTCATAATGCATTAGCTTGCTGTTTACTTGTTTGAGTAGGAGTGTAGTTGGAGGTTCAAATCATAGACATTGCATTGCGTAGGCAGGGGTCCCCAGCTTCCAATAGTGGTTAAATGGGCATTCATAAATGTCTGAAGGACCAATGAATTAGCACACATAAGAGGAGCGCTTTTAATTAATGACAATTACACAGTGTTGTTCTAGCACCAACTCTATGACGTGTATAGTGCCACCCTCATGGCATTGGGTTAGGATTTTACACATTTTCTACCTCAGTATTTTAGGCTACTGGCAGCAACATCAATGGAAGACCTAGTTCAAATTGCATATTGGATGCTGCGTATTTGAGTGATATGAGAGCACAATTTGTGTGCCAAAATTTGGTATAACAAGCTAGACTCTGTTGTGTGACACTCGTCTTTCCCCTTTTATTTACCTCATGGTATGAAGATAATATGGGACATCAGGCACTCCTTTTATTAGTAGGGTGGTCATTTGCGTTGACAGTCCTACTCTGCAGCGTCATTGAGTGGTGCATGACATGAACTTTTGTCTGACGGAGATTCACAGTCTCCCATTGTCTTACATAAGGGATCACGATCCAGGATTCTTCACTTTGAGATTTGCTTCCCACATATGACCTGCTGACTGTGTAATAGAGCAATTATCTGCCCCAATCAGAGGAATTATCTTATCACTGACAGGGGAAAATAGATTTAAGGGAGCAGTTTTTAGGGCTGATGTTAGACAAAACCTTTTGATTTGCTAAAATAATATGTATAATATACTTACTTAAAGGGGCTTTCAGTCACCTCTCTTCACCTATTGGTCTTTGGTTGTGTAATTCTCATGTTTCTTATGCCCACTACAACATACAGCATGGGGCAATGGGCTAGCCTACTTAAGCCTCTGGTTAACATGACTTTGAGTGACCACATTTTGCTCTTTCACAAGGTGTACATCCAAGCACAAGATAGTTCTCTTTAGTACCAGTGTTGCCTGGTGTGATATTAGAACCATTTGAATTGAGCACAGGGCACCGTCCAGCTTTATCGGTTTCTGTCTCCTTCCAATGCTGTTGTAAATTCCTTTGGAAGTGGACCGCTGCTATTTCACAGCATACTATATTATGTTCCTGGACTTGGTTTTACCAATAGGTTCTTTAATAAACTTTGCCCAGGAAGAAAAGCGAACTTTATTGAATTTAAGTTTTTGCAGCACACATGTAACAGTTTCATTTAAGTATAGGTGGGTGGTAATTTGATTTTTAGTATCCAGTATTTTATACTGTGAACCCTGCTTAATTCTTTCTTTCCTTCTTTCCTTTCTTTCTTTTTTGCCTTTTCCATTTTTTCTTTCTCTTTTGCCTTTTCTTCTTTTGTTTCTTTTTGCCTTTCTTTTGTCTTTGTTTCTTTGTTTCTTTTTCCTCCTTTCTTTCTTTTTTGCCTTCTTCCATTTTTATTTCCTTCCTTTCTTTATTTTGGTCATCTTCACCCTTTCTTTCTTTTCTGCCTTCTTCCCTTAATCTTTCCATTTTTCTTTCCATTTTCTTTTTTCTTTCCTTCCTTTATTCTTTCTTTCCTTTTTCTTTTCTTTTTTCTTTTTTCTTTTCCTTCTTTCCTTTTTCTTTCCTTTTTATCTATATTTCTTGCTAGATTTCTCTTTTTCCTTCTGTCCTTTCTTTTATTTTTATTTTTCCTTCTTTCCTTCTTATTTTCTTTATGCCGTCTTTCTTTTGCTCTTTCTTTCCTTTTTGCCTTTTTTATTTCCTTTATATCTTTTTTGCCTTCTTTCCTTTATTCTATCTTTCCTTTCTTTTATCTATCTTTTTTGCCTCCTTTCCTTCTTATTTTATTTATGCCATCGTTCTTTTGCTCTTTCTTTCCTTTTTGCCGTTTTTCTTTTTTCTTTCCTTTATTTCTTTTTTGCGTTCTTTCCTTTATTCCATCTTTTTTCCTTCTTCCCCTTTTTCTATCCTTATTTCCTTCTTTCTTTCCTTCTTTATTTCAGTTTTGCTTTCTTTCTTGCCTTCTTTCCTTAATTCTTTCTTTTTTGCCTTATTTCTTTCCTTCTTTTTGCCTTCATTCTTCATTTCTTTCCTTCCGTTTTTCCTTCTCTATTTTTGCTCTTTCTTTCTTTTTCTTTCTTTTCTTTTGTCCTCTTTCTAGCTTTTCTCTTTCCTTCTTTTTTACCTTCTTCCTTCTCTTTGTCTTCTTTCCTTCTTCCCTCCTTTCTGCATTTTTTCCTTCCTTCGTCCTTCCCTTTTTGCCTCCCTCTCTTCCTTTTTGCATTCCTTCCTGTTTTTTGCCCTTCTCCCTTCTTTTTTCATCATCGTCCTTCCTTTTTTCCTTCCTTCCTTTCTTTCCTTCTTTCTTGCATTCTTTCTCAAAGATGAGGCTAGCAGCCAATACCAGACCAATGGCTTTTTTTTTTTTAGATCTGTGATAGCCGAGACTCTTTGATTTTACTAAAAGTATGTATAGCATAGTTACATATAGGGGTTTTCAGCCGGACTTCATCCCTTAGTCTGTGATTGTGTCATTCACATTTTTCTCCCACCTTCTCCAGCATGCATCAAGGAGCAATGTAGACCCACTTTAGCCATCCATTGACTGGCCCTACTATGAGTAATGGTATGCTGTTCTCTCACTAGGAGCACATCCATGCACAAAGTTCCCTTCAGTGTTGGGTGTACCATGGCAATGTGTACTTTTTTAGACCAGAAAACAATTTTGCCCTTAGCCAATGTTTTTTTTTAGGTTTAAAGAGGGCCCAGCATCTTCCCGAACAGTAAAGTTTTGCAAAAACCATGACAAAATTAAAACAAGATTGCGATAAGGCAGCCAACACCAGACCAACTGGCTTTGCCAGTGCTTGTTTTGAACTGTGTTAGTCTTCTGAATCTCTTCCTTATGCCATGATTGTTTGGTAACAAATGAGCCCCTGGAGAGCTGGAGAGCTTAGGGAGTGGGTGTTAAGGCGCTGGCAACGGACAGCTCAATTTACAAATTGAATCCGGACATTTGGCAAAGAGATAAGTTGGTTTTCAGAGCATCTCTCACAGTTCAAACAGAGAGGAACAGATGTTCTACTGGGACCATGCTCATCTTTCGGTCTAGAGAACTGAACTGTGCCCGGACTCTTTTTTTTTTTAGTTTGGTCCTTCATAGGTAAGGGGTAGTTAGAGTTTCCACAAGGCCACAAGGTCACTCTTCTGTGGCAGGGGTTATTATGGTTAAGTACCTCACCTTACACAAAGGAGTTATTTTTTCATCACCAAAGATCGTTTTGATAATTTTCATGCTAAGAATTGAGGGCAATGTTTTCCCCATGTTTTGGCCAATGATGAAGTTGTTGGACTCGTCTACCGCATTGCTACTGGTGCCCTTGGCACAGGCCACTGACCCACACTTCTGATCTGGAGGGCAGGATATGTAAGTGGCCTGAGACCGTTCCACACTGGGTGCACATTTCTCCTTTGCTTAAATGACAGTCTAGGAGATGGAGCAGGCTTGCATGGTTTTTGACGCTTTTTGTCTTATACATTTTTGGCACAGAAGGTGGTGAACCTTTATACAGATGGTATGTGCCAAATATGTCATAAACGTGGTTGTATGATTTTTCAAAGAAAATGAACTAATTCTTTTCTTGTGCGTGATGGGTAGTCACTGCTCTAAGCCTTGGCTGATCATGAAGAAGCTCTCTCCCAAATGGATGCGGGACCCATTGGGCGGGTGGATGCATAGACGGATCCGTCATGTTGGGTTTCACACATGACCTTCAACCAATATTCCCTCATTTTATTACAGAAAGTTATACATAATATTTGAAGAATTCCATGCACATTTTACCTGGGTTTTGAGATCATGCTTGTGTATGTGTGTGTCTGGGGGGTGAGGTGTGTTGAGGGGTAGGTTACCATAATGGCGTTAGACCGCAGTTTGGCATAGGCCATCGGTCTTCTGGGGTGGGGATGGGTGTGTTTATAAAAATAAAAAAATGTTTTTACTATTTTGCTTGATGGTCAACTTGTGCTCGTTTTATTGTAATATTTTTATTTTGTCTTTTACTGAACCGAAATAGTATAATAGAAGACGCATGCTTGCACAGTTATTTTGCATATGTTGTTTTACAAATGCATTGCACGGAAATGACTTGACTTTTATTTTGCATAAAATAGGTGCATTTTAATGCATTCTGCAATATGAAATAAATGTACATTTTTTAACAACTATTGAATGCTTGGTTTTCTTGTGGCAGAGGAGGAAACAGCGAAAAACGAGAAATGTAAAAATAAACTAATGAGGGGATGAAAAAGAAACAGGCAAACGATGCAAGAAAAAGAATGTCTCGTTCTCGTTAGAAACAAGCCCTGTCAAAGCCAATAGGTTTGGCATGTATTTTGAGTCCTGATTAAAACATTTAAAAAGCTTGCTGATGTGAAAAAGCAGACCATAACCAAAGCACAAGGGAAAGAAGAAGAAATAAACAGGCAATGAGCTACGTAGCCTCATCAACTCGCTAGACAAGATGGGAAAATAGGGTTTACGGAGGATGACTGATGTTGAAAATGGGGGTGAGTGGTGAACCTGCACAGCAAAGACGACTAGGAAGTAACTCGTCAACTGATTAGGAAAGTTCTACTTACTGCTTCAAACTCTCTTGCTCAGAAACAGCCACATTTACCAACCAGTGCTTGTTTGCTGCAAAACGCTTGACGTTCTTTTTTTAGAAAGGAGCCCTCGAGTTGAATTTCTTACGGCCTGCGTGACGCACGAAGGGAGGACCGTTGTCTGAGTCTCACGGATATCACATTTCTAGTTTTCCACTTGCACCTGCAAAGCAGACCTAATAAATCTGGTTCATTTGATGTTCAAACAATATCTGCAGTTTTCTTAACACAAAAATATACCTGTTAGCCTTGGCTGGTTGTATTTCTGCAACAATAAACACGACCCTGCAGCTGACAGTGAAAAACATACCCTGTATGATTTAAGAGAAAAGAGAATTAAGAAGAAAGCCCTGAGCAAACATGCAACAAAGGTTAAGAGACAACATAATTGGAGAAGTGGTTCTTCAAGGAGAGGAAGCTTTTTGTTTTCTGAATGACAATGCAAGCAATTATTTTTGTTTAAACAAATTCACAGACTTGCCTCCGAAGGAAAATGCACAGAGCAAATTACAGGACTGTATTGCTTTCACCACTCAGAGAAGGGTTTAATTCCATTGACTTTTCATGATTTAATTATTTTTTCGTAATTCAGTCAGGGAGAAAAAATCGAATTTCTTCTGAACGGCAAGCGTATCGTTCGAACAATTGTGTCAGTGTATAGGTAGCGCGGAGATACCCCTTTGGGGGGTGATTCGGGCGCTTTATGAACTAATAAATATCAAATATCACATGGCAGGTAGTGTACACAGATTCAAAACGTTGGCAAAGAGATCGTGTGTCCGATGAGCATAGGCGGTGGGTGGACTCAGGGCGAACTGGGGAGCCAAAAAAGTGTAACATCATGAAACATTTCTGACAATCACATTCCCTTGATAGCATCATGTACGTACAAAAAAGCCAGCTTAGAGAGGAATCAGCTTTGTATGTGAACCCAGCAGTCCTCTCATATCTTCTTATGTATTTGGGTGGCTCCTTGTGCCTTGTACACAAGTTATCAACCTTAGCGAAAAACTCCTTCCCACTTGCCCTTTCTGGGAGTGCAGGTGGCTCAGTGTCTCTCCAGTGCATCGCCAAGTCCTATTTGCCACCGGGTCCCCATAGCTACAAAGAGCTGCATGCAAAGAGGGTCACAGTTGTGTAGGTGCCCGCCCATTAATTACCATCGTGTGAATTCCACATTCCAGGTTGGAATGTCGGTGCTGTCTTCACAGCAGCTGCTGGGAGGAGTAGGGGAGAGCAGGACTGTACAATTCTGCAGGTGCTGTTATTGCAGAATAAACATACTAAAAGTACACCCTTGTATGTTTCCTACTTCACAAACTGGCGACGAGTTCCAGCTTCGCCCCGACAGATTGTATCATCTCAGTTTTTTTTGTGGGTACGCCTCCATCTCTTGAAAGTGTCGAGGTATACATCCGTTGAGGACTATTCTACGGTCTTCTGGCCATTACGGGTTGTCAGTTACCAATTTTGACTACTTCTTTGTACTTACATTTTGGGTTGGGCCGTTGGTAGCATCTTTTGAATGCTGAGTGCCCTCCACCGCCTTCTCCCTGCTTGTGCACTATCCACTGTGACGTCTGTGCTAGTTATGTCAGGGGCGTCAGTGGCATTATACTATCACTTGGGAGTCTACACTGCCTGGTTGCCGGTCTTGTTTTTACACGCAGCGGACACACACTAGGTACGGCCATATTGAATTCATGTTTTTGGCAGCTGATTACATTAGTGGTGTTACCACAGCATCTAAGTGTGTTTCACTGAAGTTTACCATGTGTCTTATGTCAGGTCACATGTTTATTTACTTATGTTCTCTAATGTTAATTCTACACGTATCAATGTGCCATGTATCAGTGTTTTTTTTGTTTGTATTGTATTTTTTATATGTCTCTGTGTTACTTTTTGCACTGTTGAAGTTCCAGAAGTAGTTGGAACGAAACGTGTTGGCTGGATTTTACCTAATTTCATCACAGAAGAATCACAATAAAGATCATATTTGGAATACATATATTGGAAATTTATTGGACTTCTACTATTTGCTGGTGCACCTTTCCATGTGCTGAAATATCCATATATGTATAGATTTAAGATACCTAAATGGTAATATCCTTAAAGATCAATTTCTGTTGCCTTGCATATCAGAGATGATGGCTTCTGTTAAGGTACTTCTATGTTTCTATGTTGTACTATTTTATGAGTAAGGGACCTATGTTCCTTTTAAAAAAGGCTTCCGTTAAGGGGGAAAAGTTTTTTTCCACAATAGACCTCTCCGCAGCATACCATCAAATTGTGTTGCAGGAAAGTTGCAAAAGTTACACTGCTTGTATCACTCTTGTGGGGTGCTACCAATATAAGAGAATGCCTTTGGACTAGCGTTAGCAGCTGCCGTATTCCAAAGATTAATCCCATCCATTATTTGGTACGTTACCCAACCTCCAGTGTTTTCAGGACGACATATTAATTTATGGGAAGGACAAAGTTGAAAATGACCATGTGTTGGAAAGTGTGCTGAAAATTCAGGACACAAGAGGTTTAACTGTGAAATTTTCCAAATGCAACTTTGCAGTGGAATTTGTGATACATTTAGGTCATGTACTATGTATGGATGGAGGCAATACAATTGGCACCTGTACCTAAAAGTAAAGATCATGCCAGGTCTTTGCTAGGGCTTTCAGAATTTTATGCCAAATACATTAGAAATTTTTCTTCTAGAGTTTTTCAAATGAGACAACTTCTCAAAAACAAGTGTAAATGTAATTGGTGCAATGAGTGTGAGAGAGAATTTGAAGATGTCAAAACTGTCATTGCGAAAGCTACTGCCTTGTCTGGGTTGGATTCTAATCTCATCAGTGTTATCACTACTGATGACAGCTCTAATGGGTTGGGTGCGGTTTTATCCCAGAAACGGGAGGGAGAAGGTGGAACTATCATTGCTTATGCTTCTAGAGCTCTCACTGCTGCTGAGGATAAAATATTCAGTCATCGAGATGGACTTTAGCTTGCATGTGAACTCTAGAGGATTTTAGAGCTTTTGTGTGGGGTAAGCAGTGTGAATTGAGAAGTGATCATAAACCGTTAGCCAGGCTACTTACCATGATGGTATGATTAAAGCATCTGCGCTAATTGTGAGAATGTCAATGAGACTCTAAGATTTCATTTACAAAATATTTTATGTGTCTAGTAAGAATATTGTTTCAGCAGATTTTTTTATCAAGAATGCTGTTGCAAATAAAAAAAAATATGGGTATTTAAAGACTATCATATTGCTTTGGTGCATTGAGAAGAAACCCTGGGAGGAAGAGTATACTAAGGATAAGGTGATACAGAAAGTCCTGGGATACATTAGAGATGAGTGGCATGCCAAGGGATCTTTAAGTTCTGATTTGAGATGTTTATGGGAAGTCCAGAATTAACTATACCAGGTCAATGGTATTTAATGGAGGGGTGATAGAGCAGTGCCTCCCGTCAAGTTAAAGAAGTCTATCACTATGCAATGCCATGAAGCTCATGGGGAAACTGTAAAGCCTGAGTAATCGGTCAAAAATGGGTTTTGGGAGCCAGGGCAAGAAATGTTTGTAGAACGTATGGTCAGAAACTGCATTATTTGTGCCAATGCTGACAAATCATTGAAAACTTTCAGACCTAACATGAGTGTGCCGTGTATTCCTAGGAATCAATGGGAGACCATTGCAGTGGATTTTATGGGCCCTGTATGCAGATAGTCCAAGCATGTTATTTTCGCTATAGATGTTTTCTCTAGCTGGCCTGCTATTAAGATTGCTGATAAGGTGGACAATGTACAATGCTGTCTTGCAATGTACAATGCAAGGTTCTTCTATAGCTGAAATTCGCGTTTCATTGACCTTTTCAAGATGGCAATGTTTCATTTCCAGGTTCTGTCTTCTGAGTTGGCTATTTCCATACTGAGTTATCGAGAGAGGTCGGTTGCCACTTATGATTGTGTAAATATAGTGACAATGGGGTAACCCAGTATCCCTCAGAACCTGGGCAATAATATATAATATAAACAATTGGTTCTGTCGGGTGTAGATTATCTCTTTAAACCATTAAACCAGTCATAGGTTTACTCACATGGAAAACAAATTATCAAAAACATCAAAAACAACACACATAGAGAGACCATAGAGGGTATTCAAAAGTTTTATAAATTACGTCATTTATAAATACCCACATTGATTTGCTTGGCTGTCAAAACGTAACATAAAATGCGTTGCAATTTGTGACAAGGTGAATATGGTGCTCAGTGCTGTGGTGAAGGTGCACAATATATACAAAGTGAATTTCGCAGAACTGTCGTTTTTTAAGAGGCCAGGAAAAACAACGATGTTTGAATAGCTCTGTAAGTTGAATGAATAAGTCTTGACACAGAGTCTTTCAACTGGTCCAGGGGATATGTCGAAGTTTCAACCCAGGGAGCATTACCATATTAGTCAATGCGGGTCTTCATCAGGACAGGGACAATAGAGACAGCCTATGAAATAGTAAGGGTATTGGTCAGGTGTGTTTATTTTCAACATCGACATAAAGATGCACAGAGACAGCCAACGCGTTTCATTCCTCAACAAGAAAACAATTTTTGGAACTTCATCAGGGCTTTTCGGGTAGTCATAAAGTATATATACTTATATATCTCTCGCTGTTGTAATAGCCATTGGTGGTCCCTCAGATAAAGGGATCGTCTCCAGACAATATTTGATAGCAAACGTAATAACTCTCATCACCAATCAATTTCGTAGAAGCAAGCTGGTTCATATATTTATTTGATGCTGGAAATACAATCTCATATTTACGAATTTGGCATCAAACAAAGATTAACTTTAGTTACATCTGGGTTTACACTATTGAAGGTGTCGATATTATTATAACCTTGGGTCATTCTTGATTATTCTTGATTATGAATGATAGTTATCACCAGCCTGCTTCTACGAAATTGATTGGTGATAAGATTTATTAGATTTGTTATCAAATATTGTCTGGAGACGATCCCTTTATCTGTTTTCTTGTTGAGGAACGAAACGTGTTGGCTGTCCCAGTGCACCTTTATGTCGATGTTGAAACTAAAGACAAAAAGAAAGAAAAACAACGTGGACTTCTTTGTATTATGTTCAGTGCACCTCTATTTTGTTTAATATGCTTTAAGAATCTGTAACCAGAGGCATTAAAGGTGACAGGTGCCGGAGTGTTGTGCACGACAATCCTGATTAGGCAGCAGTGAGAGAGTGAAGTGTTATCCGATTGGTCTGTCACCTTGTATTTACGTTTAGATTTACTGGTAGAACAGCCAGCTCGCTCTGGCTTTGCCAAGCAGCTTCGGTTTTAATGCCAGGTGAGCCCGGTGAAGCAAGCACTGTTGATCTTGTGTTTGCGCATCCAACCCCCTGCCTTCCAGCAGACAACGTGGCTTTCGAGGCCCGCTATGTATTTTCTCCTGTCCGCCTGTATCTTTGGCCCATAGTTTGACCGTGTATAACCATCTTAAACACTTTTCAGACTGACACAGCAAAGGAAAGAGAGGGAATGTTGATCTTAAAGTATTCCTCTATTTTTTCCCAGAGGGTCTCTGAAATTCTGTCCTCCAACAGCCACCGAGCATTTAGCCACCATACACCCGGTCTGTGACTCTGTTGACTTATAGCTATAGGGGAGTAATGGGAAAGTCCACGGGGAAGAAAGAACAGCGTGGTCACTTGGTGGCATTCCATAGACAGTATAAGTATTTAGTCTATACGAGAGTGTGTTGCATGTGTGGGAGAGAAGAACATATATTGTGTGTCTGATTCATGGTGATTGCACCAGGTGTCCATGAGGCCCATGGACGATGTCTACTGTTGGAAGTGAGATGAGCAATTTTCTGGTGAGGGGTTTCTGGGGTCCATATTGGACTCCCCCACCGAGTGAAAACCCCCCACTATAATTGTCAGCCCTTGTGTTGCCACAATTAGGAGTTGTGTCAGCGTGTTTAGCCTGTGTTAGATCAGGGTGGGAGGGACATATGAACTCACAAAGAACCACAGTTAACCATTTAATTGACGTGCTATCAAAACATAGCAACCTAGGTCATCTATATAAACCTGTTGCACTGTTAGAGGGAGTGTATTGCTATGTCTCTGGAGCCGTTCGTAAACCCAGAATGATATACATGTGCATACCAATGCATGCCTAGAAAATTGCAGCATATGCCTACAACCTTTCTCTCTCTCTTGAAGTTTTCCCCTGCCTGTTGCAATTAACCTTGGGATGCTAGGGAAAGTCACAAAGGCACCAAGAGGGGCACTAGGCTTTCAGAACCGGCCTCCAATGGCTCCAGCCCACCAAGAAAATGCCTGGTGAAATAAAAAGTATGTCAAACAAAGGGTGGACTTCTTCATTGACACCAACTGTCAGCATCAGTCTCTAAGAGTGGCAATGCTGAGGTCCTCTACAAGCAATGTTCAAAGTATTAGATTTGCTGCAGACAGGCAGACAGCGGGCTCACTGAGACTCCCTGACTTGCCCACTAGGTGTGCACAAGAAGTAAGAGCTCAGCTAAAAGGAAGTGGAGCAGTGTGAGTCTTAGTTCATTACAGCGGAATTATCATGGTTCCAATAACAATATAAGTGTTAACTAAGAGTTTAATGACAACAAAACACTGTAATAGTATCTGAACATAGAGAAGTATATTTACAGTATATGTAATAGATTCCAAAAATAGAAATACACAACACAAGGCTGTGCTCACCGAATGCAGTAACTAAGCAATATAGCAATAAAATAGATCTTTAGCTATACATTCTATATAATGCTCACAAAGTTCTGATGCACACGAACCTCCAATGTTCACAAATATCTTGGGCCCATGTAACTGGAAACTGGGCTTCTAGAAGATGTGAGAGGAATTTACTTGTTATTTCATCATTTTGATGGTGCGATGGAAGTTCTTGCCAATGCTTTAGAAATGACTGCCATCTTGGCTGCCATTTCCAAATTAGGTGGGTGAAGGTTTTTCGGCCTAGCAGACGTTAAGGCCTCCTCCAGTCTAATGGAGATTACTCCGTCCGCCAAAGTACAAATCCAGCCCTTAATCTTTACTTCCATGAGGCCAAGTCCTTCAATACACCCTCTGTGTAAATCGTGCCAATGGTAATCGTAAATCCTCTATTTCAACGATTAAGAGCACTTATGCTAGTTGTGTGAGGAAAGTATGGGCCTCCCAGTTTTGGTATGATTGGTGCTGGAGGCAGACCAGGTTAGAATACCACTAGTACCCTTGGCAGGATGTGCCTAGAATCCTGTTTTGCAACTCCTACCACATCTCCTGCTAGATTAACATTTATTTTTCATCATGCTGACAGAGTATTGATTATGATATAGATATATATATATATATTACCTACTGGCGGTCGCCAGTAGGTAGTTATAGTTAGGACCACGTTTCCATAGGAAATCCGCAACATTCTATTTTGAATAACTTTGGCACCGGTCGACGAATCCTCGCGAATTTTTCAAAATAGGTGGGGCGCCACGCTCCGCTCCTACCCTGAAAGTCTCGGGGGGATTCGTCAAGCGGGGGCTGAGATAAAAGGGGGGTCCCAAAACGCGTTTTTCCCATGCATTTTTCCATAGGACCTTTAGACAGGGCTACAGCCCGAACGGCTGAACAGAATTACTAGAAATTTGGCAGAGAGGTAGTCCTCAGGTCAAGGAAGTGCCTTTTGTAGGTCTGGTGTAAATCTGTTCAGTAGATTCTGAGAAAATAGCCTTTAAATCAATATATATATCTGAGCCAGCTTACGGTGCGCTTACGGTACGCTTACCGTACGCGTACGGTGGCGTGCGCGAGCGCGATTCTGATTGGCTCTTAGATCTTAGTAAACATTCGAATCGGTCGAAACCAGGAAGCGGCGGCCGCCATTTCGTGTGTTTCACTCAGAAAAAAAAGGGTGATAACAAGAAAAGGGGGCAAGGAGGAGAGTTACAGACCCCCTAACATTTGTAAGGGGGTCAAAGAAGGACAGAAAAGTACAAAGAAAACATTTATTGATTTTAAAAAAAATCACGGGGTACGCGTACGGTAAGCGTACGGTAAAAAAAAAAAGAAAAAAAGAAATGAAAATCAGATTTAAGTGTTTAGATATTAGGGGGCTCTAAAAAGAGCCGTTGTGTTTATGAAGTGATTTTTTTGTGGTACCTACAAGTAAGTACCGATGCAGAGTCTAAGGTTCAAGAGGAAGACTCTGTTCCCTTCATCAGTGAAGTGCACACCATCTCCTCTATAAATGTCTTGCATGTCGTAACGCAAGTTGTTGTGGTAAATGGAACCCATACCATAGTCACGGAGGAAAGCAGAAACAGATTTGTTGACGTGCTTCCTTGCTTTGTCAATCTGTGGACAAAAATGATTGGACCAGTTCCATTTTTGCCTTTGGCATATGTTAGAAAACACAAAGGCAGTTTTAGGGAAAAGTGAAAACAGTTGTGCAAAGGTGTCCTTCATAAGCATTTCCAGACCTACCCCAGTCAAAGTGCCTAGGTCATTGCCACCACAGTGCACTATAATGAGGTCAGGGTGTTGGATGTGCATGAAGGATTTCACCAATGGCATTAATTGGTGCCACTTTAACCCTCTCTGACCAATCCATTTAATGTCTACATTTGGCAAAGCAAGGTCTCTCACCATATCTGTTTTCTCTGCATACTTTTCACTCCAGAAGACATAGCTGTGCCCTACAATCCACACTGTGAACATCTTCAAAGGAGAACTGGATGCACTCAGGAGGTGTCTTTCAGTAGAATGGCAATATGAAAAGAAAGACAGTTTGGAAATGGAGGCATACATATTTTTTTTTTAAAAAAAAGAACTGATTGGCTGTTTCATACCATTCTAGAATAAAAACTAGGCTGTATGTGTAAATTAATAGAAGCGTGTTTTGTATTGGTACAGAAAAATGTGTTACCAAAGAACAGTACTATGGATTTGCTGTTAGGTTTGAAAAGTCAAGCACTCTTGCTCTGTGGAATTGAAACATTGTTTGGCGAACTTCTGACCTGACTCCACACAGCAGTGTTCCATGAGCTGTTGCTATGGTAGCAGGCAGAAGTCAAGTTGGGGGAAGGGTACTAGGCAGAAGTCAAGTTGGGGGAAGGGTACTTTTGGAAAAGGGTTGGTTTTCAACCAATAGAAATGTGTGATTACATTTGAAAAAAAGGGGCAAGCACTGAGATTTGAAACTAACATGTATATGTGTGGAAAAAGAGAGGGAAAGTTTGCCATTATCTGGTTCTGCTGAGAGGAGAGAGGTGTAGAGAACAGAGATCCTGGCTCTGATAATCTGCTGTTTGAGTGCCACATTTCTTTCACAACTAACTAATTTTAAAGGTGAGTTTAGAGTCTGAGAGGGGATGTATATGGTAAATTAAGAAATGAATAATAGAAATGCAATTCTTTTTGTTGAAGTTGTGTTTATTATTTTCTGTTTTGGGAGAAATTTAAATGTGAGGAACATGTAAAATAATATGGACTATGTTTTCACAATAAATTAAGGTGTACTGGTATAATAAAAGAATAGTTTAAGGGTTTGAGGTTGGACTCAGTAATGCAAATACATTCAGCATCACTAAGGCTGGTTGCCCTTGCTGGAGTGTAGGCAGACACCCAGGTTACAAATGATGCTGGTCTGAAAAAGCAGTTTGGACATGTGCTTTGTAAAAAATCTGAAAAGTGGATTCATAATGTGTCAGTCTGTAAAAGTGTTTATCACTTGCCAAAAAAAGAGCAGTAAGTGTGCTTTCAAATTGGCAAAGAAATTTCGTTTTGTGACTAATGTGAAAACATGACTCTGTGTGCAAATAGGAATTACAGGCAGAGATTTATTGCGTATTGCTCTGGTGATTTCACAGTTGCATTAGATGGAAAGGGGGAGACATTTTTTGGTGCAGAAGCAGACTCTTAGCACACAGGTAGCTGCTTACCATGTGGAATCATGCACAGTATTCACAAGCGAGTGGGGTTTGAGGTTTCAGTCAGTAATGCAAATACATTCAGCATCACTAAGGCTGGTTGCCCTTGCTGGAGTGTAGGCAGACACCCAGGTTACAAATGATGCTGGTCTGAAAAAGCAGTTTGGACATGTGCTTTGTAAAAAATCTGAAAAGTGGATTCATAATGTGTCAGTCTGTAAAAGTGTTTATTACTTGCCCAAAAAAAGAGCAGTAAGTGTGCTTTCAAATTGGCAAAGAAATTTCGTTTTGTGACTAATGTGAAAACATGACTCTGTGTGCAAATAGGAATTACAGGCAGAGATTTATTGCGTATTGCTCTGGTGATTTCACAGTTGCATTAGAAGGAAAGGGGGAGCCTTTTTTTGGTGCAGAAGCTGACTCTTAGCACACAGGTAGCTGCTTACCATGTGTAATCATGCACAGTATTCACAAGCGAGTGGGGTTTGAGGTTTCAGTCAGTAATGCAAATACATTCAGCATCACTAAGGCTGGTTGCCCTTGCTGGAGTGTAGGCAGACACCCAGGTTACAAATGATGCTGGTCTGAAAAAGCAGTTTGGACATGTGCTTTGTAAAAAATCTGAAAAGTGGATTCATAATGTGTCAGTCTGTAAAAGTGTTTATTACTTGCCAAAAAAAAGAGCAGTAAGTGTGCTTTCAAATTGGCAAAGAAATTTCGTTTTGTGACTAATGTGAAAACATGACTCTGTGTGCAAATAGGAATTACAGGCAGAGATTTATTGCGTATTGCTCTGGTGATTTCACAGTTGCATTAGAAGGAAAGGGGGAGCCTTTTTTTTTTGGTGCAGAAGCTGACTCTTAGCACACAGGTAGCTGCTTACCATGTGGAATCATGCACATTATTCACAAGCGAGTGGGGTTTGAGGTTTCAGTCAGTAATGCAAATACATTCAGCATCACTAAGGCTGGTTGCCCTTGCTGGAGTGTAGGCAGACACCCAGGTTACAAATGATGCTGGTCTGAAAAAGCAGTTTGGACATGTGCTTTGTAAAAAATCTGAAAAGTGGATTCATAATGTGTCAGTCTGTAAAAGTGTTTATCACTTGCCAAAAAAAAGAGCAGTAAGTGTGCTTTCAAATTGGCAAAGAAATTTCGTTTTGTGACTAATGTGAAAACAAATGTAGTAATATATTTAAATAAAATAAAGGAATTTTTTTTTAGTTTTTTTCAGGTATTGCTGAAGAGCAGTGAACAAAATTTAAGATGCCTACAAAATCCAGAGTAAAAAAAGAGCAAAAAAAAAACCTATATTTGAAGACAACTGGAGGACCTAAGTTAGTTGAAGATGCTCATGTTGGCAAGAAGAAAAAATCTTCTGGTAAGCAAACAAAAGATTTTCTAAGGAACATATTCAAAAAAAGGAAAAATGTACAAAATGTCTGTACTGGAAAGAATAATTTCAATCGAAAAGGACAGGAAAAAATTGAGAATTTAGTTAATGCAAATATACCTTCTGCAACTAAAAAGATAAACTTAAACAGAAAAACAGCGTTTAAAGAGATACGTAGAAAAATGTTTCAGAGGAGAGTTATGTCCAATTTGATAAAGGATGTGAAGAAATATAAGCAAAAGGCAAAGTTTTATAAGAGAAAAAAAGAAATTGAAGCCATTGCAGCAAAGGCATTAGAATTAAAAAGGAAACTATTCATTTTAATTTTGAATAGGATGCGTACATTAGACAAAATGGTTAATGTACTGAAATCACATAGCAAAAGGAAGAGAGTAGTGAACAGAACAAACTTTTGTAAAATGTTTTTAGGAAAATAGATGCATAGTTCAAGTAGTGAACCTTTTTTTAATGAAGAGAGTTATTTTCAAAGTAATAGTTTGCTGCATGCAGTTGACACCAGAGGTCGTGCTTATGAAGTGAAAAATGGTTGCATAATGGAGAAGGAGATAATGGTTCCAAGAGATGAGGTACAAGTGATGGCGGATGAGGCTATGGGGAGACGTCCTAAAGCCCCAGTGTACACTTGGAATTGTAGTAGTATTTGCACTGTGCGTCAGGAATCTATTGATAAATTTCGTGAGTTTCTAAGAGAATATAGCAAAAAAAGTGTAAAACAGAAGATTAAGGTGCTTCAAAGTTTGGATCCATGCAGAGTGAGAGAGAATACTGGTTTGCAGGGTCATTCTCTGGCTTGTCTATCTAGAAAAGTGTGTAATAGTGTTTTCCATCATTTTAGGATGCTGGCTGTTCATCATACTGAAATGAGAAAGTTTGTGAGACGGTTGTATTTTGCTAAAAGTCCAGCAATAAAGTTAGATGAATTGAATAGGGCTCTGTTCCGTGGAACGGTATCAGATGTAGAGAAGGTTGTTGATGAAATTCAGTTTTGTTACTTTGGTCCTGAACAAAACAGTGCAGAGAAGGACACAGTAAATGAGGAAGAAGTGGAAGAGAATGTAGAACCCTCTGTAAGTAAGACATTTAATGATCACATAACAAAATTTGCAATAATCTCTAATGAAAGACCAAATATTACTTGTATTTGTTGCCGCAGAACTCATTATAGAAAACAAACCAGGTATGTTGATCTCTACAGAAAGAGTGAAAATGAAGATAATTATAAGTGGAAGGATTTTGCTACCTATATATTTCTTGAAAATTGTTTTGAATTGGGTGAAGTTCAGCGTATTTGTAAATACTGTTACAACAAGTTAGAGGAAAATAGAATGCCGACCAGAGCTGTACATAATAATTTAGAATTGGATGCTATTCCTGCTGAACTTTCTGAATTAAATACATATGAGTCTATACTCATTCAATGTGTTCATCCGTTCCAGACCATAGTACGTATGGAGCCCAAAACTGGTAAATTACCTCCTTCAGATTTACTGAGAGGTTTAAAAGGTAGAGTGGTGTATTTGCCCTTGGATTTGAAAAAAAATATGGAAACTATTGATGCGGATACTTTGGAAACTGAACCATTAATTATTCTGGTTAATGGTGTACCTACAAAGAATAAGAAGATTTGGCAGGAGCTGGTAGATGTACGGAAAGTACAAAGAGCAAATTTGTATTTGAAAAGGAATAACAAATGGTATGAATCAATTTATATAGAAGAAGAAGAAGAAGAAGATTTACAAGAAGACACAGAAACACCAACTGGACAAATTGAAAAAGTGGACAAGTCAAAGGAAGAAGAAATTTATGAACATTTTAGCATACATCCTCTTCATTCAAAAGAAGTTATGGGAGACAATATTGATCTATTTCAGATGAAGAAAGCAAAAGGAACTCCCGTGAGTGTATGGGAGGAGAGCTTGGAAGCTCGATGTTTTCCCCAGCTGTTTCCTAAAGGAAAAGGAGGACGATACGATGAACGTCCGGAACAGATTCCAGCTTCTGAGTATCGGACTACAAGACTATATGCTGAAGATCCCAGATTTCGACAAAGTATTCCTTATTTGTTCCATCTTTATTTGAAAGCGACTTGTCTGCACTGTTTTATGCAGTAAATCACATTTTAAAAAGTGGAGTACATTTACAAAATGTGTCTGCTAAGGATTTTATGGAGAAAGTGCAGCACCGAGATGATCATTTGGAAACACAACTGATCAATCTGATGGCTTGTCAGCGTGGGACAAATGAATATTGGTACCGACGCCATGGTGAATTAAAATGCATGTTACGGAATTTAGGAACTCCAACATGGTTCCTTACCCTAAGCTGTGCCGAGTACGCTTGGGATGATTTACTGGATTTTCTACGAGAGGCAAATTCTAACATTAAAAACATCGAATACAAGACAGCAGGAGAACTGTGCTCATTGGATCCGGTTAATGTTTGCAGATATTTCAATCATAGATTTGAGGCTATGATGTCCTTCATCTGCAATAAAAAAAATCCACCTCTAGGAGAAGTAGTGGATTTCTTTTGGAGAAAAGAGTACCAGGCAAGAGGTGCTCCTCATATTCATATGCTGTTGTGGATCAAGGATGCCCCAAAGTTTGGAACAGATACTGATGAAGCAGTGTTATCTTACATTGAAGAATATGCAACATGTGCTATACCAAAAAGCACAGAAGAGAAAAAGTTAAAGGAGCAAGTTTTACGTTTCCAAAGTCATCGGTGTGGAAAATACTGTCGACGGAAATACAAGAGCAAAGATAAATACTACACTAAATGTCGATTTGGATTTCCTAGACCTGTTCTTTCAAATGGAAGAGTTAACAGTTTTATGTCATCTGTGAGACATACTATCACAAGAAAATCACCTAAGAATACCTACAACCTTAAAAGAAAAGAAGAATCAAAAAATATAAATGACTACAACCCAGTGAT
The DNA here is from genome assembly GCF_964204655.1 of Triturus cristatus. Taxonomy (NCBI): domain Eukaryota; kingdom Metazoa; phylum Chordata; class Amphibia; order Caudata; family Salamandridae; genus Triturus; species Triturus cristatus. Next base: position 543,884,287 of record NC_140587.1, on the reverse strand, counting down.
TTTATCCATGTGGAACGCTAACATGGATATACAGTATGTAGCTGACAATTCCATTGCTGTTGCTCGATATGTAACGTCTTACATTACGAAATCAGAAAAAACAGAATTGAAGGAAATGTGGGAAGAGATTTCTCACGAGAAAACTGTCAGTAAGAAGCTGTACAGTTTCAGTTTGAAGATGTTATCGCATCGAGAAATTGGATCCTACGAATGTTCAGATAGGTTATCTTCTGCAAGTCTCTACTCGAAATCAAGAAGAATAATTTGGGCAAGTTTAGGCCTTGCAGCAATGAGAAATCGGGTACTGAAATCTGTTGGAGAAATTGAATATTTGGCCGAGAATGACCCAGAAAGTACAGATATTTTGAAATCAAACATGTTGGATACATATTACCCAAAGAGAAGTCATCATCTGGAGAACATGTGTCTCTATGAAGTGCTGCAGAACTACATTTATTCACGGAAAGCCGCAGAAGACATCAACAATGGAAAATATAAAGTCATTGGTGAGGAAGGATGTTTGGTGAAGCAAACAAAAGGAAGTTTGATAAATCACCGGAAGCTGAGTTGCGACACTACTGACAAAAAGGAATTTTACTACTTGGCTCTTTTACAGCTGTTTAAACCATGGCGTACAGAGGATGAACTACTGGGAGAATTTCAAAGCTATGAAGATTCATTTAATGCTTGCAAAGACAGCATACAATGCAGAACATTCACAACTTATCTGCAAATGTTAAATGAAGAAATTGAACAGGAAACTACAATTGCAGCAGAAATAGCTAGAGACAGTTCTCAGGACAGCCAAAGTTCAGGAACACTCAGTCAAGATCCCCTAGGACAACCAATCGTTGAAAATGAAGCATCAATAGCCATGAATGAAGTGGAAACAGCTATGAATCAAGCTCAAGAAGAATTTATAGACTTACAAAATTTGGAAAGACAACTGAATCAAGAGCAGCAACAAATTTATGAAGAGATCAGAAACAAAATTGATCACGGATTTCTACATGAAAAAAAAGAGTGCTCATGCACATCATTTCATCCAATCAGGATGTATGTAAGCGGACAAGCTGGAACTGGAAAAAGTTTCCTAATAAAAGTCATCAGAAGCTACCTACAGCAAAAAACGGATTCTACTTTGTCTTGTGTGGTTACTGCTCGAACTGGGTTAGCAGCATATAACATAAAAGGAATCACTTTACATCGTTTGCTAATGTTACCAGTGGAGCATGAGAACAAAATACAATACAACAAGCTAACTGGAGAAGCATGCTTGGAAGTTTCAAGAGTATTGAAGAAGATGCAAGTTCTCATTATTGATGAGGTGAGCATGGTATCGAACTTAATGCTTGCCTTTGTGCATTTAAGAATGCAGCAAATTCTGAAGTCAGACTATGACGTGTTATTTGGAGGAAAACACGTCATAGTTTTTGGAGATCTTTTGCAACTTACTCCAGTTAAAGGACAACCAGTGTTTAATACTGTGACACATGAAGACACGAAGAAGTCATTGGGAAGCATCGGTAATACAAATATTTGGTCCTTCTTTGAGTACAAGGAACTTACAACTAATATGAGGCAAGCAAACAATGAAGAATATGGAAGTATTCTGAAAGATATCAGGATTGGACTACTCACAGAAGCTGACAAAAAAGCATTACAGACTCGGCTGCTACATAATTTATTTCCAAAGGAAGAAATAGTTGCAGAGAAGATATACAAGAACATTGCAGAAAACAAAAGTGTCATCTGCTTAATGCCAACTCTACGTGAATGCTCAATATTCAATGAGGAGCTTTTGAAATTGGAAAAGGAAGATATCAGGAAATTGGAAGCAGTGGACAAAATTGAGGATGGAAGAATTACTGTCACATTAACAGGCACACTGAAAAATAAATTGGATTCACTAGAGAAGAAGATTTCCAAAACAGCTGGATTAGAAAAAAATCTATATGTTTGCATGAACTGTAGAGTATTTTTAAGGAGAAATTTGGATGTTGAAAAAGGTTTAGTTAATGGAGCTATGGGAAGAGTTGTGGGTTTTATTAATTATCAGAAAAAAGATGGAATTGAATGTTTAAAAATAAAATTTGATCAGATAGAAGAAGTTAAAGATATTTGTCGTTGTACAGTTCGTTTCATGCTTGTGAAAGACTTATATGTACGTAGGAAGCAGTTTCCGTTTTCTCTAGCATATGCTGTAACTATTCACAAGTCTCAAGGATTGACTGTAGATTGTGCATTTGTGAACATTGGTTCAACTGTGTTCAAAGAAGGTATGGCATATGTTGCTTTGTCACGAGTGAAAACATTATCAGGTTTATTCATGATAGACTTTGATGATTCAAAAGTTAGTGCTGATACAAACTGTGTAAAGGAGTATAATAGATTAAGAAGAAGCTATGCTCCTCATTTAGGTCAGTATCCTGTGTTGGAGAAACGTGTAGTTTCTCGTAAAAGGAGAAATGAGAATATCTGTAATGAAGATGTAGAGAGGAGGAAAAAAAGAGGAGTGATGTAATTGCAAGCAAAAAGAATAAGGAAAATGAAGAACAGGTTGTAGGATTTTATTTTGAAAAGAGCTCTGGTGTCAACTGCTACGCTAATGTAGTGCTGAATGTTGCATTTTATCTGGAAGAGCAGATAATAGTAAATCAGGGAAAAAGATTCTGTACTGTGCTGAGTCTCCTTTTTGAAAAGCTGAGTAATGATAAAACTCAAATAGAAAGTGCTACTGAAATTAGAAAAGTTTTAGATGTATGTTCAGGACGAACACAGTTTTCTCAAAATGTACAGCAAGACGCACAGGAATTCTTGATTTATTTTCTTCAGGTACTGGAAGAAGAAGGGGTTAACATTGAAAATTTATTTGGTCTCTCTTATAAATGGGAACATAGTTGTGAAAACTGTTATAATATATGTGGCTCTAATGTTGATTCTGAAAGGTGTATTTATTTAACATTGCCAGAGAGTAAAACAGTCACTTTTGCTAAATTAGTTAAAGATGCTAATCATAGCATGCAATGCAGTGAGTGTAAATCTGACATGTTTTCAACATTAATTTTAATGGAATACAGACAGTATGTAATTTTAATGATGCAACGATGTAGAGCTGATGGTTCAAAATTGGATACTTTAATAAAGAAGTTTACAGGACAGCAATTATCAATTTCAGGAAAAACTTTTGTAACAGTTGCAATAATTTTCCATGATGGACCTACTGTAACTTCTGGTCATTACACAGTTTATCTTAAATGTGAAAAAGGCTGGACACTGTGTAATGATTCCCAATTGATTTTTAAGCAACGTTTGCCTTTTGATTTAGCAAATTCCTATCTAATCTTCCTGAAACCTAAATTTTAGAGAGATTTGACAACATCTGGAGAAAACAATTTTACCATTTTATTGGATTACCATTTGGAATTTACAAATAAAAAAATTTAACAAATTATCATTTGGCCTAATGGAAAGGTGACCAATTGTAATGTGGAATTTTTCCATTTTTTAAGGAAACTTTGGAAAACCAAAAATTTAGAAAAAATCGGTAACATCTGCACAATTTAAATTTTGGAATGTTATTGGATTGCCATTGGAAATTTTTTCAAAAAAGATTTTTAAAATTACTATTTGGCCATGCGGAAAAGTAAACAATTCTATTGTGGACTTATTTAATTATTAATTAATCTTTCGGAAACCAAAATGTTACAGAGAAACGGTGACATCTGTACAATTTAAACTTTTGTTTTTTATTGGATTACCGTTGGAAATTAAACAAAAAAAGAATTTTAAAATTACTATTTGGCCTAAAGGAAATGGAACCAGATGTATTGTGGAGTTATTTGACATATATTATTGTGATTATACTTCTGAAACAAAAATATCAGACGGTATTTTAAAGAAATAAGTATAGATATTAGATGATATTTTTTTAGAATATTATGCATTTCTTTAAAGTTATGTTTATGAAAAAAGAGATTCTGGGCTTTTTTAAAAACAATCTTTGAGATTGTTAATTTTTTTTTGCCTGCTGTTAAATGATGAATGCAATTGCTTTCACAATTTATAGTGAAATGCAATATTTTCTGAAAACAGCAAAAAAAAGGCAAAAATATTTTTGGAAAAATATGTAAATATGTGTACTGTATTATTAAATGTTTTATTAAATATTAATACTTTTTTCTTTTTTTTCAGATTGAGATAGAAAATTTTCAAAAACTATAACCATTTTAAAAGCAATTAAAAATAAATTAAATGAATAAATCTTTTTTTGAGTGGGTATGGTAAGTCAATAATGTCATGGTCCCTTTTTTCCACTTCTCTACAATCACATTTGCAGTTTTTAATTGTAGTCTCTCAAGGACCTTGTAATGTGATAATTGATTTTTAGTGTTTTTAAAAAAAAAAAAAAATTACGCGTACCGTACGCGTACGGTAAAAAAAAAAAAAAATAAAGTTTATAAAAAAATATATAAAAAATAGATGAAAGGTAAGGTTGGCTCTTAAAAGAGCTGTTGTGTTCATGCAGGGACAGAGGAAAGAAAGATCGGGAATATTAGACGGTACGACAAGTGTGCTGATCTATTTTACTGTTCACTAGGGAAACACTGGTCTCCCTATAAGTAATTAGATCGTGACAATGGGCGCACCGTACTTCAACCCTCGCAAACCGAGGGTTAATTTCCAGAGGACCAGAAAAAGGAGATGCTCCCCCCACAGATGAAGGGCTCACCTGACCTGCAGAAGAAGGACTCGGCTCTGCAGATGATGGTCCAGGCTGAGCTGCTGTGGATGTGCTTGGTTGATTTACTGAAGGGTTACCGTCAGTAAGTCGAGCATGTGTCCTTCTGTGTACATCCTTAAGGTGGCTCATCATGGTGTGATTCCCAAAGGAATACTTCCTGTCAGGATTACCTCTTGAAAGTACACGCTTACACAGCTTGCAAGTCACTAAGGGTGCATTTACCTTTTGCTGGCCTTCTGGAAAAGTAAAATACTCCCATACGTAAGAGGTCTTTTGTTTCCTCGCTCTCTGCCTCAAGGTAGTGCTGCTAGCCTCACTCTCAGAAGAGCTCTGCTGTTCTGCCATCGTATCACAAAGACAACCCAGCTCCTTCTCCTAAGGGATCACAAGCAGAAATGAAGGGAATGGGTGTGGTGTAGGAGAGTTCTAGAACTGAAAGTAGTTTCAACCAATCAATAGTTGTGTTTCATGATCACATGACCTACCGTACGCTTACGGTACGCTTACGGCAAAAGTACGCATGCGCGTAAAAAAGACACGCGCTTGCGCGCATGCGCATAACAGTCACTCCCCGACACTTCCGCGTAACGTGCGCGTGTAGCGTACACGAGTACGCGCCCCACGCGGAGTACGCGCGGCTACGCAAATTGCGTAACTATACGCAAACAGCGTAGATAAATTATGGACATTGCGTAAACCGTACGCTTACCGTAAGCTTACGGTACGCGTACTAAAAAAAAAATTAAAAAAAAAGGAAAAAATGTATTGCTAATACATTTTACCTGTTTATTTTATAAAATATATTAAAAAAAACATATTATAGAATTTTAAAAATGTAACCATAGTCTTTAAAAAAGGATAGAAAATTACAATAAAAATATGTAAAAAAAAATAGAAAAAAAAAAAAAATTAGCATTTAAAAAACCTTGCAAATTCACTGAAAAAACCATGGGTTTCACACACGTTATAGTTAGGAATTAGCATTTAAAAAACCTTTGAAATTCACTGAAAAAACCATGGGTTTCACACACGTTATAGTTAGGAATTAGCATTTAAAAAACCTTAGAAATTCAATGAAAAAACCAAAGGTTTCACACATGTTATAGTTAGCTGGACATTTCACTCGTAAAAAACCAATGAAATTCCCCCGTTATAGTTAGTTCAGCTAACTATAACTCGCGCGCCCGCAATGCACTACTGATGACGTCACATATTACATCACTCATGACATGGTCAGTGACATCACTCATGACATCACTGATGACATCTCAAATGACATCACTGATGACATTATCCTTGTGACAGAGTGGTAGACCTCCTCTCACCCTAATATAACCTTTGATACAAACATTAAAAAATAGACACTAAAATTTTCAAAACAATGGACATACCAATAACAGTTACAACAACCTATTCAGTAATTCTAAGATCCACATACACATCCACTCATCCACCAACAATCCTATACAGTCACTCATACATGTACTCACACATCATATGTACTCATACACCTAAACATCCTGTAACACAATCCCACTCATCCATAGAGTTAGTCACACACATAGTCACTCATGCTAATAAAGAATCAAACATCCATTTACTTGCATATTCAGTTATACACACACCAGCACACTTACTTTTACAGAAACTTACACATACTTAGTCTTTTTAACAATCACTTATAGAAACACATACTTATTCATACAGGAACTCTTCCAATCTCTCACTCTCACATATACTCACTTACTATAACATGTGTGAAACCTTTGGTTTTTTCATTGAATTTCTAAGGTTTTTTAAATGCTAATTCCTAACTATAACGTGTGTGAAACCCATGGTTTTTTCAGTGAATATATATATATATATTATCTACTGGCGGTCGCCAGTAGATAGTTATAGTTAGGACCATGTTTCCATAGGAAATCCGCAACATTCTATTTTGAATAACTTTGGCGCCGATTGACGAATCCTCGCGAAATTTTCAAAATAGGTGGGGCGCTCCGCTCCTTCCCTGAAAGTCTTGGGGGGATTCGTCAAGCGGGGGCTGAGAAAAAGGGGGGTCCCAAAATGCGTTTTCCCCATGCATTTTTCCATAGGACCTTTAGTCCAAGCTGCAGCCCGAACGGCTGAACAGAATTACTTGAAATTTTGCAGAGAGGTAGTCCTCAGGACAGGGATGTGCCTTTTGCAGGTCTGGTGTAAATCTGTTCAGTATTTCCTGAGAAAATAGCATTTAAATCAATATATATATATCTATAGGCGCGCTCCGAGCGCGTACCGTAAGCTTACCGTACGCGCACGCTGCCGTGCGCGAGCGCGATTCTGATTGGTTGTTAGATCTTAGTAAACATTCGAATCGGTCGAAACCAGGAAGTGTCGACCGCCATTTTGTCTCTCGCAGTCTGAGGGGGTGAAAAACAAAGGTGGATAACGTAAATAGGGGGCAGGCTGGACAGTTCCTGACCCCCTAGCCTTGGTCAGGGGGTCCCAGAAGGACCCCCAAGGGCAAAAATGTATTTAAATTTTTTTACGAAAAATCGCGGAGTGCGCGTAGCGTACGCGCACGGTAGAAACGGAAAAATTCCGCGAACTACGTAACGTGGGCGCGCGCACGGTACGCGCACGGTGAAAAAACTTTAAAAAAATAAATAAATACATAAATTAGCATTTAAAAAACCGTACAAATTCACTGAAAAAACCATAGGTTTCACACACGTTATAGTTAGGAATTAGCATTTAAAAAACCGTACAAATTCACTGAAAAAACCATAGGTTTCACACATGTTATAGTTAGCTGGGCATTTCACTCGTGAAAAACCAATGAAATTCCCCCGTTATAGTTAGGTCAGATAACTATAACTCTCGCGCCCGCAATCCAGTGCTCATGACGTCACATATTACATCACTCATGACATGGTCAGTGGCATTACTCATGACATCACCGATGACATCATCCTTGTGATAGAGTGGCGGTCGCGCGAGTTATAGTTATCTGACCTAACTATAACGGGGGAATTTCATTGGTTTTTCACGAGTGAAATGCCCAGCTAACTATAACATGTGTGAAACCTATGGTTTTTTAAGTGAATTTGCAAGGTTTTTTAAATGCTAATTCCTAACTATAACGTGTGTGAAACCTATGGTTTTTTCAGTGAATATATATATATATATATATATATATCACCTTAATACTCTTCTACCATATTTCCTTCCATCTGGATACTGGATGCTGGAGACAAAGAGCACGGACCACAGAATCCTTTTGAAATACCGCTTAGTTTATTTTGCAAAGATTACACCACAGGAGCGGCAGCCATTACGCGTTTCGTCCCTCCCTGGGGACTTGATCACATGACGCGCTTTTGCCAATAGGAAAGCTTTTTATAGGCTATACACTTTTTTTCAGTTTGGTTTTTTTCTTTTACTCTTTTTTGTTTCGTTTTTTTCCCACTATAACTTTATGTGACACAATTGTGCTTTAACTTCATCCTTAACAATTATTCATAGCTAGTAAACGACATCAATCTGCATTGTTTGTTGTCATCACAATTTAACATTAGTTAGAAGGCAGTGTGTGCAAATTTGCAAATATATAAATAAATAAATAAATAAATAAATAAATAATTAAATATTTACTAAAATGCAAACGAAACACAATTTCATGTTTAAAATACATCCGTAAAATATCCATAAAAGCCCAGTTTATATATGGTGATTAAGTGCGTCACATTGCATGCTAAAATAGTTATTATAAATAAATAAATACATGCATCAAAACCTCACATCTCCGGATAAATCCTGGTTTGTTCGATCCGCCTTAAATACTTATTTTATTCATGGAATTAAAAAAATTTTCTGCTGAGTATTGGCTGAACTCGATAAATGATTTGCTTTTAATCATTACCATATAATGGGTTACCTTTGCTGGTATTCCACAGGGATATTATTGAACCTATGCGTTGTTAAATTTATATGCCTCGGTCTGGGCCTTTGTTCTAATCAATGTCTAATGTCTTTGTTTACTTGATCAAATCAACTTGGATGATGTTATTGTGTGTTACATAAAAAACCCGTGAGTGTCCGAAAACTAAGTGCTGATAAAAAAGTGCTAAGTGCCTAATATTAATCTAAAAAAGTGGTTAAAAACAGTTCACTATGGGAGGGAATTTTCAGCAGGTCTAGTGGTTAAAAAAGATGTCAGTCACTTTCATATTGTTTCAAATATTTTAGCTGCTGGGGTCACTTATTGAAAATGTTGTTTCATCTTTTGTTTACAATATTGTTTTGTCATTTCATTCAAAAAATGTTCCACGGAGTATATCTGAGGAGCATTTTAAGTTACTTATTTGGTGTCAATGCTGTTGGACCATATTAATTAATCTTACAGACTAGCATGGAGTTCATCAGAGCTATTGAGTCCATTTGGTTGCTTGGTATCTAGATTTAAAATGTAGTTCATTTCCAGGATGCGAAGGGTTTTTTCCCTGTTACCTCCCCGTTTATTTTTAGGGACGGAGTCCAAAAGGAAATATTTAAGATCCTTTGGATCTCCGTCATGTTGCTCATGGAAATGACGGGCCACCGGATATGCCTGATCATGATTTTTGATGGCCCTTATGTGTTGCAGAATACGTTTATGTCCTTGTAAGATGGTACTACCAATATATTTTAACTTGCATGGACATTCCAACACATAAATGACAAATTCGGTTTTACAATTTAGGGCCTTGGTGATAAGTTTGTTTGGTCCACCGAAGGGGGTTGCATATTCGGTGGTTGTTACCCCAAACTGACAAGCCTTGCATGTTTTGCATTTGTAAAATCCAGTCCTTTGAGCTAGCCATGATCCCTTGGCTGTAGGGCCACAGGGGTCGTTGTCCACCAGAGTATCTTTCATTGAGGTATTTCTTCTGTATGTTATCGATGGTTTTTTGGGGATTGTGTCCCCTATAACCGGATCCTGTTTGATTAGATACCAGTTTTTATTGATAATTTTACGTACTTTTGACTCTTGTTGATTATATTCCAAGATAAATCTGAATTTGTTGTCTAATGCATCCGTTTTGCTCTCTTTGATTTTTTGCTTAAGGAGATTGTCCCTTGTTTTCAGATTGCTTTTATTTAAAGCTTTGGTTAGACATGCTTTGCTATAACCTCGTTCTCTAAATCTGGTTAAACATTCCATTTGTGCTGTTTCTAAATCATTCACGTTACTGCAGATGCGTTTAATTCGCAGTAACTCACCATAGGGAATGCTTTGCACTAGATGTTTTGGATGTGCACTTTTGGCATGGAGAATAGCATTCCCTGCCGTGGGTTTTCTATGGAGTCTGGTGTCTAGTTTATCTTGGTTAACAACAAGCTCGACATCAAGAAACACCACATTGGTTTTGCTAATGTTGGCGGTAAAACTAAGATTTAGATCATTGGTGTTAATAGATTCAATGAATTTTAGTGCTGACTCTTCGGTGCCCTGCCATACCAAAAAGAGGTCGTCTATGAATCTCCACCAACATTTTACGTGGGTTTCTAACGTTTCCATATAGTTGATTTTGAGAACCAGCTCCTCCCACCAGCCCATGTGAAGGCAGGCATAGCTGGGGGAGAAGCTGGCTCCCATGGCTACTCCCTGTAACTGCTGATACATAGCATTCTGAAACATAAACATGTTGTTCAACAAACACATTTCTACCATGTTTACTAGCATTTTGGTATGGTCAGAGTATTGAGTTCCTCTTTTCCACAAAAAGTATTGTAGTGCTCGTAAGCCATCCTTATGCTTGATCGAGGTGTACAGGGATGTCACATCAAGGGTGATCAATAAGTAGTCATTATGCCATGGAAAGTTTGCCATTTTAGCCAAAAAGTCTCCTGTGTCTTTGATGTACGATGCTAGTTTCTGGACATGTTCCTGTAGGAAGAAGTCAATGTAGATTGAGGTGTTCTCAAATATGCTGTTCCTTGCCGATATAATTGGCCTTCCTGGGGGATTTTTTTCATTTTTGTGTACTTTAGGGATAAAGTATAGAATGGGAATAGTGGGATTTGCATTCCATAAATACTTGTATTCATCTGTTGTTAATTGACCAGTGTCACGCCACCCCATCAGTTTCGTTTTGAACATCGTCTGTATTGAATTGAAGATCATTCTGTTGCTATTGCCATAGCACGTTTTATCATTGAGTTGGCGCATTGCTTCTGCCAAATAATCATCTCTTTTCCACAGTACAATGTTACCGCCTTTGTCCGCGTTCCTTATGACCACTTCCTTGTTATTTTTTATCTTAGTCATTAGCTGGTGATATTGGAGCTCTTTTTTATTTTTTACATTTTTATTTCTTTCTTTGATTGTAGTTTTATTCAGTTGTTTTAAGTCTTTGATGACTTGTTCCTGAAAGCTGTCAATTGTGTCCTTTATCATGAGCGGATAGAATTTTGACGGTGGTTTGAAGGGGGTCTTACATAATTTGATGTTGGTTGTCATCGTTTCACCACTGGTGTTGCTGTTCATTTGGTCATTTTCGTGAATCAAGTCATAAATAGTATCCACCAAATTATTGGATTCATTTTGGGCAATCCCTGGGGGAACAGTTTCTGCAAGTTGTTTATCCGTTTCAATTTGTGTTGCAGCAATTTTCTCTTTCTTTCTTGTTTGTGCATGATATTTTAAAAGCTTGAGTTTTCTGACGCTTTTATAAATATCCACACGAGATTTAGCGTAGTTGAATGAGCTCTCGGGACAGAATGACAGACCCAAGGCAAGAAGCTGTTTTTCTGCTGTGTTGAGGACTACGTCAGTTAAATTAATAACAGTTTTGTCACTGGTTGTTAGAGGACCTGCAGCCCCTATTTTTTCCAGAATTTCTTCTGCTGACGTCTTGGTGGTCGTTTGTTTGTTTTTCCGTTGGTTTGCTTTTCTTCTCTCTCTTCGTTTAATGTTTCGCCTCGCTTTGGATTCACTTGTTGCTTTCTTGGTCTGAGTGATTGGAGGCGCTCGCGGCATAAAAAATCCACCTCCTCTGTTATTGAGTGTCTTCGTGTTGCCGCTTGTTTGGCCTTCATATTTGGTTCTGATTCAGATCCACTTTCTACCGCTGAGCTTAACTCTGATGCAGAGGTTAGTTCTGGTTGCATCATGTTATCTTCTGTCCCATGTCTTTGGCTTGCTGCTGTGACAGTTTTATCGGCCTTTAATGCTTCAATGCCTTTATATTATTTTTTTTATTTGTATGTTTTGCAGAGTGCCAATAACCACCCTAAAATAACCTCAGAGCACAATGAAAGGGTGCATGTAAGACGTGCAGACAGTTGCAATACAGAACATCTGCAGAGGTTGGAGATAGGAACCAGCCTAACAATGAACAGTGACAATGTCTGGAGGTATACAGCTGTTGCATGTAAACAAGCTGATCAAGCCTTTAGCACAAGAGTCCTTTGAAGCACAGGCGAAGAGACACACCCAGTCTTAGGCATCTGGCCACGGAGGACATTCGACACAGCTGATAATGGCTCTCATGGAGAAGGTATGAATCAATCAAAAACAAGGATGAAGAAAACAGACTTTATGGATCTTATGAATTATAAAACAGTCACTGAATAGTGTGAGATGAGGAAGAAAGGAATTCCACTGGTTGGAGCACGGATGTCAAGAGATCGACCACCATATGTTCTGTAACTGAACTGTTAGGCAAACAATATGCACTTGTTGGTGTACCTAAGGTATCAAGTTAGATGGTTACGAACACCCAGTTATGTAAGGTAGTTTGTTGCATGGCATTGGAGCACCTTTGAAAAAGGCAAAGAGTATCCCTTACCCAGAGCCAAAGGACAAATCTGAGGGCAGGGATATTGTATATTTTCTGGCCAAATGGCAAGCGAGATGCATTTCTTTTTTACTCTGTGTTTTGAGAGAGATATTTTTGGGGTGACCGGTATGAAAGCCATTTCAGTAATCCAGGCATAACATGAAAACAGTTAGGATTCTGACTTTGTAGGAGCAATGTAACAGTTTTGGAGAGCTCATTAATTTGTTGGATAAATAAGAGCTCACCATCAAAGATCAAACCTAGATTCAGTGCATTAGCCACTGGAAGTGGGAGCATACTACGTTCCTCTGACCATGGTTGAGAGACGAGACTGTCTTACAGGGCCTAAGATCAGGATTTTGTTTTTCTTTCCAAATAGGTAAAGCCAGGAGCCAGTCAATTTGCATCGATTGGTGGATCTGAGAGAGACAGAGTGAGAGGCTGGGAAGGATGGCACTGTCTTTTCCAGCTTTAAGATGGAACTGGATATTATATATATGTGTGTTGTGTGTGTGTGTGTGTAAATATATGTGTGTTTAATACTATACTTTAATCTTGAATTAAAAATTATATCATATATAGTTTATTATAATATATATTAAAATGACAATACGTTTTAGATAACTAATGCATTTCTATGACTAATTAAAAAAAATAGAATAAAACAAACAAATATTCTTTAAAACATCTTTCATAAAATATTAATATAATAAAACACATAACCAATGATTATCTACTATTCTAACTCCAACCCAACTACAGTGTGTAAAGTGTTGAATTTTAGGGAGGTCCGACTTACTATACTCACTCAAGTGTAATTAAAACTGGGAATGGTACTGGATTTTCGGGAGGTAATATTTACTATTCTAATGCCTAACTGAATAACACTGGAGAAAACAATGGGCTTTTGTGTGTTCATATTTACTATTCTAACTCCAACCCTTCTAACCCTGAGAAAAGTGCTGGATTCTGAAGAGGTCAGATTTACTATCGTAACCGACCCAACCCATAGTACAGAAGAGTGTTGGATTTTGGGGAGGTCAGGTTTACTATTCTCACACCAACTCAGCTAACATCAGGGAACATGTTAGACTTAAGAGAGATAATGGAAGAAATTGGGTTACAGGTTGAGGGAAGTGAAACCCTACTTAAGCAGTATGATCCTTGTCAGGGTGAAGTCACAAGCTATTCCCCAAATTAACCTGTGTTCAACCCTCTGGTAGCTTGGCACAGAGCAGTCTGGCTTACGTAAAGGCAATGTGTAAAACGTTTGTTCAACACTTCAAACAGTAATAACATGGAAACAAAAACAAAACACAAATTCCACACCAAATTAGGAAAATAGAGTTACTATTAATAAATAAATCTAGACCAAAGAGACAAAAATCCAATCAGTAGAACTGTAGATATTCAAGCTTAAGGATTTCAGTGAAAATAAGTGCCAAAATCATAAAGCACCAACTGTGGATATCGGGTCGCACCAGACCAGGAGAAAGTCACAAGTTCAGGCCGACCATGAAAGAGCACAAGCCAGCTCCCGGGACCCAGTTAGGCTCGCTGAAAAAGAGTACCTTAAATCCTGGTTAGCAGAGCATTGCAAGGATCCATGTTGAAGATGCATTGCGCAGCCAAAGCGATACGTTAGTTCCGAAATGTGGCGAAGCTGAGATGCGAGGGCCTGCAGCATTACGAGGTCCAGAGTCGAGAATGTGTGGCGCAGCTGAGGCGATGCGAGGTCCTGCATTGTCATCAAGGAGGCCGTCGATGAGGGGCTTGCAATGCAAAGTCCAGAGTCTAGGATCTGTCGCGCACCAGCTGGTTCCTTAGAAACTGTGGAGTTTGCAATGCGGGGTCCTGCATCATCGTCAAGAATGCCATTGATAATGGGTTTGTGATGTGAGGTCCTGCATCGGGGATGCGTTGGTTCTGCTCGGGTTTAGGCTGAGCAACAGAGAAGATGCATCAGTTCTGCTGGATCCACAGGTTGGCAGAGTATCTTTAGGGCCACCTCCAAAGGTCCAGGACTGGGGTAGCACCACAGTGCAGGGTAGGGCTCACAGTTGCAGAGTCCAGGTGCAACAGATTAGCCCTTGGAGACACTCTGGTGGTCCTGGGTACAGGTTGCAGGTCCAGTCCTTGTCACCCAGCAAAAAGAGCACCACAGCAGAAGGTCAGCACAGCAGACCACTAGTCCTTCAGAGCAGCAGTCCAGCAGAGTGGCAGTCCTTTCAGCAGTCCATATTCCTGACAGAGGCTTCCACAGGTCCAAACATGTACTGAAGAGTTGGTTTCTGAGGTCCAGTATTCATACCCAGTGTCTCATTTGAAGTGGGAGAGGCTTCTATAGGATTTTCTTTGAAGTGCACAGTTTACTGCCTCCCCTGCCTTGGCTCCAGACTAGCTACAGGAGGTATGCAGCCCTTTGTGCTAAGGCAGGACACAGCCTATTCATGTGTAAGTGGGGCTGTGCCCAGCTCCACCCCCATCATGCCAGTGAATGCCCTTCCAGGCACACCTAAGCTCTCTATTGTGCCTGGGAAGAATGCACAAAGACCAACTGCCAAGTGCTGTGGCACAGAGACAGGCTACAGTCACTGGTTGCTAAGGCAGGAGAATGCCAACTTTCTAAAAGTTGAAGAACAAAAACACAAAATGCAGCTAGAATGCACTCAATTATACTAGTTCACACAAAATTATCCAGTTTACAAATTAATCAAGATCACATGTGCACCTAGCTAGGGGGTCTGCCAGCCTTCAACTTACATTTTTGAAACTGCCACTTTTAAAAAGTGAAAAATGCGGAAACCCAGATGTGTATCCAGGAATACTAAGTGCACTACATACAAGTCACTTTTTAAGAAATTATTATTAATATTGTAGTGATACAAATATCAACCGTTCTTGACAGTATAAACCAAAAAGAATCAATGCATCCAATGTTTCAAGAAATTCTTCAGGCAAGAAGAGTAGTTCAATCTGCTTTATTCTTAATGGTTGCAGATGGAATTTAGTTCATGAAGAAAATCAAAGGAGCTTGAAATCATTAAAAAATTGACAACATAATATTTCCCAATGCATTTTGGGCTGTTATATGAGCCCTTCATCAGGGGAACCCAATGAATTAATGAGCTAAATTACTAAATTTTATGGCTGTTACAAAACCTTTTTCAAAAAGACAAGGATAACAACAGCAGGGCCCAAAAGAGGACAGCGCAAATGTACTGTATTGATAGAAAAGAAATCTCAGTAATCAACCTTATCCTATACCCCTGAAATGAAGAAAGTGCTCGAAACGAAGAACGAACAAAATCTGGAATGCTCAAATACAAAGTAAACTGCACGACGTGAGAAGGTGCACATAGTGAAAAAAAACGGATGACCAAACCAATGATTCAGTATAAAATAAAGGGCTCATATTATTTCCTGAAATGCATTGGGAAATATTATGTTGTCAATTTGTTTGCTGACTTCAAGATCCTTTGATTTTCTTAATGAGCTAAATTGCATCTGCAACCATCAAGAATACAGCAGATTGAACTACGCTTCTTGCCTGAAGTATTTCTTGAAGAATTAGGTGCATTGATTCTTTTTGGTTTATACTGTCAAGAACGGTTGATATTTGTATCACTGCAATATTAATAATATTTCCTTAAAAATATGTACACTTATATAAGTGACTTGTATGTAGTGCACTTAGTATTCCTGGATACACATCTGGGTTTCTGCATTTTTCACTTTCTAAAAGTGGCATTTTCAAAAATGTAAGTTGAAATCTGACTTTACCATAGAAGTGGATATCTCATTACAATTCCAAAGAAACCAAACATGAACTGTTTACATGTTCCCATTTGAAAGTTATGCAAAGAAACCAAACATTAACTGTTTACATGTTCCCATATGAACGTTATCCCTATTAAATGTAATATGGTAACCCCAATATTATCCAACGAGAGAGGTAGCCCTTGCACTAGTGAAAAACTAATGCAAGAGTTTTTTACTCTGAGAACATGTAAAATCTATATGTATATATCACACTTTTTAAATATATTGAACCCTGCCCTGTGGGCTATTCAGGGCCTCCCCTAGGGTTAACTTACAGTATTAAAAAGGAAAGTTTAGGCCTCGCAAAAGGTTTATTTTACCAGATCAAAATGACAGTTCAAAACTGCACATACAGGCTCAAATGGCAGGCCTGAGACATGTTTAAAGGGCTACTTGAGTGGGATGGCACAATCAGTGCTGCAGGCTTACTAGTCGCATTTAATTTACAAGCCCTGGGCACATGTACTCCCACTATACTAGGGACTTACATGTAAATTAAGTATGCCTTATTGGGAGAAGCAAATGTTTCCATGTTTTAGGTAGCGAGCACATGCGCTTTAGCACTGGTTAGCAATGGTAACGTGCACAGTCCTAAGGCCAACAAAAACAAGTTCAGAAAATATAGAGAAGAAAGGCAAAATGTTTGGGTAAAGACCACCCTAAGGCTGACAGGTCTGTCAGATGGCATTCAGTAACCTCAATCCAACCCATCCATGTAAGAATTTGTACTATTTCAATATTGTATATTAACTATTGACATGTTTTAAATATTTCTCAAAAAAAATAAAAAAAATAAAAATAGCTTTAAAATGCTGGTTTGGGGCGTGGCCAAGATGGCGGACTAGGTGGATGTGTGGTTCCCCTCTCCCGCGGGCACCTCGCAGAAAGCATGGTGTACGGCCGTTTCCAGCTGGCCGGCACCTCAGCAAATAGCCCAGAAAGTGCCCGCCGGGACGGAGAAGGGGGGAGTGTCGGTGTTTTCCAGCGGAATACAGTTGAGCCCGCGCTGCGGAGCCTCGGACGGCCCGACGCACGCGGGGCCTGCCGAGCAGGGGGACGGACGGCTCTTGAGGAACTCCGGGCGGAAGAAACAGAGAGCGGACTGCGGCCCCGCGGTCACCGAGCTTCGGCGGCCCAGAAGTGAGCGTGACCGGCGCCTAACCCCTGGCGGCGACGTCGAAGGGGCGAGAAGATCCGGCGGAACAGAGCGGCCTGCCCGGGTGCACCCACCGCGACAGCCCAGGCAGCGGAGGAGAGGGGGCCGGAGGCCCGGAGGTGCGGCGGACCCTGGATCGAAGCGGAGCCCGGGGGCCCCTGCCGAGGGGCGGACGCCGAGCAGGCAAGTGAGCACGCTGCTGGCGCTGCCGGTGGGGGCCCGGGGCAGAAGTGTGGCATCCCCCCGGGGAAGGCAAGAGGCCTGCCACCAGGCGCAGTAACCAGAGGGAAGCCCGGGGAGCCTTGAAAGCCAGCGGGGCGTACGGCGGATCCAGCGAGGGCGGGAGGCCCACAGCAGAGCGGCAGCTGTCCCGGGGGTGAGGAATGCACTTTACAGACCTCCCACATGCGCGCCGGCGGGCCTACAGAGGCGGTACGGGCCAGGCCCGGTGGACTAACGGAGCCGGAGGCCCCGCAGGTGGGGGGGCCCCGGATCGCCCCCCCCCCTGAGAGCGAGATACCCGCAGAGCGGGGAAAGAGAGGTGGCCCGGGGCGCGATACGACCGGAGTGGAGCAAGGCCCTGGTCGGTGCTGGAGGTGAAATTGGAGCGGTGCATGGTGGGTGCGGGGCCTCCGGCTGGGGGCACCTCGGAGAGTCCCTGGAAGAGACGCAGGCAGAGACGGGCGTGAAGAAGAGAGCCTGGGCGCGGGCCTGAGAGCTGTTCGGGGTGCTTGAACCCCTCCGGACGCCAGCCGCCGAGCGCCTCAGAGCTGCTGGGGGAGAGATGGAACCGCGTGGCCCCTCGAGCGCAGGGGCGGAGAGGAGGACTGAAGAAGCAGTGGACCCGTGGTGTCCCGGACCGGTGGGGCGTGCCGGCCTTGCCCGGACGTTGGAGGCAGCGGAGCCAGGAGAGAGGACACGAGGCCAGCCCTGGTTGGGGGTCGGGAGGTACGGAGACCCCCGGATGGGAGAAAGGTGGATTCGAGGCCCGTTATGGTCCCCCCGAAGGGCCGCCGTGACAAGACCCTGAAGGAGTTATTCGCGAAGCCCCAGGCAAGGCCCACGACAGGCGCCATGGCGTCGAACACGGCGGGCAGCCCGCCCGGACAACCGGAGGGGTCAGAGCCCATCACCAAATCGTTTTTCGAATCAATGTTCACCGGTCTGCGGACGGACATCCAGAACCTCCAAAAGGAATTCGCTGCGGAACTTAAGGAAGTGCGCAGAGATGTGGACAGTATTGGGGAATGGGTAGCTGCGCTAGAAGATAAAGGAGACGGCCGCGAATCGGAGCTGGCGGCACTCCAACAGGAAATCCTCCGGATACACGACCAGCAGGTGGACTTACAGGCACATGTGGAAGACCTCGAAAACCGGTCCCGGCGCCATAATATACGGATCCGAGGGGTGCATACCTCGGAGGACTAGAAGGATCTCTTTACCTTCACGAGGGAACTCTTCAATCACATTTTGGAGCGCCCACTGGAGATGGAGCTGCGCATTGACCGAGCGCATAGAGTGGGCCCCCCGCGGGCCGCGGCGGCCGGCCCGGCAGATATCCTGGTGTGTGTTCAGGATTACCGCACCAAAGAAGAGATCCTGCGTAATGCCCGCCGGCAGCATCCCGTGAGGTTTCGGGACCACGCACCAGTCCTATATCAAGACTTGTCGGCGCTGACGCTCCATAAACGCAGGTTGTTCAAGCCCATCACAACACACCTCCAACAACGCAACATCCGATACAGCTGGGGCCACCCGTTCCGACTGGTGTTCCGCATTGACAGTACTCTATATCAGCTGAAGTCCCTGTCGGAAGCAGCCCAGCTGTTGGGGGTGACCTTACCACAGGAGGACAGTGAGGCGGACGGAGAACCGCCGGTGGCCACAAAGGCGGGACCCGGCTGGCGTCGACAGGGCCGTCGTAAACGTACGAAGAAACCCCCAGCGGCGGAGATCCTCAGAGGGCAGCAGGATGCATTAGAGACTGTCTCCGGCGGCTTGTGCAGCCCTCTGCCTGGGGAGGCAGTATAATGTCTGTTGCGGGCAACTCTGCTGGATCCTTGAAGGGGTTGTCTGCGGGGGAGGGGCCTCTTGGTGGTACTACTGTTCCTTACGCCCTTTCAATACCATCCACTGGAAAGTGGAGGACACTGGTTCTGGACTCTTGTTGTTATGATGTTGGGCTGTTTGGGGGGAGGGGGGTTAGGGGGGTTTGCACAGGGGATGGGGGTTCCGCGTCTGTCAGGGAGGGGAACGCAGCGGGCGGCCAGCGGGAGGGGCGGGGGAAGCGGCGATCGGTGGGCAGTTTCCGGGCACAAGCGGCATCCCCAGCAAGACACAGCTTACTAATCAGGGTGGGATCACATGGCGCCTCCTACACTTAAGGTACTAACACTCAATGTTCGGGGCCTCAACAACCCCGTTAAGCGCAAGGCGGTACTATCGTGCCTTGAGAGCTCGCGGGCCGACATCTGCCTCCTTCAGGAGACCCACCTGCTCGCTCGGGACTGTCACCGGCTTTGTTACCGCAGGTTCCCGGTCCAACTCTTTTCCTCTAGTCTTACTAAAACTGCGGGAGTCGCGATCTTAGTAGCCCAGCGTTTTCGAGGGGAGGTCCTGCAGAAGGAAGCCGAGGTTAGAGGATGGCTTTTGATATACAGGTTTGCCTTGGGGGCCCTGACCTTCACCATAGGCTCCCTCTATGCTCCCAACGAAGGGCAAGAGCGATTTTTGCAATCCGCACTCACGGAGATAACGGCGACGAGCGATAGGCTCATTCTTTTAGGGGGCGATCTCAATCTTGTTTTCGACAACGTGCGCGGCAGTTCTTGCCAACGTACACACCAAACGGGGGCGATTTCCGTGGCCGGGCTTGCTAGAGTGCGTGAGTTGGGGCTCGAGGATATATGGCGTAGCTTTCACCCGCAGGATCGGGAGTATTCCTATTACTCACACGCGCATAAGACGTACGCACGGCTAGACTATCTTCTAGCGTCGGCCGCGGTTCGAGAGACGGCCGTGGCAGTCGAAATAGGAGCGATCTCCCTCTCAGACCATGCCCCGGTGCATGTCGAATTGTCACTGCCACCGTTGGTACAGCCGGATAGGGTATGGCGTCTTCGGGACTCTTTGCTGCACCGGGAAGATGTGATGCAGCAGATCACCGGAAAGGTCAAGGATTTTTTTACGCATAACGGTAACGCTGACACGACCCTTGCGACGCAGTGGGCGGCGTTGAAAGCGGTCCTCAGGGGAGAGTTTATTGCCATAGCGGCTGCCGATAACGCTGAGCGGCGGAAAAAGCGGGAGGAGCTCACACAGCAAACCAAGGAGCTGGAACAAATGCATCAGAGGACAGGTGCCCCCAGGACGTGGCGCCAACTGCGGGCCATCCAGCAGCAGTTAACGGCTCTCGATCAGAATAGGGCGGAATACGCTGCCCTCCGTTTAAAACATGCTTATTATACCGGGGGCGATCGGTGCGGTCGCTTATTTGCACACAAACTCCGGGAGGTCCGGAGGAGGCAGGGGGTGCGCGAGATCTGCAGGGAGGATGGCACGAGAGTAACAGACGATAGGGATATAGCTGACTCGTTCCGGGCCTATTATGCAGCCCTGTACGACGGGTCGGGGTCGGTGGGAGACGATGGGGCGGCCTTTCTGGACTCCGTCGAGCTACCAGCTACCCGCTACCCGCTCTGACGGGGGCCCAGGCGGACCGACTAGACGGGGATATACGCCCTGAGGAGGTGATTGCCGCCATCTCCCGGTTAAAGCTGGCGTAGGCCCCAGGGCCCGATGGCTTCACCGCCATTTTCTATAAAAAATTCTGCGCTCTCCTGGTCCTCGTGCTCACTCGGCTTTTCAATTCCTTCTCGGTTACGGGAGCGATTCCCCCGGACCTCTTGAGGGCCCACATAGCCGTGATCCCCAAACCGGGGAAGGACCGGACCCGCTGTGGAGCGTACCGGCCCTGTTGAATGTTGATCTTAAACTCTACTCGGGGATCCTGGCTAGTCGATTGGCACCCTGCATGCCAAATCTTATTGATCCGGATCAGGCGGGGTTCATACCGGAATGGCAAGCCCCGGACAACACGAAACGGGTTATGCATCTGGTCGAGACAGCCTCCCGCACGTCGGGTGAATATATGTTCCTGGCGATTGACGCCGAAAAAGCGTTTGACCGGGTCCACTGGCCCTACCTGGAGCAGGTTCTGTCGCGGATGGGGTTGGGGGAGAAGTTCCGCACCCACATCTTCAATTGTATAAATTCCCGTCAGCCATGGTCCGGGTCAATGGCCACATGTCTGCTAGTTTCCCCATCACGCGGGGCACGAGGTAGGGATGCCCGCTGTCGCCGCTGCTCTTCGCGGCCTACATGGAGCCTTTGGCCCAGAAGATCAGGCAAAATCCGGGAATCTCCGGGATCAAGTTCGGGGGATACACTCAGCCTATACTCAGACGATGTGTTACTCTCACTATCAAACCCTAGGGAGGCGATACCAGCGTGCATCGCGGATCTGGACGCCATTGCACGGGTGGCGGGGTTCAGGGTTAATGCGGACAAATCAATGGCGCTGGACCTCTCGTTGAATCCTCCCACGCGTCAGTATTTGGAAGCTTCGCTCCCCTTTCAGTGGGCTGCGGACTCGATCCCCTACCTGGGGATTAAGCTGGCCTCCACGCTCTCTCGGACTGTGACCTCCAATTATGCTGCTCTGCGTCAGAAGATCCGCAGAGAGCTTGGGCAGTGGAAACACTATCCCCTCTCATGGCTGGGCAAGATTGCGGCGGTCAAAATGACCATCCTTCCGCAGATCCTATACCTTTTCCGCACCATACCCCTATACCCGCCAGCGGGCTGGATTCAACAGACGCAGTCGGAGCTAGCCCAATTTATTTGAAGCGGACGGAAGCCCCGCATGAAGAGGCGATTGTCCACTCTGACCCCCGAGAACGGAGGACTTGGGATCCCGGATCTCCAACTGTGTTTTCAAGCCACGCAACTACGCTACCTGGTAGAGTGGAGTCGGTGGGAGTCAGAAAAGCATTGGTTGTTTCAGGACCAGGCGGTGGCGGCTAGACCTTTGCAGGAAATCCCCTTCCTGCGGAGACAACACAGGCCCCCCAATCTCTATGCCTCCCATATTACGCACGTTCCGATGGAGATCTGGGATCGAACTAGTGTGGCCCACGAGCTCACCACTTTCCCTTCCCCACTTACCCCTCTGTTGGACAATCCGGACTTCTCCCCCGGTATGGTCTCGACAGCCTTTCATAGATGGAAGCCGGCTGGGTGTCGCTGCCTATATCACATGTACGACGCGGAGGGGGTACGTTCGTTCCAGCAATTCCGACAGGAATACGATTTGCCAGAGGGGGAACGCATACGCTATCTCCAGGTTCGACACTGGGCGCTGGACGGGAGGGTTCGACCGGGGGCGGACAGGCGACTCTCTCCATACGAGCGGTGGTTATTAACGCGTACCTCCGACAAGCAATTGATTACGGACCTCTATAGAACACTTCAGCGCCGCTTCACACACACATACAATGCAGGATGGCTACGTTGGGAGAGGGAACTAGGTAGATCGTTGTCTCACGAGGAGTGGGAGGGCATATCTTACAGGGCCCGGCATTCCGCGTACCATGTGGGACTCACAGATACCCTAACAAAAGTGGCGACCTATTGGTATTACACTCCAGAACGTTTACACGCAATGGATAAGAAGAGGGAGGTGTATTGTTGGAGGGGGTGTGGGCAGATAGGTACCCTGACTCATTTACTTTGGGATTGCGAGGGAGTCCGGGCGTACTGGACCCAGGTGCTTGATGAAATCGATAAACATCTCGACACTGCGATCCCGCGATTTCCGGCATATGTGCTGCTGGGTCTCCCCAACCCGCTAACATACCCACTCAAGTCACGCAGAGGTAGGCTAATGGCCATAAGGCTGGGTTCAGCGACACAGAACATACTTACTCACTGGCGCTCCCACATGTCCTGGGCATGGAGAAACTCACATTGACGCTAGCCGGGGAGGGATCCAAGTATGGAGAATTGTGGAGGCCCTTCCTGTCCCTGTTGGCCACCGAGTTTAGGGAAGTTACCTGTCCCCGCTACCTTCGATTACTGAGGCTATATGAGACACAGAAGGAAGAATGACGACAGGGCACTATTGGCACTACGAGACCCTTGGTTTGACAAACGCGGAACGGAGGGAGGGGAGGGGGGGAATGGGTGGGGGGGTCTTACTGTTTTTACTTTTGTACTACGGCATCCTTCTGGAGAGCTCTATGGCACTCCCATAGTGGTTGTGCGCTTGCCGCAGTGTGCACTATAGAACTGAGAGACTTAAGCATCAACCTGCTAAAGTGCTATCCATTTTTCTGACTGCGGTATTTGTTATGGAATGTCTTGAAATGCCAATAAAAGATTTAAACATAAAATGCTGGTTTGTAATGGTAAATGAATGTGCTGATAATAAAACAAAATAGAACTATTCCATATATAATATATTAGTAAAGTTATATGATGTATAAGTATTAATATTCTTTAAACTGTATTAAAAAAAAACACCACTATTAAATAAACAAACACTTATAAAAAATATTCACACATAAAATAGAGAAAAAAAAATAAGATTTAATTACATTGAAATACTGTAAAAAGAATCATAAACTAACAATAGTATAAAACCAAACCCTGAAATAAATACATTGATGTTTTTAAAAATAGTATTTGACTCAATATTAAAATACAAAACCATAGTTCAATAGAAAAATACATAATCATCTGTACTATACTAAAATTAATTTAATCAAAATACTTAAAACAATAAATATGATAAAATGTAATTTTGCAATGAAAGAAAACAGATATTTTACATAAATGCCTAATATATTACATTTCTAGTGCCTAATATTAATAAAAAATAAATTAAATAATAAAGTACCCAACATATAGCCTTACAAAAATGAAAATACATTAAATAAAATAATACTTCTAATAATAAAAACTGCATACGTCTATTAACAAAAGATGAATCCATTGAAAATATTATATTCGTATATGTAAACAAACATGCAGTCCTAGCCAACAACATAGCAACCGACACAATTACATAATTAATAAAATAATTAATTGGTAATTAGTGAATTAGCCAATAATAAACATAAATTAAAAGTTGCACCCTATCCCCTTATAAATCCAACAAGTCACAAAAATATTTATAATAGTACCAAAAACTTTCAAACAAAATAAATGAATTAAATTACCAAACTAATACATTAATCCAAATACTACTAAAAAGTGTGAATAAATTATTTAAACACACAATTTAATTTAACAAATAACACATAAAAGTAATACATACACAGATAATGAAGCAAAACGGCTATTATACACAACAATATTAAAGTGAAAATTATGATATACATCAATATATTAACACAATAAAAAGTATATTCTTACCATTGATATTATATCCCACGATGTTCTGGATGCCACAATATTTTTTCAATTACATTATTGTCCAACAATATTCTTTTTTGTTTAACATTTGAGTCGTTTTTTATTACGTTTTTATTATGTTTGTCCCCCCACCCAAAAAAAGAAAACAAATCAGAATGACAAGATATTCTTATTAGGGTGAACACCCTCTTTATTACCATGTTCACCTCACTCATAAATGTAACCCTTTACCTCACGCTCTTTACACCACATCTAACTCTCCGTGTTCACTGACAACAGCTCCATTCTCCTCCCACCCATATCCACCCTCTATTTTTGTGATGAGAAAGACTCTTGCTAACTCACAACAACACTCCAGAACCTCTCTCCACTGACTGAACCCTCTAAGAAAGATGAAAAAAGCACGGACGTAGCTTGGGCGGAATCCTAATCCAAAACCTACAGCTCTCCCTGCTCCAAGTCATGATGAATCCAAAAACTTGCACCAAAAACTTGGCTGTCCTCTCCCATCCCAAGGCCTTTGCTCCAAGAAGTTAAACAGATGCAACCTTACTGACATCCTGTCAGGGCAAGGGTAGAACTCCGAGAAACAACATCTGCAAGACATCCAGGTACAGACAAAAATGAGATAGGCTGCATGCATCGTTTGAAATGCATAACCAAGCCAACTGACATTTCTTACTGGCATAGAATAGGACAAAGATCGCACCAAAGTTAACCCTTCATGCTATATGTTTATCTGTTGGAGCAAGGACAAGGGTCAGACCCGGGAGTTACCTCCATTGCATCCATCTTAAGTAAGCTATCTGATACCCCATTCTGGCACTGCGAAACATCAAAACAATGAGAATCATCAAAACACACCCAAAAGGAACCAACATGGGCCTTCGACAAATTCAGGCCAGCTGGCATTGTTACTGCATAGGGGCATCCTATCTGGATATAAAAAGACCAAGACCAAACCACCAAAAAGACCAGTTCATGCCTGTCGGCTCTGTATTGAAGCAACAGCAAGAATAAGCCCTACAACTCCAGTCTAGCTAAAGTTACCCAGGTGAAACATTGTCCTGGCACTGTGAAACTTCAGAACACTGAAAATCATCAAGATATATCAGAAATAATCTACTGGTGCAGCCAACGGAAGCTGATTAGCTAATATGCAATCTGAGATATGATCATAATGTCACCGTCCGACCAGTCACATCATATAGAAAAATCAAGTCTACCATTTGTATGCCCGAAGAGCAACACAGGCATGACAACAGACAGCCTGTTCCGACATGCCCCAAAACTCTAACCAGAAAAGAGAAATCAATATGCCTAAGAGATTTAATGCTGTATTGGTATGATGACAAGAGGGCACTAGGACCCTGCATGTAAAGAGGATTCAGAGCGAGGGAAGTAGACAGGGAACTGGAAGAGGATGAGTCAGGCAGATAGGATTAGATGAGGATTAGTGAACGTTGGAGCAGCATGAGCTCCTGTGCATATGTGGTAATAAAGCACATTACAGTTCCCTATAGGGTTCTGCTTCATTTGGCTCCATCACAACATTACAACTGAAGACGAAGGAAGGCACGACACTCTGCAGCCCTCCACATGATCGTGCCTTCAGATCTCCTACAGTGGCAGCATGGCGTTGGGAGCCCACCCCGATTGTGCGTAGGAAGACCTGTGCACAACACGATATAGGAAGCCTACCCTGGTCGCGCGACACCACTGTGTGCCCAATTCTTGCTTTGGAGCACCAACCTAACTGCAGTAAGCTGTGCATTGCCTTGCCGGACACTTTTTTTCCAAGCCTTCTGCATTGACTACCTGAGACTGGCGATTCCACGTGAGACTGCAGCTACTCTCAGCAGCCATCTTTCAGTCAGGCGGCTCCTCCAATAGCCTTGAAGGACTTGTGGTAGCCACTGCAACTTTTCACTGAGAGCAGCAGGTGTGGCTACAGCAACGTGCCATCACTTACTCATATGGACAGTGCAACCACTCACTCTCATCTGAGCACCTCCCCAACAAGCCACACTACCAGTCAGAAGATATTCTTTACATTCCTGGGCATTTCAGCCACACAACTCTAGTGCCCATCCATGAAATACTGCACTTAACAGTTGGCCCATCTAGTCAAGTCTTCATGGAAACTATTACTCCTCTTGTGCTTATTGCATCCTGCTGAGCGACCCGTTTCAGCCAGGGACATGTCAACGTCACCGGACTCGATGCAATGCACTGGATACAGCGGGAGACATCCATTAGAACGCAGTCTTTACACTGCAATACGTTTACAACGTGGCCATTACAACGCCCTGGATGGTGCTTTCCACTAAGGAATAGTATGATTTACTATTCCAACACCTTCCCTACTGTTACGTAGGCTGGAGTTGGAATAGTAAATCATACTATTCCTAAGTCCAAGGCCTCTAGCGCAAGTCGTTGTAACGACTTGCATTGTAATGACTGCGTTGTAAATGTATCGTGGTGTAAAGACCACGTTGTAACGTCATACATTCGATACAGCACTGCTGGGGCTAGGTCAATATCACTGAACACTACACACAACATTGTGCCCAGAACTGCCATGCTTGGAGTATCCTTCCTGCGCTTGCCGGAACACTTGTCCCTCACATCTGGTGGGGACATGGGACTTCGCTGGCAAGAATGTCTGAAAGATTTTGAAGACTTCATAAAGGGCACACAGGCCACTGACCCAGCTCAACAGTGCATTGCCCTACCCAACTTAATAAGCAAAGGGGATGGAAAAATCACCAAGGAACTACTGTCAGATGTCACGACATCCGAGCAAGACGTCCATGAGGCACTTAACAGGAAACTCCTTCACAAAAAGATTATTTATATGTGAATGATACACCTTCAATCTAGCCTCCCAGGAAAAGGATGAATCCATGGGGGAGTTTATCTGGCGTCTCTAACGCCTAGTGCACAATTGTGCTTTTTGATACCTTCATGACTGAGGATGCCCTTCATCTGCAGATCATAGAGGGATGTCAATCAGAATCCTTCGTCAACGTCTCCTAAAGAAAATCTACTCTCTGGATGAAATAGAAGAAATGACTAGAGTCAACAATCAAGCTGAAGAACATGCAAAGAGGCAGGAAAGTTTGAAAAACGAGAACACGCCTTCTTCCTTTAAATTCATCTTAAAGTACATCGTCCATTAGAATTCCAGCAGACACCCAAATCCACAGATCATCCCCAATGTGCAAATCCTCATTACATCTCCCACAGGTCGATAAGAGAAGAGAGCGCCAGTTGAAATTCTATCACTGTGGACAAGACTTCCCATATGTTTTAGTAACAAAAAAAACAGGTAGTTGTGTTCTCTTGACAGAGAAATGGGATAGCACCTCAAATGATCAATTTGGACAAGAATTTATAGTGTGAAACACTTAACCGTATAAATATATAGTCTTGTCGGGGTGCTGTTTTGATCTTTCTGGCATCCACTACCAAAAAAATGCCAGTCACACAACAAACAAGGTTGTGTGGACAAAATTGTAAAAGTTTAGAAAGAAATGATCCGCACACCCTTTTGTCCATAAGAACATTCAAATTTCAGGCCCATGTATTAGCCTATTGTCCAATCTATAATATTCACAATCAATACAATGATTATTTGACAGGAAGTCAACCAGTCCAGATTTCCAAATCTATAGAAAAAGCAGAGTCCATCGCACTGTATTTCTTCAAAGATCCAATTTTTATTTTCTTATGATGATAGATCCACAAAAGCACAAACTGCCAACACGTGTTTCGTCTTCCCTTAGACTTTGTCAAGGCTGCAATGCAAGATATATAATGCTATTGTAGTTACAGAGTAAGAGAAGAAGTTTCAAGCAAATAGATCAGATCTACATTCAGACTTAAACCATTTACAGAAATGGTTTACTAGGAACAAATTAAGACATCCTAATATGTTACAATGATTTGATAGATTTTAAATCAAACATTTTATCAGTCAGACAGTCAATAATCTTTATTCGGTTTAAAAAACCATAAAAGATACACGATAAAAACAGTTCGAACATACCAATAAAAGAACACATCTTAAAAACCCAGTTCAGACGGATGACAATCTCAATTGCGTCTTTGAACATTTACAGTGATCTTTATACTTAGAATAAGATAATAAAGATATCAGGCAATCAGTGGGTCTAATCCAGTGCATAGAAATGCTAAATGTGCTTATTAAAACATTACTACATTCAACAATTTATGACAAAATTGGAGCTTCAGAGATAAATTATACTTGACAAATAAAGTGCTGGTGCTCTCTAATGTATGAAGATGCTTAGTACAGTACATAGTTGGAGAAGAAAGTGCAAATGCTACAACAGTGCATGTGGGTACTTGGTGGCGCACAATACTTAACTGAAGAAACTACCTAAAAATGCTTTATGTTTAATGCAGGGCAGATATAAAGTGCTAGTGTAAAAAGTGCATGTGTTAATTTTTATGGCACATTTGTTATTGCTAAGTTCAAATAATTACTATCGTGAAAGCTTTTGCACCCTCAAAATCAATATTATGGAATTCAAAGTTTATAATACTTAAAAAGGTTATATAAAAACAAAATTTAAAACATAAACAATAGCACCAATGGTTAGGACAACATTTCATAAAAGGCGAAATTCCCAATAAAAACGAATTACTCATGTCGACAGAAGTTCTTGAAACACAGTTCGTTCCTTCTACCCTCTTACACAGAATAATGGATGCGGGTTTATTGTGTAGCAACATCAACTATTTTTGCAGCTTTAGTGATGGCTTTCGCGCGAATAAACCAAGTGCAGCCCAGAAATTTTGCAACTCCGCATACAAAAACAGACCTAGATGCATCAGATCTCAAGATACGAAGTGCGACTTGATGATTCTTTGTTCCCAACTGGACACAAATATGTTTGAGCCATTTGTTCCTAGCCTGCCGGTAAGCCGGGCATGCGAATAGGCAATGAGCTATGGTTTCTTGCGTATAAATGCAACACGGACAACTTGATGACAATTTTTGGGCTGGATCCCTTTGGGCAACTGTAGCATTAAGATACAGTGACCCAAACCGGAAAAGCATGTACAGCTTTCTGTCCATAGGAACTCGAATGAAATCCAAATAGGGTTCCAAATGGCTAACTTGTTTATGCTGTAGAAAGTCCTCTGTTAGTTTCCCATGCCTCGGGTAAAGTAGGAGCCGTTGGTGTATCCAGTTCCAATAGATCTTTTTTAGCTCCGCCTTGGATGGCTGGGCTTGGTTCTCCCACGCATCGGCTAAGCCCAAGGACGATAAAAGTTCCTTAAGTTCTCTTAGCCATTTTACCCTTTTGCCCGTGACCAGAGTAATCAATTCTCCAAGACCTGCTGCATAATGACATAACTCGGGGGTAGATCTTAGTCTTGCCCAATACAAGAGAGGGCGTAATCTAACTATATCGCTCAACCTGTGTCTCCCCATGTCAAGGAACAAGGGTGTTAAAGGAGTACAATGGGGGGCAGAGACCAGGTCTCTTAGAAACTTGTTCTCTGACTTTTGAATCTCTGTTGTTTGTTCGAACCCCCAGAGTTCCGCTCCATAGGAAGCCAAACTCACTGCCTTTCCCTCATATACAACCAGAACAGGGGAGGCCAATCTGGAAGAGGACAAGCGCTGCTCTCTCAAGATAGCCCCCGCTGCCCTTTTGTGATTTAAAAGCATCTTGCTCAAATGGGGCCCCCATGACATTTTATCCGATAACCTTATCCTCAAGGTATGAACCATTAAGAATGAGTTTTGGTCTAAACTGTTTTCCAGGGCTAAAAGCCATAAATTTTGTTTTCGAGATGTTAATAATAAGGCCCCTTGATGTACAAAAAGCCTGGAAGCGAGTAAGTAATGTTTGGAGACCCATGGGGGATTTGGCGATTAAGAGAGTATCGTCAGCAAAGAGGAGCGTAGCTATTTTTTCCCCGCCAGGGTTGGTGCATCAGCTGGAATTTGGCTCAAAAAATCCACCACACCGTTCACAAAAAGTGAAAATAGTGTGGGAGCCAGAACACAGCCCTGGCGGACTCCTCTCCTTACTGGGATACTCTCTGTGGTCTGCCCTTGATCACCCCATCTTATCCTTGCGGAAGTATCGTCATTAAGACAAACTAAAAAGGATAGAATGTAAGGTGGTATTCCCATTTCCTGCAAGACGGACCACAACTTTGCTCGTGGGACTAGATCAAATGCCGTCTTGAGGTCAATGAATGCCAAGTATAGGCTCCCCTTTGCTATGACTACCACTTTCCAATAGAGTAAAAGTAGACGAAAAACTTGATCTATAGTGCTAGTGGCTTTCCTGAAGCCCACTTGGCATTTAGATAGGATTCCCTCTTCCTCCATCCAAAGATGAATTCTATTGAGAAGGGTTCGCCCAGCCACATTTTGAATGCAATCTACAAGGCTGATGGGCCTATAGTTGGCAGGGTCTTGGCGATCACCTTATTTGAAAATAGGGATGACTTCAGCTAATTTCCATGATGGGGGAACTTCGCCACCCTCTAACAGGCTATTAATCAAATGCTGAATATATTTAGCCCATTTAGCTGGTTCCAGACGGAACAGGTCGCCCGGAATGCCATCTGGTCCTGCCGCTTTAGCGGGTACAATACTGATGATGGCACTTACGACCTCATCAAGGCTAAAGGGGGTTATAGGGTCCAAGATAGGTAAGTGCTGAATATCCCTGCCAGGCACTCGTTCTCCCTCTGCG
Source organism: Triturus cristatus (assembly GCF_964204655.1). NCBI lineage: Eukaryota > Metazoa > Chordata > Amphibia > Caudata > Salamandridae > Triturus > Triturus cristatus. Next base: position 543,852,535 of record NC_140587.1, on the reverse strand, counting down.
ACTTCAGCATAAAGTTTTGAAAAGTGGTCCCACCAAGTCTGGCTGCCTATATGATTTGGAATAGAAACAGTACCTGCCCTATTTTTGGTGTTAATTAGTGACCAAAAGGAGGCGGGGTTTCTCTCAGTAGCCGCTATTTTTAACTTATCCCAATGTGCCTCCTCCCAAGCCCGTTTAGCTAATGTCAAAGATGAATTGTAATCTTTCCTCGCTAATTTAACCCTAGTAATGTTTTTATCTTTGACAGCTGCTATTAGTGCTTTTCTTTTCTCTTTGCAGGATCCTGTAAACCAAGGATTGGGGTTATTTTTTTGAGGTTTCTTTTTTCCTAAGCTGACGCTTCCTACAAAATGTTCTCCAATCATACATATGGTTTCCTGATGGATTATGGGAATCTTGTCCCTCGTCTGGGACGAGGCCATAGCTGTCTCAAGATCTCTCGTTTTTTCTACCAATATTGAGGAGATAAGGGTGATCTTTTTTTCATCTCCTATTACCCTGGGCCACCTTAGTCATCTACCACAATTAGAAAGTGATATCTCTTTAGAGAAAAAGGAGTCCGCTCTACATGCAGATCGGTTTAACGGCAAGACTGCCCAACGGTTCTGCAAAGTTAGGGATAGGGGATTATGATCACTATCTACAGTAGGGCTTACCTCCATATTGGCTACATTTTCCCAGAGACGTAAGTTCACCAGGATGTAGTCGATACGGGATGGACATGTCAATTTATTAAAAGTGTTCGCCCCCTTAGGGTCTGACAAAGTTCTTCCATTCACGGCTCTTAGGCCGTAGTCCAAGGTGAGGGCGTTCACTTGCATAACAATCTCTGTCCATTTTCTAATTGGGGTCAAGGATAGAGGTGGTATTCCCCATTTGTTGTCCTCTTCAGATAAATTCAAGGGGTCCTCATTGCTCAGGGGCTCAAATGTACAATTAAAGTCCCCGGCTATGATAGTTTTTGAGGTGGGTGGACATTTTGCTAGGAGGAATTTTAATTGACTTAAAATGGACGACGACCTGCCACTCACTGTGCCCCTAATATAAACATTGAAGAGATCAAGGGATTCTCCGTTTTTTGGGCCCTTTAGGGATAGCCACATGATGTCGTTGCTATTGCTTTCTTGGAAAGTGACAGACCACCCCAAATCAAGGTTAATCCATATTAGGAGGCCTCCAGAGGGTCTTCCCTTACCGCTAGAGGTTGCGGGAATAAAGTAAGTGGCATATCCTGTAAGGAAGAGCGCTTCGATGCTCCATGTCTCCTGGAAAACACAGACATCGTGCATACCCACAAACTTGACCCATGATGGTATGGTCATGTTTTTATTGAGGCCTGCTATGTTCTAGGACAATATTTTCAGTTTGTTCATCGGACAAAGAGATAGGCTAGCGAGATTAGTTAAATTGTGCTGAGCTTGTAATGTCGGGTGGTGTAAAAGTCTCGAATTACATAAGGGGAAAGTACCTTGGGCGGCGGGGCTTATGCTATTTGTATTCTGAACTAAGTAAGGTACAGAGAGTCAATCATTTCTATCTAAAGAAGATAAGGGTCCTCCCTTTAAAGAAATATTATGTGGTGTCAAAGTGCATCGCCTAAACTGGATTCGAGAGGGATCTGGGGAGGAGGTTCTATATTCTAATTTAACCAAATTCTCAACCAATAGGGCGTCTACCAAAGTTAGTTCAATCATATCCAGATTTGAATCGGGGATAGGACGTCTCTTGGCTTTCACGATGTCTTCCCTAATAATGGAACGACACCCTCGGACATGACGAATACAGTAAATCGATTTATTAATTAATGAATCCCTGGACTCGTGATGGCCAGAGATGGGTATTTTTGTGACATTAGTCATGAGGATAATGTTTGAGAATTTCTGGCCAGGCCCAATTTGGCCCTGATCCGAAAAAGGTCTGGGAGTCTCCTGAGTCCCTAGGTTCAATGTTCTAGGCTTAGGGCCAAATAATGCCTGCCCCCCAATTTGAGGTGATATTACGATCTTTGTGAGTAATCTTGGGGGCTTCCCCATCCCCCCTAGAATGTTGCGTCAAAGTCTCTTCCCCAGCTAGAGTATTTTTTCTGTTACCCCCACCAGTGGGAACTAGGTCTTTTTCATTAATGGTATGATGTGGGTTCTCAGAACGTGTGGATTGGGTAGGGACCAAGAGGTCCATTAGTAGACCCCTTATACTCATAACCTCTCCTCTGAGATCCTTAATCACCCTTTTTAGTTCTCCTAAGTGCAACAGTGACCCAGGCTAGAATGCTCCGGAACAAGCACTGAAGAGGTGGAATCATGATTGTCACTGATTGAAACTAAGGGGGCAAATCTATTGGAACAAATAACAATAGGGTTTAATTCACTACGTATCTCATCCTCTACCTGAACAACACCCTCGTTATTTTCATGTGATTCCACAGGCACATAGGGGTCACCAACAACCCGCTTTGTCCCACCCTTTTTGGATTTAAAAAATAACTGTGTTATCACTATATTTTTCAAGGGGGGTGCAGAAGGGTTTCTAATGGATTCTTCTACGTTGGGGCTTGGAGCATTATCTAATATGCTTTCGCACTCTTCAATGACAGTGTCGATTCTGTCCATCACACAGTTAGCTGCAGCACTTTTGGACGATTTCTTTTGCCTCTTTCTCTTGCTTTGATTTGGGATAGGACCATTTTGGCCAACCATTCCCTCCATTACTTTCCTCTTCCCGATCAAACCTAAATAATACCCCAAAACAACCCCGCCAAAAATTTAATACAATCCCCACAATATAAACACAGTAAAAAGGTGAACCCTGTGACTCCCGTAGAATACAAGGCCCGACTAATGGGTCGGCTAGGGGAATTCCAAGTGCTTTAAGGCAAAATAATAGAACACAGGAACAGTACCCCATAAAACCGGCCCTGCCTCAGTCTGCCTCCGACGGCCTCAGACGGCCCGCCCTTTGCCCAGGCTTAGCCCGGCGCAAGCCGGCGCGCGTCCCGCGTTGCGGGATGAAGGGCCAGTATTATTCGTCCATGCACTTAGGGGAGCGGGACCTCCAGTGCAGGCGCTGCCCCTCAGGCTCCTGGGGCTTGTGGTCCTGTTTGGAAGCGTCAGTTGTGCCCCCGGTCGCTTCACGCTGCGTCTTCCGTGAAGCGGGAGGCGCGAGATTTGAAATAAGGTCCCCGGTGTCAAGGGGGCGGGACCTCTGGTGCAGGCGCTGCCCCTCAGGCTCCTGAGGCTTGTGGTCCTGTTTGTAAGCATCAGCTGTGCCCCTGGTTGCTTCACGCTGCGTCTCCCGCGAAGCAGGAGGCGCGAGGTTTGAAATAAGGTCCCCGGTGTCAAGGGGGCGGGACCTCCGGTGCAGGCGCTGCCCCTCAGGCTCCTGGGGCTTGTGGTCCTGTTTGGAAGCATCAGCTGTGCCCCTGGTTGCTTCACGCTGCGTCTCCCGCGAAGCAGGAGGCACGAGGTTTGAAATAAGGTCCCCGGTGTCAAGGGGGCGGGACCTCCGGTGCAGGCGCTGCCCCTCAGGCTCCTGGGGCTTGTGGTCCTGTTTGGGAGCGTCAGCTGTGCCCCCGGTCGCTTCACGCTGCGTCTCCCGCAAAGCGGGAGGCGCGAGGTTTGAAATAAGGTCCCCGGTGTCAAGGGGGCGTGACCTCCGGTGCAGGCGCTGCCCCTCAGGCTCCTGGGGCTTGTGGTCCTGTTTGGAAGCGTCAGCTGTGCCCCCGGTCGCTTCACGCTGCGTCTCCCGCGAAGCGGGAGGCGCGAGGTTTGAAATACGGTCCCCGGTGTCAAGGGGGCGGGACCTCCGGTGCAGGCGCTGCCCCTCAGGCTCCTGGGGCTTGTGGTCCTGTTTGGAAGCGTCAGCTGTGCCCCCGGTCGCTTCTCGCTGCGTCTCAAACATTTTATCAAAGCTTGTTCATAATCATTAGTTAAACATATTATCAGATTCCTGAAGCTTAATGAGACATTTCTCATATTTGTTTAAAATATCTAATAGAAAAAGGTCTTCATAAATTACCAGATAGTTCTGATGAGATAGTCAAGTAGATTAAAAGCAAAGAACACCCAGAAATTTGGTGAAATTTGGTGAAAGAAAAGTATTATAAAGAGCACCCTACATAACCCAAAGCTACTAACAAATGGTGTTAGTTACCATTTAGATCCCAAGGATTTAAAGCAATTCAATAATAGAACACCCACCAAATAACGAACTGATTTTTGGTCAAATATAAATTCCACCAAGCAGCAAGGTATCCTAATATACTTGTCCTGAGGATAACCGCAAGTCTAAATAATGAGAGAAAAGATAATGGTAATAGTACATGATTTCTTAAGGTATTTCCCCAAATAGTCAATCGTTTTTTTGGAGAAAATTTGGCTGAGGGTATCATTATAATAATCATTAAGAGTATAAACTATAAACAATGGCTACATGACTATATATAGTTGCACAACCTATAAAGTTTTCACCTTCTCTGTCAAGTCAAAATAACAGTACTAGACAGATGAATAAATCCAAATTGTTATAGTAAGCGCCACCTACTACTGAAAGTAGAGATGAGAGAGGAGGCGTGCTAAATCTCGTTTATTGATTTAATTGAAGGAAAAGGAAAGCGCGGTCTAATACTTAAAATAAGGCATGTCAAAAAAATAATGTCACAAAAGGAAGAAGCTAAAATTGTCTTTATTTGTGTTATTTCTTAATAGAAAAAACGTACTTTTTAAATATAACACCACCTATTTATAGCAAAGTGGTTACGATAGCACATCATTTGCATAATTAAAAGTATTCACGGTAGCCCATCGATCGACATGTATAATTTTCTATAAAATTGCTGGCCTGTAATTATATTTGTAATTTCTAAGTACTCGCTAATCTCACCTTAAAGAGCAAAAAAGTATAAGCTCGATAAGGGAAACACAGACCTTTTAGAATACAAATACTGTCAAGCTTGATGGTTAAATGATGCCAATTCTAAAGTCTAAAGGGGTAGAATTAGTTATAGATGGCCAACAGTCATCGCTGATCTCATCAATGGCCGATTTAGTGCAGAAAAAGTCTAAATTAATTATAAACAAATAGAAATACTGCACAATGTAACTATTCCAATCAATAAACGAGATTTAGGACGCTGCCTCTCTCATCTCTACTTTCAGTAGTAGGTGGCGCTTACTATAGCAATTTGGATTTATTCATCTGTCTACTACTGTTATTTTGACTTGACAGAGAAGGTGAAAACTTTATAGGTTGTGCAACTATATATAATCATGTAGCCATTGTTTATAGTTTATACTCTTAATGATTATTATAATGATACCCTCAACCAAATTTTGTCCGAAAAAACGATTGACTATTTGGGGAAATACCTTAAGAAATCATGTACTATTACCATTATCTTTTCTCTCATTATTTAGACTTGCGGTTATCCTCAGGACAAGTATATTAGGATACCTTGCTGCTTGGTGGAATTTATATTTGACCAAAAATCAGTTTGTTATTTGGTGGGTGTTCTATTATTGAATTGCTTTAAATCCTTGGGATCTAAATGACAACTAACACCATTTGTTAGTAGCATTGGGTTATGTAGGGTGCTCTTTATAATACTTTTCTTTCACCAAATTTCTGGGTGTTCTTTGCTTTTAATGTACTTGACTATCTCATCAGAACTATCTGGTAATTTATGAAGACCTTTTTCTATTAGATATTTTCAACAAATATGAGAAATGTCTCATTAAGCTTCAGGAATCTGATAATATGTTTAACTAATGATTATGAACAAGCTTTGATAAAATGTTTGATTTAAAATCTATCAAATCATTGTAACATATTAGGATGTCTTGATTTGTTCCTAGTAAACCATTTCTGTAAATGGTTTAAGTCTGAATGTAGATCTGATCTATTTGCTTGAAACTTCTTCTCTTACTGTGTAACTACAATAGCATTATATATCTTGCATTGCAGCCTTGACAAAGTTTAAGGGAAGACGAAACACGTGTTGGCAGTTTGTGCTTTTGTGGATCTATCATCATAAGAAAATAAAAATTGGATCTTTGAAGAAATACAGTGCGATGGACTCTGCTTTTTCTATAGATTTAGAAATCTGAACTGGTTGACTTCCTGTCTAATAATCATTGTATTGATTGTGAATATTATAGATTGGACAATAGGCTAATACATGGGCCTGAAATTTGAATGTTCTTATGGACATAAGGGTGTGCGGATCATTTCTTTCTAAACTTTTACAAGACTTCCCATATGTTGAGTCATGTCCTGCCATAGGTCAAAGATGTCGACAGTGTGGAAAGGATAATCACTTTGAGAAAGTGAACCGAGCATCTCAAAAAGACATACAAAGAAAGTCAAGGGAACCCAGAGCTTGCCACCATGCAAAGGCAGTCTGTGATTGACATGAAAGCTCCACCAGCTCTTTACAATCAAACCTACACTTACATGTTACAAACAGATCTTGACACTCTGTGTACCGTGAGCCACGATCTCTCTCGCCAAACTCCCAAGACAGTGAGGAATATGTCTGCATGGTTGCCAATCATGATAGACTCAAGAAATACCTGAGACTTCACACCCAAATGGGGGAACACCCTGTAAAATTTGTGGTAGACAGGGGGTCATCACTCAATTACATCTGTGTCACAGAGTACAACAAAATGAATGCTAAAGACCCAAACTGCACAAAGCCACCGTGTGAGTCTTCACTTGGCCCTCTAAAGAACCACTACAATGTGTAGGACAATTTCAAGCCTCTCTCACCTACAAGGACAGAACTGTACAAATTCACATTCACATCATTGGTGGGCCTGAAGCAGCAAATTGTCTCCTCAGTTTGCCCACTGCAGAACGTTTAAAATTTGTGGAAATATTACACCAGGTAGATGATGAACGAGATCAACAACTTTACAACAAGTTTCCAAAACTGTTCACAGGACTTGGAAAAATGGCTCATTTTCAAGTTCACCTACACATCAATGAACAAGGTACATCAGTGGCTCAACATCAACATAAAGTGCCCTTTTCATATCTAACAGGCATTGGAGAATGAATTACGTGATCTCCTCAGGGTGGACATCATCAAGAGATTATTCGGACCAACTCCATGGGTATCCTCAGTAGCTGTGGTGTCCAAACAAGGATCAGATGGAAAAATGCATCTATTTGTAGACATGAAAGCCCAAAATACTGCCATTGAATGGGAGAGACACTCGGGACCCCACATCATTGACATGATCACGTTGTTGAATGGGGCGAAAATCTTTTCTAAATTGGACCTTAACAAGGGCTATTATGAGCTTGAACTCCATGAGAGTTCACGTAATATCACCATGTTTTCAACACATCAAGGTCTATTCAGGTAAAAACATCTCAGCTTCACTATTTCATCTACAGCCAAGATCTTCCAAGAAACAATTAGTCATTCGCCACGTTCCAACACTCTCAAATACAGTGATGACATCCTAGTGTTTGGTGCCACTAATAAAGGACATAACAAATCACTGGCTCATGTATGCACGTGCTCCTGGAAGCAAACGTGACTCTTGACAAAGACTAGTGCGAATTTCACAGATCCACACTCAAGTTTTATGAACATGTCTTTTCAGATAAAGGGATGAGCCCAGACCCTAAAAAGGTTACAGCGCTGAGTGATACTCCTTGCCCAAAAGATGCTATCGATGTTGGGTAATTCCGAGGAACGGACAGCTTCTGTGCCCGATACATGAAGGATTATGCCACCATTAGTTATCCCTTTGTGAACTAGCAAAGCAAGGCCAACGATTCAAATGGTCTGCAAGGTGTGATCACGCATTTCACAAAATCAAGGTCACAGTTGAGTTGGCCAGCAATCTGGCCTACTTCAATCCACGCAGGAAGACAGACATCACTGTTGATGCCAGTCTGTTGGGACTCTGAGCCATAGTTGTCCAATATGACAAAGAAGGTGATCAATGACACTTGGTGGCGTACGCTAGTTTTATTCTGACTGACACTGAGAGGGCATACTCACAGCCAGAGAAGGAAAGCCAGGCGGTCATCTGGGCCTGTGAGCATTTTCACATCTTCACTCATGGGAAACACTTCACACTAATTACGGATCATCAGGGGTTAATAACTATATTCGGAAACCCCCGAGCAAAGATGCCACCCCAGGTCAAGCGAAGGTGGATCCATCCTCAAGTATATACATACACAATTATCCACAAACCAGAAAAGCAGCAAACCCAGCAGACTACAAGTCAAGGCATCGAAGGGCATCCTAAAGAATGAAACACTTGCTAGCTGAGGAATACATCGACTTTGTCATCAATCAGGCAAGACCACCTGCAGTCCCACTTGAAGCCATCAGTGAGGCCACCACAGAAGATGTCACCCCTTAGGATGTGAGACGTCGCCTCCAAATAAGCACATGGAGGAACTTGGAAGAGCCCAAAAGTAACCAAAACATAGACACCAAAGAACTGGTCTCCTTCGAACACATCAAAGACAAAATGAAAATTGCCAAAGATGGGCTGCTAAGCAGGGATAAAAGGATTGTCATACCAAAGAAACTGCGTCATGGGGTGGTTTACTTGGCCCACGAAGGACACAGGGGCACTGTGGCCACTAAAAGGGCATTACACTAATGGGTCTGGTTCCCTTTCCGTCCAGGGAGGACCTGGCTTTACAGTTCAGGCTGGACTGTTCCCATGAGGAACAGGGTCAAGACTGATTTGCATATGGCTGTGTCCAAACTGGGATGGTGATCAAAAGAATGATGGATTTAACCCAGATCTCTTGACTGGAAGTAAAAGTGGAATGGGTATGCCTAGGCATGGGTCCCTTGCTTGCTATGCCAATGGATTCAAGCTGGCCTGCCTGATGAGGGGGTGTTACACCGAAACCGGTCACAGGATGATTGTTTCTGGTCCATCGAGGAAGACCTGGCTTGGCAGTGCAGGCTGGACTGTTCCCATGAGAAACAGAGTCAAGACTGATTTGCATATGGCTGTGTCCAAACTGGGGTGGCGTAATGAGCAAAAGAACGTTGGATTTAACCCAGATCTCATGACTGGGGGTGAATGTTTGATTCATTCATCATTCTTTCTATCATTTGCTGCCACATTACCCTTTAGGATGTGGCACGTCGCATCCAAACAAGCATGTGGAGGCACTTGGAAGAGCCCAAAAGTAACCAAAACATAGACACCAAAGAACTGGTCTCCTTCTGACACGTCAAAGACAAACTGAAAGTTGCCAAAGACAGGCTGATACTCAGGGACAAAAGGTTTGTCATACCAAAGAAACTGCGTCAAGTGGTGGTCAACTTGAACCATAAAGGACACAGGGGCTGTGTGGCCACTAAAATGGCATTATGCGAACGGGTCTGGTTCCCCTCCCTTGATCCTATTCACCATTGTCATGCGGGACGCTGGGATCTGACTGAGGTATCTAATCATGTTTGCTATGCCTGCGGTTTTTAAGTTGTTACCGGGTCAGGTTGCCTCAATTGAGACTGGCAATATACATGAACAGCGGCCACAGGCTTTTTTAATTCGTGCTGCTTTAATCAGCGTGCGCTTTCTTAGGAAACATTATGCTGAAGTCTTTGAACTTTTAGAGGATCACTCTCCGGACTTATTGTTTCTGACGGAAACTTGGCTTGACCCCTCCTCCAACCCGATTGTCACATTAGCAACACCTCTGGGTTATAAAATCGCCTGAGTGGATCGTCCGATGGGGCGAGGGGGTGGAGTTGCGATCATATATAATAATAAGTGGGAGCTCCGCAGTGAAGAGGCCACCTCTTGGGGTAGCTGTGAAGCTCTAGACTTTAGCATTCGGCTGTCAGCATACTTCACTCTTGGAGGTTCTCTGATTTACAGGCCTCCGGGCCCAGCAGGCCCTTTTCTCCAGAACTGGGGTGACGTAATCACTACTAGGGCGGTCAGATTTGCCCACTTCATGGTCCTGGGTGACCTGAATATACATCTGGACCAGACAGATAGCAAGGACACTCAAGACCTGCTTGATGGGCTGCATCTGGCCCAGCTAAATCAACATGTCAGCCTCTTTACTCATCAAGCTGGACATGTTCTTGATCCTATCTGCACTAACTTTCCGATTCAAGTAATGGACCCTAGTCCGCTCACCTGGTCGGACCATCTTATAACCTATTTTTCTTGCGAAATGTCCAAGGCTGAGCCTCTGGCACATCCAAGCTATAAATCAGTCTTTGGTAAAATTGATCCTTCTGCACTTAGTATGGCCTTGGCAGCTTCTAAACCTACATTGGCAGGCGAGCTTGAGGACCAGGTTGCGGGATTTTCCAGCTGGGTCTCGTCTGCAGTTGCGACGGTGGTCCCACTCGCCCCACCAGGCTGGCTAGAGAATCACCTTCTAAACCCTGGTTTAATTCCTCGCTTGAAGGCTTAAAGCACGAATGTAAAATTCTTGAACGGGCGTGGAGGAGGGGTGGCTATTGCCCAGCGGACAAGAGTAAGCTTAGAGATAAGCAGAAGTCGTACTATGCATCGATTTAGTTGAGTAAATAGCTGAGATGTAGCAAGGGGAGTGTAGATTCACACAGAAGTGAAGAATGCCATTTCCAAATGAGTATGATTGCAGGGAAGCAGGGTATGAGGAATCAAACAGTAGTGCTGTGGAAGGAATTGATAGGCATTTTATTCACCAGCATGACGTATTATTTTGAGGCCCTAACCAATGTTCCCTTTAATTCTTTCTCTTGGTGTGCGGCAGCACAGAACCTGTGTTCATTCTTGGCAGAGCTGTGGGCAGGGTTGGACTGGCCATAGCGGGCACCGGGCAGTTCCCCGGTAGGCCGCTAGGGTGGGGGCTGGTTTTGGCCCCCTGGGGGCCGTTTATGTTACCGGGTGTCGACAATATCGGCCCCATGTAACAAAATAGGCTGAAACCGGCCCTTGCAAACTGCTCGGCTGCACTCCTCCCTCACCCCAGGGGGGCCAGCTGAGCAGTTTGCCAGGGCCGGTTTCTGTTCCCAGTCCAGCCCTGGCTGTGGGTGAAAATGAAACTCAACAGGAACCACAATGTGAATAAGCATGCTACACTTAAGGTTGATTGGTGGCAACCTCTGTTTCATTTTTAAAGGAATGGTCTGGAAGGCAAATATTTACCTATTATTTGTCTTGCTAAAAGACACAGGTTTTACAGAAAAATCAAGATCAGGTGGTAGAGTTTTTGAAAATATTCCAGTATTTCATGATCTACCAGTACACCCAGAAGAATTATTGTTCTTAGACAGAAACTTCCTTTATGTACCTTGTTATTTATTTGTAGAGACAAAAAACACACAACCAGTCTTGGGTTGCTTGTTGTCCAGTTCAGAGAGGACCAGACCTAGCAATTTGGACTGTTCATATTGGAGCAGTGGCAAGACTTATTTGCATATGGCTGGGTCTAGGAATTGGGGGCAAAATAGTGATGGGTTGAATTGCTACCCGAGCAGCTGCCAGTAGTTTGCCATATTGCAAGCATCCTCCCATCACCTTTTGTTTGTTTGATGTGATGCCCTAAGTGGTCAAGGGTATGCCCAGACATGGATCCCTTGCTCACTATGTCACTGGAATCAAGCTACACCCGACTGAAGAGCACCAATCGGGAGAAACCAGGCTTGGGTTGCTTGTGTTCTTCCGGTTCAGAGAGGACCTGGCTTGGCAGTTTGGGCTGGACTGTTCATATTGGAGCAGGGGCAAGACTGATATGTATATGGCTTGGTCTAGTCTGAAGTAGCATGGTGGACAAAAAGAATGATGAGTCGGAATGCTACCTGAGCGGTTGCCAGTGGTTAGACTTACTGCGAGCATCTCCCATTGGCTTTTGTGTTTTTTATTTACTTGTAGAGCGGCAGATGCTGGTCAGGTGCATAGTAGAACTTTTTAGAAGCACAGGATTAATCATGCTAATATGGGCAGTGAAGCCATGTCTTACAGCAAGAGAAATCGCATTTCATCATATATGCTGTGATATGAAATGTAATGGCTATCTAATGTACTATAACAGAAAAAGCCTATTAGAATTCATGTGGCAGGAAAATTCATCCATCAGCAATACTATGCCACAGAATAAGTCGATCAGAATTTCTTTGCACTGTGTCCCAAGAAGTGTAAGTAGCTTTACTGTATGTGACATTACTCTGCCCAAAACTGCGCCCCATCAAAAGAGCTCATGTAGGAATAGGAATCACATACATTTGGAATCCCTATGTGACACCCTGAGCCACAAGCTTCCAGTAAACCTGGACAATATAGATAATCTGGAGAGAGAAATTACTAATTAGCAACTGAATGCTATTAAAATTCATGCTCCTCTACAAACTCAAACTTCTCGTATCAGGCGGCATGAAGCATCCAAATGGTTTCCTGCTGACCTAAAATCCGCAAAACTCAGAACACGTCAGGCAGAAAGAAAATGGCGAAACACCTACTTGATTGAATCTAGAGAACATTACAAGACAAACCTAATGGCCTGCAAAAAAGCCATTCTGGAGGCGAATTATTTTTTCTCTCTAACTAAGTATTAAACTCACATAATAAAACCAAAGATATTTTTAACACAGTAAATGCTATCCAACTCTCATAGTGTGACCCCTCTTATCTCTGCCACACAGAAATTATGTAATGATCTAAACTCTTTTTTCTTAGATAAAATTAAGGAAATTCAGGAATCCATAGCTGCTATCCATAAGGATGTGAAAGATCGGTCAGGAAATACCAACACCGACTCCATGGCCACCCTCTCATGTCTAAGCAGAGACCAGTTTTTAGAACTTCTTAACAAAGTAAAATCAGGCACCCCTAATGATGCCTGTCCCCCACACATACAAAAATCCATATTTGCAGCATTCTCAGAGACCATTCTCTCTCTACTAAATCTTTTCGTGACCCAAGGGACAGTTCCACAAACTTTTAAAGAAGCAGTGATCATTCCACTTCAGAAAAACAAGGTGTTGACCCCCAGAGGCTGGACAACTATAGGCCTATATCCCTCCTTCCCTTCCCGGCCAAAGTATTAGAGACACATGTAGCCAAACTTCTCAGCACCTTTCTAGATAATACCAACTTTTTAGATTCACATCAGGTAGGGTCCTGCTCTTCCCACTTTACTGAATCTATTATTCTATCTGTCATGGATGACCTAAAAGGAAAGGCTGATGAAGATTGTACTCAAGCCTTGATTCTCCTGGACATGTCTGCGGCATTCGATACCGTTTGATACTGTCAACCATGACATCTTAGTGGAACGTATTGCTGTAGCTGATCTCAGAGGTGATGCCCTAAATTGGTTTCAATTCTTCCTAGAAGATCAGAAACAGTCATTGTGGCTCTCGCCTTACACAAATCAGGGATTGTCCACCTGAAATGCGGAGTACCGTAGGGCTCTTCCTTGTCCCTGCACCTCTTTAATGTATATATGTGCCCCCTTTTTATCACGCTTCATCAGATGGGCATCCAGATTTACAACTATGCTGACAACATGCAATTGATTCTCTCCATCAATGACTCTATAGACTCCAAGGAGTTCCTCAGGAATACCACGCTGTTCATCTGAAATTGGATGAACAAAAATCAATTAAAACTAAACTCCAGAAAACCTGAAATTATCATCCCTAACAACAAACTTCAGCACTGGACCCCTGCCCATTGGCCCGCTGATTTAGGACCTCCTTCTGCCCCTAAGAATTTGATAAATCGCCTAGGCATACGATCGATTACACCAATGCAATCTACCCAGGCCTCCACTGCAACCAGAAATACCGTCTGCAGTTGATACAAAATCAGGCAGCTAAAATTAGCTGTCAACAAGGCAGACGCTGTCACATCAAGCTGCTGCTAAAAGGGCTGCACTGGCTCGCAGTGAAGCAGCGCTCCATGTTTAAAACAGGATGCATCCTGTTCAAAGCTTTACATGGTACTGGCCCAAAGTACAGATCCTCAAAAATTCACAGGTACTCTAAACAGTGCACCTTAAGATCCTTGAACATGAATGTATTGGTTGTTCCGGGGTTCCGACGTGAAAGAACGGGTGGGTCGCGTTTCTCAATACAGGGACCTACATTTTGGAACGCTCTGCCCACCTCATTGAAACTAGAAACAGACCATTGGCGCTTCAGGACAATGCTGAAAACCTAGCTTTTCTCCCAAGCTTACAGCTAGACCTGGACCTCTCTAATCGGTGACTCCAATGGGAAACACTAGCACCAAGAGACCTGTTGGTGAACAAGCGCTCTACATATTTTCTATAACATAACAACAGTGCAGAGAAACAACAAGCAGTCAGCAGAGTTATGTGTAAATAAATATAAATATATATATATGAGTGAGGCTACGGGGCAATGGTGGGTGGCGCCTAGAGACTGCGGCGCGGTTTCCGAGCTGCCCCCGCCTTGTACCCGACACCTTCGGTAACCCCTCGCTTTCCTAATATTGTCCAAGTACGGAGGAACTGCCTTTGTGAAATTGTTACACTCAGAGCCTCGTCACACTTTTTCCTGCAATCTTACTCCTTACGGCGAATTACGAGCATATTCCCGGAATTGACCAATAACGAATCATTGGTCAAGTAACAGAGACACCGTTGTATAAGACTAATCATTGGACAATACGCATTTCAAGAATCACCTCATTTGCATCGCTCAATCTTTAGAACCACAGTACCCAGAATCCACCATGGCGGAAAGAGTAAAAAATCGTGCACAGAGAGCATGCGATCTTCTTAACGACGACTCCAGTTCTTCCCTTAAAACTGCGGATGGTGCAACTAGTGGAGATAAAAACAAGAGAACTCTCTCTCATATTCTGAAAGAATTACAAACTGCTCGCATCCAAGAAATAAATAAATGGTGGGAGAAAACAACGTTAGAGAAGTACATTGAATTTAAAAGGATTCCCAGAGGGCTGAGGATTCTTATTATGCCCACATTAAACGACTTGGATGCTGATCTAATTAAACAATGGCAAACTGACACCAATGAATGCTCGTTCAGATTAATGACCACACTGATTACCCACGCTGAAAGAAAACTTGCAACTCTTGCTACAACCATCAAAGAATTGGAGAGCGAATTAAATCTAATCCCCACAGATGAGGACACTACTAAATTAATTGATTTAATGGAAAAGAAAATCAACAAACACGAAGATGATGTGGAAAAACGCAAAGCTAACAAATTTAATAGGGACAGACTTGACTACACTCATGGCCGAATTTATACTTTCGCCAGAAAATTTGACACACTTAGAAATCGTGTAGTAATGGATAAAATCAGTGGACAAGAAATTCCTGTCTCAGAAGAGAGCTCAGAATTAAGCTCAGCGGATGAGGATCAACCCACCTCTAGCCTGGATTTTTCCGGGGAAATGCGCCTCATGCAAATGACAACGCGACAGAGGGGACGCGGCCAAGGACCATCACGGGGGAGGGGACGCCAGCAACCCCGAAACGGAGAACCAGGAGAGGTGGCCAGACCCAAAAGAGGAAGAGGAAGAACAAAACAAAATTAAAACCACATGATCTCAATTTAATTGTCAATCTTTCCAACAAAATCCTCACTAAAGCACAAACCTCACTGCTAAACAAAGGTTTATCCTTCTGTCCTAACAAAGAGATGGACTTAGCTAACATACGGATTGATTTGTACAAATTTTGCCGTAAAATCAAACTTAACAAATATTTTGAAGAGAAACCTTCAGAATTATCTTCTGCATCTTTACCAAGCTCTACTATTCAAACCTTGAGCATCAAAGATATTCCAGCATTAAGAACAGCCACCTTATTACAAACCGAATCATCCACACAAGCTGGTACCAGCGATCACTCTTCTATGTCTGATTTAGAATATTGTCAGGACATAGGCATTGAGACTAACAGAGGAGGTGACAGTGGTTCAAAAAATCGATCGACGTTTTGTCCACAATTCCCTCCTGGTAATAAAATTGATCTCTTCCAAGAAATCATGGTTGAGGAGATCAATAAAATGTCCACCAATTGTCCCATGTCATCCATCAAACAGGGTAAAGTTATTACCAAACACAAGAAGAAGAGCAAAATATGGAACCTCACTTTTGAAGAACACAATGCTTTAAAAGAATTACGTAATGATCACAACATCATTATCAAAGCCTCTGACAAAGGCGGTAACATAGTAATTCAGAACTGTGAGGATTACATTACAGAAGCTGCCAGACAACTTGATAACAAGGATCACTATGAAAGGCTCAATAAGAATCCAACTAAAGACTGGACAGATGAATATCATTTGAAACTCAAGACTTGGAAAGAGAGAGAACTCATTGATTTGGAAGAATACTTATATCTTAAAACTAATCATCCCATTACGGCAACAATTTATTTCTTACCAAAGATTCACAAATCTATAATCAACCCACCAGGAAGACCCATTGTCAGCTCCATCGGCTCTTTGTTGGAATCCACATCTCGTTTCATTGATATCTTTTTAATGAATTATGTTACAGCTCTCCCATCATACTTAAGGGATACAATGGATTTTCTGCAAAAAATTGATCAACTACAGTGGAAAGAAAATTACATCATGGCCACTATTGATGTTTCTTCACTTTACACTTCCATTCGTCATATTGATGGAATCACAGCAGTAAAAGAATTCCTCAATACCAGAGCAATTTGCTTTTTGGAACACTCTGCAATGTTGATTGAAATGTTGACTTATTGTTTGACACATAATGTCTTCTTGTTCAGAGGTGAAGTGTTCTTACAAAAATAAGGGACCGCGATGGGTACATCTTTTGCCCCAACATATGCCAATCTTCTGATGGCAACATGGGAAACTGAGGTCCTAAAAGACGATCACGCAAAGAACATCAAATTTTGGTCAAGATATATTGATGACCTGTTCATCATCTGGGAAGGTGACTCTGAGCTCCTTAGGAATTTTCTGGATTCTCTCAACACCAACAGATATCAATTGACCTTTACTTTTACCATCAGCACTTCCAACATCATATTTTTGGATGTCGAAGTATATATACTTAACGGCAGATTTTGCACCAAAATGCATAGAAAACCTACGGCCAGTAATAGCATACTTCATGCTAACAGTGGGCATCCAGCAAATCTGAAATGGAGTATCCCCTATGGGGAAATGTTGAGAGCCAGAAGAAATTGCTCAGAGATGTCAGACTTCAATCTACAAATTGAGGAGATGAGTCAACGTTTCTTACAACGTGGTTACCCCCTGGAAGTGATTCAAACAGCAGTAAATAGAGTCCAAAATAAAAATAGAGCAGAATTACTCCAAGTGGGTCGGCACAAAGATGATACGGCTAATATCACGAGACTCATTATTGATTTTAACAATCAAAGCAATGCACTACAAAAAATGATCTCTAAACATTGGGGAGTATTACTGCTTGATGAAACCTTAAAGAAAATCTTGCCTCCCACACCCAGAATTACCTATCGGAAGACAGCCTCTTTGGGAGATATACTAACACAAAGCCACTTTGAAGTTAAATTACCAATCACCAAGTCCTGGTTAACCACACCTGGATTTTGGAAATGCCCAAAATGCAAGGCATGTGAACATGGCAAGAACATCACTTCTTATCAACTACAGAATGGCCATTATGAAATGATCAAAGACCATATCACTTGTGAATCAAAATACGTAGTCTACCGACTGGAATGCCCTTGCCAGAAATATTATATAGGTAGCACGATCAATAAACTCAAACTTCGCATCCTACAGCATCTGCGTGCGATCAAGAATAAGGACTTTACATACCCTATGGCAAAACATTTCTATGACTTCCACTCGGGTGATAACAGTCAGCTTAAATATTCTGGCATCAAAATTGTCAAGTTGAAGGAAAGGGGTGGAAATCGCATGCTTGCCTTGAGAAGAGCAGAGTCAAGAATGATACTACTAATGGGTACTGAAAACCCATTGGGACATAACTTGGATGCTGAGTTATATGTGCACCTTTAATGGCTCTCAAACTGAAAATTCATGTGGGGCATTTTTCAGTCTCTCCTTGGTCTTTTTTGCCTTTTTGCACTTGTACATATTTCCACGCTTGATCAATAATTGTCAGTTGTCCATTATTCTCATTGCATCTCTTCCAAAACCATCTACTTTTTGTTGGCATATGAAACTTACCTTAAATTAATTCAGTATAATCTCTTCTTGATTCAAGATTGGGAACGTAATGAACTTTGACAACAATGCGTACTTTATTCATGAATTTACATACTTGATGTAAATGTCTACCTCTAATGGTACTTTACCTTGATTGTCATTCATTAATTTACAACTCCCTGAGATTAATTGTAATGAATTTTGTAAAACTTTATTCATTTCAACAAATAACCACCATGGTGGCTTGAACTACTGTGATTCTAAATTGATTTATAATTTTATTTACTTGTAATTTATATATTTCGATTGACTTTGCGATGCATGTCTAGTATGTCTTTAGTTTTTACTACTTAATTTGAAAATGTTGCTTTAAAAGAGACATTCTGGACATTAGGACTCTATGGTCCAGTTGAAGGCTGAGTGCCGAAACGCGTCGACCGTCCTTTTTTGCGTGTCCTCGAAGATTTTGATTGAATAAATACTTAAGGTGAACTCTCTGTGGTGCCGTGCTTTCCTTTGCTGCGACGAACCCTGGGACTCGGGGTGAAGCCTGAGAGAAGTTTCTGTTCCATATATATATATATATATATATATATATATATATATATATATATATATATATATATATATATATATATATATATATATATATTATCCAGGTTACCCCTATGAGGCCGGCACGCCCAGGACTGCTCCTCACCACACATAGGTTAGCAGGTGAACTCCCCGTACTTCCAGTTTCGGATTATGAAACCCTTCTTTCCAGGCAATTCGGAAATGACGGCAAAAAACGCAAACACTGGTGTAATCCCTCTTTTATTTCAATCCAGCATGTTAATCACCCCCAAAGCATTCTGGGACCAGTAGTGCGTGATCTATATCACAAATGTGCGCCGTCAGATTTTTCCTTTTCCTTGTTTAAACAATCACAGGGGGATATAGTCCTGCAAGTCTTTAGGTATCAATCAAGAGGGCGTCTCCCATTCCACTCAAACTGTCCTCATCAAGACAGCAAGCGAACCCACAATGCTGCGGCGGTGGGATTCCCAGCAACACAGGCCACGTAGAAATCACCATACCGTGAGCCAATCCATCCAAAGGCGCACGGACCCCCGCAGCCTCAGTGATGGTGCCAGGCCATGACCAAGGGCGGGTCACTTTGTATAATTATCCAGGTTACCCCTATGAGGCCGGCACGCCCAGGACTGCTCCTCACCACACATAGGTTAGCAGGTGAACTCCCCGTACTTCCAGCCAACGCGTTTCGGATTATGAAACCCTTCTTCCCAGGCAATTCGGAAATGACGGCAAAAAACGCAAACACTGGTGTAATCCCTCTTTTATTTCAATCCAGCATGTTAATCACCCCCAAAGCATTCTGGGACCAGTAGTGCTATATCCCCCAGTGATTGTTTTAACAAAAGGAAAAAGGAAAAATCTGACGGCGCACATTTGTGATAAAGACTACGCACTACTGGTCCCAGAATGCTTTGGGGGTGATTAACATGCTGGATCGAAATAAAAGAGGGATTACACCAGTGGGTGCGTTGTTTTGCCGTCATTTCCGAATTGCCTGTGAAGAAGGGTTTCATAATCCGAAACGCGTCAGCTGGAAGTACGGGGAGTTACCTGCTAATCTATATGTGGTGAGGAGCAGTCCTGGGTGTGCCGGCCCCTTAGGGGCAACCTGGAAAAACAATATATATATTTATATACATATATAAATATATATACAATGTTTATATAATAAGCGTATGAATATCTAAATTAAGTTCAATTTACAAATCAGAGATAATGTGTCAACAAGCTTTTGCCACATGATTTCAATACTTCAGTTACTTCTCTACCAAACAAGTCTCTGTGGGCAGCCATCTCCAGAATGTAAACGTCGCCTTAGCTGCATATGTGCCCATGTTATTGCCACTATTGAAAACTGTATATTCTTCTGTTTATATTGTTAAGACTAAGAGCCATCTGTGCTCTTACACTCTCTCAGATATGTTCTTTCTCTTCCACTCAATCAAACAAATTCTTTCACTAATTCTAGTTCTCTCTTGCTCGCTTTCTGACTTACCGCAAACACTCTTACTCTTTAATACTTGCTTTTGCTCTTTTGCCAACTGGTTCACTCGATCCCTGAATACAACTGGGCCACTAATTCTATTTCAAGTTTAAATTTCCACTTGTATCTGAATTTGTATTATCATTCAAGAGGTTTTTCTATTGGATTTCACTATTTAAATCCTAGCAGAACTCAGGAGGTAAATAGAGAAAAATTCCTATTTGTGCGTTATTGACTGCATTAAAATGTGAAATTTGCATGTAATGTTTGTATTCCGTACTTAGAGGTGGGTGCAGATAATGCATCTGCTAATTCCCACACTCTGTATAACATATTGTTAGTGGGTGTGCGATTTGCACCTCATTGTAAGGCCCTTGTTTTCCTTCACCTCCTTTCTTGCTATTTCATTCCATTTTTAGCTTAGATATAACTCTGTCATACTTTCAACCATAAACACTTGCAGTGTCAGCTATCAGCCACACGCATATTTACAGAGTAATTAGCCTTCCTAACAACTAAGGAGATACATGAACATTTTGGTATAGCTCTGTAGTCTAGGCCACTGCCCAAAGTTCAAAACTTATTAAAAACGCACACTCGCTCATACGTATAAAAGCAAAACAGATTCCGGGGTGAGATGAAAACATGTGGATAGTCATCTCCTGGACAAAGAAAAGGTGCAGCATTGCAATGCTACTGGCAGACTGTGTGCTATAAGAGTGCTATTTAACAATAACAAACAACTAAAACCCTCTTCTTCTCAAATAAGTAAGAACTAAACAGAAAGGTAGAGGGTGGGGCACTGTAAAAAACTGTACCATAAATTTTTAAACAAATCTTTCAAACTAGCTAAATATAGTTTTCAGATTAAGAACTAACATAAACTGGACATGGTTCAACAGCACATTTGGTCAAAAAAATTAATGGTTTTATTTATTGTATCTTTGTAGTTTTGTACACTGATAACAAGGCCAAATGGCTATTAAAGCCAAGAAAAATGTGAGCCTGATCATAAAATAAAGACAAGAATGAGAAAACAGGAATCGATGGAAATATTTAAAAAAAAGTACACATGGAAAAACAACTTTCAGAAGAAAGGGAAAACGTGTATGGACCATTTTCAAAATGGTTAGACTAAATATTTTATTGTGGTGGATTCTATCAGGATTTCTCCCCCCAGATAGACAGTCACAGTTAAGCACACATTCCTCACATTAACTTAAATTACCAATATAAAGCCAAGTCTCTGCCATGTGTGACAGAAATCAGCTTCTCTCACTTAAAGCAAGAGCTTTCACTTAACTTTGTTTTTGTTTTCTTTTCACGTCTTCATTTGCCTTTCACAGGGTGCTTCTGTTGTCCGTCAGAAAGGTCCTTTGTAATGCGCGCTCGTGCAGACCCCTGCGCGGACCTCAGTGACAGAATGTGCGGAGGTCAGTGACAGAGAGCGCGGAGGACAATGACAGAATGCTCGCTGCCCAGGCGCACACCTTACAGGGAACTGTGGTCCTAACCTATGACCTCTAATCTTTTACCTTTGCGGCAATAACACAAGTTATGTAACAATATAATTGTGTTATTCTTTTTTATTGTGTGTGTTTTATTTATTTGGAATGTATCTGTTTGCATATGTTCCTTTATTTATGCTTGTTTTTTTATGGTATATAAAGGCTGTTAAAATAAAACACAAACATGTCAGGAAGTCCAAATGAATTCTAAAGTGTTTAGTGGTAAAATAGCAAGCAGCACAACAATTAATCAGGAGACAATTGTCACTTCAGCTAACTAACGACAAGTTGGAGCATGCAATGCTAAAATGCATGCGAATTTAAAGAGTTTTATGCATTTGTTTGCCAATACTACTCTATGGAGCATAAATACATGATAGAAACTTGTAACTTCAGAGAAACATGTAATGAGCAGATGGCAGAATCTTCTCACAGAAAGAATGTGAGACGTCCTTAAAACTAAGACAGACATACATGAACACACTGATGACTTAATTAATTTCCTAAAATTACGCTTCAATCAAAACTAAGCTTTATTACCAGAAAATGTGCAAAAGTTTTACGTCAATTAAAACGGCTTCTAGGCTTACTAGAATACCGTAATTTAGCATACAGACTGAGGCTAAAGTGCACTTCAAATTAATGCAAAATCGATAATCACAATTGAGCTTAAAATATATCAGTGAACGTTTTGATATTCTGGTGCAAGGGAACATTAATGTTAAAGCAATAGAATATCTGAATATGTTTTCACAAGGCCTTTTCATCACTATTTTGTCATATTGTTTTCATGTATAAATCAAACAACAATCCTTAGCACATGCATGTGATCCAGTGGTAAACCAGCCTCAGATACCCTAATACCTCATACTTACCTTGGGCCCATAAAGACACACACGTTCACGCAGGTCAGTTTAATCCACTGTGGTCAATTTTATAATTGTCCGTCTGAGATTTAGTTATCTAACACTACTAACCAAATCTTTCACAGATCAAAAAGTTATTTCCTCTGGTCAATGGACCATTAGTTGAACTAGTTGTTGGTTAAATGACATAAATCTTAATTTACTTTCTCTGCAATGAAATAACCACAGACTCAGAAATGTTTTAAATGTTTATCTAAAGAAATTCATGTGAGCCAAAAATCAAAGTACAGAACGGTCTCCGTCACCCATAGTAAAAGGAATGATACACATTAATAAGACTTTCAATGACGGCACTTGGAATGGAGAGGATAGAGAGAGCAGCACAAATTAAATCTACAGCACATTATAGTTACCTAGAATGGTGTGAGAACCGACCCCTTAGCCAAGGAGTTGGGAAGGATATCCCCGGGAAAGGACAGGAGACAAGGGTTTCAGGATTCAGAACATGATTCAGGAAAGGTTTCAGGACAGGATTCAGGACATGATAAGATGACCTCTTCTAGATCCGACACCTGCATCGCACCCCTCTCTGCCACTAACTTCCTCCTCGATTCTTCCGCGTACTTCTTCTAATTATTTGGCTTCAATTCTAAGTCTGCAATATGATTCTTCTTCACCATTCGCTCGTCACTCCGACAGCATCCCGAGCTCTGCAGCATTCCGGTCTCACTGAGGAAACTAATTAACTAAACTACCTCAATTATACCCTACTAATGCCATGTACCACCCCTTAATGTTTCAAATTCATAGAACCCCTAATTCTGATTGGACAGGCAAATGAGATGATCATCACACCATGCTAAACTTTCGTCATTTTCTTATGTTCATTGTCTAGTAATCCCTCCCCGTAATGTGAATTCAAAAATCTTTATTCCCACCCGTATTCGTGTGAATTGCTACAATACTTTCCAGATGTGGCTGTGAGATATATAGGGTGTCTGCAGTGGAAACCAGTTTCATGATGTCAGAAGGCACAGAGTAGTTTACACTCAGCACATGTAGTTTTATGTGTTCTCCTTTTTAGGGCATTGCCAGTGTTATTGATTTCCAAAGGACTTGGAACAAGTCCTTGCTTAGTCTCTGTACACATCCACGCTCAGAGGATTTAGTAGTGCAGTCCAGCATTTCCCTTCATAGTTGATCGTTTTTATTTTGTTGATATTGATTTTGTTTGCCGTGTTGTTTTTCGGATTATTGAATCTCTTTTCTTGTTTCATCTATGTGCATCTTCAGTGAATAACCTAGCAAATGATTTGTTGTTAACTGTATTTGGGGCCTCAGCTGTTGTGTGACTCAGGCAATATATATGTTTTATGCATGATTAACCTTTCAGTTGTGATTTTTTTCCCATCAAGTATGTGCTGAGCTAATAATGATTGTGTTTTTCTCTAGTTAAAGTTACCTGGTCTGATCTTTTAAGTTAGACATTTCCTACGAATTCTGTTTAAGGTTATTAAATAGTTTTATTAGGTGATGTCGAAGAAACTGTATTACGAGTTTTTTTACCAACTTTTCTTTAGGTCAATTAATTACAAAAGGTTTAAATAATTTGAAAATTTACTCCTAAGTAGGAAAAGTTTATTGTGTATATTAAAATCATTTATAAGTAAGCAAAATCAGTAAATAAATAATAAACATAACCACACTAAGGTTCACTTGGACTATATGAGCCGGTCAAGTACGCAGACATTAAATCAGTGGTTAATCACAGCCACATTCAAATAATTTAAATACAATGTAACACAATTTGAAAATGTTACAGCATTTATAAAATCACACAATGTTTTACAGACAATTTACAGATAAAGGCTCATCTAAAATAAAAACAATGGTTTTATTTTAAAGCAAAACAAGGTAGCCCCTCGTACTCACGAAAGAACAGACTATAAACTTTTTAAACAGACAAAGCAAATTCAGACACAGACAATTTATGAGCTCCATTATTTCATTAGCACTAGAGCATCGAAGACAAGTTCCTAATAAGTTAAACTGTGCCCTTTCGTTGTAAAATTGGATTATAGAATATTCTCAATTGTAAAAAATCCAATTTGGTTTTCGCTGCAGGGTTAGAGTCTAAATAATAATCATAGAATAAGTAAACAAGTCGGTTAGATAGAGGTCCCTTTTTACATTGGTGTTAAAATGTGTGTGCATTGCAAAGTGCTCATTTTAAAAATGTTTCTAGGCCAGTTAGCTGATAATAATGATTTTGCCTATTCCTGTTGCGATTAAGGTTTGAGATGTAGAGCTGTTGCGAAAAATTTCCTTGGAAATCAGAACTTTCCAAGATGTATCATCAGATCTAACACAACCACAGCTAAAATTAGCAAACTGATTAATATTGAGTGATAGCAAGGAAAACAGTCCTAATTCACTTTGGACCCAACAATGTGTGCGGGGGTGGGGGAGAGAGGGGAAGGCGGTTGATGATCTAAGATTAAAAAGAGAACGAAAACAACTAAGGATTTTATCAAAATGTGAAATTATTTTAGCAGGGGAGACAATTGAGCCATATAACAATTTTGAAATTTGGTTAAAACCGTATGCCCCCTGATGTTTTATAGAACAGTGCTTAATAGCATTATTAGCATCCAAGCCATCTGTTCACCAACTTTGTACATATATATATATATATATTCACTTAAAAAACCATAGGTTTCACACATGTTATAGTTAGCTGGACATTTCACTCATGAAAAACCATTGAAATTCCCCCGTTATAGTTAGTGCAGGCAACTATAACTGACGCGACCGCAATCCTCTGCTGATGACGTCAGATATTACATCACTGTATTTAGACACTTATTTACCCATGTCTTCTTCCATTCATTTTTAGCTATACATATATTACAAATATTTTTTTTTCAGAAAGACACATATGTCATCAGTGATGTAATATCTGACGTCATCAGCAGAGGAATGCGGTCACGTGAGTTATAGTTATCTGAACTAACTATAACGGTGGAATTTCATTGGTTTTTCACGAGTGAAATGTCCACCTAACTATAACATGTGTGAAACCTATGGTTTTTTAAGTGAATTTGCAAGGTTTTTTAAATGCTAATTCCTAACTATAACGTGTGTGAAACCTATGGTTTTTTATGTGAATTTGTACGTTTTTTGTATTTTATGTTTTTCACCGCGCACCCCGCGATTTTTTGAAAAAAAAAAAAGGTTTTTTCACCCTTCGGGGTCCTTTAGGGACCCCCTGACAAAGGCTAGGGGGTCAGGAACTCTCTACCCTGCCCCCTTTTCACGTTCGCCACCTCTCTTTTTCACTCTCGCACCCAAAACAAACAAAATGGCGGACGACACTTCCTGATTTTGACCGATTCGAACGTTGACTGACATGTAACCACCAATCAGAATTACGGTCGCGCACGTTAGGGTTCGCGCACGGTGCGCGGCTATAGATATTTATGTGCTTTAACTGCAATTTTCTCAGGAACTACTGAACAGATTGACACCATATATGCAAAAGGCACTTCCCTGACCTGAGGACTACCTCTCTGCCAAATTTCAAGTAATTCTGTTCAGCCGTTCGGGCTGTACCTTCGACTAAAGGTCCTATGGGAAAATGCATGGGGAAAACGTGTTTTGGGACCCCCCTTTTTCTCGGCCCCCGCTTGACGAATCACCTCGAAACTTTCAGGGTAGGAGCTGAACGGAGCGCCCCATTAGTTTTGAAAATTTCATGAGGATTCGTCAACCGGCGCCAAAGTTATTCAAAATAGAATTTTCAGATTTCCTATGGAAACACGGTCCTAACTATAACTATCTACTGGCGATCGCCAGTAGATAATATATATATACTTACATATATGTATATGTGCATATATATATATATACATACACACATATGTGTGTGTTCCAATTAATTTTATTTGCAATTGTAACCCCTAAGTAGGGATAATTTGATACATGTTTGATTGGAGAGGAATCAATTGTCCTTTGAGCATCCAAAAGGCCAGTGTTAGTTTTAGGTAGATTAATATTGAGGACATTAATCTTTTATATACCTGTGCAAGAGGTTGATTTGTCTTTGTAGGCCAACTTCTATCATAGCATAGCATATACCACATGCCTGACCCTCACATCACCAAGTGATTAGATAAGTTGGCCTTATATAGGGAGGAGGGAAACTAAAATGCATTCTCGGTTCAGACCATTTGCAGTATTTATTCTAGGAGTGCGGCTGCTCTTAATTAACAACTTGACATGAACCCAAGCATTAGAGTGCAGTTCAATTTAACAATGAAGTAGAGTATGATCAAACCCCTAATGAGTGCAATTAGGCTCAGGGACAATTTCTAATTGACTTTATCAAAAGCAGTGAAGTAGTTGGTGCAAGACACAAAAAATGTTTTTGAACCGTTTCCTTCCAGAGTTTTCTGTGCCAAAAAGGTTCAGGGTAGGCCTGGGCTAAAATTCCGTTCTGCTCGCGGAAATTGCGATAATTTGACATTTTTGCGTTCCGCGGAGAGCGCGAAAATGTCAAAATTTCCGCAATCCGCATTTTACCAGAAATGTTTTGCTTGCTCGCGCTGTAAAATAATACATTCTCACGTGCGCGCGATCGCCTTACCTGAATCCCCGCGTTCGCCGACAAGTTTTCCCGATCCGGTCGCGTTCTCCACAAGATGTTGGATTGTTGGTAGCCATTTGCGCTGTCTCGCGACAGTTCGCGCCCGCAGTAACGTCATTCGTCGCGCGATCACGTCTTTCTTCTCGCGATCATGCACCGCGAGACAAGTGAAACAAGATGGCCGCGCCCGCGAGCAACCGCATGGGTAAGTTGGCGAGCCGCGACCACGCAAAAAATACCGCGAACAGGCGGGAAAAAATCTTCCGCATCTTTGCGATATTTCCGCGTGTTTGCGGAGATTTTTAACATTTTCGCGATAATTTGCAAAAGTGAATTTCGCAAATTCCGGCCACCCCTAGTTCAGGGTCTCCATGTCATCAAGTGTTGAACATTTTGTCATTTAGCAGTTTTGATCAAATGTAAGAGGTTTTCCATTGAAAACCCACAGTATACATTTTTGTACAATAATTTTGTAAACACTTTGCCAGTTGAATCCAAAAGTATGTTTACATGATAAGAGATTGGGCCTTGTTTGTATAAAGGCTGTAGAATTGAACCTTTCCAAGATGACACAGTTACCCCAGAGTTAGATGTGTTTGTGAGCACAAAACTCAGTATAATAGGCCACTCGGCAAGATTAACTTTTAGAACAGCCACTTGTATGCCATTATGACCTGGGGAGTGAGTTATCAAACAAAATGCTTAATTTAAACCAGAGGTTCATTGTTAGTAATACAAATATAATCAGTGAACCATTTTGAGAGATTAAAAATGGGGTTGTAATGAGCTGCATATAATTCCAAGACTTCATATTTAATACAATAATCAAATTAGTTTTTTTTTAACAATTCTTTCCTTTCATCCCACAAGATTTCAAAGTCTATGAATTTCCCTGGACATGATAGAAATAAAAAACACGTGGTGAGCAAAAGATTGACAGGTTGGGATCCTATCCCAAGCGATTGTCATTGGTTAGAAAATTTTAAGCATTTCTGTCATCGCCTTTTGTCTGTTTGATATACTCTCTAAGTGGCAAGGGTATACTCAGATGTGGTTCTTGTTCTCACTGTGCCACTGGAACCAAGCTATGTCCAACTGATGAGCCTTTTATCAGAGCTAAATTGGTCTTGGGTTCCTTGTGTTCAGAGAAGACCTGACATGGCAGTTCTGGCTGGACTGTTCCTGTTGGAGCAGGGTTAAGTCTGATTTGCATATGGTTGGGCCTAAACTGAAATGGCATGGTGAGTAAAAGAATGATGGGTTGGGATGCTTCCTCAAGCTATTGCAAAATTCTAGACAAGTTGTAAGTATTCCTCCCATCACCTTCTGTGTATTTGAGAATTAAATAACTGACACCATGCCCCTTCACATTCGTGTTGGATGGTATCAGTAACTTTTATCTATAACTGAGTTTCAGATGCTTGATGAACTAAGCTCAGGAGCCAGAATCTTGAGATTTCAGAGTACTGTGAACAAGCTTCCTATGGAGCCTTTTCTATAATAAAATCAAGGTGGGATTGAGTGATGCATTTAAGACTGCAGTGCACTCCTGAGATCAAAGCTGATTTAGTAAAACTGTTAGATGAGTATTCCAATGGATTCTTTTAGTATTTACTACTATGGCCCATTCAGGCACGGTTTCGTTGTGCTCATATGCTATATGCCCACAATTTATGTTAATGCACTGTGGACAGTGATACATTTTGAGTGAGGGTATAATTTGAAAATGGGCACACAAACAAAAATCTGCACTTGTACAAAAGTGACATCAAGAACAAACTGAGACCAAAAGATAGATGAGACAACTGTGATGGAAAAACTAATAATTTTATCAACGGCATGGGATCACTGATTTTGATGCGTAACATTATAACTATTCTAATAGAAATCCAATAAATCATACTTAAAACTCACAGGGGCAGATTTACGCTACCATTGCGTCACTTCTGTGATGCGGCGGCATTGTAAACAATGCGTCACGATGCGACATATTTACAACGTGACGCATCTAGGGAGATGCGTCATGTTGTAAAGCCCTGCGCTACATTATACCTGCGTCAGGTATAATGTATGTAGGGTGGGCATTCCGTCACAAGGAAGCCTCGTAAAAGTGACGCAGTGAAATCTACAAGATTTCACTAAGTCACTTTTACGACACCACTGGGTCAAAACCTTGCGCCTGCTTGAAGCAGGCGTAAGGAGTGATGCAGCATGTTAGGAAGAGGCATTCCTAACCATTGCTGGAGTTGCGTCGTACTTGCGACACGACTCAAGCAATGCGCTGCCCTTACTCCAACAAGCTACGTCACGCATCTGTCTATCCTTGCGCCACGGTGCCCCGCATTGTAAATGTGGCGCATCCATGGTGGCGCAAGGCTATTCTTCCGTCACGCAAGTTAACTGGCGCATCCCTGCAAATATGCAGGGATGCACCAGTTCTTGTAAATCTGCCCCACAGTTTTTATTCTTTTGTGATTTGGACAGAATAATACATACTGAAAACCATGTGTTCCTATCTGTATTTATTTTTAAAAGTGGAGAAATAAAGAAAATTGGGCATCTTTAGTGACTCTCCAAGTAGTTGTTCATGAATTAACGCGTAATAGTTCTGCAGTTTGAGATCAATGGAGCTAAAAAATGGCATGTGATTCCCTTCAACAACTGCATGTCTCCACATATGTTTGTGCTATTATGCAAACATTTTCATGTGGGTCTATTATTTTATAATTAGCTGCTAATGTGCTAAAATTGGGATAGGCATCAAAGTATGAGTGCAGATTTGTTGGTTAAATAAATGTGGAATATACGTGTTACAGTTTCATTCATTCACAAACACAAAATAAATATGGATACATACTGATAAGATGGCCAAAAAATAAATATGGATAAATACAAATGGAACTGTTAAAAAATAGATAACTTAAAACTGGGACCCGTATCATAATATGACAATTGATCTCTTTCTAAAATAAAGATGTGTTTTAATGTTTCCTGTGAGTAAATAAAATATTTGAATTCCCTTTACAGAGATTTCAGCTTAATTCCACAGTTAACAGTTGATGGCATTGTGTAAACACTAAATATTAATAGCGGCTGTGTTAAATACTATTTATTATAATCCCTAATCAATACTGCTAGTAAATATTACAAAGAAAATGTTTTTTATCCTGTCAACCTAATTTGGTGCCGACTAAGGTAGATAATCTATCACTCAGCATGTCCATAGACCTTTTTGAACCAAATACTTCATAAATGGCAAAATTCTTAAATAGGAAATTTGTCAATTTCCATCATTCTTGAATACAAATGAGGTTAGAAGTTTTTTAAAGAAAACCTTCAAATCATCACCCTCCCCAACCTCACTGTTTGTCAATTCCAGCTGCATTCAAGGAACCGCTTGATAAGCCATGATCTACTGGGGTGTTTCCAGCTAGGGCTTAAATCATGCACCTGCTTCGACAGTAGAGAGTTAATTACTCAATCACCATCCACACAACCTCAGGTTCCAGAGCATCAGTCCCACTTATTTTAACATACCTCTTAGTTGCCCCCTTAGGAAAATGTCAATCCAAAGGTGTCCACCTCATTTGAATTAAGATCCTCTGTGCCTTTAAATGTTTTACTTATTCCATTGTGGTCTGGTGTGGTGCTGACACGACTGGGAATCGCACCAGCACTAGATAATATATTAGCAAAAGCAGACAACATGCCTTAATGCTGCAAAGATGAGTACTGGTACTACCAAAAAACAATAATGAGAATGTGGAGTGCTTCACTGAAGCATTGATAGAAGAGAGATTAGAAATGGCTTCAAATTAATATTGATAGTGGAAACAATACCAAATAGGCAGTGCACTGATTGAGTGCTTGACTAGGTTTGAGGATGTCTCTCTCCAGTCGGACTCGTTACAGGTCCCGCAGGAATCTTCACTCTAGAGCAAACAGGAGTTAACCCACGAATCAAAATTTCAAAATCTGCAGACATTACTGCACCAGCTGGTATTTACTAGAACGATGGAAAAAGATCAGTTGTTATGTATTACGTGGTTAGCTCCATTCCCTAGTGCAAAGCTAAAAATTGCACCTGGAAAGACTGGTGATTTGCATTGAGCCCATCAACTTGCAAGCTGAGATGTGACATTGCCTTCCAAACCACAACATACTATATTTTCACAATCTATTGTGGATAGGTTTGCAAAGTTGGTTTAAATCTGCTCCCCTGTATGTCGATGGAGCATTTCATTGCGAATGTTCAGAATGAGTGGTAGCAGACTTCAATTAACTGCAATTAAAAATGTAACCTAACAGAGAGATTGCAAGGGTTTACAGAATCAACTTTCCTTCCCAGTGACTTCACCCTGAACATCTCACTGTTGGCAGACATCCACCGGCATTCTGCACATCTTTGATAAACTTAGGGGCATATTTGCAAGCCCCTATTACCACCACAACATCACTTTCAGTGATGTTGTGATGGCGATACGGGCGGGCCTTGCCTTATTTACAGGGCAGCGTTAAGCCAGTTCACTTGGCTTAACACTACATTGTAAATAAGGCACACTTTCACACTGTGTTGGACTTGGCCCTTCTGGCAGGTTCACCCCTGAACTTTTTTTGCTTTTATTGATGACATGGTGTAGTGATTTTGGGGTTTCTGCGCACTTTACCGCTGTGTCCCAGGGTAAAGTGCGTGCGTGTGTTGAGGTTGGCCTGCCCTCCCATAGGAATGCATGGGGGAATGTATGTGTCCCAGTAGTTCCTGATGCGTGGGGTGTGCAGGCCCGTGTTTGGTATGTGCGGACTCGTGTGAGTGAATGCTGCGCGTTGATGTGTGCGGCGTGCATGTACCTGGTGTGGAAGTGCCACTTCTAGAAGTGGGCACTTCAGTGTGCAGTCTGAAATGTGTGGCTTGTCTGGCGATTGGCTGGTGAGGTCAGGTGACGGACTAGGGAATTCCCCAGAGTCAGGATGAGTCACCCAGTGGTGAATGGGGAGATCAACAGCTAGATGGGTGGGAGGAGTACACCTGGGTCCTGAATAGGACAGGGTTTTCCACACACAATGCTGGCCCCGCCCCCTGCGGTGCGACTGACGACCCTAGCCCTGCCAATGAATAGAGTGAGGGGCTGAGCACATCAAGGGTGCTCCCCAACCAGCTGCGACTGGTTTTCCCCCTCACCCTGAGCCCAGAACAAAGGGATGTGGTGTATAAAAAGGGGCTGTGTCCCCTTACAAAATGTTCTTGTTCTAACTCGAATCTACCAGGGGCGTGCTGCTGCTGGGGCCCAGGGGAAGGCTTGCCTCCCTGGGCCCTGCCCAGCCCCTGGATGCCAGATGGACTTACTGGACCTTTTTCCTTTGCTGGGAGCTGCTGTGCTCCAGCTTCTGATGCCCAGGACTGCTTACAACTATCCCTTTGCCAAGGCTTGTTACAGCCTGCCTAGCGCTTGGGGAGCGCTGTGTCTCCAAACTGCTGAGGAGCGCTTATGATTATGGAGGAGCGCTTCCCTGGTTTCCCCGAGCGCCCCTCTGCCGCCTGCGGTGCTGCGAAGTCCTTGGAGGGAATCCCCGGCGTAGGGATTCCCCCTCGTCGTGTCCTGTCACGGGTGCCCACCCCGCTAGTTGTGAGCCAACGCGGGTGCCACCCCACTTATGTTCATATTATTTCGGGTGCCCACCCCGCTGAACTGCTTTGTTTTATTGCGGGTGCCCACCCCGCGATTCTTGACGATCACCGCTGCGGCCCGAGTCGCGGCCAAAAACGGAAGTCAGGCGAGAATGTGCCTGGCGGCGGGCGGGACTTCCGGTTTTGCGAAGGAAGTCCCGCGCACGCCGCCGCCTGAGAAGCTGCCCGGAGTGAAGGTGAAGGTGCCTGCCTGTGCGGGGCTCCCATGGCTGAGGGAGAGCCCCGCGGGCACCAGCAAGTGGAGACTGAAGGCGGAGGGGGCTCGAGGCACATTGCCGGTGCCTGCCCCCACCGCGTGCGAAGAGCGGAGACCGGAGTCCTGCCGCTGAAGAGCCCAGGTGAGTTGGGCTCGCATTCAAGGGTGCCTGGCAGAGGCACACGGTCAGAGCGGCCCCGTTTGCGCAGCGGGCCGCTCCAACGTGGGGGACTGATTTGTTTTAGAGCGCTCCTGCGCTCCAACGACGGGTGCCAGTTCCTCGTGTGGGAACATGATTATTCTAGAGCCCAGAGAGGCTCCAATTTGGGGACATGCTTAGTTTAAAGCGCCCGTGCGCTCTACGTTTCAGGGGGCCATTTGATAGTTAGAAGTCCCAGGGGGACTTGGGGACATGTTGTTTCTAGAGCCTAGAGGGCTCCCACGTTGTGACATTGTGTCATGGGCCATTTGAGAGCCCAGGCCCCTATCTACCTTCCACAGCTGCGCAGCACTTAGTGCCAGCTGCAGCGTTTAGGCCCTGCTTTGTCCCCAGCTGCCCAGCAAGTAGTGGGCAGCTGCTACGTTTAGGTTCTGGTGCGTCCTGGACTCTAATGTGATTGAGGTGTTATTGCGATTCATGCTAATGTGCTTTTG
Source organism: Triturus cristatus (assembly GCF_964204655.1). NCBI lineage: Eukaryota > Metazoa > Chordata > Amphibia > Caudata > Salamandridae > Triturus > Triturus cristatus. The sequence continues at coordinate 543,818,779 of NC_140587.1, read as the reverse complement.
GGTGCTAGGAAATGTATTGTATATAGCATGTTTTGCGCACCCTGTGTCTGATACCTCTAAATGTGGTTACTTCGGCCTAGAAGGTTGTTTTACCTGCTTAGGTTGATGGTAGGGAGAATGTACTTCCCTGTGCGATGTGCGCCCCTAGTATAGTTATAGCTAGGTGGTTAGGTCTAATGAGTTAGACCAATGAGAATTGCATAATGTGATTTATGCCCCTGTGATAGATACAGGATAGGTTTTATACCTGATGCTAGTGTGATGACGCTGAGGTCATTATTGCGCCAGTAGAGACTGGTTGTGTTCTACAGTTACTTTGTGTTATGTTCTACGTTTACTATTGGTGATTTGTGCTATGTTCTAAGTGCTAATTCCTGACAGTGGTCCACGTGGCCCTGTCCCCTGTATATATAATCCCTTGTACATTCTGCCCGTGCCTGTTGGCACATTGTAAAGTGTGTGTTTTTATCTAATGTGTTGTGTATAATACAAAGGCTATTTTTATAGAATACCTTGTGTGGAGTTTCCTTTGTGGTGGGCCTTGGGTGTTGTTGCTGGGTGCGCGCGCAAACGCTTTACACATCGCCTCAGAGATAAGCCTGACTGCTCGTGCCAAGCTACCAAGGGGGTGAGCAGGGGTTATCTTTGGCGTGTAACTTCCTTGCCCTGACTAGAGTGGTGGTTTCTGCCTGGCTTTGGCGCAAGCCCTAGCCAGCCAGAAATCCCATTTCTAACATTGGTGATCAGCGGTGGGATTTGGACTTGCGTTTGCGCTGTACCGCAGCAGCAACTGGCCGCACTACAAAACTCTGCATTTAGATAAATCACATGGTATAGGGATTATTGTTTTAAAGTTTGCTTTTAAATTTCATTTCTTTGGAAATGTGTTCTTGTGCACTGTGAGTTAGGTGTCCCTAGCTCAGGAGGGTAGATCATCCCCCTTAGTGCATTGTGTTTTCTGGATTCACCAGAGGGTGGGATCCAGTGGTGGCAGCAGATGTGTGTCCAGTGCATGTATTCCCATTCCCAGTTCCCAGGGTAGTGGTACCTGTGTCATGTGGTGGTCAGGTTGAGAAATCAGGGGCGGTAGAAACTGTCTTACCAGTCTTGGGAGGGGTTTGGAGATGAATGTGTAATGCGCTGGATGAATGTGAATGTCCCATTCCCAGTTCCCAGAGTGATAGTACCTGTGTCACGTGGTGGTCAGGTTGAGAAATCAGGGGCGGTAGAAACTGCCTTACTAGTCTGGGGGGTGTGAGTGTGGATGAATGTTGTGTTGCACTGGAAGATTGAGTGTTAAATGGTGTGTGTAAATTATTTTGAGCTTGTTTTTGGGAGTAACCCTAGAAGAATGGTGCAGGTATCTCCACAAACCCTTGCGGCGGAGATGGTTTAGAGTAGCCCAGCTAGGTACCCTTATTTGTGAGGAGGTTGAGTGGTCTCACGCCTGAACTGGTTGAGGGCGTGACCCTGGGTTGTATTCCCAACCCCAACCTCAGTCTCCAGGACTGGTTGGTTCCAAGAGGGAACACCAGGTAGGGAGCCTAGTCTGTCCTGTTGTACTGTTCTTCGAGGTGGTTCTTCCTGTTTGAGGTAAGCTGGGAGTGTCTGTAGTCAGGCCTCCATCAGTTTTGGTGTCGAGCAGTGCCACTCCTAGGTGGAGGGTGCAGAGGGTCAGTTTTGAGGGGTGAGAGGGGGAAGAGTCCCCAGTGGGAGCCAGTGGGTCAGGGGCCAGCCAGAAGGGCTGGGCCACCAATGAGTGACCATGGTGACGCCACTTCTGTCCTGGGGCATCTTCACGCACTGTCAGAGGGACAGGAGGTCGTGAGCTCTGCGCCAGGCAGACTGTCACACGACACGCTAGGTATGTGTCACCCTCGGGAGCGTATATGTACTCCCAGGAAGTCCTGGTTCTCCGGGCAATTGTGAGGTGATACCCCCCTGATAGCAGGTGGGGTACAGTTGTGAGGGGTGAGAGGGGGAGAGGTCCCCAGTGGGAACCAGTGGGTCAGGGGGCCAGCCGGATGGGCTGAGCCACCAATGAGTGACCATGGTGATGCCACTTCTGTCCTGGGGTATCTTCACGCACTGTCGGAGGGACAGGAGGTCGTGAGCTCTGCGCCAGGTTGCTGGGGCATCTTCACGCACTGTCAGAGGGACAGGAGGTCGTGAGCTCTGCGCCAGGCAGACTGTCACATGACACGCTAGGTATGTGTCACCCTTAGGAAGTCCTGGTCCGCCAGGCATCTGACCAAAGGGTACGTCCCTCGGTTGGGGAGCCAGTAGCCGGTGTTTCCGGATCTGGACGTAAGGACGACTGTAGTCAGTGTCCTGGCCGGTTTGCCTTCTAGGGGTACCACTCCAGTTGGGAGGGTGCGGAACTCTGGAAGGGGGTGCAGAGGGAGGGCGGCCTCGCCTCTGACCCCGGTGCAGCCGGCGAACTTGGATCCCAGGTGGTAGACCAGTTGGTGGAGAGAGGTCCTGAACTGGTGGGAGAGTTGTGTTCTGGTGGGTGCTTCCCTGGGAGGGTGCGGAACCCCAGAAGTAGAGGTAGGGTGGGGCATTCTGGCCCGTGACCTCTGGTCAACCTGAGGGTGCGGACCCTAGGTTGAAGGATCAGTGGTAGTTGGGAACTACACTGAGAGGGAGAGTGGAGAATGGCTTGTATGCCAGGGGTTACTACCCCCCACTCTGGGTTTGGCAAGGACCAGTGGTATCTGGATGGCCTAGGGCCTGGTCCTGGCCGTGGACAACTAGGTAGTACCAGTGGGGTAGCCTAGTTGGGCCTGAGTTCTTTTCGGTTGTTTTATTTCAGATGGAACCATGTTGATTGAGAATGGCGTAGAACCGGAGAGTGTCCCTGCAGTGCGGGCCTGCGTCCGTGTTCTATCGCCCCAAGCAGGGAAGACCATCACGGTGGTGATTGGTCTGCCCTGCGTTTTGGCTGGAAGGGGGTTGTGTTGGACTTGGCCCTTCTGGCAGGTTCACCCCTGAACTTTTTTTGCTTTTATTGATGACATGGTGTAGTGATTTTGGGGTTTCTGCGCACTTTACCGCTGTGTCCCAGGGTAAAGTGCGTGCGTGTGTTGAGGTTGGCCTGCCCTCCCATAGGAATGCATGGGGGAATGTATGTGTCCCAGTAGTTCCTGATGCGTGGGGTGTTCAGGCCCGTGTTTGGTATGTGCGGACTCGTGTGAGTGAATGCTGCGCGTTGATGTGTGCGGCGTGCATGTACCTGGTGTGGAAGTGCCACTTCTAGAAGTGGGCACTTCAGTGTGCAGTCTGAAATGTGTGGCTTGTCTGGCGATTGGCTGGTGAGGTCAGGTGACGGACTAGGGAATTCCCCAGAGTCAGGATGAGTCACCCAGTGGTGAATGGGGAGATCAACAGCTAGATGGGTGGGAGGAGTACACCTGGGTCCTGAATAGGACAGGGTTTTCCACACACAATGCTGGCCCCGCCCCCTGCGGTGCGACTGACGACCCTAGCCCTGCCAATGAATAGAGTGAGGGGCTGAGCACATCAAGGGTGCTCCCCAACCAGCTGCGACTGGTTTTCCCCCTCACCCTGAGCCCAGAACAAAGGGATGTGGTGTATAAAAAGGGGCTGTGTCCCCTTACAAAATGTTCTTGTTCTAACTCGAATCTACCAGGGGCGTGCTGCTGCTGGGGCCCAGGGGAAGGCTTGCCTCCCTGGGCCCTGCCCAGCCCCTGGATGCCAGATGGACTTACTGGACCTTTTTCCTTTGCTGGGAGCTGCTGTGCTCCAGCTTCTGATGCCCAGGACTGCTTACAACTATCCCTTTGCCAAGGCTTGTTACAGCCTGCCTAGCGCTTGGGGAGCGCTGTGTCTCCAAACTGCTGAGGAGCGCTTATGATTATGGAGGAGCGCTTCCCTGGTTTCCCCGAGCGCCCCTCTGCCGCCTGCGGTGCTGCGAAGTCCTTGGAGGGAATCCCCGGCGTAGGGATTCCCCCTCGTCGTGTCCTGTCACGGGTGCCCACCCCGCTAGTTGTGAGCCAACGCGGGTGCCACCCCACTTATGTTCATATTATTTCGGGTGCCCACCCCGCTGAACTGCTTTGTTTTATTGCGGGTGCCCACCCCGCGATTCTTGACGATCACCGCTGCGGCCTGAGTCGCGGCCAAAAACGGAAGTCAGGCGAGAATGTGCCTGGCGGCGGGCGGGACTTCCGGTTTTGCGAAGGAAGTCCCGCGCACGCCGCCGCCTGAGAAGCTGCCCGGAGTGAAGGTGAAGGTGCCTGCCTGTGCGGGGCTCCCATGGCTGAGGGAGAGCCCCGCGGGCACCAGCAAGTGGAGACTGAAGGCGGAGGGGGCTCGAGGCACATTGCCGGTGCCTGCCCCCACCGCGTGCGAAGAGCGGAGACCGGAGTCCTGCCGCTGAAGAGCCCAGGTGAGTTGGGCTCGCATTCAAGGGTGCCTGGCAGAGGCACACGGTCAGAGCGGCCCCGTTTGCGCAGCGGGCCGCTCCAACGTGGGGGACTGATTTGTTTTAGAGCGCTCCTGCGCTCCAACGACGGGTGCCAGTTCCTCGTGTGGGAACATGATTATTCTAGAGCCCAGAGAGGCTCCAATTTGGGGACATGCTTAGTTTAAAGCGCCCGTGCGCTCTACGTTTCAGGGGGCCATTTGATAGTTAGAAGTCCCAGGGGGACTTGGGGACATGTTGTTTCTAGAGCCTAGAGGGCTCCCACGTTGTGACATTGTGTCATGGGCCATTTGAGAGCCCAGGCCCCTATCTACCTTCCACAGCTGCGCAGCACTTAGTGCCAGCTGCAGCGTTTAGGCCCTGCTTTGTCCCCAGCTGCCCAGCAAGTAGTGGGCAGCTGCTACGTTTAGGTTCTGGTGCGTCCTGGACTCTAATGTGATTGAGGTGTTATTGCGATTCATGCTAATGTGCTTTTGGGTGCTAGGAAATGTATTGTATATAGCATGTTTTGCGCACCCTGTGTCTGATACCTCTAAATGTGGTTACTTCGGCCTAGAAGGTTGTTTTACCTGCTTAGGTTGATGGTAGGGAGAATGTACTTCCCTGTGCGATGTGCGCCCCTAGTATAGTTATAGCTAGGTGGTTAGGTCTAATGAGTTAGACCAATGAGAATTGCATAATGTGATTTATGCCCCTGTGATAGATACAGGATAGGTTTTATACCTGATGCTAGTGTGATGACGCTGAGGTCATTATTGCGCCAGTAGAGACTGGTTGTGTTCTACAGTTACTTTGTGTTATGTTCTACGTTTACTATTGGTGATTTGTGCTATGTTCTAAGTGCTAATTCCTGACAGTGGTCCACGTGGCCCTGTCCCCTGTATATATAATCCCTTGTACATTCTGCCCGTGCCTGTTGGCACATTGTAAAGTGTGTGTTTTTATCTAATGTGTTGTGTATAATACAAAGGCTATTTTTATAGAATACCTTGTGTGGAGTTTCCTTTGTGGTGGGCCTTGGGTGTTGTTGCTGGGTGCGCGCGCAAACGCTTTACACATCGCCTCAGAGATAAGCCTGACTGCTCGTGCCAAGCTACCAAGGGGGTGAGCAGGGGTTATCTTTGGCGTGTAACTTCCTTGCCCTGACTAGAGTGGTGGTTTCTGCCTGGCTTTGGCGCAAGCCCTAGCCAGCCAGAAATCCCATTTCTAACACACTGTATTAAGCGTGAAAGGGGAGGACAATGGGTGTTGTGGTGAGCGTTCTACCGCAACACCCATTGATTTTGATGCAGCCTCCTATTTACATGGGCAGCGTAAAGAGGAGGCATCGCTAAAATTAAGACCAGGGAAAACCTTGGCTTGTCTTCAATAGGTGTCTTTAATAGATGAAATGAGGAGAAATGCTTTATTTCTCTATATTTCACCAAATTCACTAGAATATTTCATATTCTAGTAAATATGGTGCAGCCCTGCATTTCTAAAGTGACAAGCGTGCCGTTAGCCTTCTTGGCTTAACAACAGGCTGCACCATAAATATGCTCCTTAGTTTCATGTCATTGTCTGCTAAAGAGAAAGACATTAATAGACCCACTGGCTACAACATATTTTTCTCTTCAAAGTATCGTACGTTTGACATATATTTTGGTGAACTTCACAGAAATGCTAGGAAATAAAACCTTTTTCCGGGAACTGCTGAATATACCCGGCCTTACAGGTCCGCTAGGGTCCTCCTTCCCTGGCTCTGTTAAAAATAAAATTGGCAGGATTATAAATGCGCTTCAGTCTCTCGGTAAAGCACATCTTATGTAGGGCCTAAATAAAGCTGTCCTATATTACTCCTGCAAATGCATCTAGCAGGGCAAAAGGTAATGTGACAAACATCTCCTAAATCCAAATTTGGGCGTTCCGGACGCGAAAATGTGGTTCTAAGTTATTCTAAACCATGCGCTTGCTCTTCTGTATGAACAAAAACACTAAACTGACTCAGAGAACGTGACATCGAAAACCGTTTTACATAAATCACTGTCAGACCTGCATCAAGGAAATGAGAGCGAGGGGACACAGAAACAATACGCACTTCAAGGTAATTTCCATAATTTTATGATTCATACTCAGTTTTAATTGTGAAGAACAGATACCATAGGAGCAAACTGAACACGCAGTGCGTTAACTGCAGAGGGCGTGCACGCGGGCAGGCGCCGCTGGCACCTAATTCTGTTTAGTCATTGTTGGTGTGCACGTGACGCTTTTGGCAGGTGCAAAGCCCTTGTTCAAGAGGGTCACGATGGGATGTGTTGACATTTATGGCATGTGGAAGCGTCCACTCCCTTTCATCCAAAACAAGGTCGCCGTTATCTCTAAAGGTCTGCTGAACCAACTCGGCGTGCTACCGCGCTGTACATTTTTAGGGAGACGGGCGTTCCATTTAGAATTAGACGTAATTATCTTGCATGTATGTGTATAATGAGTAATTCCGAGAGGTCTTGTTAGAAGAACAAATAAAAGTAAAATACTTCACTGCCTTTTTAGAGCTTTGTAAACAGTGCCATTACATAAACACACCAAGTCAGAGTTATGAAATATGGAATGTTTGCTCTAGCAAAAGGGACACTTCCAGTAACACAATGCAGATCTTAGCAAACTGCAGTCACTTCAATCTGTGGCCTCCGCAGGGCAAAGGGCTTGTGAATCTATTACACTGGGAAATCGATAAAGTAATCCCTGAAATCTATTCCAATTAATCCGATTGGTATTGGTGGTGTTATCTATATAGTGCCTACTGCTAGGCACAAGCAGCTGAAGCACTTTGCAAAGAGGTGGCATGTTATTGCGAGGGATCACCTTGTTTATGGGTGAAAAGGAGAAACACCCAGCTCCAGATAAGGGGCTACTCTGTAGGATCATAGGGTTTAAAAGGCTTCACTCATTAGAGAATGAACATCAGAAATGACCGCGACAAATGTGGCATTCGCATATCAAAACCTCTGACTACTAGGCATGATGAACATCAATCATTGCCAGGCTCATACAGCCCATTTTGCCCCTCTGGCATTTCCCAGTGGTCTGCAGGCTAAGTAGCTGCTGTCAAGAGCTGGATTAGCCAAGACCCAACCACGAAAGCCCCTATGTCTCATTTTACCCACAGCCTACGCAGTGTGATGCCTGCGTGAACATAGTTGCCAGGGTTGGTTTTGATTTCCAGTCAGGCCTCAGCCATTACATGCTTGTTTCACACGTGTGGGACCAAGGAATCACATGACAGTGAAGGTTGTATCAAAGCCTGGCACATGGGACAGTATGTTTTCCAAATGTCACAGTGATAAGTAGATTCCACAATAGTAGATCAAATTAATTACGCAATATGGAAGCAAGGCTTTGACCTGAGGCACAGAGGCCTGAGCTCATTATTTCACCTCCCAAGCGCCTCGTTAGCTATTTTCCATAATTTAGTAACACAAAGGTCTTCATTCACACATTGTCAGAAGTGTACGAAACAATATTAAATGTGTGGAAAGTGAATCTTCACACATGTAACTTGATTTTTCTCTTTAGAGACACGTGTTATTGCTGCATCAAATAATGTGATATGTCCACTGGTAAAAATCCTTAGAATTGACCTCTGGAAATTAACCTGGAGCAAATTGCAGTGGTGCAATATTTATCGCACCAGTCATTAACCTATGTAGAGAACTGCTCAAGACTCAGAGGTCTAATCTATGTGCAAATGGGCAGTTGCACAAATATCAGAATTTTGATCCATACTCATAACTAGGCACTTAATATGAATAAAAACATACGGAAAAACATTTTGTCAGGTGTTTCTCTCTTTAAAACTGGATTTGTGGCAATATCGTGATCACTGGTTGCAGTAAGTCAATTACCAGAATCGTAGCATTACCGCTGCCTGTCTGACATAATTTAGGTGAATTCCATGGTAGTGTTATATCTCACTTTAGCAAAATATAACGGTTCTCCAAGAAGTGCCCTGTTAGACCTGGCATCCTTGGCACAGTTTCCCCCCTAACTTCTTGCCTTCTGACCGCCTGTTTTTGCATACTTGGTTTTCTGGACTTAGAAATCTGCACACTTTACCACTGCTAACCAGTGCTAAAGTGCGTGTGCTCTCTCCTTACAACATGCTATATTGGCTTATAACTGATTGGCATATTTAATTTACTTGTAACTAATTAGTAAAGTGGCACTACCTGTGCCCCGGGTCTGTAAATTAAATGCAATAAGTGGGCCTGCAGCACTGATTGTGCTACCCACTTAAGTAGAACTTTAAACACGTCTCAGGCCTGCCATTGCAACCTGTGTGTGTGCAGTTTTAAACTGGCATTTCAACCTGGTAAAGTAAATCTTTTGCCAGGCCCAAACCTTCCTTTTTAACACATCACCATTAGGGTAGGCCCTAGACAGCCCAGGGGGTAGGATGCAATGTATTTAGAAAGTAGGAAATGTACATTTAAGTTCCTCACGTCCTGGTAGTAAAAAAATATGAAATTAATTTTTCATTACTGCAAGGCCTACCTCTCCCATTGGAAAACATTAGAGTTGCCTCATAACATTTTATAAGTGTAATTTATAAAAGGGAACAGGTAAGCAGTTTTGGTGTCCCTGGAATTGCAACAAAAAATCCTAACTTAGGGTGAAATCAGACTTTAAATTACAATTCTGAAAAATGTCCCTTTTAGAAAGTTGGCATTTTCTTGCCTTAGATGTTTGGTGCCTGAAGTCAAACGAGTGAATGTAGTTGACAGTTGGGCTTTGTGTATTCCTCCTAGATAGCCACACATAATGGGGAGCTTAGGTGTGACTGGATGGGCCATCACTGCCAGGATGTGAGGGAATAGCGTGGCCCAACCTCACTTACACCTTAATAAGTTGTGTTCTGTGTCCACACAAAGGGCTGCATACCCCCTACGTTTAATTTGGAGCCAGTGCCAGGAAGGCAGGGCACGTTTGCACGTCAAAAGCATGCCCCTAGAAGCTTCTCACAACTTCAAAGGCACAACTGGGTATAAATACTGGTCCTCAGACACCAACTCTTCAATACACTTCTGGATACTCTGCCTGGAAGAATGACTACTATGCTGCTGAAAGGACTGCCACTCTGCTAGACTGTTACTCTGAAGGACTGCTGCCCTACTGTCCTCTTGCCTGGGTGAGAAGGAATGGACCTGCATCTCTTGAATCCTGAACCCAGAGTAACTCCAAGGGCTAGTTGGCTGGCCTCCTGATCTGAAGCTTTAAGGACATAACAGGCTTCCAACAACCTTGCACCTGCACCTGGATTCTGTTGTCTGTGAGTCTACCCTGCAAAGTGTGGCCACCCCACCGCTGGACCTCTGGAAATGGGCCTAAGGTACTTTGCCAGCCTCTGTTGATCCAGCAGAACCGAAGCATCCCATCTGCAGCATGGTGCAAACCCAAGCAGAACTGACTCATTGCATATCTCCGGTTCCACTCATTGCAGTTTTGTCGTTTGGTCTTATTTTATTTAATAAAGAAAGTTCTATTTTTATAGCTTGGTGTGAGGGCCTTTTTGAGTGGTGTTTTCACTTTCTTACTATCTGAAGTGTTGCAGAAATTCCTTACACATTGCCTCTAAGTTAAGCCTGACTGCTCTGTGTCAAGGTACCACAGGGTTGAGCACAGGTTAATTTAGAGTTGGCTTTCGCCTTACCCTGACAATGATTGTGGTAGCTGCTTTATCAGGGCTCAAACGTCAGTCAACCAACAACCCAATTTCTTACATGCCTTAACAGTTAAACAAGCCTCCATTGACGAACAGCTGATGGTGCTTGGATGCTAGAAAGGGTAGCTGGTGCTGTGGGTAATGGAAGGGAGATTAAGTGTAAGTATTTCTCACTACAATATAACAGAGCTAGGCAGAATACTATTCTATCTTCAGCCCTAAAATACTTGGGATAACTTGATTCTAGTCATCAGTTACATAAAAGGTGCATGCATTACTGCCATGTCCAATCATATGACTCATTGTTGATGGAGTCAGCCTACACAAAGTGTAGATTGCACAGACTTCTGTGGATTTGGCTAATGTGAAGTATGGTTAGCTAAAAGAAAACAGATGCTGAGTTTACTCACATAACTATACTGTATAGTGTGCATAGAATGTAATTACCTTTGGGAAAAGAAAAGTTATTCTCAAACAGTTGAATTCCCATTTCAGACTTCTAAAAGGTGAAAGCTTTAGGTCCTCTGTCATAAGCCCAGGCTAATCCCAATTCAGACAAAAACGAACATTTGCTCAACTGGGATTGCAAATGTTGTGCAAATTACTTAAAACCCATGTGTTTTCCCGTACAATTTTATTCAGCAATACTGGTGTTTGAACCTTTTGGCCTCTGAAGTACGCTCCATTCTCTGAAGTGGGCTCTCAAACCAGTGAGGTATGTTAAACACTCACCTTTGTGAAATGGACCATCTGTAGACTTGTCAAACGCTAAATCTCTTCCTGTTCCAGGAGTCAGGTACTTTTCTATCAGTCGCAAGCCGTATGACACTTGAGGTGGAAAGAATAACTAGCATTCTTGGGAGGCAGTTTGTCTTCTCAAAATGCTTGTGTTTTTAATAAGACAATAATCTAGTCAGTCAATACATATCAATAAAACATGCTTTCCTAGCTAGAGAATAATTTATTTGATAAAAGTCAGTTTGATTTTAGATATGCTTATTAGCATACAAAAGATGTCTGTTAATGCTTTCTAATTTTTTATAAATCAGGGTCATCCAATGCAGGTTGATGAGGGCCAGACTACATTTCCATTCTGGTTCCCATTTTCATTCACGCATGTAAATATGATTCAGGTGGATATTGTGAAAACCTGGCATGGCTCCACCCTCAAAGTCCTTACTGACTAGGTAAGCTTGCATTATGACTCCATTTAATTGAAAATGCAATTCACCAGCCCTGGGTTTTTCTTTTACAATGTCTTTCCTTTGAAGCAATCCCGACTGCCCATCTTCCTGGAGCACTTGCTTGGTCTCCTTTGCCTAAAGCACTCCTGCTAGCATTGCCCTTCCCTCCTCTCAGGCACTAGCCTCTGCCCCCTCCCCATGGCTCACCAAGGTGCTCTATGCAGCCCTTTCTCCAAAGGGGTAAATTCAGGATGGTGATAGTAAAAATTCAGAGTAAATTGTAAACATTCAGGACACTCCTGTGTGCCTCTTCTTTGCTACCTTCTAATTGGTTCACACAGAGATATATCACCTCTCTTTTTCCACAGCTTTATGTGCTCACCATATCACTGCCTCCCTGCAATATGCTAACTCTCAGCAGTCGTCGTCGCTCCCACTGTGTCCACTGCAAGGGCCCCCAGCCTCTGTGTCTTGATGGATGCTCATACTCCTCTTCTTACTTTATGCCTGCTTCATACCCAGTGCTCCAATGTGTGTCCACCCCCCAAATGCACCACCTTTGGTTTATGGTTCCTCACTGTGCCCCCAGTGTGGGATTGCTGCCTTCATAACCTGTAATTCTTGTGTCTGCTTTAGCTCACATTGTCTCACTGTAGACCTGCTCATTGTGTCTCTGCTCCCCATGCCTATCCGTCCAGAGGCATCCCCAGTCTGTGTCCACACCCAGGGATCTGTATCCATGCTCATCCTATCATTACAACCTACGACTATGCTTCATTCATATAGACAGGAGCTAGTTGTCATAATCCTGAGAAAATAGCCGAGTCTTCAGTAGTTTCCTGAATAAGGCATAGGTGGTGGCTGTTCTTATCTCCAGAGGGAGAGCGTTCCAGAACTGCGGTGCCAGTTCTCCAAAACGAGCGCCGCCCACATTTTTACGTTTGAAGGTAGGGATGACTAGTAGGTTGTGATGAATGGACCGGAGGAACCGATTGGGGAAATAGAGTATGATTTTTGATGAAATGAAAGCTGGTGAGTTTCCATACAAAGATTTAAAGATGGTGCACCCCAATTTGATAAGCCCTCGTTTGGCCACAGGTAGCCAGTGGAGGACCTTCATAAGAGGCTGGATGTGGTGCCATCTAGGCTGATGGAAGACCAGTCTGGCCGCCTGGTTCTGGACAAGTTGGAAGCGTCTAAGCTGATAAGCTGGGATGCCTACGTAGAGGCAGTTGGAGAAGTCCAGTCAGGAAATGACCAGGGCTAAGATGACTAAGGTCAAGGCTTCTTGAGATAGGAATCTGCTAATTTTTTTGATTCTGCGCAATTGGAAGAAGCCGGCTGAAACCACAGAGCTGATCTGGGCCTTCATCGAGAGGTCGTTGCTGACCAGTATTCCAAGGCTCTTTGCGGAGCTAGCTGGGGCAGGGGGGTTGCCTAAGTAGGGAGGCCAGAAGTTGTAGTTCCATGGGTTAGCAGGGCCACCCGTAAGAATTAACTCTGTTTTGTCAGGATTGAGTTTCAGCTGGTTTCCATTCATCCAATCGCTAATAAATGTCATAGTATCTTGAAAGTGGGTTAGCGAGGAAGGGAGGAGGCTGATATTGAAAATCAGCTGAAGGTCATCCGCATAATTATAGGTTACGACATCCCTGTCCCGAAGGGAAGAGATTAGTGGGAGAAGGTATAGATTGAAAAGGAGCGGGGAAAGGGAAGAGCCCTGAGGGACTCCACAGGAGAGTTTCCTCTTTTTAGACGAGAAATTGGCAAGACGGACTGATTGAAATCTGTTGCTAAGGAAAGAGGAGAGCCAATCCAGAGCCTGCCCCTGGATCCCGGCATTATAGACACGGTCCAGAAGGATGTTATGGTCGACCGTGTCAAAAGCCGCGGACAGATCCAGGAGGGCCAAAGCCTGAGTAAGCCCTTTCTCAGCACTCCCTCTGAGCTCGTCCATCACTGTCAAAATGACAGATTCAGTGGAGTAACAAGGTCGGAAGCTGGCTTGATGAGGGTCCAAAATATGATGCAGTTCAACAAAAGAGCTTAGTTGTGAGGAAACATAAGCCTCTAAGACTTTACGAAGGTATGGTAGAAGTGATATGGGGCGATAGTTGCCAGGGATGGAGGGGTCAGCACCCGGCTTCTTCAATATGGGGATACTTTCCGCAGACTTAAAGAGGTCGGGGACTATGCCCTCATCAAGTGATTTATTTAAGAGGGAAAGAGGGGGGAAGCAATCTGTTGGGGACCCTGAACTGACTTTTTTTAGTAACCCCAAGAAGGTTTCCGAGGAGATAAGGGGGAGCTGGGTCATCGGAGGTGGCAGATCCTTGGTGTTAGAAGGGATGGGGGGGGGGGTGCAGAAGGGCGGGATACTGGCTTTAATGTCAGTGATCTTGTCCATAAAATAGGAGTTGAGTGAATCGCAAAGGGATTGAGAGGGAGTTAGCTTAGGCACTATTCTGTCGGGTTTAGACAACTCACTGACTATAGAAAAAATTTCTTTGGCTTTGTTGGCTGAATCTACGACCTTTTTTGAGAAGTAGTCTGTTTTGGTTTGGAGAATGGCAATTTTATATTCCTTTAATAGAGTGGTGTAAGTAATTTTGTCAACTAAGTAATAGTGGAGTCTCCACTTACGCTCAGCTTGTCTGAGTGCAAGTTTCTTAATTTTTAGGTCCGTGGAGAACCATCGCTGGGCGTCATGTGGTCTGCAGATTTTAGTGTATTTAAGCGGGGCGACGTACTCGCTTGCGGATTGAAGCCAAGACTTGAGATTTGTGCACAAACCACCCGGTTGCAAGCTGGAAGTTTTTCTTTATTCTGCTTGTTCCCTAGTGGTAATCGTAGCAGATTCATAGCAGCCGCCCAACATGGTGTTAAAAACCAGGTAAAATTAGCACCATCAGACTGCTCAACGTTATTAAATACCTACAAATAAAATAATCAGGTGACTCGTATTCTCTTGGATTCAATATGTCCATACCCAGCATTTCCATTTATGTAATAAAGCATTCTCGTCCTGTCCTTAATAACTGCATAGTATCCATTTGCTAAAACAAATCCAGGATTGCTTCAAACTGCATCCCGTACACCAGAACCCACAATCAAAACACTTCCTTTTAGATTAATTGTAAAACACACAATTGCAATCACATCCATCCACTAGAACTAAACACGAAGTACAAAATGTTTACATTTACAACGCCAATAGCTCTAACTCTAAAAAATGTGAGACCTATTGTACTGCAAATGCTTATTTTTTAAGGCATAGAATGTTGAGCCAACGCTGAGACTTGAACCTGTTTCCCCAGTTCCAAAGTCGGCAGCTCTGGCCATTAATCCACATCGCCTTCCGATGATGTGAAATTAATACCAATGCACTGGGGGGGGGGATCATCTGAGGCCCTTTTTGTTGTCTTAAATATACTTAAAATAATGGAATCCCAATAGGACACAGAAGTTTACGCACTGTCAATGTCGTCCACAGAGTTTGTACACTCAGGCCTCTGAGGTATTTAGCTGGCCTGTGTGATGGTTGAAGCCTGCCTTAATTGGTGCTAATTTCTGTGTTTATATCTGGTAAAATGTAATTTCCTGCCTATGAGAGAGTGAGTCATTGCCCAAACCTTTGCGTATGTTAGAGTATATTTGTGAGACAATTCCCAGACCAGCCTATTGTCAGCTCTAATATTGTTTTGAATACACATCCTGGTATACGCACAAGTTCAGTAGGCTTCTGCTGTGGGCTAGGAGACCTACTAAATTCACACAGGTTTTCTAACCCATTATTATCCCCCCATAACCTGTTATCTTTTTCCACCTCATCTCATCTCAGCTCTAGACTCTTGCCTTTTTGCACGTATTACAGTTTACATGCAACCCTTCCTATGTTTGTCTACCCAGTGTCATGTCTATCCAACCCATACATGGGCAGTGGATGGAGAGACAAATTAGTGGATCGATCATGCTCCTTATTGATATAAATCCAGATTGATCTGGATGGATAAGGTCAGTGAAAGCTGTTAGCAGTCTTTAAGCCTATAAACTTAGTGCTTTTGTGTCCGCTGTCATAGATAGAGGGTGGTAGGAGGTACAATGCTCAGGATCCTTTCTGGGTTTGGGGGAAATGATGATTAACGCCTTCCTCATGGACTGAGGCAACCCTTTTCCAAACACTTTATAGGCCTCGCATGACTTTTCAACTACTACTAATACCCCAACGTATGCTAAATATTTCTCATTGGGGATTTCATCCATTCTCAGCCCTTTCTGCCTCTTCATATCTTGTAAAGAGACATGCAATTCTTCTGTCATTAGGGGGTCGTCCAATGACCTCCTCAGTTTGAGGAAAAGTCCTGACAGATTTACCTCTACCAGAAAACCTTGTAGCATTCCTGGATCCTAGGGTCCAATTGGTGCATACAGTGTCTCCAGGTATTATTTTGAAGTCTTAATATTTATCCTCTGTGTGGTTTGCAATGCACTAGTGCTGCGCCTTACACTCAGGATAGGATTTCTAGGGACTTTCATCTTCAGAAGCTATGCTAACATTCTCCCCGATCGGTTGCCCTCTCAGTAAATAATCTGTCTGTTAAAGGCATAGGAGTTCCTGCCTAGGTACATAACTTATCGATTTTGTTGTCTAACTCAAATATATGAACTTTCTATTTCATACTGCCTCCATATATTTTGCCTATACAGAACTCCCTCAAAAATACCTTCATGGCCTTCATTTCCATCACTCAAGTAGATGTACCCCAGTTGGTGTGCATGTATTTAATTAAACAATCCCCAAGCTCCTGCTTCTTTACCAGGTTTATAGAAGACAGTGAAACAAGTGGTCAGATAGGATCCCAACAAGATATCAAGAGTCTGTTCACTCATCCAAAAGAGTGTTTCTGACAAATATGTGGACTATTCTGTTTTATGTGCTGTGTGATACTGAGTGAAAAGAATAGGCCTAATCTGAGAGATATGGGTGATCCACAAAGCCTAGCTGGTCTTAGGCTATGGTCTCTTGAAATTCTGTAGTAAGGACGCCTGGAGTTTCTGGAGACGGGGATTTCTTTCAAGTATCCTGCCCAAGGCCACATTAAAATCCCCAGCCCATACCAAAGAAGGTCCATTCAAGGGGTAGATAGCTCAAACAACACCAAAAAGAAAGTCATATAGAGCAGGTTAGGCGTGTATACATTCAGTGGTGACCTGTCCTTTCCTGACCATCCACAGTCAATAGAACAGAATGTATCGTCCTTCTGGGGCCGTATTACAGACGGTGCCCTGGGCGAGCAAAAGGTGTTTGCTCCCGCTTTGTGTGCCCCCGGGGCACTTTGGTATTATAGAAGGGGGCTCAGGCGCTTGTACGTCCCCTTCTATATTACCGATAGCGCTGGCGCACTTATTGCCCCTGCGCTACCTTCAGAGGGTGTTCCCTCAATTGCATAGGGGCTTGTCGTAAACAAATGAGGGAATTCCTTCAACTCTGCACCCACCCCATTTTACAGACAGGGGCTCAGAGTCAAAGAAGCCCGCAGGAGGCGCACTGGCAGTGCGCCATTTAAATGGCGGCGTACTGTCAGTGCGCCCCCTGCGAGCAGCCCTCTGCAGGGGGTTAAGGGTCCAATGGACCACCGGGTGCAAACAATGATAATGTGTAATACTGTCCCTGGGTCCTTGTCTACTATTCTTTTTGTTAACAGAATTCCACTGTCTATTCAAGTGACAATTTCTTTAGCATAGGTAGAATACAAGAATAGTACCATTCACCTCTCCCCTTTCTGGCCAGTTTCTAATACTCCAAGTCATTTGAGGTGTGTCTCTTTGTGAAATGCTATCCCCACCCCATGTATCCTAAAAACTCTATATATATTCTTATAATTATTCAGTCCCCCTACATTCCATGCCGTAAACATTCTGCCAGTCATGTTTTCATTAAGGGTGGCATGGCGGCATATTCAGCCCTCATATCACATTTTACTCTATATGGGGGTCTTGCCACATTTAGCCCTCATGAACAGCAATACTCTGTGAACATTAATTGCTTCATTGAACACATAAAATACAAAATACCCACCCTGGAAGTCGAACAAGGTACAAAACGTATACTGCCAGTAGGTGTTCAGATTTCTCCTTGACCGTTGCCCTGGCACCGATATGCAGGCTAAATTTATTGAGTTAGATTGGGGAGGGGTTTCCATTATTTCTGGGGGCAAGAATTTCAGCTTGGGGGTCTGGAGCTCACCAACTAAGCTGCATATATCCATCTTGCAATTTGAACATTTTACAGCGTTTCCTAATGAATATAATATTGATGTTTGTAATATCATTTTCACTAATAATGATTAAAACTATCATTAAAAAAATTATTGTAATGTGTTGTAGTTGATATATTTATTTTACGTTACTATTGTTTATATAAATGTTATTAATTGTTTTTAAAATATAGCTTGTAATTTTAAGTGATTTAGGGCCTTATGTAGGTGGGCTGGCATTTACCACTTCATAAATACCGAATCATACCGATTCGGTATTTATGAAGTGGTAAATGCTATGTAGGTAATTGGTCGGTAAATATTACCGAATCGGAATAATTTGGTAATTACCAAATCGGTATTTACCGAATCGGTAATGAGGCATACCTTCCCATTGATGGGAAGGTATGCCTCATTACCGAATCGGTAAATACCGATTCGGTAATGGGGGAGCACATGCAAGGGTGGCAGGGTGTCACATTGACACCCTGTTGCACCCCTGATTCGGCCATGTGTGCACATGTGGCACACATACATGCCCTGAGGGCATGTGTGTCTGCCACATTGCACACATCTACGGGCAAAATAATGCATTTACACACATATTCGTCATTTACCACCAACTATTAGTTGGTGGTAAATAACGAATCCCCACACACACCACACAGTCCCCCTACATCTGATTTCTGTATTCGGAATTTACCGAATCGGTAAAATTACCGAATCGCTAAAATTACCGAATCGGTAAAATTACCGATTCGGTAATTTTACCGATTCGGTAATTTTACCGATTCGGTAAATTCCGAATACAGAAATTCTCCCCCTACATCTCAAAAGCCAAAATACCGGTCGGTAACGGTATAATTACCGAAAATCGGCCGTTACCGACCGGTATTTGGCTACCTACATGAGGCCCTTAGTATTGTTTATTAATTTTTAATAGTAATTTATAGTGTTCTAGAGGGCTGCTGGGTTTGTAAGGGGATAGGGTGGGAAGTTAATTAGATATTAAATAATTCAGAGTTATTTAATACATATTAAATAATATGATATATATCTATATTTATATATTATATATATTACATGATATAATAGATATAATATATTTAATAAATTGTATTTAATTATATGATAGATATTTACTATGTAATTTATGAAATACTGATTTATTTTTGTGAAGTTATTTGTGGGCTGTTAAGTTGGTAAGGGTGTAGGGTAGGAACGTAAGTAATGTTATGTTACCGTTATTTATATTGCGCTACTCACCCGAGAGCGGTATCTCGACGTAGGGGTCAACAACAACAATTTGGCAGCAGTCACAAATAACCCACTAAAACAATTTCATTTTAATTAGCTGCCTGGATTTAAATGATCAGAGCATTGATATATATGTACAGGAAGAGCATTCCAGTAAGTGGAGGCAATGTAACAAAAAGATCTGCCCCAGACCAAGACTTTTTTATCCGAGGAACTGTCAACAACATTTTATCATGAGATCTTAGGGCTTTTCCCGGACAGTAAAGAGTAAGCTTTGAAGATAGATAACAGGCCTCTTTCCCAAGAGGGCTTTGTGAGCGATACAGCACAAAGAAAATTATTCTTTTACAATTAGGTAGCCTATGTAAAGAGCGTAAAAGGGGGCAAATGACGCGAGTAATATAATAATTAATTAGCAATTGTTTATTAATTATTTCATCATGTAAAATATGGAATGCTTATTTATTGTACTTAACAATATATTATTAACTATGAATTATTTGTTTTTTAATTATGTAAAATATGAAATTCCGATTTATTTTACTTATATTTTAGTTGCTAGATGCTAGGTTTGCAGTGGTATGGAGTGGGAAGTTAATTAAGCAATAATGAACTAACTATTAATTATTATTGGTAAATTAATTATTTATTTGAATTTTAAATATGCAACTTGTGAAATACTTATTACATTTACTTCTATTTTATGTTGATTGTGAGAAACTAGGTTTGTAGGGGTCTAGGGTGGGAAGTTAATTAAGTAATAATTAATTAACAATTAATTTTTAAGTATTTTTAAATTTATTTTAAAGATGTAATTTATGGAATTGTCATTTTTTTACTTATATTTTAGGTGAAGGCTTCTATGTTTGTAAGGGTACAGGGTGGAAAGTTCATTAATTAATAATTGAATAACAATTATTTATTAAGTGGCATTCACTTATTTTTTACTAGTAATTATGTAGATTGATTAATTGCTTTAGGTTTCATTAATATATATATTTTCATGTTAATATTCATTTTTTAGTAAGAGTTTAGTATTTTTCTACATTCATGGGGTTTCTCATATATGCAATGTGTTTGAAGGGAAATATTTCCTCTACTCTTTCTTAGACTTCAGTAGGAATAGTAAAATTAACCTCTTCGCAGCTCAACACTTTCCATACTGTTTCAGTGTTTGAAGTGGGAATAGTACAATTTATCTCTCACCCTTCTGAAATGCAACCCTTTCCCTACTGTTGCACAGAATGGAGTGGGAATAGTGAATTTTACCATTCCAAAGTCCTACACTTTCCCTACTGTTCCACTATTTGGATTGGGAATAGTAAATTTGACCCTTCCAAAATCCAACACTTTCCCTACTGTTGCAGAGACTGGAGTGGGAATAGTCAATGTTACCCCTCCAATGTCCAACATTTTCCCTACTGTTGAGGTGACTGGAGTGGAAATGGTATATTTCACCCCTCTTAAATCCAATGTTAACTTACTGTTGCACACACTGAAGTGAGTATATTACATTTTAACCCTCCAAAGTACAACTCTTTCCCTACTGTTGCACTATTTGGAGTGGAAATAGTAAATTGTACCTATCTGAAATCAAATGTTTTCCCTACTTTTGATCTGTTTGGAGTGAGAATAGTAAGTTTCACTCCTCTGAAATGCAATGCTTTCCCTACTGTTGCACAGACTGGGGCGGGAATAGTAAATTGTATCCCTCTGAAGTCCAACGCTTTCCTTATCTTTGCCATGTTTCGAGTGGGAATAGTAAATTTAACCCTTCCAAAGTCAAACACTTTCCCTACCGTTGCGTAGACTGGAGTGGGAATAGTAAATTTGACCCCTTCTAAATCCAACACTTTCTCTTATATTGCGAGGACTAGAGCAGGAATAGAAAATCTAACCTCTCCAGAGTCCAACACTTTCCATACAATTGCATAAATTAGAGTGGGAATGGTATATGTAATTTTCTTAGACTCCAAGTTCTTATTTTACAGTATATGAATTTTATTATTTCAAATGTATTACTACAAATATACATGTATATTTTCATAATAATAGTATGAATACAATTAAAGTATAAAAAATATATACTGTGAAATAAATATTTTATTATGTTCTAGTTATATATTTCATATTAACTCATTTAAAATATATAAAAAAATGTATATATGTAAAACAATATTTGTATTAATTATGTTTACATATATATATACATAAAAACACATCTATTTGTGTGTTTATATAAGTATATATTTACATATAGATTTAAATATTAGTGAAATATATTCAAGTTCAATTATATTACATTTATTTAGTAAAATATTTGAACATTTACTACTTTAAACTTGATTTATATTTAAAAAATTGATGTTTTTGTCGATTTTTGATGAAATTAGTGTCAATTATATTTTTTGTCCAATGTTTTTTTACTTATCATTATAAGCATAGAAGCACAATATTGTAGTAAACAATATTTTTGACATGACATTTTTATCAGCGATATTGTTTGCCACAATATTGTCTCATTGATCCCTCTATTGGCAATTTTGTCTCTTACACCCACAACCACACATTTACACCACTGTACACCACTTTTACTCCATACCACTCCACTCACTGCCACTCCACTCTATGCCACGTCCCTCCACTCTATGCCATGCCACTCCACACCACTCGACTCCATTCCATACCACTCTACTCTACTCTCTGCCACTCCACTCTACCCACTCCACACAATGCCACTCTACACTGCTCCACTTACCCCACTGTAATCTATACCATGCCACGCTATCCTGCTCTACTCGATGCCACTCTTCTCTATGCCACTCCACTCTATGCCACGATACTCCACTTTTTGTCGCTCCGCTCATTGCCACTTTACTTCACTCCACCCCACTCAATGCCACTCTATGTCACTACACACAATGCCACTCTACGACACTGTACTCTACACCACTCCACGTCACTCTACTCCACTCTACTCTGCACTCTCCACACAATGCCCCTCTAGGCAACTCTACTTCACTCTATGTCATTCTACTCTATGCCCCTCCACTCTATGTCAAGCCACTCAACTGTGCGCCACTCCACGCTACCCGTCTATTTCACTCCACATCACTCTACTCTATGTCACTCTACTCTGCTCTGCATAACTGCACTTTATTCTACCCCACTCCACTCCACACAATGTCACTCTACACGCTCCACTCTATGCCACTCTGTGCCAGGCCATTCTATGCTATGCCACTCTTTACCACTGTACTCCACTCTTTGCCACTTCATTCCACCTCATTTGATGTCACTCTACTCCAAGCTACTCCACACTTCGCATTGCCCCTCTACTTTACACCACTCTAATCTATGCCACTCTACTCTACGCCGCTGTACTCTACGCCACTCCACTCCACACAATGGCACTTTAAGAGTCTCCACTATACGCCACTCTACTCTATGCCAATCCACGTCACCCTGTCCCACAGTGCTCTATACCATTCCATTGTACGCCACACCACTCCACTCTAAGCCACCACCCTCTATGTCATTCCATGCCAATCCACTCCACTCTATGTCAATCCATTCTATGCCACTCTATGCCACTCCACTCTATTCTATACCACTCCACAACACACAATTTCCACTTTGCACCACATGGCCACTCTGCCCCATGCCATTCTATTCCATTCTACTCTACACCACCCCTTCCTCACATAATACCACTCTATTCCATTCCACTATAAGTCACTCTACTATACTCCATCACACTCTATGCTATTCTACTCCACCACACTCCATGCCACTCTATGCCACTCTAAACCACTCTTCTCCACTCTACTCTATGCCACTCCACTCTACACCATGACACTCTACTCCACTCTATGCTGCTCCTCTCTTTGCCACTCTGCTCCACTCCACGCCACTCTTTGCCACCCAACTATATGCAATTCTACCCAATTACGCTCTCCGCCACTCTGCTGTACAATACTCCTCTCTACTCTACTCTATGCCACTCTACAACATTTATTCATAATATTCATTTTTTAGTAAGAGTTTAGTATTTTTCTACATTCATGGGGTTTCTCATATATGCAATGTGTTTGAAGGGAAATATTTCCTCTACTCTTTCTTAGACTTCAGTAGGAATAGTAAAATTAACCTCTTCGCAGCTCAACACTTTCCATACTGTTGCAGTGTTTGAAGTGGGAATAGTACAATTTATCTCTCACCCTTCTGAAATGCAACCCTTTCCCTACTGTTGCACAGAATGGAGTGGGAATAGTGAATTTTACCATTCCAAAGTCCTACACTTTCCCTACTGTTCCACTATTTGGATTGGGAATAGTAAATTTGACCCTTCCAAAATCCAACACTTTCCCTACTGTTGCAGAGACTGGAGTGGGAATAGTCAATGTTACCCCTCCAATGTCCAACATTTTCCCTACTGTTGAGGTGACTGGAGTGGAAATGGTATATTTCACCCCTCTTAAATCCAATGTTAACTTACTGTTGCACACACTGAAGTGAGTATATTACATTTTAACCCTCCAAAGTACAACTCTTTCCCTACTGTTGCACTATTTGGAGTGGAAATAGTAAATTGTACCTATCTGAAATCAAATGTTTTCCCTACTTTTGATCTGTTTGGAGTGAGAATAGTAAGTTTCACTCCTCTGAAATGCAATGCTTTCCCTACTGTTGCACAGACTGGGGCGGGAATAGTAAATTGTATCCCTCTGAAGTCCAACGCTTTCCTTATCGTTGCCATGTTTCGAGTGGGAATAGTAAATTTAACCCTTCCAAAGTCAAACACTTTCCCTACCGTTGCGTAGACTGGAGTGGGAATAGTAAATTTGACCCCTTCTAAATCCAACACTTTCTCTTATATTGCGAGGACTAGAGCAGGAATAGAAAATCTAACCTCTCCAGAGTCCAACACTTTCCATACAATTGCATAAATTAGAGTGGGAATGGTATATGTAATTTTCTTAGACTCCAAGTTCTTATTTTACAGTATATGAATTTTATTATTTCAAATGTATTACTACAAATATACATGTATATTTTCATAATAATAGTATGAATACAATTAAAGTATAAAAAATTATATACTGTGAAATAAATATTTTATTATGTTCTAGTTATATATTTCATAGTAACTCATTTAAAATATATAAAAAAATGTATATATGTAAAACAATATTTGTATTAATTATGTTTACATCTATATATACATAAAAACACATCTATTTGTGTGTTTATATAAGTATATATTTACATATAGATTTAAATATTAGTGAAATATATTCAAGTTTAATTATATTACATTTATTTAGTAAAATATTTGAACATTTACTACTTTAAACTTGATTTATATTTAAAAAATTGATGTTTTTGTCGATTTGTGATGAAATTAGTGTCAATTATATTTTTTGTCCAATGTTTTTTTACTTATCATTATAAGCATAGAAGCACAATATTGTAGTAAACAATATTTTTGACATGACATTTTTATCAGCGATATTGTTTGCCACAATATTGTGTCATTGATCCCTCTATTGGCAATTTCGTCTCTTACACCCACAACCACACATTTACACCACTGTACACCACTTTTACTCCATACCACTCCACTCACTGCCACTCCACTCTATGCCACGTCCCTCCACTCTATGCCATGCCACTCCACACCACTCGACTCCATTCCATACCACTCTACTCTACTCTCTGCCACTCCACTCTACCCACTCCACACAATGCCACTCTACACTGCTCCACTTACCCCACTGTAATCTATACCATGCCACGCTATCCTGCTCTACTCGATGCCACTCTTCTCTATGCCACTCCACTCTATGCCACGATACTCCACTTTTTGTCGCTCCGCTCATTGCCACTTTAGTTCACTCCACCCCACTCAATGCCACTCTATGTCACTACACACAATGCCACTCTACGACACTGTACTCTACACCACTCCACGTCACTCTACTCCACTCTACTCTGCACTCTCCACACAATGCCCCTCTAGGCAACTCTACTTCACTCTATGTCATTCTACTCTATGCCCCTCCACTCTATGTCAAGCCACTCAACTGTGCGCCACTCCACGCTACCCGTCTATTTCACTCCACATCACTCTACTCTATGTCACTCTACTCTGCTCTGCATAACTGCACTTTATTCTACCCCACTCCACTCCACACAATGTCACTCTACACGCTCCACTCTATGCCACTCTGTGCCAGGCCATTCTATGCTATGCCACTCTTTACCACTGTACTCCACTCTTTGCCACTTCATTCCACCTCATTTGATGTCACTCTACTCCAAGCCACTCCACACTTCGCATTGCCCCTTTACTTTACACCACTCTAATCTATGCCACTCTACTCTACGCCGCTGTACTCTACGCCACTCCACTCCACACAATGGCACTTTAAGAGTCTCCACTATACGCCACTCTACTCTATGCCAATCCACGTCACCCTGTCCCACAGTGCTCTATACCATTCCATTGTACGCCACACCACTCCACTCTAAGCCACCACCCTCTATGTCATTCCATGCCAATCCACTCCACTCTATGTCAATCCATTCTATGCCACTCTATGCCACTCCACTCTATTCTATACCACTCCACAACACACAATTTCCACTTTGCACCACATGGCCACTCTGCCCCATGCCATTCTATTCCACTCTACTCTACACCACCCCTTCCTCACATAATACCACTCTATGCCATTCCACTATAAGTCACTCTACTATACTCCATCACACTCTATGCTATTCTACTCCACCACACTCCATGCCACTCTATGCCACTCTAAACCACTCTTCTCCACTCTACTCTATGCCACTCCACTCTACACCATGACACTCTACTCCACTCTATGCTGCTCCTCTCTTTGCCACTCTGCTCCACTCCACGCCACTCTATGCCACCCAACTATATGCAATTCTACCCAATTACGCTCTCCGCCACTCTGCTGTACACTACTCCTCTCTACTCTACTCTATGCCACTCTACAACACTCATTCTATGCCACACCACTCTATGCCTCTGTACTCCACTTCATTCCACTCTGCTCTACACCACTCCACTCCACACAGTGTCACTCTACACTACTCTATGCTGTTCCACTCTATTCTACACCACTCTACACTATGCAACTCCAGCCTATGCCACTACACTCAGCTGTGATCTGACCCACTCTATTTCACTCCACCCACCCCACTCTACTTTACACTAGTCCAGTCTATGCCACTTCACTCAATACCAATCTACTGTTTGCAAATCTACTATACGCCACTTCACTCCAGGCTTAGCAACTCCACTCTATGCCATTCAACCCCACTCCACTCCACTCATACTATGCCACTTTATGGTACTCTACGTCACTCCATTCTAAGCCACTCTACTCTATGCCACCTTACACAATGCCCCTCTACTCTATGCCACTTCACTCTATGCCACTCTCTTCTACTCTACGTCACTCTATGCCATGCCACTCCACCCTATGCCACTTCACTCTAAGCCTCTCCCCTTCATGCCACTCCTCTACATCACTCTACTCTATGCCACTCCACCGTACACCACTCTGCCCTATCCTACACTACTCTACCCTGCACCCTTCCAATCCACTCTATGCTACTTTACCCCACTCCACTCTCCTCTACACCACTGTACTCTATGCCACTCTATTAACTTAGCAATACTGAATAGCAGCCACGATGCTGTACAATATGGCTAAAAGACAATTTTAGCTAAAAGACAATTGGTAGAGCCAATAGTTCTCACATAGGTGAGACTTATTGGCTTTGCCAATGCATGTTAAAACATGCCAGTCAACACTTGTAAATTAATATAAATATCAAAGAAAAACAACAATGGGACATGGGACACCCAGATAGCCCTTATTCACATACAAGGAAATACAACTTGCAGTGTTTTTTTGAAAACAGGTAGGTCGTGAAATACAAGGGCATATTTACAAGGGAAGTGGCGGAGTGAGGCATTACCCTTCCTGGCTTAATGCCTCACTCCGCCACTTCAGAAAATACAAGAATATGGTGCAGCCCTGTGTTTCTCCCTGCACTGGCACTACACTTAGCAGCCTAGCGCCAACGTAGGCACCCTTGCACCATAGTGCAAGGGTGTCTGCGTGCAGGGGAAGATTGTTTATTTACAGGAAGGTCACCCTTCCTGCACATAAACAATTTTTAAATGCCGTTTTGTAACTTCTAAGTGTGCGGCTTAATGCAGCACACACAGAAGTTGCAAAAGGGCATTTAAAAAAAAAATAATTATGTGCAGGAAGGGGGACCTTACTGTCCATAAACAATCATTGGCCCTTTGCTGTTTTCATATGTGCTGCACAACGCTATTTACGCCACCCTTGTAAATAGGGGGCAGCGTCAGAATTAATTGGTGTTGCGGTGAAACACCCATCACAACACCCATTGCTCTCCCCTTTCATGCTAAGCATAGCGTGAAAGGGGGCCTTATTTACAAGACAGCATTAAGCCACATTAACTGGCTTAACGCTGACTTGCTAATAAGGCAAAGCCCCCATCACCACAGGAACGTCGTAAAAGTAGCTTGTAAATATGCCCCATAGTGTGCTCATCCTGAGCTTCATAAAATATTAGCTTCTATTGATTGTGTATTTAGTAGTAAAAGCCTTTCTCTATTGACTGTGTATTTTGAACCTGTTAAATAAATATTTCTTTGGAGAAGTTAGGAAAACATCATGTTCGATTTTGGGGTCAGTTGGTTCCCACTTTGGACTGGCTATATTTACAAACTTCTAATTCACATAGAACAAGGTATGGCACATTTTAATGAAGTGGGTTTACAACGAAATTTGCTAGTTATTGGGTATGGAATCACAAAGTCCATGTTCAGTAGAAAGGTCTGTTTGCTCGCTGCATTTATTTATTGTAGAGTTTTTGTGAAGTGTTACAGACTCACATAAGGCCGCCTCAAAGTGGTGCAGCGAGTCACCAAACAAATGGAAAGGTCAAAGAAGGCAACAGATCTACATATAATCCTTAATGCCGAACTGTAGGCCATGTCATATGTTTCAATGCCCCATCAAAAATGTAATGGTGCAGTTTTAAGTAAGGTTTGTGTATGCACTTGGAAACTCTTGGGAAAAATCAAATAAGGAAAAGGAACCAGCACACGACCCTAGGGCGTACAGTTAATAGGAAGCATAGGACCCAAACCTCAAACACACTCTCCAACCACCCCACATACATTAGAAGTTCAAAAGCAGGAAAAGGGGAGTATATGAAAATTCATGGCGTGTTGCTAAAGTATCAGCCATTTAAATTTCAGGAAACAGATTGCATTTAGGTGTTTCCCCGAAGGCCAAGCATAGTATCTTTTCGAATTTTTGGTAAGGATGTACTCGTCACTATTCCCCCACTAAGTCCACCTTCTCCATTCAGGGAAATGGTGGCTGCCAGGGGTGTAACGCAAGCCACTGCAGGCCCTGTGGTGCAGGGGGTGTCCCAACCCTCCAGGGGCGCCCAACCATTCAAGGGGGGAGACTTCATCCCAAGTCCTATCATCCTCTGTGAGAAATGGGAGACTTGAGAGCCCCTCAATATGCAGGGGGGACATCATTTTGTGCTGTGTTACTGGTGGCTGCATGCTCTGCCAGCATGAGAGACATGATCCCACATGATCCCACAGCTATGGAGCTGGAACCCACAAAATGTCCCTTAAGTTGACTTCTAACAGGCGATACAGCCCACAAAGGAAGCATGCTATTTAAGCACACTGTATACATACTGTGCAACCTATGTTCCAATCCCGGTGCTAATAAGAGATGACTGGAAATGCTAAAGTTCATACAGTGACAAAATGCAATGCAAAAGCCTCGCCCGACGGCCATTTGACAACGCTGACTGAAAATGTAAAGGTGACAGACAGAACACTATCTAGGCCACTGTACTGTATGTTAGGGTTATCCTTTAACCCTTGGGCAATCTAGGTGGATATACTGCTGGTATGACAATGGATTCCAAAGGTTAATCCTTACTTGTATAAAGTATATTAACATATTTCAACTGATATTTACACCAACGGCTCTACATTTAGTTACTTCCATACCCAACAACATTTGCTTAAATCATAGATATTAATCAATACTCAGGATTACAATAAGAAACAAAGCATTGGCAAAGCTAGTTGGCTTTGTCAATGCTTTTTTGTTTTGCCATAGTTTTTCTGAAACATTTTGTGGGATCTGTCAGACCTCGCCAATATATAAAAGAAAATGGAAGAAAGACCAAAAAATATTCTGTCTCAAAAAGCACGCATTGCCACAGTAGGGAGCTACATTGTGAAAGAGCAGAATACCATCCTTCAGAGTGAAGATAGCCAATGACTGAAGTAGGCTAACCCATAGCTGTTGTGAGCAGATGAAAAATTTGAATTACACAATAACAGACCTATGGATGTGTGTGTGTGTGTGTGTGTGTGCGCGTGCGTGCATGTGTGTATATATATATATATATTCACTGAAAAAACCATAGGTTTCAGGGGCGTTATAGTTAGCTGGACTTTTCACTCATACAAAACCATAGAAATTCCCCCGTTATAGTTAGTTCAGCTAACTATAACTCGCGTGCCCGCAATGCACTGCTGATGAAGTCACATATTACATCACTCATGACATGGTCAGTGACATCACTCATGACATCACTGATGACATCTCAAATGACATCACTGATGACATCATCCAGTGAATGTGTGTTTTTCTGAAAATTACATATGTTTTATATATGTATATCTCAAGGTCGATGGAAGAATAAATGGGTATATAAGTGTCTAAATGGATGATTTGTTTTTGAAAAATTGATTGTATAACTGACTGATTAAGTGTATCTTAGTGAATACATGGCTTAGTGAGTAATGTTTAAATATGTAAATATCTGTATCAGTCTCTCACTTTGTGTATAAGTGGCTGCATGGGTTGGTGAGTAGCTACATGAGTGTCTATATAGGTTATTAGTTGGTTTTTTGAGTATCAGGATAAGTGTCTGATGTCTGTATGGTTCGGTGGGGGTATTACGTAGTGCATAGGTGCATGAATGAGTGACTCACTGTTTGTATGTGTTGAAGACAGCATGTGTGCAGGACTGTATGGGTGGATGAGTGTGTGCATGGGTGTGTTAGTGAGTGAATGACTGTCTCAATAGTGTCTCTTTGAGTAACTACATATGTTTTAAACTAGTATATGTGACTATTGGTGTATATAAGTGAGTATATGTGAGAGTGAGAGATTGAAAGAGTTCCTGTATGAATAAGTATGTGTTTCTATAAGTGATTGTTAAAAAGACTAAGTATGTGTAAGTTTCTGTAGAAGTAAGTGTGGTGGTGTGTGTATAACTGTATATGCAGGTAAGCGGATGTTTGATTCTTTATTAGCGTGAGTGACTATGTGTGTGAGTAACTTTATGGATGAGTGGCGTTGTGTAACAGGATGTATAGGTGTATGAGTACATATGATGAGTGAGTACATGTATGAGTGACTGTATAGGACAGTTGGTGAATGAGTGGATGTGGATGAGGATCTTACAATTACTGAATAGGTTATTGTAACTGGTATTGGTATGTCCATTGTTTTGAAAATTTTAATTTCTATTTTTGAATGTGTGTATCAAAGGTTATATTAGGGGGAGAGGAGGTCTGCCACTCTATCACAAGGACGATGTCATCAGTGATGTCATCAGTGATGTCATCAGTGATGTCACTGACCATGTCATGAGTGATGTAATATGTGACATCATCAGCAGTGCATTGCGGGCGCGCGAGTTATAGTTAGCTGAACTAACTATAACGGGGGAATTTCTATGGTTTTGTACGAGTGAAAAGTCCAGCTAACTATAACGCCCCTGAAACCTATGGTTTTTTCAGTGAATTTCTAAGGTTTTTTAAATGCTAATTCCTAGCTATAACGTGCCTGAAACCTATGTTTTTTTCAGTGAATTTCAAAGGTTTTTTAAATGCTAATTTCTAGCTATGCCTACAGAGATAGGACATGTGAAGAAAGAAGCAAAAACGCACAGAAAGAAAAAAAAGAAATGCAGAAAGAAGCAACAGAAGTCCTCAAAGACGAAGAAAAGTGCAGGAAGAAGTATAACGTGCAGAAAGA
Organism: Triturus cristatus; assembly: GCF_964204655.1. Taxonomy (NCBI): domain Eukaryota; kingdom Metazoa; phylum Chordata; class Amphibia; order Caudata; family Salamandridae; genus Triturus; species Triturus cristatus. Next base: position 543,787,772 of record NC_140587.1, on the reverse strand, counting down.
ACAAACAGAAGAGCAGAAACAAGCCTTGTTGCAAAATCATCCTGTACCCTCAACTTTTTCAGACGGATACTGGTGGTAACTGAGTCTGACTAACCAGTCCTAGAGCCAGTGCTATGTTAAAAGACACTCAGAATACAGTGAAAACACCTACATACACTAGGGCACACTATGTGTTGGGGTCCCCCTGTGATTAGCATGACCTCCTCTGTAAGCCCCTAGTATATAATAGGGCAGGGGATTAAAACTACCTCTTAAAACGCACCACAGGGCGTGTTTGAACACGTCACCTCATGCCCCGTCCCCTCCCTTCCCCACTGTGTAAACACGCCCTGTAGCCGTTTTAAGTTGGGAGATTAAGTCCCCTTGAATCCTGAGGGTCCCTAGGGTCCAACTAGACCACTAGGTACCTCCAGTAAGCGCCACAGAGCTGCGTGCATGGAGGTGTAAAAAGGGGCGTGGCCTCAGAACACCTGTCTGCAACGCAGCTCCCTGGCGCATACTGGAGATACCTGTTGGGCTAGTTGGCCCTCAGGGACCCTCAGTATTGAAGGGGAATTAATTCCTCAACTTACAACTGGCCGGGGGCGCGTTTGCAGAGTGCTGCAAGGAGGGGGCGTGGCCTCCAGTGCAATGCCGGTCTTATATTTATTTATTTTTAAGAAGGAGGGCTCTGTGGCCCCCTTTCTTTTTCTAATTTATTAGCTCTGGGGACCCCATCCCCCAGGGCCTGCACCCTAATTTTTTTTGTTAAAAAAAATAATTTGGCCCTCCCAAGGCCTTAATCGGCCCCGGGGACCCCAACCCCCAGGTCACGGCCTTTTTAAAAAAAATTTATTCTTTAGGAGGGGGGCTGTGTTGCCCCCCTCCTCAGGCCACTTATGGCCCCGGGGACCCCATCCCCCGGGGCCGGCCTTTGTTTTTTATTTAAAATATATATATATATATATATTTATAGAAACACCTAGGACATGCTGGACAAACCGTATGTACCTATCACCATGACAATTTGCGTGATATTCATTAAAAGGCGACTATGCATACAATGAATCCACGTAGAATGTATTCACACCGCTAGTGAAGTTCTGACATGTCTGACACCCTACCGTGCCTAATCCCGGCGCCCCAGCTGGTGGGTACTCTCCAAGTAGACACCCTTGTCGTTTATTTATACAAACATGGGTAGCTATTGACGGGCACATTTAATACACATGCACACCAAGCCATTCAAAGGGGATTCGACAAAAATTTGACCAAACTATGCAAGAAACCCTCTCACGGTTAATAAAACACACATCCACCGCTGGATGTGTAATACTTTTTATTTTACTCTCTGGAAAGGAGACAAACCTCACTTGAGAGTCACAGCGTGCTCTTGGCTGAGTCCAATGCTGTGTTACACCCACCAGTGCCCGCCGAGTGCCACACACCTCTGTGTTGTATTCCACCAGCTAGTGCGTATGCTATGAAACTCTCTAGCCCATGTGCACTGTAACACCACCCCGTGAATATGTCATGCACACTTACCTTCGCACGGGTTATATTGCCCCATCTAACGTGCCTTCCTCGATGCCTATGTTATAAAGCACAGCGCTATGCCATACATATTACAATCTGGGATCCATATCTTTGTCACAGTGCATATGCAATGTTACACTACCCAGCACATATTTTATATTACAAATTTAGAGACTACTTAGGTTACATAACACTGCCCTGTGCATATTACACTCCAAGGCGCATATCACATAGCAAGCGCTAGTGCCTGTGCTATCTCGCGCTCTCCAATGAATCTGTCATTGCGCACAATGTATTGCATATTATATTTCACGCCCCGGTTCATCTTATATCACACTTTTTGGTGCACAGTTTATACCATATACTATATCTAGTTTTCATTTTCAATTGTGCTCTCAGGACTATGTTCTATATAACACTGCGTCCACCTACCCTTTTCACGGGCATTACATTTTGCGATGGGGGTGGAGGGTCAGGGGATGTTTCTGCCAAGTGAGCCCGGAGTCACAGTCCAAAACGTCCTCTTCTTCCTGAATAAAAGTGAGATTATGCTGCATACTTGTTCATATTTTAAGTAGTTCGCACAGACACACATTTTAAAAACAATAAAGTTCCTAATACCCACCTTCTATGAACAGTTAGCTTGCTGCCCCATCCACCTCCTCCCTATCCTCTGTTGTCTGAATCCATGGACTAGCCTCCTCCCTCCTGCCATGCATGGTCTGATGTGCTGCCACTGCCCTGCATTTAGTATGATGTACCAGTCCACTCATCCTGCCCTCCATTGCCCAATTATATGGCCCATCATTGACCTCCTGCTTAGCCTCTGTGCTTTGCTTGCTGCCCCTATTCTCCTTCCCCCTGCCCTCCGATGTCTTTGTGCATGCCCCTGCTCCATCCTTTTTGACCACCATGTTCCATGGACCTGCCACTCCTATCTACTCTGAGTGTTCTGTTGAGCTGCCACTCCCCTACCACCTGCCTAGCATTGTCAGATGACTGTAACCTGTCCCTGCCACCTCCACCCTGCCTGTCCACATGCCATGCCCCTATCCCCTTCCTCCTGTCCTCCATGGTCCATTTTACTGCCACACCCTTCTGCCCTCCTGCCTGCCCCGCGCGGTCTGTTGTGAGGCCCCTTCCCCTGAACTCTCTTGTCTGTGCCCAGGTACTGACCCTCCCTTCTATCCTCCATGGTCCTTTGTGCATGCCCCTGCACCCTCCTTCTTGCCCATCATAGCCATTGTGCTGCCACTAACCCTCCCGCTTGCCATGCATGGTCTTCTGTGCTGCTATGGCCCCTCCCACCTTCCCTGTGTGGTCAGCTAGCTGCTCCTGACCCCCTCCCACCTTCCCTCCATGGTCTGTGTGTATGTCATCATAGTCTCACTGTTGCTCTCCATGGTGTGTCTTGTTTCTAGTGCCCATCCTGCCTGACCTCCATAGTCATCTTGCTGCTCCTGCCGTGCCCCCTTGCCCCCAGCCCTCTGTTTCCATGTGCAGACCCCTATTCCCTCCCTCCTGGCTTGTCGGTTCCATTGTAATGCCCCTGATCCGTCCCTCCTGCCCTTTATGGTCTGTTATGCTGCAGCTTTCTCTCCTGTCTGTCCATTATGGTCAGCTAGCTACCATTGCCTCTTTCCCCTCTGTTGTCTGTTGTCCATGTGCATGGTCCTGTCCCCTCCCTATTGCTTTCTATGGATTGTTGTGCTGCACGCCCATCCCGCATGCCCTGTGTGGTGTATTGTGCTGCTGCAAACCCTGATGCCTGCCCTGTAGGGTCAGTTTGGTGCACCTCTCAATGTCCCTCCTGTCCTCTGTTATCCAAGTCCATGTCCCTACCCCAATTCCTCCTGCCTACCATGATCCAATGTACCATACTTGCGAACATTTTGAACTTGGTAAGAGGGGGATTTTGAAATAAAACTGGGGGTATTGATTTTCCCCTTTGAGTTACATTGAAAAAGAGAAGATTGTAGACAGGAAACAAATCAAGTAAAGCCCATTTGAGCTTAAAAACATTGGACGTTTCCTGGCTGAAACGGGTCTGTTGGCATGTATGGTTGTATGACCACTGCCTCTTCCTTCTGCCCACAATGGTCTATTATATTGCCACAGCCTCTCTTGCCAGTCCTGTATTGTTGGTTTGTTGCCCCTGCCCCCCTTTCCACTGCCCTCCATAGTCTGTTGTGCTGCCACTGCCCTTCCTGCCTGCCTAGGGTGGTCAAATTGTTGCCTCTACACTCTCCTACCTGCCTTCAATTTTCAGAGTCCGTGCCCCTGGCCTCTGCCTCTCAACAGTATCCCAATGAACAACTAGATTGCTAACATTCTATATTTATTACAAAAGTGTGGAATGCCTGACGTCATCTTGATGTAATCAAAACTGTAATGCCTAGAGCATTTCCCTTAGAAATTACATATATGAGAGGGTCTTATTTGCATCAAAATTATGGCTAGTGCTCTAAAAAACTAAAATGAGGACATATTTTCTGAGTTTTCAAATAGCGACAAAGAACTTTTAAATTATTTGTAATCATAGTTTTTTTATCCAGTTGACCACTTGATTAAATGTTGCATCCAAGGGGAGAGGGTGTGGTATTACTTTCAGAGCTGCAGACTTTGCAACTGGGGAACCAGGTTGGAGTTTCTGCTTCAGCTCGACATTCCGTGATTCTGGTCAAATCACTTAATCTCCCCATGTCTACAACCAAAATGAATTTGATCTTGTGTGATGTAACCAATGTTCATGTAAAGCACTCCAATACCTGACAGGTCTGCACTATATAAAACTGCAAATACACAAAAAATAAGTGTTTTGCACACTTCTGTCATTGGGCTACATTTGGGCTACATCTGGGTGATATTTGGGCTACATTTGGGCTCTTTTGTCTCTGGTGGCCATTTTAGGATATTTATTTGTTATGAAGTTTCCTAATTTCCTCATTTACTGCAGTCTCCTCAGTAGGAAATGCTTTCAGTTTTTTACTTTGATTCCATCAAGAAGGTATTCAGATATGTCACACATTTGCCATAAATTCTGAATGTTAGCACTCTAGTTGCTCATTAGATCACTGTAGTAAAGCTACTGCTCACCACGGAAGTCTGCTGCTAGTATTAGAAGTGCATGTTTCAGTCTGCATATCAGAATTTTTTTAATGAAATAGAAGAGGATTTGAGAAGTCACTCAAAATGTGCCCTAATTTTTCTTTCTTCAGCACTAATCATAATTTCTATGGCAAAATGAACCCCCTCATTGTGTTCCTTTTTAAATTAAATTTTTTAAGTGTTACCAGTTTATTCCAATCAAGATGGCTTCAGGTGTACCATACTTTTGTCATAAGTAAGACAGTAAGCGCTCTAGTTGTTCTTTAGAGCACTCTGGGAAGCTGCAGTAGAATACAAAGGAATCAACTGACAGTCTCTGCCCTTGTTGGATGTACATGTTTTACTGAGAATGTCAGACTTCATTCTTACATGACTGAGAAAGATAATGTGAATTTACAGAAAATATGCTCTTAGTTTAGCTTATAGATCACCTTCCAAACCTCTGTGGGAAAAGTATGAGAAAAAAGTTTTCTCTCAAACATGGTTCGTGATATCACAGCATTTACATGGTAAAATCACCTTAGAACACACCACAATTCCTAAAATGAGTATGGTACCATCAACAAATGATTTATAATGTAACTAAAGTCTTAAAACCTTCTATTAACTGCAATGCTTTTTAATGAGGTGCTATCATGTATATTGGTCCCAAGATGGCTGCCAACACTTCTTGGATGAAGTACTGACAGCCAATCAGATCTCACGATGAGATGTGTGGTTAGGCTCCGCCCAGATATGTATGTGATTTTACTTTTGATTTTCTCAGGAACTACTGAACAGATTGACACCATATATGCAAAAGGCACATGCCTGACCTGAGGACTACCTCTTTGCCAAATTTCAAGTAATTCTGTTCAGCCGTTCGGGCTGTACCTTGGACTAAAGGTCCTTATGGAAAATTGCATGGGGAAAATGCGTTTTGGGACCCCCCTTTTTTCTCAGCCCCCGCTTGACGAATCCCCCCGAGACTTTCAGGGTAGGAGCGGAGCGCAGCGCCCCACCTATTTTTAAAATTTCGCGAGGATTCGTCAACCGGTGCCAAAGTTATTCCAAATAGAATGTTGCGGATTTCCTATGGAAACATGGTCCTAACTATAACTATGTACTGGCGACCGCCAGTTGATAATATATATATATATATATAACCTACTGGCGGTCGCCAGTAGGTAGTTATAGTTAGGACCTTGTTTCTATTCAAAAAGCGTTTTTTCTTTTCCCAATAACTTTTCAAAACTTATGGCCCGCTCCAGTCAGCTCCTATCTTGAAAGTTTCGGGGGTCCCAAAACGCATTTTCTCCATGTTAATTCCCATAGGAAATTTTAGACACGACTACAGCCCGAACTGCTGAACGGAATTAACCCAAATTTGGCAAGAAGGTAGCCCTTGGTTCAGAAAGAGACCTTTTATTTTAAATCGTATGAATCTTTTCAGTAGTTGCTGAGAAATTTGAAAAATAAGAGTCAAAAAATCAATTTCCCACAGGAAACTTTATGCAAGGCTACAGCAGAAACTACTGAACGGATTTACTGAAAGTTTGGCAAAAAGGTACTGCTTGGCTCAGAAAGTGACCTTTTTAAAAATGGTGTAAATCCGTTCAGTAGTTGCTGAGAAAATCCAAAATAAAAGTTTTGATATTTAGAGGCGCGGAGGATCCTCGCACCCTCTCGATCACGAGCTGCATTCTAATTGGCTGTCAACACTTCAAACCAGGAAGTGTTGGCAGCCATCTTGTGCCTCAGTAGAACCGAGGCACAAGAAAGCAGTAAAACAAACGCGAAAAACAAGAAAAGGGGGCAGGGTAGAAACACCCTGACCCCCTAGGCCTGCTTAGGGGGTCCCACAAGGCCCCCCAAGGCCAAAAAAAGCATTTTTTTTTTTTACATCGCGAGATGCGCGGAGGATCCGCGGATCCGGCCGCGAAAATAAAAAAAATGAAGCGCGGGCTCACAGCCCCCCCTGCAGACCAGGGGACCGCCACCTTCCAGGGCTTGTATTTTAAATGGGTGGGGCCTGAGGTGACATGTGTGGGGAATTAATTCCTCTTCAATCCTGAGGGTCCCTGGGGGCCAACTAGCCCAACAGGTACCTCCAGCAAGCGCCACAGAGCTGCGTTGCAGAGTGGTGTAAAAAGGGGCGTGGCCTCTGAACACCTCTCTGCAACGCAGCTCCCTGGCACATACTGGAGGTACCTGGTGGGTTAGTTGGCCCCCAGTGACCCTCAGGATTGAAGAGGAATTAATTCCCCAACTTAAAACGCGCCACAGGGCGTGTTTGCACACATGTCACCTCAGGCCCCACCCCATTCCTTCACCACTGTGGAAACGCACCCCCTGGCGAGTTGTAAGTTGGGGAATTAATTCCCCTTGAATACTGAGGGTCCCTGGGGGCCAACTAACCCACCAGGTACCTCCAGTATGTGCCAGGGAGCTGCGTTGCAGAGAGGTGTTCAGAGGCCACGCCCCTTTTTACACCTCTCTGCAACACAGCTCTGTGGCGCTTACTGGAGGTACCTTGTGGGATATTTGGACTCCAGGGACTCTCAGGATTCAAGGGTACTTTATCCCCAACTCAAAACGCACCACAGGTGCGTTTGCACAGTGGTGAAGGGAGGGGGCAGGGCCAGAGGTGACATGTGTGCAAACACACCCTGTGGCACGTTTTAAGTTGGGGAATTAATTCCTCTTCAATCCTGAGGGTCCCTGGGGGCCAACTAGCCCACCACTTACCTCCAGTAAGCGCCACTGCGCTGCGTTGCAGAGAGGTAGCCCAGGCCATGCCCCTTTTTACACCACTCTGCAGCACAGCTCTGTGGCGCTTACTAGAGGTAAGTGGTTGGCTAGTTGGGCCCCGGCGACCCCCAGAACTCAAGGGGACTTACCCCCCAATTTACAATGCACCAGGGGGTGCGTTTGCGCAGTGGTGCCGGGAGGGGCGTGGCCTGATGTCACCAGTGTGGAAACGCGCCCTGTGGCGCATTTTAAGTTGTGGAATTAAGTCCCCTTGAATCCTGAGGTTCCCTGGGGGCCAACTAACCCATCAGGTAGGTCTAGTAAGTGCCACAGAGTTGCATTGCAGAGAGGTGTAAAAAGGGGCTTTGCCTGGCCCACCTCTCTGCAACGTAGCTCCCTGGCGCATACTGGAGGTACCTGGTGGGCTAGTTGGACCACAGGGACCCTCAGGATTCAAGGGGACTTTATCCCCCAACTTAGAACGGCCACAGGGCGCGTTTGCACACATGTCACCTCAGGCCCCCCTCCCTTCACCAGTGTGCAAACGCGCCCCATGGCGCATTTTAAGAGGTAGTTTTAATCCCCCTGACCTAATATATACCAGAGTCTTACAGAGGAGGTCATGCTAATCACAGGGGTACCCCAACGCATAGTTTTCCCTAGTGTATGTAGGTGTTTTCACTGTACTCTAAGTGTCTTTTAGCATAGCACTGGTTCTAGGCCTTGTTAGTCAGAGTCAGTTACCACCAGTACCTGTCTGAAAAAGTTGTGGGCACAGGAGGACTTTCTGCTCCTCAGTTGGTTCTTTCTGCACATCTCTTCTTCTTCCTGCACTTTTCTTCACCTTTGTGGACTGCATGTCTTTTTTTTCTTTCCGTGTGTTGTTTCTTCTTTTATTACATGTCCTACCTATGTAGGCATAGTTAGAAACTAGCATTTAAAAAACCTTTGAAATTGACTGAAAAAACCATAGATTTCAGGCACGTTATAGTTAGAAATTAGCATTTAAAAAACCTTAGAAATTCCCGGAAAAAAACATAGGTTTTAAGGAAAGTTATAGTTAGTTGGACATTTCACTCATACAAAACCGTAGAAATTCCCCCGTTATAGTTAGTTCAGCTAACTATAATTTGCGCCCCCGCAATGCACTGCTGATGACGTCACATATTACATCACTCATGACATGGTCAGTGACATCACTGATGACATCACTGATGCCATCACTGATGACCTCATCCAGTGACTGTGTGTTTCTGTAAAGTTTAAATATGTTTAATATATATAGGGAAAGGCGTATTGAAGAATGAGTGGGTGTATAAGTGTCTGAATACATGATTTAGTAGGTACGTGACTGGCTCTATAAGTGAGTGATTAAACTTATCTTACTGAATGCATGGATTAGTGAGTAAACTGTGGGAATGTCTGTATCCGTCTGTCTGTTGGTGTGTAAGCAGCTGCATGGGTTTGCGAGTAGCTACATGAGTGTCTATTTAGGTTATTGATTGGTTGTCTGAGTATCTGTATGGGTGCCTGAGTGTTTGTGTGGGTGGAGTGTGTGTGACTCTGTACATAGATGTGTGCGTGGGTGATTCACTGGGTGCATGGTTTCAAGAGTGCATCTGTGATGGACTGTATGGGTGGGTGAGTGTGTGTATGGGTGTGTTAGTGAGTGAATGTATATCTCAGTTGTATATGTGTGAGTAGCTACATATGTGAGAGGCAGTATATATGTGTTGGAGGATATAAATGGCTATATGTGAGAGTGTGTGATTGCGAGAGTGGCTGTATGGATGAGTCTGTGCTTGTATTAGTGATTGTATAAGAGCGTAAGTATGTGCTAGTATTTGTATGAGTAAGTGAGCTGGTGTGTGTATAACTGTATAGGTGAGTAAATGGCAGTGTGATTAATTATTTGCATGACTGAATAGGTGTGTGAGTACCTCTATGGATGAGTGGCAGTGTGTGAGTGTCTATATAGGTGTATGAGTGCATATGATAGTACTATAGTAAGTGACCATAAGTATGAGTGACTGTACGGGTGAGTGAGTGGATGTGTGTGTAAACCTAAGAATCAGTGAGTGGGTATGTAGTTATTGGTGTTGGAGTGTCTATGGTTTTGAGAATGGCAGTCTGTAATTTAAAGTGGGTGTATCAAAGGTTATATTAGGGTATGAGAAGATGCATCAAATTATCACATGGATGATGTCATCAGTGAAGAAAAGATTTAGGGAGCCTTCATATGTTCCACCTCATTCGTGCCGAAACACATGAAAATAGTACATATCTCACTAAATGTGCACTGGCTTTACCCACCTGGAAGTGTGTGCAGGAGCAGTTCATGAGATAGTTTGCCTGTATTATATTATCCCAAGATGTGTTAAAAATCTTTTTTTTAGATATTTTATTATCAAAAATAACCAGCAGTACAGCATTACGATATATCATACTTCTGATACTGTTTGAATGAGAGTGTAGTGCTCAGGAATACCTAGAACAACTATAAGGTCAAAGTGTATCCAACAATAGAAGTGACAGGCAGAAATCTCAACCGCTTGTGTATCTAATATAACATTGTCCAAGTAATACAATACAAACGTTGGTAGAAAGCAGAAGTGATTGTAACAGTGATAAAAAAGAGGTCTGGGAAGCTAAGGGAAATGGTTTAAGACTCTGATGGGGGAAATTAATTTGTCACCTTAATCAGCATCATGGTGCCGGGGCGAGCCTGCTGTCACGGAGTTTATCAGGGAGTACCCTCATCTACTTTAAGGAAGGAAGACCATATGCTGTTAAAATGTTCCATATTATACTGAGGCTGATATATGATCCATTTATACATTTCAACCAGCCACTCATTGTAAGTTGGTAGTTGTGGTGATCTCCAGTGTTGTAAGATGCAGAGTTTGGTCGTAGGTATGGCTGTTGTCAACAATCTATGCTTACGACCTGTGAGATCTGCAATATTGTCCATATCATTTAGCAAGACAGGTAGATTAAGGGTGCGGCTGAACGTGGATACAATTCAGAACCATAGTCAGAATATATAGGAACAATCATAAAGGATGTGAGTTGTGTCCCAGTCTGGTTGGATAAATCCGCAACAGTGGGAGTGGTGTAGGAGATCTGAGGCTGCTAGTATCAGTCCTGGGTCATCTTAGAAAGACAGAACTTAATTCTGGGTTCACAAGCCCCCGTCCAACTCTTCTATTAGTACTTTCCAGTCCTGATCTGTATACTCCACTTGTAGTCTTCTCTGCCATTTAGCATGTAAGAGAGCCAGGAGGGGTTATGAATTCAGATGTTGGATTTACACATTATAAAAGCTTGACATAATCCCTTTACATGATCCCCAATTTTTCAAATACTGTAAAATAGTAGAAACCAGGAGGTCCGATTGTCAGGCTCGGAGGATGCAATAAACAATACCTTAGTTGCGTATATCTCCATTTTTGAGACTGGTGTAAATGGAACTCCTCCCTGAAGGTATCAAATGTTTTCAAATCTGCTATTAGTAGATCATCTAGGGTCACAATTCCGGCTGCTTTCCACTTACCCCAAGGGACGGGTCTCCCATCCACATGAATGGCTGTGTTGTTCCAAAGGGGTGCATGGAGGTGTAATCAGGCATAACCTTGCAAAGATTAGGGAAATGATTCCAAACTCTCACCACATTCTGGTGATAGGGTTGTGCGTTACCACGGGGGGGGGGTTATTTATAAAAGAGGCCTGGAGCTGGGTCACAGCGAGCAATATCACTCTCTAAGTAAACCTAAAAGGGGTGGGAGTCCGCCTTCATAAACCACATGTAAGACAGTTGTACGAAGTGCATTGCTGTGTAGCAGTGTTCAATGCAGGGGAGCCCCAGCCCCCACTCCTCCTGTGGCCAATCAATTTGTAGATTTTCAGTCACGTTCTCATGTTGCACCAAATGAAGGATTTAATGCCTTTGCATGTGGATCATTGGAATGGAGTTCTGGCTAGAATGGGTGGTATTCACAGGACATAGGTATAGTGTGGTGGTCTTACAATCCTTTACAAATTTGAGGAGACAGATGAGACTCGATATTAAATGATACCTCTCTTGACACAGTAATGCAATGATGGCTCGTCACAGAGGGTAAACCACTTCTTGATAACTCTCAGACATATTTAAGAAGTCCTTGAACTCAGTCCAATGAAAAAGAAAACTATGGTATTTCATTAACTAAAAAGTTTGATTTAGGAAACAGTTGAACTAGTAGCATGATTGCATAGCTTGATTAGTGGTCCAAAATAGGAACAGCATTTAACCACAAATGGGGTCTCTCAATATCGGCAGGAATAACCCACACATTATTAGAGATACAGAGGGCGAGAATAGCAGGTGAATCTAACCTTTACAATGAAGATTTATTAGATACATTCTAGAAAATTGCCCAAACGGTGGATTTTACAGCATATCTTTCAAATATATCTGACATATAGCTATACGTTTTGTAAACACACCCAAAGATAAGCTTCTGCAACACTTCAGTGTTGTAAGGCTAGTCACAGCAATTCACAGTATACTTCTCCGCACTGAAATGCCCAACAGGAAAGTCTAATGACTGCCACCAGGTCCCAGCATTCAAGAATAGTTGTGGGTCAGAAAAAAGCTATCATAAATCACCCGGATTACTGTTTCTTATAGTGATGATTTAACCTCCTACGTGCTAGTAACACTTGTTCATTTCGACAGTTTCGCATTGAACATAAAAAACCTTATTGCAACCACATTGTAATCATTTCTTATTGTTTTGCATAAGATGGTAATTGTTAGTGTGCCTTGCTGGAGTTTTGTACATATCACTTGCAACAAAAAAGCAAACGACAATGTGTATTTGTGTTTCAGCAAATAAATGAAATACATTAATTTTCCTGCAAATGACACCAACAGTTTCAAACTCACCTAACTTCTGAAATTTACCAAGCCGATAGAGATGGAAAAAACACATATTCACAAGTACAGCTTGGGCTTTTGGAACAGATGAATAGTTTGACAGTTTCCTGAAGCTTCCAATTAGTTCGCCAAAACAGCAATTCCCCATCAATCTCTTTTTAAAAAGACAAATACTTGTTTCCCAGACACTACACATTATGAAAGTACTTGAGTTCCCTAGTTTGTCTGAAACGTGTCATAACAAGATCCTGTTTCTGAGTCTAGCTTCTAGTTTAAATGTAGCTTAGAGACTGCTTTTCAATTTAAAAAAAAAAAGAAAACAAATTCAAAATATATACATACATAGATAAATAGAGGGGCTTTGAGTCCGGCCTCTTCATCATTGGTTTGTTGACCTGCCCTCCACATTTTGATTCCACTCACCACAGCATAGCATGAGGCAATAGTCATTCCACTCTAACCATAGTCTCTCTTGCACTGTGTGTGAAGGCATTTTGCCTGTCACATGTGCACCTCCACTTACCAAGATGAGCCCTTCATTGCTAGGGCTGATACGGAAATAATTTGAAAGGTCAATGTATTTTTGTCTTTATATTTTTTATCCTTTAGATAATATTTTCATTTACCCATGTGTGTGTAAAGTATGTTTTCATTTTACAGTAATTCTAAATAATTTTCTTTGCACCAGTAAGAATCATAGTTTCCTGTGATGTGAATTAGAACTAAAAGGGCGTGGGTACCTGTTCTAAATACACATACCTTCTAGAAACCACCCATACTGTTCTAATAAAATGACATGCAATGATTAATTTCATTCTAAATTTAGAATTTTTTTTAAGCACCTGGTTGCCATGTTTGGGCAGTGGCAGGTTTTTTTTTTCTTCTTTTATGTTGTTGCATATTCGTGCAATAAAAAAGTCCCCCATCGTACCAGTTTGCAAACTCAAGACCTATTGCTTTTCCAATGTTTGTTCATTACCATGTCACAACCATTTTCTCACTTTTTCGGGTTAAAGGAATATAAAACACTTATCCTACTGATGTAAACACTGTAGTTGACAAAACAATACATAATGCATTAATCAATCTTAGAGGAGGTTTGGTAAAGACAAAATAGATATGTCTGTGTTCAGCTCAACAAAATGTATTTTGGATGTTAAAATACTCACAGTAGCTGACATGCAAACAAAGATATTTATAAAATGCAGTAACATTTTGAGCCTTGCTATATAAAGTGTGATCTCATACAGGCATAGCTTTCTATAGATATATCCAACCACCTTGAATGCTGCCTGCCATCCTGTACTCAACACTATGAGTCCTATCACATTCAATGATTTATGTGAGCCCCCGATAAAGAGCTTCTACCTCGAAATGCATTGAGGCATTTTTTAAGCTTCATATTGGACAAACATCAGCTTGCACATGGAATCATTACATATAATAAAAAGCTGCATTAGGAACACGTGGAACGTAGTCCTCAATTAATTAATGCATGATAGACATTCGGCATCATTGCGAGGCACCTGCTCCTCTGTGGGAGAGATGACTCGAACTCTGCTCTAGGGTCACATCCTAGTCCGGGGATGAAGAGACATTGTCTTGTCAGTGCACACAATAAGAATACATTTCTGATAAATGTTTCTGGTCATTAAGGGATGTGCAACCGAAAGAGATCGAGATCTTTAGTCTTCTGAAGAATGACGCATTATTGTGTTGTTTGGGAAAGGCCATTTTCCAAATGTTATGAATAGAGAATCAAGATTTCATTAAAGACACAGAGGCTAACATTATGCATTAATCTTATAATTGCCACTCCTGCAGCACCTTTCAATTATTTACAAACAATAGAACTTCGAACTAGAACATCATAGTCCATAAACATTCCCATCATAGAACACTCTTCCTCTTTTAAATGCGGTGAACTCTTCTTCTTTGTCCTCATATTCATCTCTCCTCTGTGAACAGACACAATTCAGCTCCTATTCTTCCCCACCCTTCTTTCTTGTGCATCTGAGAACAGCAAACAAGTTATCAGCATCTACCTATCACTATGTATGTAATACCTGCAGATTTAAAATTTGTTATTTTTAAAATATTCTTCACATGCTTCGTTTTTCCCTCAATTTTCTTCACTTTTAAAAAACTTCATATTTTTTTTAATAAGGGAAGTGGTAGGTGCGTTAATGTTAGCCTCCATGTGTTTAATTAAATATTAATTCTCTATTCAGAACATTTGGAGAATCACATTTCACTTTAAGACGAGAGGCTACCATTATGCATGTTGATAACCCTCCAACACCATATTTTCCATTTGCTTTACTTGTAATGCTTTGCAAAAGTACTCACATTTGACCAATCATCTGTTTTCAGAATTTTCTCCAATCTTCCACCATATAAAAAGCTTTACTTGCCATTGCAACTCTTAATAAATGTGCTGTATATTTTTTCAGATCTATCCCTGCTTGTCCCATTACCCATTCATTCCATCTGGCAATAGTAGCATTACTCAGAGCCCTTACGGTTTAACATAAGATATCAACAATCGACTCTCCCCATCTCCTCTGTACACCATCTTTCTGTTCTCCTATCCAGTCAAGCATTCCATTGCACATAACTCCTGAAATTCAGGGAAACTCCGATAAAAGACTGACTCAGATACATATTTCAAAATACACTCCATCTGGACTATAAACGCTGTTACTCAGCTCCAATGCTTTACCATCTGATACCCTTCTACAAGATATCAAACATAAGAAAGTTACCATTACTGAAAGTTTTTCCAATCCAAATATATATGTACTGACCAGAACTGAATTAAGATAATATAACATTCACGTCCAATAAAACATCATACCTTCCTCTAGGAGGTCTTATAAACCTCAATTATAACTCTACATACCATAGTATCTCTTCCCACTGATGTTCCATCCACTTGAATATATCCAGCTGAAATTGATGACCTATAACAATTCATTGTTCTGTACCTCAAGCCTTTTTCAAATTTCTGTGCCAGAAAATTACACCACAAAACAGGGAAAGACACCCTAAAATGCCAAAAGGGACAGAGTAGATATATATTTGAAAAAAGAGGTTACCTTTTGTGCAACCGTCTTAAGTTGACTGTGGGTTTACTTATCAAGAGAAACTAAACATGCACTAATGTGTCTATTTAAGACGTTTGCACAAAAGGGAACCCCTTTTTTCATATTAACCACCTGTACAATAGGAATCTCCATGGGATCCAAACTCCTCTCCATGCACCAACAAGCCCATATTTTCCATACCTTTTATATCTCCTTCTTCATCCTGGTGCTGAAGACTCCTCGAGCAGTTCAACAGCCCTGTTCAAAGGTCACTTGAAACATTCAGATCTTCTGGCACTTTCCATACAAGAAGGTTCAACACCTTTGTTAGGTTCACTGACCTTGATAGTAAACCACTTTCCTACCCACACAGCTCTGCCTGGTAGTTGCTGCCCCTGACCCTTGCAGGTCTGTGTGTTCATGGCCCTCCTCCACACACAGGCATTAGCCTGTGCTGCTTCTCTGCTGTCTGGCTCTCTGCTTTCTGTCTTTTTCTCCTCTGATTTCTTTTTCACCTTCATTTCATCTTTTTGGCTTTTTTGACAACTTCTTTCACTTTCTCTCACTTTTTTCACATTTTCTCTTTTTGTGCCTTTTTTCTCTCCATGGCCCTGCCGTTGCTCATCCCCCATGGCGCCTCTCCAGCGCCGCTTTCCCACCTCCCGTTTTCCCACCTCCTAGCTGTCCAGCCCTCCCTCTCACACTACTTAAAGGCAAGCCCGTCTGTGCTCATCCAAGCCTGGACTGCCCCCAGCACTACAGACCATCCACAGCTATGGCGCTAGCACCCTCCACGCCCTCAACAATGGACGCCACTCCGCCTGCCAACTCGCATTGCCAAACTACACCCAGGGCTCTTTCTCCTGCCACAACTGCACCTTCGCTGGCCTCCGCACACAACATCCACCGATGGCACGACCCTCAAGAACTGAACCAGACCACCTCAGATGCATCCTACTCAACACCTGCTCCCTCAAAAGACACGCCATGGAGATCTGAGACCTGCTTAACTCCATCTGCCCGACATAACCTTCTTCACAGAAACCTGGATGAACCCCAGCTCAGCCCTGGACATCGCAACGGCCATCCCTGATGGATACAAAATCATTCACAAGGACCGGGTCAACTGGCTGGGAGGAGGCATTGTCATCGTACACAAAGACACCCTCCACCTCACAACCAGCTCCGACGACCACTCACCAGACATGGAGCACCTCCACTTCCAGATCCATACCAACCCGAATGCAACCCTCTGCGGCACCCTTGTCTACAGACTTCCCAGACCCCGTCCCAGATTCAGCGAAGCCATAACTAACTTCATCGTTCATCACGCTCTCGTCTCAATGGACTGCATCCTCCTCAGTTTCCACCTCAACATCCTCAAAGACCCCAACACGTCATCCCTACTGGAAAACCTCACCACAATTGGACTCAACCGGTCACAATGCTAACCCACTTAGAAGGACACATGCTCGGCCCTATCTTCTCTGCTGCAACAACATCTCTGACAGCCACACCTCCGGGCTACACTGGACCAACCACTACTCCGTCCACTTCTCCTTTACCAAACCCACCGTATACCACCATGCCCACCGGAATCCTCGCAGAAGCTGGAACAAGGTCAATGAAGACCAGCTCACAACCTCCCTCAGCAAGACCCTACCACAGACATCCACGGATGCCAGCACCTCAGCACACAACCTCCACCACTGGATCTCCTACTGCGCCAGCACACTGCCCCCCCCCTCATGAAACCCTCAGGCAAGCAGCCCTCCAAGAATGCTGTCTGGTTCTCCTCCTCCCTCAAAGAGTCCAGGCACACCTGCAGTTGCAAGATCACGGCAGACGATGCGACCATCAAATCCGCCGTCACCACACACTACTGCCTCATCAGAACAATAAAGAAAGCAGCCATCGAGGAACACATCAACGCCAATGCACACAACAGCCATGAACTCTTCACTGTGGTCAAAGAATTTGCTAAACCCAGCACAGAGAGAGCAGACATCCCCCCAGTCTCAAGACCTCTGCGACAACCTCACCATCTTCTTCCACTGCGAGATCAAGGAGATCTATGACAGCTTCGCAACCCAAGACTCACCCACCCAAACCGCAAACACCACTCCCAATGGCTCCAGCCCCCAGCAGACCTTGACCAACTGGACTACCCTCACCTCTGGCGACACCCTCAGGATCCTGAAGAACATCCTCTCAGGAGCATCCTCAGATCCCTGCCTCACCACATCTTCAACAGATTCGGCACCTCCATCGCACCCAAACTCTGCCACACCATCAACTGTTCCATTGAGTCTGCAACCTTCCTGGAAGACTGGAAGCATGCAGCGAGCAACCCCCTGCTGAAGAAACCTACTGCAGACCCGACGGACCTCAAGAACTACAGACCCATCTCTCTGCTCCCCTTCTCAGCTAAAGTCATTGAGAAAGCATTCAACGCCCAACTCTCTGAGTTCATTGAAATGAACAACATCCTGGACCTCTCCCAATCGGGCTTCAGAAGCAACCACAGCACTGAGACTGCTCTCCTCACCGCTACAGACGACATCTACACCCTCCTTGACCAAGGCGAGACTGCTACCCTCATCCTCCTGGACCTCTCATTCACCTTAGACACCGTCTCCCACCACACCATCTGCGGAAGACTCCACAACGCCGGCAGTTGCAGCAAAGCCCTAGAATGTATCCGCTCCTTCCTCCCCGGCTGAATGCAGAAAGTCAGACTTCCACTGTTCAACTCAGAACTCAAAGAGATCAGCTGCAGAGTGCCTAATCTGCCCGAGCCCATGTTCTTCAACATCTCATGGCACTGCTTGCAGCTATCATCAGAAGCCAAGGACTCAACATTGTCTCCTATGCCAACGACACCCATCTGATTCTCTCTCTTACAGACAAACCCACAGCCCCCAAGAGCAACTTCCACAATGGGATGAAGGCAGTTATCCCCTGGATGCAGGACAGCTGCCTCAAGCTTAACTCAGACTAGACCGAAGTGCTCATACGGGATGCCCCCTCTGCCTTGGACAACTATTGGTGGCCCGCAGCACTAGGCATCCCCCTCACACCCACGGACTATGCGCAAAACCTCGGCATTAGCCTGAACTCCTCACTTTCAGCGAATCACCAAATCAACTCTGTTTCGTCCTCCTACTTCAATACTCTCCACCTCCTTCATAAAATCTTCGGTGGATCCCCACCGAATCAAGGAAAATGGTCACCCATGCGCTCGTCAGTAGCCCTGGGCATTGTGGGCATAGCAGGGCTACACGGAGGGCCACGGAGTTGAGCACAAACTCCGCTCCGCCAACATTCTCCACCCTCCTATTAAAAATTGATTATAAATGATGTAAAAGTACAGAAAAACCACTTACCTGGACTGCGGGCTGCCCCCCTCATCTTCCTTGCCATCTCTGCGAAAACTGCACATGCACACTGTGCATTTCTCACAAGCAATGTGCATGTGTGGGCGTGCGCGCATGCGCAGTTTTCGCAGAGACGGCGAGAAAGAGGAGGAGGGCAGCCCAGGGACGCCGCAGTCCAGGTAAGTTGTTTTTCTTTAATTTTATGTCATTTATAATTATTTGTTAATAGGGGGGTGGAGGCGGGTGCTGGCCAACTCCGCTCCATTGTGGAGTGTGCGGAGATTTGCCTTCTCTGCGTTCTCCGCGGAATGTGGAGGAGGCAAATCTCTGCACATTCCGCAGGCGGGGCAGAGGTCTCCGCCTGGGCTTACTCGTCAGCAACAGACTCGACTACGGCAATGCACTCTATGACGGCACCACCCACAAACAAAACAAAAAATGCAGACCATACAGAATGCTTCCACCAGACTCATCCTGAACATCCCATGCCACAACCACATCACTGGTCACCTGAGAGACCTTCCCTGGCTAACTGTCAACAAACGAATCACCTTCAAGCTTCTCATGCATGGCAACAAAGCCCTCCACAATGCTGGACCTGCATACCTCAACCACCACCTCTCCTTCTACACTCCCACCAGACTTATCTGCTCCACCCAGCTGGCCCTGGCCACCATCCCACGGATCTGCAAAACCACAGCTGGAAGAAGATCCTTCTCCTACCTTGCTGCAAAGACCTGGAGTTCCCTGCCTCTGCACCTCAGGCAATCACCATCACTGCTGCCATTCAGGAAGGACCTCAAGACCTGGCTCTTCGACTGATCCACAGACCACCCCCCGCCCACTCAGCGCCTTGAGACCCTCATGGGTGAGAAGTCACGCTCCATAAGATCCCTGATTGACTGAACACCCTGTTGTGTACCAAAGAATGTTCTTCTCTTTCTACGTTGATCAGCAAACCTTCTGTTGCTGGAATCATAAAGTTATTTTGCATGCCAATTCTATACCTGAGACACCTGAGACACCCAAAACGGTGTCACCAACACTAACTGGCCTTTTCATGTTCTCACTTTCAAAAGAACCCTCTGAACCATTACAAATGTAGGAGAGGCACAGGCTCTCACCCCGTCCAAATCTGCTGGAATGTTTCCACTGCAGATGCCCCTGAATCTGGTATCCAACAGAAATATTTATCTAATTGGAATGTCTGTCTGCTCGCAAAAAGATCCACTTCCAGAGAATCCAAATTTTTTTCTATTGTCCTATTGTCATGGAATACCACTGGTTCAGCTTCCAATCGCTGTAATCCCTTATGTTCTGTGAATTCCAAATATAATTATAATAATATTGGAACACCTAAAGCGCAATAGTTACTTTGAAAGAAGTGTCCTAGAACTGCATTGTGAGAAACTCCCATAGTAGGTTCACAGAAGGCTAGGGCGAACTAACAGCCTATCAAAAAAAACATGTTTTTCGAAGTTTCTGGAACAGAGCCCATGTCTCTGATTGCCTAAGATGGAGAGGAAGAGAGTCCCATAACTTGGGTGCCAATATACTAAAGGGGCTTCCCCCAATGTGGACCTAACATCTGGGAATTTGAGCCAACAAGGAGGCCTGGAGACACCTCGCAGGACAATAAGACCAAATAAGTGGGTGCAAGGAGCTGGCCCCTGTCTTCCTAAAGGCTAGGTAGCAATAGCAGAGACCCTTAAAGGAAAGGCGTTTCTTGATCAGGAACAGAGCAGTTTGCTCAGAGCAAAACACATAGAGGTCTACTTAGAGAGATTTAACAAAAGCCGTGCCGCGGAACTCTGCACACGCTGGAGTCTCAGCTGCTGACAATGTGAGATTGCCAGGTAAAGGATATTACAATAATCCAACCAGAAGATCGCAAGTGCCTAAATAACCTTTTTTTTTAGCAGATTCAGGCAGAAGGTGAATGATGTTCCTCAGGGATTTTAAAATCCCAAGGCATTTGCCTGCCAAGGCCGTGATTTGACTGCCAAAAGGTAAGGTTTTTCTCAAACCAAATGCCTAGGTTTTTAACCCTAGGCTTTGGTGATGGAAGGGGGCCTACGGTAGCTGGGGGCCTACGGTAGCTGGCTGCCAATTGGGAGACCAAATTGGCAGCTGCTTGCCCAAAATAAGGACCGCAGACTTGCCCCGTTTAGCTTTAGCCAGTTGAGGTTCATCCATTGGGCTACCTCTGACAAACAGGCTCTCCAAGAAACCGCCATGCAAGCAGAATTCTGTGTTAAGGTGACAATCAGTTGCGTATCATCGGCATACGATATGATGTCAAACCTGTGACGTGAGATAATATCAACCAAAGAGCGCAGATAAACATTGAAAAGGGTAGAACTCAACGAGGAGCCCTACGGCAACCCCTCCTGTAGTGACAGAACCCGAGAGCGAAGGAGTTTGAGTACGACCTCTGCAAGAAGGATGCAAGCCACTGCAGTGCCTTGTGGCCGACACCACAGTTCTACAACTTCTCAAGAAGGAGGCTGTGGGATATGGTGTCGAAAGCTGCACTCAGGTCCAATAGCAATGCTTTAGTGTCACCCTGATCCAGAATCTGACTCCGAAGTGAGAAGGAGAGCTGACTCGGTGCTATAACAGGTACAAAAGCCCAATTGAGTTCTATGTATTAGGTTCTTAGCTTCAAAGAAAACTGAGAGCTGTTGATTCACATATTTTTCTGCCACTTTCGAGAGACAAAGAAGCAACAAGATTGGCCTATAATTCTCAGCTTTAATGGGATCAAGAGAAGGCTTTTTCAACAGCGGCACCACAGATGTGTCCTTCCACTTTGATGGAACTTGAACTGTAGCAAAATAATTATTGATAAGCAGTCTAAGCACTGGAAGGAGCTCCTCCATTCTTCACTCCAAAATAGCAGTGGCGGCCGGGTCAGAAGGAGATCCAGATTTAACAGATAGAAAAAGAGATTGTAACTCGTCAAGGTCCAAAGGTTTAAACTGTAATAGTCTTTCATGGTCTGTAGATGGCTCGAACCATACCTTAAGACATGGAGCATTTCTGATGGTCTCTGGAAAGAAGGAATAAATGGATGCTACTTTATGCAA
Source organism: Triturus cristatus (assembly GCF_964204655.1). Taxonomy (NCBI): domain Eukaryota; kingdom Metazoa; phylum Chordata; class Amphibia; order Caudata; family Salamandridae; genus Triturus; species Triturus cristatus. The sequence goes on along the minus strand of NC_140587.1, from coordinate 543,765,949 downwards.
GAAGAAATTGGCAAGGGCATTAACATCTGTGTTTCGAAATAGGAATAAGTGAGAAGACCCTGTCCTGTTTGATCTTTCAAAATCTCACCAAAGCTTCTCAAAGCATATAATCCTGCTGTTAATTCCAATTTATGTGCTTCATGCTCTCCTTTTCTATCCATATTACACCTGTCGGTTGCTCTCCTAATCGTGCCCCCCATTCTCTCAAGCTGGCATCTGTTTTCAAAACAAAGTCCGGGACACATCCAAAAATGGCCCAACCCTTCCATGCTTCCATATTGTGTAACCACCAATTCAACTCCACCCTCGCTTCCTGATTCAGCACTACACTGTCTCCATACCTTCCACAAAGCATCTCCTTTTATTCTCTGTAATTCACGATAATGCAGAACACCTGGGGAAATTGCCTGGTTTGAAGATGATAACAATCCTACCATCTGAATTAAATCTCTTAATGACAACATGTCCTGCCTCAAAACATGCAATATTTCCTTCAGTATCATTTTCACTTTTACACTGCTAAGCCAATTGAAAGTACCCTTCTACTGGCCCTTCCAAAAACACCTCCGAAAACCTCTCTCATGTTTACCTGTGCCTTAGCCAAGGCAGTAAATGTAGAAACAAACTTTCCTAAACTCTTAAGTAAGCCTTCCCCAAGTAATAAACCCTTTGCAGTTTCGCTTGGTTCTTTCTCAGCCCTATCTCCCAGTATAGAACTAATCTTCATCAAAATGGCTTTCCTTCTTTCTGCCATTAAATCTGCATTTGCATTCCCCAATAAAATAATCGCTCTCTGACTGTCAACTCATTGACATGAGCCTCCTCTGCCATGTCAAAGATCATTGCTATATGACATAAAACATCCAGTGCCTTGTCTTGGCACTGTTTTAAAGTTCTTTCCAGACCTTTGCGTGGGTCTCTACCCAATGGAAATAAAAAACAAATCATTTCTGGATCCAAATGTTGGTGTGCAACAAACCTTCTCCTCTATTACAGACCTAAAGCACTCAGCTCTCGGAACTCATCTCACTTCCTCATCTAAGGGTTTTCTCACCCACACCATAATAAACTTGCTCACGTGTTCTATTGGCCACCAGTCGCCACTCCTTGGGTGCCTTATAATATATGGTGAAAACATCTCCTCTCCGAAAGGATTCCTTAAAGTTCCTTTGTAGGTCGCACCCTCAATAGGCTCACATTCAGCAATGAACTTGTCATCCTGCTGAATATCAAATATATATTCATCATATTCCGTATTGTCATCAAGAAAAGATCCTTGTACCAAGTCCATTTCATAAAATTAATCGTCCTGTGTGTCGCAGTCGACATCTTTCCTTTGTGTGCTCCTTTGGACACCCTTCTTTGTGATGGAGTTTAATCCATCCTTTCCTTTTTTTGACATGGTTATGCCTTCTAAATGTTTACTCTTTCTTAACCTTTATCCTTCCCTCCCTCTTCTTATTTCCACTTCTTCTGAGAAGGAGTAAAATTCCTTACCTGACCCAACGTCTTTTCTTTTCTTAACCTTCAAAACACTAAGGATTGTTTCCTTAACCTGTGCCTTAATTTCATGTTGAATTAATTTTCTAATAACTTCCTCACTTATCTTTGACCCAGATATTTCCAAACCACTTCCCTATTCTGAATCTATACCTATAACTTAACCTGAAAAACCTCTAAACTATAACACACTAACACAAATCTATTCCGAGAAATATACTGAAAAATATACACTAATATAACATGAAAACCTGAATAAATCTCAAATAAACTCTCTTCAAACCTTGAATCATCTCTCTCCAGAGTAACAATCTTTTTCTGGCCTAACAGTTTTTTTAGAGCACTTACGCGCTATTAGGTTAAATTAACTAATGCAACACAAGCCAAAATGGCCTCCTTATGACGCGAGAACTTGCGCAAGGCGTTACTTGTCTGGTGTCTGCATACGGCACTTAATTATCTCAATACACGTCTGAAGCACACAACATCTTTCTGCAGCGCTCGCTCTGCTCTGTGGTTTCGCCACTCGAGACTGAGGTGAGAAACTCGCACAACAAATCAAACAATGTGGGCGTTTGTGCAGGAGACGCACAACTCATGCTACACCCTCACATGCGGGCCCGTGCCATTATTCCGGAACAGCCCCACGCCGAGGCCCAGGCTCTCCCTAACTGCCGATAACTTAATTTTAATTATTCACAAAAGTTATCAATACAGTCTTAACTTTTATTTAAGGACAAAATGCAAATTGGAAAATTTTAGAGATACATAATCAAATACTCATCAAATACAAATTATTTAATTTGTTCTAAATTACCCTTTTGAAATATGCAACTTATCATTAATATATTCAAAACCTAAATGAGGCGTCTATAAATTAGAAGCCTAACAAGCACACACATCCAATCAAGTAATGAAAGCACACTTCACACTTCAACTACTCATTCGTGGTACTTATCTTATCAGAAGCAGCATTTAAAAGAGAAAGAGTGTTCTATGAGGGGAATATTTATGGACTATGGTGTTCTAGTTTTAGATTGAAGTTGCATTGTTTGTAAGTATTTTAAAGATGCTACAAGAGTGGCAATTAAAAGATTAATGCATAATGGCAGCTTCTGGTCTTGAAATGATTTTGTCTTTGCCAATGTAGGATTTAGTGTGGGAAGGTCAGTAGTGAACTTTTTTAATAGTTTGATAATCCGCTGGTACTGCTGTTTATCCGTGCCACATGGCATTTAAGCATATGGTATGAGATACATAAACTGGCCAAAAATCTAATCATAGTGTTAGCAGAGCCTTTTACAGAGAATCGTTGTGCCTTCCTTCAATACCCCACTTTGCACTAGACTCAATCGTGTCCCAGTCATACCCCTTGCAACAGCCTTTCAGTAAGCACAGCTGCCTATTCAACTGGCAGTGTCTAAGGTTCGTGGGTTGCAGAAGGGAGGTGAAAGAGCTAGAAAAGAAGAGGGTTCACAGAGAAAGGGAAAGCTGAAGGATGAAGAACGGGCGGGAGAGATGAAAAGGGGAGTACTGCAGGTGGAGTGGAGCACCAGTAAATATGGAGATGAACTTCGGGGCATATCATCAAGGCGGCGCTATAAAATTATCGCCGCTTTTGCGTCCGTTTTCAGCCGAAAAGCAGCGATAATTTTATCACTTTATCAGCAAGGTCACGCTATCGCATGAATCCTTGCCTTAGCGCCCTTCCCCTTAACGCCCAGCTTTGCATCTTTAATGAGATGCAAAGTGGGCATTCCTTCCCAAAAGAACGTGAGAAATGTCGCTAACGGACATTTCTCCTACTATCTAGCCTCACGCTAACCTGCAGATCAATAAGAAAAGTAGCGCTAACCGCGGTTATCGCTACTTTCCTTACGCCTGCTTTTCATCTGACTAAGCAATGATATCCAATGGAAGGTGGATATCATGGCTGAGTCTGCCCTGCCCTATCAACAAGCTATCGCCAAATGTTGAGCGATTATCACTGGATTTCCAGCGATAATCGCACATTTGGCAGCTTGCGCCTGGAATTTTATCGCTGTTGAGATAAGCGTTGCTGATAGCACGCTATCTCAGCAATAAAATTCAGCGGTAGCCGGCGATAATTATCCTCACGCTAGGCGCGCTGAGCGATAATTATCGCCGGCCCTTGCTGAAATGCCCCTTCAAGGGGAGAGGTGAGAGGAAAGGTGGAGTGCTCCAAGGCATGAAATGACAGGCAAGGGAGTGCTGAAGCAGGAGAGGTGAGAAGGAGAATCTAGATTTTTAGATGTATTGGAGAGGAAATTTCAGGTTTTGAAATGAAAAGAAGAAATAAATAATCAAATGAAAAGAAGAAATGATAGCTGTTAAGGAAGAGCAGGGTTGGGCTGGCCTATTGTGCAATCAGGCAGTGTTGGATGGGCTGGTCTGACAGATCTCAGTGTGTGGATCGGTGTTTTAGTAGATTGAGGGCCCGTTTTATAGTCAGGTGGGCCGGCGTTTACTTTTTATGTTAATTTCGCTGGTATTACCACAAGCATTGTCTACAGCAAACACAAAATAATGCAATCGCCCATACCTTGCAAAATACACATACAGCATTTCTTTACTAGCTCAAAACTGGCCTGATTTTTAAATGTGTGCCACTTTTTCTTTTACCTAGCTGGTTCGCTAATGGGTAACACTTCTATCTCGGTGCCCGGGCTTATTTTTTGTCCCAGTCCGAGCCAGGTGAAGAGTCAAGATGTGGAACGGGAGCTGCTTAAAGAGAAGTAGGAGACTGGAGTACTGCAAGAGCAGGTCTGTACCAAAGCTGCCTCTGTAGCGATTATGGGGCTGGAGAGAACCGTTTAGCCTTTGTTTCATGAGTTACTTCAAAGCGGGCACCCTCATGTATCCAGCTATGTGCAATTTGCTGTGGCCTGCAAACGGCCCTGCTGCTGTCAGGCAAGCATACACTTTTTGCTTCATCACTTTCAGTTGAGGTGACCGCTTGGGGTTCACTTTGAGGCGCACAATAGCTTTCATGGAGCTGTTAACATCACCGTCACTGATATTATAATAGTCGTCACCAAAAGCTCTATGTTATTTATATATGTATTTTTTAACTGGCAAGGGCACAGTTGCTTTAACAGGCAGTTTCAGCCATCCAGAACATATGGTTACATCATCAGTGGCCAGCCGACCATCGTTATGAAAGAAGGCATGTGACAGGCAGCCACAGCGCCCGCCAATAAACATCTTCAAAGTACGATTCGGCGGCACGCCCACGATAACGTCATGTCACCAGAGCAAAGAGCAGGTCATCAAGGTCTAGTCCTGGGGGAAGAGCAGGCAGCCGCCAACCGTTCCAGCTCAGCAAGAGTTCAAGGGCGTGCTGTCCATGGACAGTGAAAGGGACCGTGAGAGTCCAGGTCCCCAAAAATAAGCGACAGTCGTGACCACCGGCATTAATTAAGCACAGGTAACATGGCGATCTATTATGCTGTGTTTTGTGCTCTCATGATGGTCTGCTTCATTTATTTAGTGCATCAGAACGTTGCTGCACAGAGGGAAATTTAAATATCACAGCTGCTGTTTTTCAAACATTTTTAAACTGTTTTGTATTTCTTTCACCCAGCCCATCTAACTCACTAATCACACAGTAAAAGGGATTTCTTGTCTTATCCATTAAATTCCACAGGGCGCTTTGCACATGCCTCGAGACACTGCATCACTTTGTGCGGATTTATGATCATGAAACAATAATAGGGCAACACATGTCTCCCAGATGTAAAGGTCTGTAACTAACATTCATTCCAAAGTTACCCCTGAAAGTATCATTCATAAAAAAACTCTATATTGAACTTCAAACTAGTTACCTATACTCATAATAATCCTCGCAGCAAATAAAATCAACAAATACATCATTTCCATAGGAAATGGATTATAAAAGACTGAAAAAGTCATTATATATAAAAATATCAGAAATATTTATTTTAATTATTTTGTCACGTCAATGAGAAAAGAGTAGCACATTAAGAATGACAATTCAAAAATAAAGGAATAGCGTAAACTCTAAAAATTAGATAAAATAATGTTATATATTAACAACTTCTTGAACAATACAAATGAGATTCTAGATTTAATAAATAAAATTGGATATCTGTGCACTCCCGTGATTTAAATGTTTTTCACTTTTTAGACTTTTTTTTTCAATTAATGGTGTGCTTAAAAGTAAAAGCGACCCATAGGGTCCGTCGCAGCACTGCTGAAGGGGAGTCACGGTCCAGGTCTGGACTCGGGCTGTAGACACTAGATTTAATCACAGACACAGTTGTCCAAGACGTCCGTTGGTGTTGCTGTTTCAGTCCTCCATATTGTTTTAATCAGGACCATAGGACCATCATCAGGATGAATGTGCTTAATCAGTTGAGATCTCATTGCTGAAAGATACAACAAATACACAACCAAAGAAAGTCCTTGATTAGGTAGCAATTTTATTGATCTATTCTGTACAATGGAGCTGATTTAAAGTTATAGGAGAGGGTACTCCATCGCAACGGAGACAGAGTACCCTCCCCTGCAAAATGAAGGATCTCCCACCTGATTTGCATATGGGTGGACATTAAGGATGTCAGCGGTGCAGATTTCTCCATCTCCATCACAGACATACTCCTTTAATGGCATAAGAGCCATCGGATGTTTGGCTATTCAACCACCCACTTCATTTAAAACGAACGGTCAAATGGCCATTTTTACTCTCGCTTACTGCAATGAAAAACGTGGTGGTAAGGGACAGTAAAAACATTTAAAGAACCCACATGGGATGGTAGAAAACCTCCATGGTCATTAGTTTTTGTCTTTTCCATTTTTGATTTGAAAAAAACAAAAACATGTTAAAAGCCTGAAGGACAGTACCATCTGTCTAATGTTTAATACATTGATAGTAAATGCTGTCACAGCAGTTCCTGCCAATGTTTAAAGTTGTCCACAGGGCTGATAGACAATGCTGAATTTGGCAGGTAGAGGACCCTTGGTATGGTGGGAGTAAAGAACTCAGCCATATGGACAGACTAACCACCCCCAGCCAAACTCTAAATCAGCCCATTGTATGTAACTGTATGCATCAACATATAATTTGACAATCATTGATTAATCATAATATAAAACTACTCAACATAGATTTTCCAAGTATATTTTCAATCTATTATTATACCCTACAACCATATGCTGTTAATAAGCCATCTAATATCTCAAAGCCCCCCTCCAATCAGTGTTTACACCGAGCTTTCTCTGACATATAGGGAATCAAGTAAAAGAAGAAAGATAACCCTCACCATCTCATATGACTCATAGTGTTAGGGTGAGTATGTTTACCTTGTTGGTTAACATTGGTCCAAAATACATCAGTGACCGTTTATGATTAATTATGGTTTTTAACGGCCCATTCCATCTAGGTCTTGCCAGCTAGTCAGAACTCTCAGCTGGCAGTTCGACATATTATGTAGAACATTGCCTCATGTGCAACCCTAATAGAAGGTAACCATTAGGTCGGCCACATACGGCATCAATAGGGAAACATGCCGCCCCCAATTTAGTCACGGGTGCATGTGTACGCTCTCCGCACACCTTTTGGGCAGTCCCCTATCCTCATTCCGGACCTTATGGAGAAGGGACACAATTCTGTTTTTGGTCACTTTTGACAACATTGGTGTGCTAATAATTATTTTACACTCTTTTTCACTCTTTTCTGCAATTTCACCATTCTGTTTCTTTGTATGCACTTCCTATGCCAGATTATTAAATGTATATATGTATATATTGTGTTTTCTATCTTTATTTTTATAATTGTATATAGTGTATAATAAGTAGTACTAATAACATGTACTCCCCATAGACATATTGTTGATATACCCTTACAACATTGTCTCCCTGTTTTTTAATCTTTTTCTCAGATTGCACAAGTACATGGCTACCTGATGAAGGCCTAAGGACGAAACGTGCGTAGATTCTATTATAGCCATAATAGATATATGCAATTTAATGTAATTTGTTTTGTTTGTGTTTTCCTCATTTCTGCTTTGTTGGATATTTATTGTAAATATGATATATGAATGTGATATAGGACTATTGACACTGTACTGATAAAATTATGGATGTACAGAACAGCAATCATACTGCACAGACAGGATCTTATCAGTAGACCATGGTCTTGAGAAGAGATTGATTTAATATATGTGTTCCTATTAATTTAATGATAAGCACATATATACACATAAAAATAGTTCCTAATTCCCCCTTTTATATGAATTATTGAATAATTAAATTTGAATTGTGAAATATATTCATCTATGGTAGTCTACATGTTTTTATAGGTTTTCGGTCCACGGTTTATTGTGTTTCCTATATAGTTATTAGCATATTTGGGAATCAAGTACTGTACATTAGATTAAATATATCTAAGGGAAGAAGGATAACTAATAGCATAAGATCACCATTACTTACCTATTATGCACTCCAAATTAGATTAAACCAAGGTAGATGTTTCAGCAAATAGTAGCACACACAGACATTTTTTGATGGAAGAGTCAAATGCCTAAATTGAAACAAAAGAGAGAAAAAAGGAGTGCAACAATACAATGTCTTAGACCATACCTATACAATAAATCAGCTACCAGATGTCAATGCAATACAGCAGCTCATCATAGTAGTAGTAACTGACACATTGTTCAGGAACACATACTCAGTACACGCAGGGTCGTGAACTAATTAGTCCATCCTCACGCTACAAAACATGTATTGGCTAGCAAGTTCAGTTAAAGAATAACCAAAGCCGTATTGATCTAAAAAGAAAAATTTAAATTAAATAGAAATATCTTAAATAACAATGATCCTTACATGTAGGAGTCCTATAGGTTTACAAACTATCCATGCTGTAAGATTTTAATATACAGTATTGCATCCATATTGGGTGAGGTCAATCATTTATCAAGAAATCCCCCTAAAAAGACAAGCATATTGCACCTTGTGTCTAAAATCAATAACATATTGCCATCAAAATAATCATTGAATTGCTTCTTAATGAGAATAATCAGTCATCTATTGCTACAAAGTTATTTATAAAGGAAAGTCTGCCACACAACTATCAGTCCTAAATATCTTCCATAAATTACTGTACCAAGGGACAGCTAAAGAGCACCACTCCACTGTGGAATCCTGATCAAACTTGGCAGTGTTCCATATCAATATATTTTCTTAAATGGCTAGAACTCTGTTTATATTTTTGCTTTTCTTAAATCACAAAAATTAATCACAAACCAGAACATATGTTTTCCTGTAGTTTTTTTTTCCCTATAATGTTCAATCACAGGAGACTATTCAAAATTCTCAATTTGCCTGTTGCTTAACTCACCTCACTGTAACTCATTTCTGAGCTTGCCTCTTCCCAGCCTCCCAATCAGAAAGCATACTACATTCAAGGATCTTTGTGCAGATCCCAGACTCATTCACAAGAATGGCTCGCTGTACGTTCAGTTCCACTTCCAGATATTGCTGTCCTCCCAAATCTCTGAGATTTACCAGCCTTCCCCTGCCTCAGTTTCCCAGATTTAAGTGTAACAGGTAAGGGGGTTGCTCCTATTTTGGTAGCTGGATCTCATTAGGACAAAGTGATCCATTTGGCATTCCTCAATAGTGTAACAGCCCACTTATTCACAAATGAATGTTTAAAATTAGTTTTCGCTCAGAGACAAATTCTGGTTCTGTAATATAATCTTTCTCAGATCTATTTGTTAGAGATGGTTTACTTAGAAAATTATTTTGAATTCTACCTATTGTCTGTCCTGGACAAAGAAGCAGAGGAGGGTGGTATTTTGAAGAGGGTTGAGCAGTCAAAATATAAAGGAAAGTTTTCATAAAAGAGAAGTGGCAGGCTAAATTCTGCACATAATCATGTGTCTTAGTGTTTCAGATCATTTACTTCCAAATGGTGCTCCAATGAATAGAAGCAGCCACCCAACTCTTCCAACGGTGAAGACGAGACTGCCTTCAAATAATAATCAATAATATCCTGAGCGCCAAATCAGTGTCTAAAATTCAAATGTCCACCAGAAGTTGATCTTATTGTTTCTACTTTCATTTTCGGTCTTCACATGTATCCAACAGAAATCCAGCATGAACTCATACCCAAAACAAGTTTCTTCTTATTATTTTAAATCTACCATTGACTTCCTCAAGGCCATAAGCATCAGAAAGAAATAATTCAGGTCTAATGTCAGCATGCCAATATCTATATTGTTCATTTAGGAGTACTCTCCATGTTACTACTAATGACCAAAGATATATATTTTAACTTAAAGTTTGAGAGTTGCCAGGCACACATGTTAGCAGCCACATGAATTGATCTGGAAATACTAAGGGGCAAACAATGCATGTTGGACTTTGACCTAAGATTTTTTTTTCTGATGCTTATGGTCCTGATGAAATCAATGGTAGATTTACCATACAACGAAACACGTGTTGGCTACGAGTTCATGATGGATTTCTGTTGGATACATGTGAAGACCAAAAATAAAGCAGAAACAATAATATCAACGTCTGGTGGACATTTGAATGTTGGACACTGATTTGGTGCTCAGGATAATATTGATTATAAAGGAAAATTGACAGAGGATATGCGAAAGATGGTAAGTGAATGTGAGGTAAGTATTGGTGAGTGAGTACAGATCAAGAAAGTAAAGGGTTTGTCAAAGTACAAGAAATGTGTGGTTGCAGAACAGGTTAAAGATCATGCTATTAGGATAACAAGATTCAAAATGTGTGCATCATATGGCAGGTTTAAGCACTAATAAGCATACTTCCAAATTATATTTTAACTGATTAGTAATAATTGATGTTGAATTGGTGATAAAGTTATGGCATAATTTCTATGATGTCCTGTACCGTTAAACGGCTGCTCAGTGGATACTTCCTTTACTCATGTGGAGGCATTTCATAATCCATTCTGATCTCTTTTTTTTTTAACAGTATTACTGTCTGTAAGTACTGTCCACAGCTCAAGACAATTAATCAATTGTAAATTTATTTCAGTTAAAAATTCAGTCATAAAGTGTTATCTTTACAGAACACACATATCAAACAATAAAATGCAAAGTATAGAAGAACATTAATAACAAAATGCATTAATAAAGCTAATCACAACAGCAGACCTCAATTTAACAACATTAATTAAAAAGCACGACTCATTACAGAAAAAGCTGGGGGAAGATAACAGCAGCAAATATAAAACAACCGCTCCACGTGTTTTAAAAGTCTCATGCCTCAACAGACTGGAGAGCTACCTCATATAAGCTGTGCTATAGAGCTCCCAAAAAATCATAAAATGTAGGATAGTGTGAATGGAATAGTTGTCGCAGGGATATAAATTATGGTTTTAATGAAAGCCTACCGTTTAGGAAAAGACAGCAAAATAAGGGCAATAGCCACTACAGCTCTGGCAGGTTCTGCTACTGCACACCAGGGACCTAATCTAAATAACGTTCTAAGCGTGGAACAATTTTAAGAATAGTATAAAATGGCTTGTGATTTATCAATCTCAGAAGTCTTCATGAGTATACATTGTCTTCTTAAACCACGTCATACTGGATTTTAAAATATTCTAGGGGGTAACAAACATGTCTGGCCATCCTAAATCATTAAAGTATTCTGTATTGCAGCACTAAGAGTTACAGTACACTCTTGTCATTTGCTCAGAATGCAGTGCATAACAATCTTGTTCCAATATGGGAGCAAAGAATATCCATCAATAGATCTCTAACAACTGAAAGATACATAAAAAAGAAACATCAAAGTTATATGAAAGTTATAGGCCATTTAATGATGAATGTGCATACAATCAAAAAGTTACTAAGGTAGAAAATGAAAGGACTCAGTCACTAATTGCTCGTAACAATCTCTGACATGTGGTCTTATGCGCAACTGTTGTAGGCAACCTTGTTCAGCCCACATTTATGGTTGTTGGGCATTATGGATAGCAGTAAATCAAAACCAATGTAAAAAAGTAAAAACAATAAAAAGACAAAGGAACGTGGACATTATTTAGAGAGAACACACACAATGATATCCCTCCTCATGTGAGGTAACTGTATACAACTGTGTGATCATCCCGCCAGGGTACTCTGGTAGTCGTCCCATTGGTAAACCTGAAATGTCTTCCTTTCCATCTAGGAGTAACATGCTTTTTTAATGTAACTTGGCAATGTAATCTTATGGTCAGCATCCAAGTTCATGTAATCTTCAATGATCTCACAATTGAAACTCACCATTGGGAAAGACAAAAGAGAAATCCCAAAACATATTTACCAATTTAATTTTATCTTCCAGACAGTCTAAACCCAATTTCTCAAGGCACATGAAGTGTATCATAGTTTGGAGTAAAGTCAACAAAAGCCTACAAAATCTATTTTACTAGAGACATCAGTAGTATTCCAAACCCCTGCAAAATAAGAGGTGAAAGACATGCACTTGCTCTTACGAATGGTTTTCATGTGTTGCCGGACATTTTAGATCCAGTAGATTAAGGACCCAAGGTAAAATATCAAGTCAATTCATGTATGTCACATAAGAGCCAATCAGATTATTGAACCCATAGGCTGTCCAGGACATAAGAACTGCATCATCCGCGTATTACAAAAGTCTAACAGCTACCAATAGGGATTGTGGATCCCTGGCAGCAGCAGTGGTCCTGTGGCAGTCCAACTGCCACAGTCCTAATGCCACTTGGACCGTCAAACTCGTAATAAAGGCTATATGTAGAAGACAGCAAATGCAAGTATAGGCACTGTTTCCCGGTTCACAAATTGGCTCTACAGCCGTACTGGATTTCAGTCAAACTCCTGTTTAGGTGTGCCAAATCCTGTATTCTCATCATCAAAATGCATTTGCATAATCAATATGTCCATCTTTTTTTGTGGAGTGTGACTCCATTATAGGGCAGATATGTCTCTTACTTTTCCTCTTTCTCTGAACGATCCATAAGAGGATACAATCCACCCAGAACCCCTCTATGATCAAGAGGGCAAACGAGAGGTTGGTTGGAAACATAAATGATGATAATGATCACTTTGGTGTATGATGGGAATCCAATTATCAAGAAGGATCATTCTATCTGTTAATCCTTTACAATTCTCAGCACTTCTTTGTTGACACTTATTTTTTGACATTTTTTGCTCACTTGTGTTACACCTTGCTGTAGATGATTAAGCTAGCATAATAGACCCCGGATTATATGTGTTTTTTGTGGCATCTATTTTGTTATACATGCAAGTATCACTCCGAGAATATCAGAAATATTAGAAAATAGTACCACAAATCAAATCAAAAGCATTCAAAACATCAGTGACTGCAACCAATTCAGCCAAACATAAAAAGCTATCATGAGCAAAGGCAGCAATCCCCTATTGGGAGAAAAAGGCAGGATTGATCAGCTCTCAGCACAACTGGACACCTCCATGTTTAACAGAAACATTTTGAAGAAATGAAAAAGTAACTTACTTAACAGAATGCAGGAATTCAGGAGGAAATGTGATAGGATTATGGTCACTGAGTGGACTTAGGGTTACACAGTAATCAATGGCACACCATAGCACATTGCTAGATAAACAGATCTAATCAATAGCACTGGAATATCATCTTGCTGACAAAAATAAGAGGATGTAAATAGCTTTAGTTTTGATTGAGCAAATTCTATTTGGTACCTGAACAGCAGAAAGTTACATTACAAATAGTTAATATATCATTAATTTTTTCCAAACAAATTAATGATTCCCTTAGTTTGACATTAAAACCACCATCCGGAATAATGGTAAGGGGTCTTGTTTTAAGGCTGGGATCAACAGACATGTACAAAGCATTGGTCCTCAGTGGGAGCCTCCGCTCTGCCAGGAAGTTCAAGGCTCTCAACCTCAAAGGAGAGAAAATTCTGAGCGGGCAAAGTCCGATGTTTAGGCCCTGTGAGGCACCGATGATGCCAAGGTGCCGCTTGGTGTTGGCCTCAGGAGAGTCATCTATGTTTGAACTTAGAACTTTTCCTGCAAGTCAGGAGTCTTTCAGCAGAGCTCGGCTGCAGTCTGATGGAAGCCTCAGGTTCTTTTGGAAAAAAGTTCAGAAATTTTTTAAGTGTCCAGTCTTGCAGTTGTGAAGGTGAAAAGAGTGCACTCTAATACCAGCCAAGCGTCCAGGATATTTTAGGCACCAGCTGGGGGTTAGGGCACAATCACCCAGAAGCCACCAGCAGGGTCCATGGCAAATCTAATTAGAACTGGTCTGCTAGACTCGGCAGAGATGGCTTTTTCCAGCTTTTGTGCTGCTGGAACTTACCAGGAGGCTAGCCAACTAGCCCTTGAAGTCCACTCTTCTGTCCTGGGTACAAGTGGGGAGACTGTCCAGTGCTTGGGGTCTTTCTCCACAGGTGCAACATGAGGGGTAGTCTTTCTTATGTCTTCCACAGGTCCAAATGTGTTCTGAAAAGGGTACTGTGTGTGCCACATTTATACCCTGTGAATGGGGGAAATTCCTGGCCACTCGCTAACCAATGGGGTAAATGTACCAGGGGTTCTGCTACCCACAGTTCCTGTGTGTTTTACTGCACACTATCCCACAATGCCTGTCGCTACCTAAAACCACTATGGCCAAACCTTTTTTCCCTTGTGCAAAGCACCCTGGGCCCACCCAGAGCGTAACCTAATAAAATGCGCAAACCCTCCATGGTCACTCTAAATTGGTTCTGGGGCATTCCCTCTATCACTGGAATTGGTTCCTAGTTGGCTACCAGGACAATCCAGGTATGAGTTACATTTGTTTGTGAAAGGGTAGGTACATCTTTAACTAATTAAGTTTCTGGCCACAGTCCAGATAGTCGTCCTGTCAGGGAGAATACATCTCCCCATACTCAAGCCTTTTGTTCACTACTTGGGAGCAATAGACATCTCCCATTTACACATGACCACACAATCCGCAGGCTCAGTTTTAACTGTGCTTTCCACCTGGTCAACACGTCTCACTATATTAAAATCGTCTAAAGCGCCCCACCAGTGTTTCCATTTAATCAATGTATAGTCCTGTTTTTCACTTGAGCAAAAGCTTCTCTTTGATGATGGTTGAAAGGAGGAACACCCAGTAGCACCATAACAACTGGTGTCGCCTGAGAGTAAAATTGTAAGATGTCATTGATAGCTAGTTACGTAGCATTCTTTGCAGTAGTGACTATCGTGAAATTAATTTTATCACCCTCAGATGTTGGATTTGAACCAGTAGTCCCTACACCCAAGTTGTGTCTTAGAAGGGGAAAGGGGACACTTAGATAGTAAGCATAGAAGCTTCCAGCTAAATCAATAAAACATTTGATGCATAATTTTCTCCAACATAGGAGGAAGCGAAAGCTTTAATTTTTCCCTTTGGGCCGCCTATAAATAGTTTGATGACATTAGCGATAACATCCTCATTGCTGTGACACAGTTGTGTCTTTAATGCTTTACCTCTCTTTAACCTATGACGGTCCAGCAGCAGTATCATTGCGCAAGCACAATTGTTGACATCTACAGAATCAATCCAATGGACATCATCTTGTGCAATAGGGATAATCAATGCTACCTCTTTAGGCACACTGTTGTCTAGCGGCAAGTTGACTGCATGAATCTGCAAGATCACCAACCGATACTCAACATCCTACTCCGTTCACAACATTAAAACCTGACTGGGCGTGTGCAATCCCTTCAGAACCTCCTTAGCCTTATCCGGACAGCTAGCAACAGTAAGAGTTCTTACAAATAAGGCCTTTCACAATAGGAACAGTGACCTTATGCTTGCCAATGGCGATGGAGGCCTAAAGATAAGGAGAGCTGGAACTCTGATTGCAGTCCCAAGAGAGAGAGCCCAGCGAAGCCTCTGACGGGGCATAAACAGGCTGGACTCTGCCCTGCCTTTTCCTGGGGGCTCCTGTATGTAGGCGCCCTCTGCAGCAGGGAGGGAGGGAGGAAGCCGTAAATGGTGTCACGGATGGTGGGGGGTTCTACAGAGTGGGGAATTCTAAAGCAGTTCCCCCCGAAGCTGCACTCTCTCCTGTATCTCTCTTCTCAAATCATCCCACGCAGGGAGGACAGAGGCAGCAATAGAAATCATCGCTCTGTAGCAGGGGGGGTCTCCGAACCAGCAAGTTCCCTATTTCACCCAAAGCTTCATTCTCCCAGGGCAGGCCCGGCTCCAGGAATTTTTATTAGGGTGGGCCAAGGGTGCATTTGGGTGGGCCACTGCAGCTCGATTTGTCGCATATATGTCTGGGCAGGCCTGCTTCAGGGCCCTCTTTTATCTCTCCTTAGTCTTACAAGGCCCAGTAAAACACACTCTTTGCCAAATCTCTTTCTAAATATTATCACTCTCATTAAGTGTTTTTTTTCCATGTAATGTTCCTTTGATGGGAAGAGGAGGTTTCTGAGGTGGTAGGTATCAGGCAAGTGACACTTCTTGGGCTCCCTCTGTGCGAGCCCCAGGGAGAATCCCTCTTCAATACTACCTCCGCCTGACACCGGACTCTGCAACGCACCCCCTTACAGGCTTGATTATCCACTACTCCTCTCCAGTGCACCTTATCTCACAGCTGACCTTGGGCCCTAGCCCCATATCAGGCACCATTGGGCTCCACTTTCATTTTTTTCCGGTAAAAACCTTAGTAAGATCACCTTCAAACTTAGAACATTGGATATAGCAGTGAATCTAATTAGCACACGCTTTAAAGTATGTTCCACAGTAGCCCTTATGACCCAACTGCTAATTAAATCAACCAAAAACAGAAAGGCCATGACAGGGCCAACTTTAGCGCTGATGTGAAAGTATTTTTTGGCACCTCACCAATAACTTCTTTCTCTGTAAATACCTTTATACCACCTTCCAACAGTGCCCCTCATCCCTCCATTGCCCCCCCCTTATTGACCTCCTCCTCGGATTCCCTCACTGCCACACACCACAAGTGCCCCTCATCTCCCCATAGCCCCTCCCCCTCATGACCTCCTCCTCGGATTCCCTCACTGCCACCCTCCACCAGTGGCCCTCATCTCTCCGTAACCCTTCCCCATCATGACCTCCTCTTCAGACTCCCTCACAACCACCCTCCACCAGTCCCCCTCATCTCTCCCTAGCTCCCCCTCCACCCCATGACCTCCTCCTCAAATTCCCTCACTGCCACCCTGCAACAGTGCCCCTCATCTTTATGTAGCCCCTTTCTCTTATGCATTTCATTTGTTGTATAGCGCTACTCATATCATTGCAGTGTGTGTCAGTACTTTACACCACGCACACATTATACAGAGACAATGAGTCATACAAGCATGTAAATCAGTCTACAGGGAATGTCACATAAGCCAATGAGGATTACAAGGTGTAGGTATTACATGTCATCCATACTGGTGGGCAGTATATTTTAAGAGGGTTTGGTCAGGGGAAACACAACCTTAGGATTTAAAGAGTATTCCATGGGGGTCAGCTTTACTGATAAAAATGTATATCTGCCCAAACATACTAATTTTAGCAACATTAGAATAGTGAAAGACTGAGGAAGTTCTAACTATATCACAAAAAAAGAAAGCGTAGTTCTAACTGTACCATTCATGTGTGTATGCAGCTCTTTGATGACAGTTCATTGGTCACTGTCCTATGTTAGGATTGTAACTTCTGAACTGCAAGTAACACAATGATCTCTATGACAAATGCAGTAACCCACTGAGCTATCCACATAAAATACAGTTCATCTGCATTTAAAAACTACTAACAGACAAATGGTTGCTCTCCAGCAGGATCATTAATCACCAGCGTTATCTGGGTATTTTGTATTGTCTTATTGTTGTCCTGCATCAGCCATAATAATGATACAAACTGTTCAAATGAAGCACACACGAAGTATGTGTCCTGCTGGGCCTGTGCAGATTTCAAAAAGAAAAACAAATAGTAACACATTCTCTTATCAACTCCATTAGTCAAACTTTGTGTCACAGCCTGGTGTAATAAGCAGCTCCAGGGGTCAGGAAAGGTGAATAGGAATAAAAAAACTTATTTTCTCCTGCGCTGCATAGAAAAAGAATATCCACGGAGCACAGAGGACAGTAGGCAAAGGTTACCCTTGTCAAAGTAAGGATTTGCCGCCTTTCGCCATGTGGAGATGAAGGGGTGAAAAAAATAAACAAAGACTTGTTAACATGTAAATGGTATTTTAAAGACCTGTGAAGTACTCGGGTGCGGCTGCAATAATCTCTAAAACTGACTGTGTGTGTGCGCCGGGAAGCTGTCTCAGCCCGGGCGCACACACACACAGACAGCCCTTTGAGCCCAATGGCGTTGCGTGCGAGGGCCAAGATTCCTGTTTGGGTGGACCAGGCTCATGTTTGGGTGGGCCTGGCCCACCCGGCCCACCCGCTAGAACCGGGCCTGTCCCAGGGTCTTCTTTCACAAATCGTCATTTCAGTTTGAGTCGTGAGATGTCTGAATCTGTACGACCTCTGTAACCTCGGTGTTTGCTCCACAGGTTAAGCCTATACAATTGGTTCAACTTGAGGGTTAGCTGTACTGTAGGTGTTGTGATAGCTGCAGAACCTTTCATTCCCAGCCCTGTGTCTTGGTCTTCGCACCTGGCAAAATCCTGCTGGGATGGAGCAGGGCGAAAAAAATTAAAGCAATCAGACACACCAAAAAGAAATTAAGGAAAGTACCCTATTTGAAAAAAATATATAGGCCGTATCAAATAGCACAGGCTTATTACTTGAACTCTCTGAAAATGTATTTCTTAGGCAAAACTGTTTGACTAATGGGGGGTCTTCATCGGAGGTCCTTGAATATTTGAAACAGGTCACTGATCGCCCACCAAATGCGATGGCTTTTTGACAGTTTCCTAGAGAAAGTGTACTGTAAAAAAACATTTTGCTAGCTCGCCCTGTTAAAAAAATATCTGGGAATCTCATCCCCCTAGATTCCTCTTGGTAGCACCACGCTTTCTTGCTTTGCTGAGTGGTCAGCGCAATTCAATGGAGAAATTTACGCCAAACCAGTTTCAAAGTTCGCCACGAACCGCAGCTTTAGAGTTCTCGTCAAATATAGCGCAAACCTTACAAAGCGTGCAAGTGTAAGAGAAAATGTATGTATAGCCTACTCATGTGTATAGTACACATTCAACGTACTTTGGGGAAGTCCAGCGTAAAGAAGTCATGTGAAATGCCAATGAATGTTTGCTTTTCATGCATAAAACAATACGTTTCTTTGTTGCAGGACTTTGTGGGAGAATACTTTACTCCAAGGACAAAAAGCATTGAAAAGAAAAGCAACGTCTCCATAAATGAAAAGCCATATACGGACCACACCCACTTTATGAAGTATTATGCTTTCTGACAAGGTTAACAAAGCTGAGTACGAGGAAGCTTTGAAACCTGCAGTTAATAAATAACTGGAAAGTCATTCTGTCCTCAATCTACCACAGCCAGGTGGAATTCCCCTGACTTTTCAATCGGATGTACGTCATGATATGAGCTCTTCATAAAACAAACAACACATAGGCAAGTTCCTAAAGGTAAACATGATTTGTAACGATGCAAGAACTGGAAAGTACGAGACTAGGATAATCATTTCCTACAACAAAGAACGGACTGCAGATCCAGATTGTTGTAAATGTAAATTTGATACTTGTATAGCGCACTACTCACCTGTAAGGGTCTCAAGGCGCTTGTACGAATACAGCTGTGGAACCCATCCTGGCTTTCCCTGTGAGGCGTCCACTCCTGGGCACCCCCAAGGTGGAGGCCAGGCATCCTTAGCGTTGCGGGGGCCGTTGTGGAGATTAAGCAAGCTATTGCCTAGAGTTGCAGAGTGGGACTCCATGATTGGAATAGGCACTGAGGCGAGAATTATCAGGTCCGTGGAATTTTTTGAGCCCAAGACCCGCCGAGGCAGGGAATTGAACCCTGGTCCCGGGCTAGACCTCTGCATCAGGGTCTGCCGCTCTAATCATTGAGCCACACTTCTCCACGGATGAGAGTAGAAAATTAAAGTGTCCTGATTTCAGCAAACAACAAAGCGTCTTTGTATATGTATTAACTATAGAGGGTAAGAGGGGAGTCCAGTAAAACCTCACAGACCAGCTTAATGGGATGAGAGAAGAATAGAAACGTCCCACGTCAACAGTCATGAAGCGAGCGCACCAGAATTGTAATGCCGCTTCATGGTGTAATATTCCACTCCCACAACCAGGTTGAGTCTACGGAACAGGATCAGGAGGTCCACAATGACAAACGGAGTGTACATTTATAGGAGGAAGAGCACAGCCAGGCTTCCACTGGTTCTAGCCTTGTCCTAACAATTATCAGTAGGGTGGGTTCTATCGCTTGATTTGGACTGACTCTCAGTTCCAGGAGTCCTTGAATATCTAAATGGTTAAAAAATTGAATACTAACACATCTTAGCAGCAGTGTGTTAAAAACAGGAAGAGTGGCAAGTGGACAGAAGCTACTAGGATCACCAGGACTGAGATCAAGTTACTTGAAAGCAGTTGAAATATCAGCTTCCTTTGGAAACTCTAGTTTCCACGTATTATTAAACCCTTGTATAGGATGGGAAGGTGCATGGATATATGTTAAGTCTGTGGTTTGCACTGTCAAGGTTCTGTAAATCGGGGCGAAGCCCTGCTGCGTTTATGAGTTGCTCTACTTTACTTTGGTTCAAGAGAAGTGTTACATGTTATGTGCGCAACATTACTGTTGACATTTTCTTGCACATTGTCCATTTGTTGCTGAAAAAGAATGCTAATAAAGAGTTAAAATACAAAAACAAAGTATATTAGGGCACAGAAAGTATCAAACAAACTGGAACACTAAAATTAAACCCTCATCAACACAGGAATTATTAAGGTATGTTAGTTACATTCGTTGGTGTAGCTTAGATGTTTTGTCCTGTATTATGTGTTGTGTTTATAAACCGTGTTGTTATAGGCAGGCTTAACATTCTGTGTGGGGCAACTACAAACTCAATCTCCATTGGACTACGTGATGTTCTGTATGAGAATTCCCAGGTGTTTAGGATCAAATGTAAGACACAGTTGGAGAGATCTTCTGGGCCTTGTCCCTCGCAGAGGTCTTACTACGCTGTTGGACCTCTGCGAATTATTCCTGCTATTTATTAACACTTCACATTCACCCAGCACTTTGTAGTGCTAATCGAGCTTGTAAAACACATCAATCTAGGGACACAAGCACTTAAGCCTAGCAGCTTTAGCCACAAGTTGAATCCTAGGAAGATCAACAGAAATGTTTTCGGGGTTTATCTAAAGCACACACTGCCTAGATGCTCTGATCTTTTGCTGCCGGTGGTCCAGGCCTGGACTTTCTGAACTGAAAAGGCTTGCCTCCTGATCTGCACTTCCTAAACTTGTGGACTACAACCCCTACCTCAAACACTATTGTAAAGTCGGGATATAGTGCCTCACTGTATTTCTCAAAATCGCTGATTCTAGTTAAAGCAGTGCTATGGGTCCTTTTCTTCACTGGGAGCTTGTTTAAATAAGCTAAAAGAAAAGATATATGGTCACAGTAATTCGAGTTTAATAATGTTCGATCAGCTGTGTTCTGAACTTGAATCCTATGCACCAGGTAGTGCGGAAACCATATACAGATGAAAATAGCATAGTCTGAGCATAGCACTTAAAGTCTACTTGGGCATTATTGGGAATGTGGCAGGCAGGCTATGCAGGAGATATGCCCCTACCTTGATGTGAGATGTGACTGGGCTTCCACATCTCTTGATCTGGGAGACCCACACAGGTGTCCCAGTTTTACCTAAGAATGTTATTGGCTTGTCTTTGTTAACCTGGCCTGATTAGGAACGTAAACTTCAAATATATGTGTGTAAGGTATGTGATATGAGATATCTTTATATTTTTCCAAGGTTCAGGTGGCAGGTTTCACAGCAGTACAAACACTCAACTGAAGACCAAGGACCCAACTGTGCCGGGGAGTAAAATTAGTAGACCTACACTACAGCCTTGGCCCATGTCCATCCAGGTAGGTTTGGGTAAAGGTAAGAACTATTCTTGTATTTAGTATAGCTGGTGAAGTAGGCATACTTTGTCTCCTCTCTTTTTCAGGCTTGAAATGGGATTCAGTGGGATCATCAGACTAGAATGTCTATGTTAGGTACACCTGAACCAATCCCTAACGGTATTTAATATGGACATTGCTGATTTACAGCAAAATGATGTAAACCAAAGCATGTGAAACTTGATTTATACCCATGGAAATCTTGAACATGGCATCCAAACTACGATGTTTTGATTGGCTTGATTGAAAATTAAAATCACCTTTTTTGAGTCCATAGAAATTACACGTCTTTCAGAAACAACAATGTGACCTCCTCAGTGTCCCACAAAGTACCATCTAGTTGTTTCCTCCTACTACTACTTGGTTTGGTAGTGCCTGTAGTCACACGTTTGTCAGGGTTCACTCGGAATCCCAGACGAAGGCCGCAACAGGTACTAATGGAGGGCAGTGGACCTTGACAAATGTGTGACTACAGGAACTGCCCCATTGTGGGATTCATGTTGTAAAATGGTTAATCTACCATAATTACTTCGGCACTAGCAAACCAAGTAGTAGTAGGAGGAAACAATTAGTTTCCCTTCATTTTACTGCACCTTAGCGTGTGCGCCACTTTTTCACTACTCGATCCTGAAGACCTTGCCTCGACCGGTTCACGCAATTTTTTACACTGGTCCTGACGAAAGCCAGCATATGAAATAGCCTGACTGAAACATGTAGACCTACCTTTAGGATACTTGAGTCTAAACCTAAAACTCTACACATATCCACATTTCTCTATTTTTAACCCTGTCATAGGGCCCGCCATTAAAATAACTCTAAAGGAGACCCTATAGATAATTTTAACATCACTGCACTTCACAACACAAAAAAAACAGCTCCGCTGTAGTTCAGGCGTCGTAGCACACCCAGGGTGCACTTGGCGCCTTGGGTGGGACCAGATGATGAAGCATGCCACCAACTAGGTTGGTGGGTAAGGGTTTCCTTAAGAAACCTATCCGTTTCCCATAAACACAAACTAGAGGCTTCAACTACAAGCCAGTTCTTCTTGATTACAAGTATATGTTTGCATATTAATACATGACAGTAATGATGTGTACTCCTATGATGCTAATCCTAACTAGATGTACCTAAATGTACCTAGCTTTTATGTAGGCGTATAGCCAAGAATCCTCTGACCTGGAAGAGCAAAGGACCCTATCTTGGTCTCAAGACTGGAGTGCCAGCATGCATGAACCGCAGCGTCTCATGTCAGCATGGAAGTCTTTCTCCTCTGCCTGCCCCAGCAAAGATATGGTGCTGACATACCCAAAAGGTACCCTCAGGGGTTTTACCTTGCTGTGTCATGTCGGCCGTGGATGATGATAGTGATGAACCTTATTCATAGTTATTATGCAGAAGATGGTAATCCTGCTGTGATTCTGAGAATCCTCATGCATAATAAATGAGACTAGTTTTCAGAGAAAACCACACAACATTTATGCAGCACCTAATCTAGGTAAAAGGTCAGAACCAAACCCGTTATGTAGTACAATGGCAGGGTAAAAGTAGATAAAAGGTTAGGAGACTACCCAGGCCTATATTGGGGTACATTGCAAATCATAACACTTCATTTTGCTAATTACTTTATTTCTTCAGCAGAGGGGTTACATTCTTAATTACTCGCAGACTGGAAACAATTATGTTGTATTCTACCCAAGAATCTATCCCATTGCCCGTGAGAGAATGATATATGCCAAGTTACAAATAGTATGCTATGGTTCAAAAGAGGTGACATTTGAGAGTCGGACTGTGGGGAGCCAAGAGTACCCGCGTGAACTGTTGGGGCAACTCCTTATGCTGTGTCTTAATAAACTTACTTGGTAAGTACTCTTACTGTGTCTGTAGTTCATGCTACAAGTTTATTGACGATGACTGGAGCTGCCTCATGAACCCTGCTGCTGCTTCGTTTCAGTGCCTTCCCCAGATGATTCATCGAATTGTTAAGGCAAAGGCATCTCATCTGTTAAGGTCGCTGTACCTGATCTCTGGCCAACACGTCTCCTTCACTCATTGAAGAACCAATAATGTTATCAAGGACTTTTAATTCTCCCTGTAGTAAGTGCCATGAGTGGAAACCTCAATGAATACTCTGTGAGCTCCGCATGCTGTGCACTTCTTGAGGGAGCTCTTTTGTAGTCTATTTGTGCAGGACTTCCTATTACAGGCAGTTCTTCACTTCGGTTACAGTCCGGAAGACTGTGTATGTCTGTCAGAGTTAGCGGTTCCAACGCTAACTTGATTGAATCACACCCACCATTTTGTGGTGGACTTGAGCTTCAACATTCAGGCCCTGTTCGTCCCAAAGTGGGCAATATTGCTATGCATGTCTTAATTTATTGTATGCAACGCTAAGCAGCCAATGCTCCAGCTGCCATGTTTACGGTAGTTTTGACCGCTGCATTGCTTTAAAACAGTGTAAGTAGGGTTAATAACAGAACAAAGACTCACAGCCGCCATTTTGAAGCCTCAGACTTGTTTTTATTGAGATTTGTATGCTACAAGAAACGTGGGCAAGGGAGCATACACTCAAATCTGGATATGCATCGTATAGTTTAGCTGCAACTTCGGGGGCTAAGGATAGACCCTCAGGGGGGCTTTGTATCTGGGTGGGCACCCATTTGGGATGCACCATAAATCAATTGGATACATTATCAAAAGTCATCCAAGGTATTCTTCTTAATTTCCCCACAAAGTTTACAATTGCCCTAAAAAATATCTACTTGTGACCCGTAAGTCGCAGTCAAGAGTCCAAAACCCTGGATGAGCTTACGACATTCTTAGCTACCATCCCTGACTACTGCACTGTGATCCTTGGAGGGGACTTCATTTGCCAATACGAGTCTTTAGTCAGCATGAATGAGGATGATCAACACTGGGCCATTCCCGAGACGTCATGTGCACCAGTAAGAGTCTGGACTCCTCTGGTGCTACAAATGAACTCTCTCATGCTCAGACACTCCATGAGGGCATGCAATGGAAGATCACAGTCGGACACACCTGGTGGACATACCTACAACAGAATCGGGCACTCCTCTATATTAGATTATATCCTGATAGATATTAAATCTTGGTGCAGGGTAGTGGATTTTAAGATTGAACCACACTTTGATAGCGAGCATAACGCATTAATTTTAGAACTATCAGTGCAATGCTTGGGGAGTGCACCGGGTCTTGAAGTACCAATTGATGACAGACTAACTCTCACTAGTTGCAGGAGGCGAGTTAGATGGACAGACTTAAGTCAATCCCAAGAAAAACTAGCACTCTTATACCAGACAGCTATTCCCATCCTCGAAAAGTCAATGCAATCTGTGCAAGAGGATGGCATAACAATTGACCTTGAGAGGGTCTCCATTAACCATTCCAGCTTGACATCCACTATGGAAGAATTCTTTTTCCCGAACAAAAAATCTAGGGCTAACAGTAAACCCAAACATCCCTGGTATAGCGGGGAATGTCGAAAATCTAAAACTGTCCTGATTGATGCTATTAAGGCCAAGGATAGATCCCTGATTAAAACTAGCAAAGCGGCCTACCACAATACCATAGACGAGGCCAAAAAAAGGTGGGAGAGTGCAAAGTGGGACACCGTGAGAAGTGCTTTAGGTGCTCATGACATGAGGACTTTTTGGTTAACGGTTAATACTGGCAGTGCCAATGGGAATTCAGCTGTAGCTCCAAACTTGGATGGAGGAGCATAATGTCTTGAGCCCGCTACAAGCAGGGTTTAGGGAAAAAATGTCTACTCTGGATCAGATTTTCAGGCTACAACTATTACACTGGAAGAGCGTGTGTATTGAGGGTGGCAGCCTCTACTTAATATTTGTAGACCTGAGATCTGCATTCGACTTGGTACAGAGAGACAATTTGTGGGGTATCCTTTATGAGTTAGGAGTTCCGGTATATCTGTGCCAAATGTTAACGCGGCTACATAGGGAAATTTTGCCCAAATACGGATCGGTAAACACGGGGAACTCACCACACCTCTCCTAGTAGCAAAAGGAGTTCAACAAGGATGTGTCCTAGCCCCAACACTTTTCTGTCTTTTCATAAATGGGTTAATCGAATTTTTACATTTAGAGCACTATTTCGATGCACCCAAACTGGCGACTCGTAAAATTCCGGGAATGATGTATGCCAATGACACCTTGCCAATCTCCAAATCCCCCATGGGCATACAGAGGATTCTCAATCAATTTGTCCTTTTCCGTAAGGAAAGGGGTCTCGAGATTCACAAAAGACGAAGTACATGGTGTTTAATCCAGGAAAAAGTACTCGACCAAATCCATGCCTGCATGGCACCCCATTAGAAAGGATACCGGTTTTTGATAACTCGGCCTAACGATCACCGATAAAATGGACTGGGGGGCACAAATCAAATAATCCAGTCTGAAACTAGCTCAGACAACGGGGGGTTTGTCCAAAGTATTTCAAAACTCTAGCCACAAACCAATTGGCCCAGTTTTGGAAATATATAAGAACCACGCTAGAGCAGCAGCTGTTTATGGGGCGGAACTCTGGGGGTACGGTTATTCCAGCAGTCTTACTCAGGCTGAAAATTCTTTTGTAAGACAACTATTCGGTCTCCCCCGTAGCTTCCCCCTTATTCCACTCAGACTAGATTTGGGGGTCAGACAAATTGCAGAGGTTGTTGCCCTTAGACCCCTTTTATTCTGGCGTCGTTTTAGGGCCACCCCAGAACTGGCTAGCTTTAGAGAAGAACTAAAGGAGGTGATCAGTCTACCTGGAGCAGGAAAAATACCATGGTTATCCTCCAAATAAAACATGTTTGTATCCATGGGAGTGGGTAATATGTGGACTAGTCCAGAAACAAGTGGCCCTATTGTGTCAAAGAAGATATTAAAGGATCTCTACTGGGAGCATAAATTGACTTTGCTACAGGGTAGTTGTACAACCGGCAGACTTACTATAGCGCTCCTAGAAATCAAAGACCACTATAGATTAGAGCCGGCTCTGGATGACATTAAGCCGGTGTTGAAGCTGAACAACACGTCGCAGGTTTCTTGTTTTCCATGTGGTGCACACAAAGAGTTTATTTAAGATGTCGCCCACTGCATTGTGATAATTAACTGTCAAATGTTTCATATATTTTACTAATCTTAGGCATTTTCTTTTTCATATAAAGTTAATCTGCTGAGGTACTTGCCAGAAATAGGTTGTACAGCATAAGGATGTGCAGGTTAGCCTATACGTTGACTCTTTGTTGCCCAGCATATGACAACTCATCTAGCATGGGTGTAGGTCAATGTTTACAGTTAATGATACATTTTTGCACTTTATCACTAAATATCTTGAATGGTTGCTATTCATGAAACATTATGGCCCTGCTGTAACTTTATTTGCACGTGCACAAAGCACTTTAATATAAGTTATGAGTCTTATGTATCGTATTAACTTTATTTGCTGATAGATCTACAATGAACGTGGTTGACTAACATTTCTTTTTAGTGTTTTAATTTGTAAATGAAACTACAAAATAGACTGCGACACATGTCCACATTTATGTTTCAAGCAGTCTAGTTGCCTTAGGAGATTGTTAGACTTGGACAGACATAAAATGATTTTAGCTGTTTTTACCTAATGTTTTAATCATGATTGTACCTGTATTTCGGGACCTGTAACACTGCTTTTGTGGCTATTTGGCTGAAATAAAGTTTTATTAAAGTTAAAGGTTCTAGTGTAAGTTTTATTCTATGGTGGTTATTTTTAAAGCTCAGAGGTCTTTTCAGCTGCTATATGAGGCGATTCATCATCAGCAACTTTTGGCATCAGTGACAAGCACACTCACAGTGTCTTCTGGTTGTTTTTTGTTGAAGCAGCATTCCATTACATGCACGTTTCTAACACAGAAAAGAACACTATAATTCGGCTGATGGAAAAAGTCATAATGCTTGTCATTTCAAGGACATTCTCAGTGACAGGCATACTTATAAACCCATGAACAGTTATTGACCACTAAGTTACCATTAGTACTGCCAAATTGCTTGTCATTTTGAGAACTTTATAACAGTGACAGGCACATTCACGTACATTAAGAAGTCTACCACAGTGAAAGGCACACTTTTGGATGCTTGTTTACTTATTCTGTAGTTTGATATTGGCATTTTCAACGGTAATACTGTATATATACATGCAGGCTGTTTAAAAAAAATATTCCCTTACCTAGTATATTTGTACCTTAAGTAACATTATTGCTATTTAGCAAATGTGCTGGTTTTAAGTTGGCAGTATTACACAACATATTAATCTTGTGTCACTGTATTTACAATGCCATCAGTCGCTCTACCTCCATCATTTCAAGATTCTCCTGGAGATCCACCTGTCAGGTGATCATATTGGTTTGATGCTTTTGAAACTGAATTAGGAGCAAGTGGTGCCTCCAGGTTCAGGAGAGAAATGAAAACATGTCTGCTTTACACTCTTTTGGTGTTGAGGGGAGATCCACATTTAAGCATTTACCTGAATTACTGCTGTATGAAGGTGTAGTGCTTGATGAGTATGAAAAAAGGCAATCAAGAAACTGTAAATGATATATGATAAACAACCCTGTTTAATAGTTTTCACACAAAAGTTCTACAAACGTAAGCAGAAGATTGACAAAGACATTGACACATACATCACAGCACCTCGGAGACTGGTCTCTGAATGTTAGTTTACACATTTTACAAATCAGTTGATTAGAGAATGAGTTTGTCTACAAGTGCAAAGATAAACAAATCCGCTCAGAAACTATTATCCATGGGAAACCCATCTTTGGATGAAGCCATCAAAACAGCATAGAGTATTGAGATATCACAAATCTCTGTAAAGGAGCTTGAAGAGAAACCTTTGGAGTCAGTGAATGTAGTTAAAGGCTACAAATCATCTGGGAAAATGTCAGAGATTCACAAGAAAAATTATGGTAACAAATCTTTGAGTTAAAAAATGGAACCTTCCTCAACTAATATGTGTTTCTGCTGTGGGAAGCCTCCTATGCTAAAAAAGGTAAACCTTGCCCAGCTAAAAATGTCACCTGCAATTACTTTAAAAAGTTTGGAGATTTTTCACAAGGTTTGCCAGAAGAAAAAGAAAAGCACTTTCAGATCTGTAGCACGTGTGACACAATTTCATTGTGTGACTGATTCTGAATCTGATTACGAAGCAGCGATTGATCCTTGTACATACTGTGAGAGATGGACCTTCTTGCATTAATGGCGACTATCACCATAGTGGTAACAGTCTCATTTCGGGTGATCCCTCCTCATGTGTTGATCCCATTGTGTATATTTCTGTGGGAAATAAAAACCTGAGGGCCTGATTACGAGGTGGTCGTTCGAGGACTGCTGTGCCGTCAGTGGCGCAAACACCGCCACTGAGTAGGGAGTCTGACTACCCAATTACAAAGCAGGTGATTACCTATATGAGATACCGCCGCTGCACCACGCCACTGCCAGTAAATCTCGACTGCGGCGGTCCAGCAAAAAGCGTATGCTGGAGGGTGGACCACCAGTCAGACTGACCACCCAATCACGATGTGCTGGACTGCAGACAATACTGTGGCGGTCCAACCACCACATCCAAACTGGCAGAAAGGGAGGGATAAAAGATTACACACATCCTGTGCTGCCATGGAGCCGATCTTAATAGTTCTGTCACTGCTGTACCTGATGGACGACGTCCAAAACAGAGGTCGACGTATCCGACGGTAAGCTATACACCCAGGGCTAGAGTCACGGGTAGGCACAGGTAGGCACCATCTACCCACTATTTTCAGAGGATAGACGCCGTCTACCCTGCTGTCCTATTTGCCACTTTCAGTCAGGAATTCAGAGAAATATGCTTAGCTCATCCTAGTGTGACTTTCAGACACCGGCACACTTTCAGCATCACCTGCTCGTTGTCTGCTTTTACTCCAAGCAGCAACGTGTAGGCAGGGAAGGGGCTTATCAGATGCTAGCTGAGCCCATAACAAAGGCAAAAGTTAAGGGGGCGTTAGGCCTCTTTTTGTCGGAGAATCCTGGCTGGGAGCTATAGAGAGCCTCACACCTAGATGCCAAGGAGGGGAAACAAAAGCTCACATCCTATCACTTCACAGGTACTTTAGAGAGAAATGCTTTTGACTTTGTTCAATCCCTGGATATAAACAATATATATGCATGCACTGTAAGAATGTTAGATGTGTTGGTCGCCCCTGTATTTACACAAATAAAAATGTAAATACCGCTATTTTGTTTTTTTTCTTTTATAGCGCTTTAGCACTACAGAAGTGCTAAAGCACTAAAAAAGAAATAAAACAAAATAGTAGTATTTAAATTGGTGTTTGTGTACGTGTGATGTAAATCGCTATGAAACCATGCATTAGGATGAGTAGTGCCACTACTGATCCCATTGCAGGGTGTCAGAGCACTATACATCACACATAAAGATTATACATTAACAAAAAATCATCATATCTGTGTACATCAATATAAAGGATGTGTTACATAAGACAGTGAGGGTTACAAGGTGGGGTAGTCACATGTCCTTCATGCCTCACTGTGCTATATTAGAAGGATTACAATTTTTTAACTGTAAGTAACAAAAGTATCTTTGTATTAAAAGCAGTGACCCTTTAGTCGTTTACATAAAATACAAATCTTTCATCTGCATGTTGCATAATGTACTTTGCAGTAGGCATATTAAACCTCTGCTACTTTGATTCAAACTAGGACTAGGCAAAATACAGATCTTTCCAGCAAATATGTTATCTTCCAGAGTTATCCTACCATTATTATTATTATTCCCTGAGATTTTTACCTGCCACATGAAGATCTCTGCAGCAGGTGCCTTAACCCCATGAGATATTTTAAAATACAGACATTGCAACCAATTAAGCAAAACAGATTTACTGCTACGTTTGTCCTTGTTGCCAATGTCTTTTGTGGCAAGGTTCAAGGTTTAAAAAAATAAATGTATAAGTTGAGGCCTAGATTTTGCATCTGGGTTGTGTTCAATATGTTGGCACAACCCCAATGCAAAATCTAATTCGTTAAATATTGTAATGCACTCAAATGTACTTGTGATAGACGTGTTAAACATATGTGAAGTCTTAAGATCAGATGTCACTTCCTGTGAGGTCATGGGTTGTGATGCCACATGCAATGTCACACGTTGTGATGTAACTCCCTGTGCTGTCGCACGCAGTGATGTCAAGTGCAGTGATATCACGCCCATTCTGCCTAACTCGGTGAGACCCCCACTTCTGTTTTTTAGGACTTGAGCCCTGTATACACATACCCGATGCTATTGATAACACAGCACAAGATGGGCTGCCATGGAACTGGTAAGGGTATGTGGTCCCTGTGCCAAACACATTTTGTGTGTCCCCTTCGGGAACATACACAACCTATAATCCAATTACAGCTACATGATGCCTTCCTTGGCCTGGTCACTGACACTGCACAGGCTCGCACCACAAAAGTCGCAATGTGCCTACAACTAATGATCGGATATTGTGATGTCGGCAGTAATTTATCGTAACACAGCAGCAGCAACTCATGATTAGAGCACTTATCATTTTCTGTGACACCCTACCATGTCCCATATGGCAGGTCCTGGTGTAATATCAAACATGGATATGTAAGGATGTGTAAAGTACCACAAAGTAGACACGCCATACCAAGTCACTGTGATGTACTCTCACACAGCACCCAACCCAAAAGGCAATGTCAGGTAAATTGGATTAAAAGTGAACAGGTTGAGAAGCATGCAAATGTCACAATGTGAAGAGTCCCTGCCGATTATGCTACTGCCAGGGCGGGATCCTGAAAGCCTGAGTGACTGGCCCACAGTCCACTTTTCACGAACCTTCAAATTCCATGCTCCCAGTACCTGTGGAGGGAAGACCAATATGGACAGCCAATAGCATAGCCAACTGTCCTGCAGAGGTGTCTAATGTAAAATGCTTAAGTACAAAACTAAACACAGCAGTAACTGCATTTTTGCGGGAAAATCAAATAGATGTACGATGCACACATACCAATTAACCATCTCCAAAAAGTAAAAAAAAACTACCAGTGCCGAAAACTACTCCCATATGTAGTGAAACAAATAACTAGAATGCACACTTCAAACACTTAGATAATATACAACATTGGGAGAACTTCAAACTAAACGACGCTCACAATGCCGAAAACGACCAGAAATACTTACCACATGATTAGAGGAGAGGATGTGATGCAGCAGCAAGAGCGGCCGACTCAGGATCTGAGGATCCGGGTTTGAGTCTTGGCGTCAGCCCAACATCCTGTAATGCTGGACAAATCACTTAATCTCCCTGTGCCCATTGACAGCGCCTGGATACCCTTGCGGGTGATAAGCCATGCTATATAAATCTACAAATATAATTAATATAATATGATAACCAATCACCAATACAAATCGATTTCAGGCCCAAATGTACTCCATCACACATATCCGTTCATTGAACCTGTTGTCTTGTCCTGTGTGCCTCCCACACTGTTTGCAAGGCCGGAACATACAATCCCCTCCAAATTGCACAGCAACCAGGGTCAGAGAAGAACAACTATAGTCACACATCCCCAAGTATAGATGAACATTACATCGCAAATGAAGTAATGATAGGACAACTGTCTTTCTAAACAAACACATGATTGTATTGTCCCATAACTGAGGGACTGGCAGTAAAAATGTCAATGGTCAGTCCAAAAGTGTCCTGTGGTAGACCAGTACACTGCTGTGCCATATAACTTTCCTACCAAAACACTGCCTGGGTAGCCTACCCCGGAAGGAGCATCGAGTGGGCAGTCGAGGCACCTCAAAGATATCATTTGGGAGAGGGGGGCTTGGTTTGGCTAGGGGGTGATGGGGTGAGGGGTGGATTGGGTTGCAGGAGTGGTGCTCTGGTTTTTCAGAGGGGTCTGTTTTTTCTTTGGAGTGGTGGTTTTGTGTTTAGGAGGGGTCTGTTTTTCCTTTGAAGTTGTGGGTTCAGGTTTAGGATGGGTATGTTTCTTTCTTGGGAGTGGTGGGTTTGGGTTTAGGAGGTGTATGTTTTTCCTTGGGAGTGGTGAGTTTGTATTTAGGAGGGGAATTTTTTTTCTTGATAGTGCTGGGTTTGGGAATGGGGGGGTCAATATTTTCTTGGGAGAGGTGGGTTCGGGTTTAAGAGGCGTAGTTTTTTTCTTGGCAGTAATGGGTATGTGGAAGTGTCAGGTGTGGGTGGTTGTGCTGTTGGTGCAGATATGTGTGTTTGTGTGGGTGTGAGTTGTATCTGGTGTGTCAGGTGGATGGGCAGAGTATGGTTGGTGTGGTGGATGGTTCTGTGTGTGTGGGCGTGGTCTCTGGGGCAATGCTTGGTGCGTGAATGGCTCTGGGTGTGCCAGTGTCGTGTCTGGAATAATGCTGAGAGTGGTGGATGGCTCTGTGTGTGTGGGTGTATGGTCATATAGCTAATTCGCCATCTTGTCAGAATGATGGATAAGTCATACTGCCATGTTTATGCAATATGTACAGTAGAATATTTCCGAATACAGATAGGACTACACACACAATAGAGATGGAATCAGCTATGAACAATTGGTCACATGTACATCATGTATCCAACTGTACTGCACAATGCAATACTACAAGTAAAAGTGCACATGACAATGTGTACAGTCTAATAGTTATGGGTCCAGTAATGTCTGTTATCCTGGTTCACTTCATTTTCCCAACTTACCAAGGGACAGCACTGCTCAGTGTCTACATCAAAAGCGCACTGTATGCTATCACATATGTCAGAGAGCCAACATCCAATAAGACATAGTACTGAGTGAGCATCATCCCTGACACAATGGACACTTCTCTCCTTTTTAGGTCATTTGTCATCCAGTACTACATACAAAATTATCTGAGTGTACATTATATTCAATCAGTTTCATAATAACAACTGTAAATTTGTACTGTCCTGCACTCTGTTATCTTCCTGGTCACAAACGTAATAGGCAAAGCACATCAGCAGGCATCTACTATGTTTGTATGTGCAGCACACATGGGCAACCCTCAATATTTCTGGCCAAATGCCTGCCTGCATCACACAAATTAGCCGATGTTCCATTAAGGAATCTGGATAGCACTCACCCCCCTGTAGCTGCTGTTGGACCCTCGATGGCCCATCTATCTCAGGATAGTCCACCACCAGTATGCAGGCCATTAGGGGGCTCAGGGTGCGGTGCACACACTTGGATGGTTAGGAGAACTGACCAAACTGTCCTTCGCCACTCTTGCAGGTAGCGTGTCTTAGGTCCTCCTGCCTCTTCCTGCAGTGGATACTGACCCGGTTATAGACCCCCAAGGTCCGCACCTTCTGGAGATGGCTTTCCACAAACCTTGCTTTTGATGGGTGTTGACCTAAATGGATGAGAAAGATGATAAAATAGATCTGGACAGCTAGTGTTAGAATGGCTTCTTGCTCTAAAAAAAAATCTTGTAGGCAGCTACAACATACATTCATTGCCACTTAGCACACTACATGTGTCATCTTTACAAGCTACACACTATTGCATATGTTGACTGTGCTCAATTATAGTCAGGTCCTGAACTGACTAATGTTGACCACTACAAATATGTAGTCCAGGGACTTTCTAACACGAATGCCAGGTGATGATGTATCGAAAACACTACACCATTGTTCCCTTATGAAGGCCAGGGTACTTGTGCATCACTGTACAGTTACCTTTAGTGACAGGCCTATGTACTACATGCATATGGACCATAGTGGCAGGATACATAGTATAAAATATTCTGGTTACATAGAAGGGGCAGGCATCTCTGTCACTGAGAGTCACATCTCTTGGAATGTGTGGACATGTCAGCATTGTTACAAGGATGACAGTCAGCATCTCATCAAGTGTCTTGTGGAATGTGGGGGATATTAGCAAGCTATTTATTCAGACAACAAGATCACACCAGGATCAAATAACGATCTGCACTGAATGTGTCACAAGTGCAACAGGCCTGTACAGTGCAAGCATAGCATATGAGAAAGTGACCACAGACCTGTGTGACGAAGTGGCCAATGATGAGCTACATTTAACACATTGACAATGTGGCCTAATGTGAAGAGATAGTTGGCCCGGGTTCACCACAACCACAAATCAACATGTAGTCTATGTATGAGCAATGATGGCTACTATTGGTTCATATTACAGATTTGGTGCACAACCAAGATCAGTAGGTGTGCAGGGGAATACTTTGTGCATTTTAGTATTGCCACTATGTCTCTGTCCAAGCCTAGAAAGCAAACACAAGGAGATGATGGACGGAGCACCAACACTTTCAGGCACTCACCCCCATTCACAGATCTGGGTTGATTTGTTCTTTAGCTCACTTCGGCACCCCAGTTCAGACCCAGCCATATGCAAATCAGTCTTGACCCTGGTCCTGATGGGAACAGTCCAGTCCGAACTGCCAAGCCAGGTCTTCCCTTGACTGGAGACAAGCATCCTGGAACTGGTTTTGAGGTAACACCCCTCATCAGCCAGGCTAGCTTGAATCCAGTGGCAAAGTGAGCAAGGGACCCACGTTTGGGCATACCCTGCCCACTTAGGGCATACAAAGCAAACACAAGGAGATGATGGACGGAGCGCTGAAACTTTTTAGACACTCACCCCCAGTCACGGATCTGGGTTGAATCCATCATCATTCTATAGCTCACTTCGCCACCTCAGGTCAGACCTAGCCATATGCAAATCAGTTTTGACCCTGTTGTTGATGGGAACAGTCCAGAACACATCAGGGCTTCATCTCTGCAATTATATAGATCCCACAATTCAAGCTCATCAGTACATAACAGTGCACATTGTGGCTATCGAATCCTTTACCTCATGAGTGTGTGGCACTCTGAAGGGGTCTGTGAGCCCGGCACCAATGTTGCTAATTTTCATGATCCCATTGGCACATGTATCATAGGTAACATGAATAAGACGCATGCATTGATATGTGCAAACAACTCAAGTCGCACATACAGCTTCTCACTCATGACATATCACAAAGGTGATGTAAACATCTCACAGCACAGTACTCTACAGTCCATCATACATTTGCCTACGTGGGATCGACAATTTGTTACTAAAGGACTCTGACTACACTCTGGAACTGTGTGGCTCGTAGCCTGGAGAGATGGGAATGAGGCAGTTAAACAGAGGTGCATTTGCATGTCAGACATTTGCCTGTTCCTCTGGTGACCCATAGAGGTGTCCATACAGGGGAATACAGAACTCACAAAGGGAAAATGGAAACTTAGCCCGGGTCTGATTCTCAGATCCCTGTTTCCCTCCCAGGGAATAATCCATATGGTCCACTTTAGTTCCTGTACTGAGAAGGACACACGTTGCAGTGCAGAAATCCATATAACGTTTTTATTTGAAAGTTTCTTCATTTCAATCATTTGATAGAAATTCTCCATTAAAGAACATCCACAATCAGGCCAACATGTGTCTCGCGAGTTTCTTGCTTCTTCAGGGCTATTATAAAAACATAAGATGTGTTTCCTTAATGGTGACATCACATACTAGAGCAAGTTTTTCTTTAACAAAAGAAAATATACTTTGACAATACTTGATAATATGATCATAACCTTCTAAATCAAACAGACATAAAAACTAAAATCAAAATATCAAAAAAGTATATGTGCAACCTTATTTAACTACATACATAATTTAGAAAAAAGACAGAAAATATGAAGTACAACATACAATATAATACAATTTATGCAAAGGAAAGAAAAGAGGAAACATTTTTACAATAGCTTTTAAGAAAATGAAGTACCCTTGTTTTGACGTGTTAAATTCATGAGAATGTAGTGCAACGAAGCTCATCATTTGCTAATTTAGCATATTAAAAAAAAAGTAATGCCAAGAGTTTTATATTTGTCCATAACAAATTCATTTCTATACTCTTTATGTAGATTCCTCCTGTTTATACTCAAATTGCAATCATAAACTATATATTTTACATAACATATATTTATGATGCTCTAAGCGCATCTAGAGTCCATAGTTTTATCCACCATATCTTATTCAGTTAGATCAATGGAGATAAGTCTAGCTAGAAGGATGGTAAGTTGGTAAATACTCCATCAATCAAATTCAAATTCAAATTCAAAATAATCTTTATTCGGGTATTTAAAATATCCATAAAAGATACACATCATAAAACAATCCTACTTACATAAAAAATTTGAATCATTATACACAATGCGCATAAAATCAATAATAATAAAACCCCGAAATACATGT
The DNA here is from genome assembly GCF_964204655.1 of Triturus cristatus. NCBI lineage: Eukaryota > Metazoa > Chordata > Amphibia > Caudata > Salamandridae > Triturus > Triturus cristatus. The sequence goes on along the minus strand of NC_140587.1, from coordinate 543,729,048 downwards.
AGGTTAAAAACGGGACAATCAGGTACTGTAATCCATTATGTACAACTTTCTTGCAGTGGTTAGTGCAAACTGAATCGAGGTGCAGACTTTTAAGTCCTATAGGCTTGGATGCGACCAGCGCAGTTAGTCCTCTCCTCTAGTGTTTCTTAGTTTGACAGCCAATCGCAGAAAATGAATGGTGCTAAATAGGACAAAGGGGTCAGCGGCAAGTTTAAGAAATAAAAGAGCCACTTTAGCCTGTCGTATTGTGGAGCGTCTTAAAATAGTTTTTAAAAACCGGGACCTTGGGTATGCATAAAAGGGACAGATTAGGACGAAATGAAGGGTATCTTGCGGAGATCTTAGATCGCAGCCGCAACACCCTTTTGTGCTTACATCACTTGCAAAACCAGCTGGGACTGACAGGATATGGTGCAGAAGATTTAACCTGAATCTGGTCATCAGGAATCTGTCCTGTCTATTGTGAATGTTGGACAGGTAAAATTCCATGCCCAAACAAGATTTTGTGAGCTGGTATTGTCTTACTGTGCTTTTCCGCCCTTCTCTTTCCTCTCTAACCCTGGCTGAATACCGTAGGAAATCTGCCTTTATGACACCCTTATCTCTATTAACTAATGTGGAGGGATCATTGAAAAGGTTAGCTTGACCTAATCTATTTAATACGTCCCTTACGTGTTTAAGCCAGGGTATTTGCAACCCCTTGTCCCCCCTCATACAGTCCTCCAAGATTTGTCTACTTAGACTTGCCTCTGGATTTGTCCAGATTTTAATCCAACAAATAATAGGTTTAAGGCAAGCCCTCTCACTAAGATAGGAGATACCCAGCTCCTCATGAACTATAAAAGAAGGGGTACATTGAGGCACTTGCAGGAGTCTTCTTAAAAACTTATTTTCCTCCAATTGAATTTTTTCTCCATCTGTGAAGCCCCACACCTCACTCCCGTACAGAGTCTTGGCGCAACATACCGAAGTATATAGGTGCGATATTTCATTAGGTGACCAGCGACCAAGTCTGCTTGCGTAATTCATAATCGCCCCCACCGCACTAGGATGTTGGCTACATGTGTGTCTTACAAGGGATTTAAAATTAAGATCTTTATCAAACAGGATCCCCAAATAGTTAAAATATTTGACCTTGTCGAGTCTATGTGCTCCTATAGTGAAAGTACAATTCTTAGAGGGCGTTTTGCCCACTTCCATAATGTATGACTTTGTAAGGTTAGGCACTAGGTCGAGGTCTGCCATGAAACGAACAAATCCACTAATGAGGGCCTGCAAGCTCCTTCCTGTGCGCGCCAGAAGGACCGCGTCATCTGCATATAGGAGGACGGGTATACGTCTCCTTCCAATGCAGGGACAGTCTGCCTCCAAAGCCCCAAGCGCCTTGTCAAGCCCGTTGATGTAAAGCGTGAACAGAAAAGGTGCAAGGATGCATCCTTGTCTCACCCCACCACGACACCGAAAGTCCTCTGTGACGTCCCCCTCGTCAGTAAATCTAACCCGAGCCGTGGTGTTTTGGTGAAGCATTTGTAACACGCTGATCATTCCTGGGTCCACACCCATGGATCCCAAGATCTGCCACAGCTTTCTTCTGTTAACACAGTCGAATGCTGCTGAGAGGTCCATAAATGCCAAATAAACTGTACCTTCCCTGGCCACAGTGTACTTTGCCACCAGGTGGTAAAGATTAAGGCATTGATCAGTTGTGGAACGCCCATTCCGGAACCCATACTGAACATCCGTGATAATATTGTTTTCATCAGCCCAGTCCATTAAGCGATTTAGAATGACTCTCCCCAAGACTTTCGCCGTAACATCTATGAGGGATATTGGGCGATAGCATTGTGGTTCATTTCTGTTGCCCTTCTTAAATATTGGCACAATAACGGCCGTGGACCAAGATCTGGGCATGCCTACTTCTGTCGCTGTATTAAACACCCTGGTTAGTATGGGAGCCCAGAGATCTACCTGACTTTTAAATAAATTGGGGGGTATCCCATCAGGCCCTGGCGCCTTTCTCATTACCAGACCCTCTATGCCCAATTTGACCTCGGCTACCGTAATGGGTATCCAGTCACAGCTAGAAAGTCCTGTGATTGGGGTTAGATGCTCCTCAGATTCCCCTCGGTTATACAGACTTGAGAAATGCGCCACCCATGCCTCTGGCAAAATGTGAGATGCCACTTGGGGACTGTTTGGGGGTTGGAAACACGGAGCATTTATTACCCTCCAGAAACTACTCATATCTCTACGCTCTGCAGCCACTCCATCAATCAGTGTCTACAGCTCTTCTGGGGATAAGGAACAAGCCCTCTCACCTGTTTGGCCTGGCATGACTGGTCCCAGAGGTGGTAAACAGCAGCTAAAGTTGAGGAGGTGTTGTTCGCAGCGGTGTCAGGAGGAAAGTGAGTTATTTTTCAAATATCGGTGTACATGTATACCACGTAAGTAGTCATCGGCATTGACGGTGACAGCCACTGGACTGCGATCGTCAAAACAATACGCTTAGCCTATCGCTGTGTGCGCTGTGGTTGTTACCGCCTACCACGTGGTCGAATTCCAACCACGGTCTTAGCTTCAGCATGCCCTACAATTGCGGTCAGGCATCTGTCATCTTAGTGATTACAAGTACAGTGTAGGTGAATGCTAATTGAGTCCGCACCACAAGAAATAACTTCACATTCTCTGATAGGGTTAACAACTTTCGCTCCGGGCAGAGTTTGCCTGGCCTGAAGATGGCCTCGCTTTAAGTGAGCTCCTTTGGCCACGCTAACTATCCTTAACAAATGCTGCACAAAAGTATATTCCACGCACTGAAATAGATGACTATCAGCCCAGAGAAGTCAGCAGCACTGAGGGCGACCCGTAAGAACAGCCTAAAACAACACGAAGCGGCGAGACAGTGGCATGCGTGGAGGACGAGAACCTGGAGGAAGACTCGCTAGTCCAACGCAGAGCGTCGGCATCTCCACAATGAACGGTGAGAGGAGATCGCAACGCCGCAAGGAAAACGGGTGTAGATCCGAGCGACCTGTGTGATCAAAAAGCCAGAGACTGAAAAAGCAGGCAATAGCTGTGCAGAGAGGCGCTTGGCCATACACCGAGGCCGGAGTAGCATGGAGACTGGTAGGTGCATGCCGATTGCTGGGCACCATGGGAGGCCGTGAGGGAGTCACCAAGCGTGGACTAACTGCAGTACAGAATGCAGTGTGGCCCATAGGAGAGATTGACAGGCAGAGATTGGCGCATAATGCCCGTATATACAAGCGCCGCCTGGAGCAAAGGGAAAATCCACTTAACTGCCCAAGGAGTGAAAGAGAAATAAACCAAATTAAACCCGGACGGCAGACTGCATAATTGTTAGTCTGTGGCAACAGAGATACACGCACCAGCAGAGGGAGTGGCAAAGAAGGACGATAAACAGATATAGTGGCAGTATTTACTAGCGCAAGTGTGCGCAGACCTCCGGCAGAAATACTCTAGAGCCAGAGACAGGCAAATAGTGAGATACATGAGCCAAGATCCTACAGGCATCACCGTGCAAGCACAACTGTGAGTTAGTATGGGAAAACTGACAGAACACAGCCTAAATTGACTTTTGAGCAGCGGAAAATGCCCAGTACAATGAAAGATGAACAGGCCGAGATGGAACAAGCGGCTCACACCCGGAGTCGGCGCCAGGCGGAGAACTGGGACGCATCAGGAAAAACACAAGGAACAATTTAGAACGTATGCTGAGAAGGCCAAAAAATATATAGGACCCAATGATACAATATCTACAGACATTGGAACAGGCTTTACCAGGGCAAGGAAACAAAGAAGAACGTAGTGATCAGTGAACCAGAAGCGATCAGACCAAAGTAGAAGTTGATATGTTAATGTGTGTGGGGACTCTTACAAATGTCATATGCTGTATACTTAAAATTGCAAACCAATATGTCATGGGAGGATATATGCTGGTTTTTCTTTTTTTTCTTATGAAATAAAATGCATTTTAAAAAAAAACTTTTGCTCTGCACTTGCATTTGCAGTAAAAGGACAGCGTCTTGCCTTACTGTGTAGAAACTTGATTTTACCGCGGTGCACTGCACACTGGTGGTGAGTAACTTACTTTTGGGAGACTCACATATACCATAATTTGAGTGAACATTATAAATGTTAGAAGGTATGAGTGGCACATTTCCGTTACAAACACATGTGAAGAGCATTATATTGATTGGAGGTGTATGTTGGACTGTACACAATCTATATGTGGAGTATGATGGTTTCACAAACACGGTTTTATTTCAACATACCATCACCCTTCTGTGGAACATATGTCACTCTGTACACTGTGCCCAATGTTAAAACGATTTGCAAATCCACACATAGGTACCATGGAAGAGGGAGGAGCAGGCGGCCTCTGGCGTACTGCCCATTTCCAGACCTAAAAATCAAGGGAGAAAGGGATGTGATAAAAAAGGTTCAGCTGAATAGGCAAACTATCCGTGATTTATGTCATCAGTAGGAGCCTGATCTCCAGCCACATAAAACACATCCAACAAGTGGTACACCAATAGTTAAACTGATGGCAGCACTGGAGTTTTCTCACACAGGTTTCTTTGAGTACACAGTGGCAAATTCTGGTGATATGTCTCAACCAAAGTTCAGGCGTGCTCTTGGAGAAGTCCTTTCTTCTTTAATGAGACACATTGACTGCTACATCCAGTTCCACAACAAGCAAGATTTAGTCAATGTGAAAGCAGAGTTCTATGGAATAGCTCACATGCCTCATGTGATTGGATTGATAGATGACACCCATATTGCCTTGGTACCACTGCACAACAGGGAACAAGCTCACTGAAAGCACCATTCCATTCAATAAACATGCAAGTTGTCTGCCTTGCAGATTTGTACATCTCAAACATCTGTGCTCGGTTCACATTACTCCTTTGCACTGAGGAACAGCACCATGCCCCAGCTGAAGTCATAACTCCAAACAGAGAGGGCCTGGCTTGTTCGTGAGTATGAACTGTGATAACGCTGTATGGGTAATGTCAAGGCAGGTCAACACTGACTGTGTGACTAAATTTTGCACTTATGTCGGACTTACATCTAGGCTACTCAGCGTATCACAACCAACCATGGTTGTTAACACCACTGAGGAACCCAACAACTCCAGGGGAAGTCTGCTTCAATGATGCCCAATGGAGAAAACAGCATCCTGTGGAGTGGACCTTTGTGCTCCTGAAGGCCAGATTCACATGTCTGGAGAAGACAGGGGGAGCCCTCCTCTACATATCAAGAAAGGTGTGCCAAATCGCACTGGCTGGCTGCATGCTGCACAACATTGCTCTGCGATGGAACATCCCTATTATTGCAGAGGATGACGACCACAGCAACCCACCAGGTAAAGACCATGAAATTGCAAATGAAGACGATTGTCAGCAGGAAGAGGGAGGTGACATTCATCAAGATCTCATCACCAACTTCATCTCCTGAGTGTAACTACTTTTATGACCTTACAGTACTGGGGCTGCTACAGCACCTCATGTTGCGATGATGACAGAAGTCTGTTAAGCAGATTTATGAGTGTAACCACACCTGAATGAATGAATTAATTAATTAATTAATTTAGACTTGTAAAAGCGCGAACTTAGCCCAAGGGCGTCAAGGCGCTGGATGCAAAACATCAGAAGACGATGAGAAAAGGCTCATGCTCATACTGAAGAATCACGAAAAAGCCAGGTCTTTAAGGCCGTGCGAAATAATGATAGCGAGCCCTCACTAGAGATTTCTACTGGAAGAGAGTTCCACAGTTTGGGCGCCACAGTGGAAAAAGCTCTGCCACCCCATTTAACATTCTTAAATCTGGGAACAGTAAGTAGGTTTTTGTCCCAGGGCCGAAGGGATCTGGTGGGAATATAATGATGAACAATCGACTTGATGCCCTCGGAACGAGCGTCATAGAAGGCTTCATGAGTCAGGCATAAGATTTTAAAAATGATCCTACAGTCCATCAGGAGCCAGTGTGTTGAAAACTAAAACAGCGATATGATTAAGCATTCACTTAAGACATGAATTCTCTGGAGTCAAAATGTGTTTCTTGTCTTATGTTGACTAATGTCCGGACTCCATTTTGTATTGATTATGTCTCCACGTGCTTTGCACGAGAAGAGTCCTACCTTTTCGCTAGTTGCTCTTGTAATCTGCCTAGTAACAGTCTATAAATAGCTCCTTTGTCCGTCTGGCGCATGCCCAGACTTGACCACATCTGTTATCAGTTAGTTCTTGTTTGACCATGTTTTCGCGGGCTCAGGAAATTGTTAACTCCACCCATATATTGATCCTGTATCGAAAATGTCCATAAATGGTAATGAATTTTGCTCTATGTTGTATCCACCCACTTATGAGCCCATCTGTTGTGTATAAAAGGGGACCACGTACGCAAGTTCTTTGTGCTACTCTATGCAATACTGAAGAGTGTTGTGTAGGTTGTAGGACCACCCTTAAGGGTTAATAAACTCTGTCTTTGTATTTGCAGTTTCCGTGCCAACTTCCTTCTAGCTTTTGTTACAGGAGAGCGAACCCTTGTATTCTGCAGGCCTAGCTGGGGCCTGTACTCATCAAGTGCAGATGCTTGATCGAGGCTGTAACTGAATGATGTCTAGGGAGATTCAATACCAGCCTGGCCACGGCGTTCTGCACATCTGTATCCGATGAATAAGACCTTTATTAATGCCCAAATAAAGGGCATTGCAATAGTCCAATCTGGACGTTACCAAGGCCACGACAGCCTGCTTGCGTGCTTCAAAAGAAAGGTAGTGAGAGGTTTCTGAGAATCCTGATGATACCGAAACAGGTGGAGACAGTCCTGTTTACCTGAAGATCCAAAGAGAGGGCATTGTCCACAATCACCCCTAGGTTCTTCCCATGAGAAACAGGACAAGGGCAGACACCAAGCGTGGCCGGCCACCAGTCACTGGACCAGATTTCCCGATCACTCCCAATAATCAAGACCTCGGTCTTCTCTCCATTCAGTTTCAAGAAATTTTCCACCATCCAAAGGGAAACTGCCTCCATACAGCTCCTAAAATTGAGGGCAGAATCTCTTACAGTATGCGTTATGGAGACCATTATTTGGATGTCGTCCGCATAGGACAACACCTCCAGCCCAAAAGATCTCACCACTTTTACAACTGGGGCCACATAGATATTAAAGAGTGTAGGGCTCAAAGAGGAGCCCTGAGGAACACCACACTGCAAAGCTTTAGGGGCTGAAAAGAACTGGCCTAGCTTCACCCTCTGCTCACGTTCACCAAGAAAGGAAGCAAGGAGACTCAGAGCAGTACCCCCGACACCCATCTCTCCAAGGCAAGCCACCAGCCTATGAGGAGATAGAGTGTCAAATGCCGCGGTGAGATCCAAAAGCACCAGAAGAGTGGTATGGCCGGCATCGACCTGAGTCCGGATGTTATTAAAGACTGCCGTCAAGGCTGTCTCCGTACTGTGATATCTCCTGAAACCATGTTGAGAGCCATCCAGGAGATGGTGGTCTTTTAAATATGTGCTGAGATGGAGATTTAAGTAGGCCTCCAAAATCTTGGCAGGAACGGGAAGCAAGGAGATCGGTTGGAAATCTTTCAGTTTGCCAGGATCTAAAGAGGGTTTCTTCAATAGTGGTTTAACAACCGCTATCTTCCACAGCGAAGGATAGACTTCCTAAGAAATGGCGACGTTCATGACTTCCATAAAAAGAAGAATCACGATCTCCCGGCAGGTTTTTAGCACCTTAAGCGGGCAAGGATCTAAAGGAGAGCCTGAGTTGACAAGGTCCAGGAGCCTATCCGTCACCTCCAATGACATGAGGGGGAAAGTAAGGAGCCTGAGGGTCTCCCCCAAGGGTAGGACCTCACCAGAGGGAATAGAAGTTTGCAATTCAGACTTAATACTGGAGTGTGCTGTTTCCAACAGAGCATAAATATCAGACATTTTGGCTTGAAAAAAATCCAATATTTTATCACAGAGTTCCTGCGAAGCCTCTGAGGGATCAGATACCTGCGGGGCAATAAGAGAATTAATGATCTTAAAAAGATCCCTAGAAGATTTCAGGGAGGCGGTAACCCTGGAAAAGTATAATCTCTTTTCCTCCATAATGGCCGCCTTGTACTCTTTCAGGCATTGCTTATGTCGTTCCCTCTCAGGGGGTTCTAAGTGAGCAAGCCACAACCTCTCCTGTTTACGACAGCCCTGTCTGAGTTTTCTGAGTCTCTCTGTGAACCAGGGAGCCGAAGGCCTTATTCTTGCTGAATAATGCTCTTGACCGGAGCAAAAGAATCCATTGCTACTGTCAATGTTTGGGATAACTCCACGGCAGCAGAATTGGCATCAAGCTGCTTGGTGGGCTCCAGCTTATTAAGGAAATGCGAAAGTGCATCCTTATTTATATGGTTAAAATTCCTTCTTTCCTCCACTTTCTTATCACTCGAGGTAGGTGATACTGACGCCTGAACGTGTAAGTCAAACGGGACAGCAAAGTGATCAGACCAGGTTAGGGGGATTGGCTGCCCCACCTTTAGCCTGGGATCATTAGAAAAAACCCCATCGAGGGTATGCCCCGCAATATGAGTGGAACATCCGACCAGCTGCGCAAAACCACAGCAGCCCAGAGTTTCCAAGAGGCCTTGAGTATCCCTACAGGAGGTGTTACCTAAATGGAAATTAAAATCCCCAGGATCGTTATGTTGGATCTCTCCATATAGGGTTCTACCAGTTTGCTAAAGTCCTGACTGAAGGATATCCTAGGGCCCAGCTGCCTATAGCATAAAATGCCAGAAAAGCTTTCCGTGGGGTGAAGGTTGATAGAGAAATAGTAAGCCTGATAAGGATCAGAGGGAGTAGTCAGAACCTGTGTACGACAAATAAGGGCATCTTTATACAAGATTCCCAACCCTCCTCCCCGCCGGCCTACTCTATCCAGTCTAGACAAGGTGTACCCAGAAGGGATAGTGTCTACCAGATAGAGGCCTGGCGCATCCGTCGCCCAGGTCTCTGTAACAAAAACCCGAAGTAGATTTTCTAGCTGAGACAAAGTCTCTAAAAGCGATTTTATTTTTGGTTGGTTGGACAAGTTGTGGTCAAAAGTGTTCTACGTACCTATACCTTGTCATCTTCATTTGGGAATTTCAGACTTGCGACATCAGTGGCCATATATTGCTGTTTGAAAGTACAAGGGTGACATGGCTGGCTCCTGGAACTGACAGACACAGAGTTTGGGAGTACAAATCCGTAAGCAGGAAATCTTGCAAAGTGATTGAATGGGGAGTTGGACTTGTATTATGGACTTGTCACCTGTTGTGTGTTGGTCTTGATACAATATGTGTAGCATACTTATTCAAAGTACACTTCACATTGGCTTAATCATGACACCTGGTGAAGTGAATGTAGATGTGAATGTGCCTCTTCGAATACAAGAGGAGTTATCCTAGCACATGACTGAACATTGTTTGTGAAATACCACCAGATATTGTCCATGTGTACTGGATAGAGCCGGTGGAACACAAATGCAGTGCAGGCCTCACTTTTACCATTTGTGTGATACTTGTTGGATGTGTGTTGTGAGGCAGGAGATCTGGCACCAAGTGATGACATTAATCCATTATGAATGGCCTCAACACTTTAAACCTTTCTAACATGTTCCTTTCTTCCATGTATATTATGTCAGTAATTATAACAAGTTTTGTATAAAGTCATTTTGGTGTACTGTTTTTTTGTGTGTAATTGACATCATGATAGCCCATTGTATTTCCAATAGAAAGAAGGTATTCTTCTAAATATTGTTTGTGTGCATTTTTGTGACACATGTTTGTGACCCCACAGTAAAAATTGTGTTCATGCTAAATATCCATTCATATACATGCAACACTTTGTAGATTTGTATACTTCAGATGGGCATACATGAATGTGTTGGTAGATATGAGATAAACCCATTAAATGGGTCCTACTAGCCTAGACTTATCTTCACATAGCCATTCTGTGTTTGTTGAGGAGGAAGGTGGAGACAGGAATCACTACGAAGAGATATTTTACAAAGCATGGAAATACGAGGCGAATGAAAGTCCCCACTCATTGGGACACCATTTTACGAGGGAAAGAGAATGCCATATAGGAGATTGCATGTACTGAACAGGTAGGACAATTGTGCTTATGGCCAGGGTGGCTATGTCAGTGGGATAACAAAGGGAAATTTGTGGTCAAGGTCAACTTTTCTACATATGTCCATTGCCGTAGCAGCTGAGGTCATCTATATCTATGCTTCTTGCATTTATGAAGATTTACACTTTACCCTGACTTGAAAAACAGAAAGAGAATTTCCCTGCCCTCTTGATGAGTTGTAATTATATATATATATATATATATATATATATATATATATATATATATATATATATATATATATATATATATATTATCTACTGGCGGTCGCCAGTAGATAGTTGTAGTTACAACGTGGTTTCCATAGGAAATCTCAAAATTCTATTTAGAATAACTATGGCGTCGGTTGACGAATCCTCGCGAAATTTTCAAAACAAATGGGGCGCTCTGTTCAGCTCCTACCCTGAAAGTCTCGGGGTGATTTGTCAAGCGGGGGCCGAGAAAAAGGGGGGGTCCCAAAACGCGTTTTCCCCATGCATTTTTCCATAGGACCTTTAGTCACAGCTACAGCCCGAACGGCTGAACAGAATTACGTGAAATTTGACAGAGAGGTAGCCATAAGGTCAAGGAAGTGCCTTTTGCAGGTCTGGTGTAAATCTGTTCAGTATTTCCTGTGAAAATAGCATTTAAATGCATATCAATATCTATACGCGCGCACCGTGCGTGCACAGTGCGCGCACCCTGCCGTGCGCGAGCACAATTCGGATTGGTTTTTAGATGTCGGTAAACATTCGAATCGGTCGAAACCAGGAAGTGTCGGCCGCCATTTTGTCTCTCGCAGTCTGAGGGGGTGAAAAACAAAGGTGGAGAACGTGAAAAGGAGGCAGAGTGGACAGTTCCTGACCCCCTAGCCTTGGTCAGGGGGTCACAGAAGGACCCCCAAGGGAGAAAAAAACATTTTTTTTTTTTTTTAAATCGCGAGGTGCGCGCACTGCGTGCGCACGGCACACACTGCAAACCGTGGGTGCTCGGTGCGCGAAGCGCACCAAGCGCCCACAGCGCGCGCACGGTGCGTGAAGCGCACGGTGCGCGCACGGTGAAAAACCTGAAAAGAAAAAAAATTAATAAATACATCACTTAGCATTTAAAAAACCGTCCAAATTCACTGAAAAAACCCTAGGTTTCACACACGTTATAGTTACGAATTAGCATTTAAAAAACCTTGTAAATTCACTTAAAAAACCATAGGTTTCACACATGTTATAGTTAGCTGGACATTTCACTCGTAAAAAACCAATGAAATTCCCCCGTTATAGTTAGTGCAGGCAACTATAACTCACACGACCGTAATCCTCTGCTGACGATGTCAGATATTACATCACTGATGACATATGTGTCTTTATGAAAAATAAATATTTGTAATATATGTATAGCTAAAGATTAATGGAAGAAGACATGGGTAAATAAGTGTCTAAATACAGTGATGTAATATCTGACGTCATCAGCAGAGGATTGCGGTCGCGTGAGTTATAGTTGCCTGCACTAACTATAACGGGGGAATTTCATTGTTTTTTTACAAGTGAAATGTCTAGCTAACTATAACATGTGTGAAACCTATGGTTTTTTAAGTGAATTTGCAAGGTTTTTTAAATGCTAATTCCTAACTATAACGTGTGTGAAACCTATGGTTTTTTCAGTGAATATATATATATTTAAGTCTAATATGGTCTTGAAGAAGGTTGTAGAAAAGAAACTTTAGAACCACCGACTGTCGATATTTCCAGTCCGGGGCCACTACACCAGAAGGAGAAAAGAGGATACAGACAGCCGGTGTGGGGGGTATGATATTTCTTCGGCTTGTTGTATGATGAGTGTATGGTATGTAGTGTGAATGTGATGTCAGATGAGAGTGTGTATAAGAAAGGAGTATGGGGTGGTTGAATTTTGTAATACATGTGCTTTTAAAGGAGCAAAATAAATGTATATAGCTGTATAACAAATAAAAAATGATGCTAAATGGACTGTGTTAGTGCGGAAATATGAATAAACACTTGTAAGAACAGCATTTAGATGTTGGTATAAAATTGGTGAAAAGAAATATAAATAAAAAAGTTTTTTAAAGATAAAATACAATGTGTGATCTGGATCTGTTTTAGTGGGATTTATTCGTATGTGAAGATAAGTCCAGGCTAGTAGCACTAATTCTGTGGATTTTTCCTCTTTGTTTTCCACCAGTCCTATGACTATTTTGAAAATGTATATAGTTGGGGGGGTTCCTTTTGTGTATTCTGCTTCAGATATGAGATATACTAAAACAGTCAAGAAAATTCAGAGAAGTGCATTTATTTACATGAACAAGGAGGAAATAAACTAAATGTGAAAGGCGAAACAATGAAAATGAACAGTGAAGGAGTCAGGCCTGGTGCATCAAGGTATTATTGTAGAGGGCAAAATGTTTGGGGTCCAATGTCCCACATGCTCATGCCATCTGAAAGGGAGAAGGGTGCACAAAGTGAATGGTTGTCATACATAGAGGGATATTAGGTCCGGTGCTTCTTGCTGGTGGTGGTCTTGGTCTGGCCAACAGAAGAGGCTAGATGTTTCCATGAATGCCACAGCTTTCCAGTGTGGGGGGATCCACAGATGCAGTAACTGGGGTGCTGGCTGCAGTTTCCTCTGGCAGGGCCTCCATTCCTGTGGCTGAAGCTGATGTAGAGGGGCCTGATGGGGATGTAACACAGGAAGAGTTGGATGATGGGGAAAAATCCCTGGCCAGAGTGTTTTTTATGTCCACCAGCATCCCTATGAGGCAGGCCATGTTGGTGCTATGGGCTGCTAAATCTGTGAGTCTATCCCTCTGCACCTGCTTTATCTACCTGAGTTCGGTCAGTATCTGATCCACCTTGTCTTTGGACTGATGTCATGTTCCCAAGACCTGGTCGATGTCTGCCTGGGGGTAACTGTCCTCAGTTGTCTCACTGTGCTTGCCCACAGATAACATCCTACTATCCCTGTCCTGACGAACCTATGCCTTTTGCACAGTGTGGGGTACCCCACTGGTTCCTGGCTCTTCAGTTGCGTGGGTGATGACAGGGACCTCAGGAGGCTGGACAGGGGGGCACAAGATGGGGGCCACAGGTCCAAGGGCACGGGTTGTGGCAACAAAGGGTGGCTGAGGAATTGCAAGAGGGTAGTGCTGTGGGCAAAGTGAGACTCACTGTTAGGGTCTGCCTAATCAGACCAGATGGACAGCACCGTCGTCCACATTACCCTCTTCTGCACTGCCGTCCTCACTGATGGCATGCTTCTGGGCAGTGGTGGTCTCTTTGTTTGCAGAGCTCTGGCCACTTGGTATGAGTGATTAACCTGTTGGGTAATGGAGAACATTGTTATGGTTTGATGTGTGGTATGTGCCTTCTGATCTTGTAGAACAGTTAGTGATATCTAGAGGGAGGAAAACTATAGCTAGGGATTAATTTGTTGATAGTTTCAGTTAGGATGTTCTCCTGTACTTCGGATATACAGCTCATAGCATGTCCGGAGTTGTGTGGTGTGTTAACGTAGCATAAATGACATTTAGCATGCATTCTATCTAACATATCAGAGGTGGATTTGGTAATCTTACACTTTCTAGCCCCCAGCTGAGTACAAGACAGTAGCTGACACAACTTTGTTTTGTCTTTGCCATTTGGGCTCATGTGAGGAGTGCTGAGTCAAAAGGGTGACCTGCCACTTCACATATTTCTTATCTTTGTTACTGGCTTTCTATGTTGTACCAACATAGTTGTTGTGCCATACATCATGCTATGTTATAACACAGTTGATGTGACCAGGGCTACATACAGGACAGTATAGTGACATACATCTGAGGAGCACTTTGGATACAGCCTACTCTCTCCATGGGAGATGTGGATCAGTTGTTTTTTGTGTAACATTTAACATTGTGCACATAGAAAATTCAACCTTGTTTTGGATGACTGGCACAGGGCCTCATGGTAGTTGTAGTCTTTTCTATACCATATTGCCTGCCATATCTAGATGGTTGATGTCAAACCTGTAGACATTTATATGAGCTACGCCTTTACATTGCATGAGATCAGATGTACCAGGGAATATTTCTATTTCTCATACACTTACAGGCATTATGGCATTGTGTGAGACTTGCTATCACATAGCCTATATGCGACACAACACATTCACACAGGAATAAATTCACCTCTGAGACTGCTGGTTTCCAGTATGTAAGGTAGGGAAATATTTGCTACACATTGTTGAGATCTGTTTTGTGACTGAAGTGGTTATTTAGGTTTTGTGTGAGTTTGGGATAGACCTGGGCGGTGAAGTTCTGCGGCAGAAATAAGCAGCACCCTCTTGCGCTGTGCATGATGCCATTTGTGCAGTTTTTTCAGTGCAGAACAAACACATGTGACCTAAATGAATAGCGGGGTGGACCAGACACTTCTCCCACAGGTATGCCATGCATGCTTTCAGTGTGGATGATAGCCAGAGTCATCTCCTCCCATGGTAGTAACTGCACAGGTGTGCTGGGAGGACCTCCACCAGTCCTCAGGGCCTCCAGGTGTTGCCTAGATACTAGGTTACGCACCTTGGTGCTGAGGTTGTTTCAGCGTTTTCCGATAGCCCCCTGTGTGCGAGGAATGTTGCCTACTGTTAGAATGGGGAACCTCTGGTTGGCACAGGTAGGTACTTGTGACAAGCAGCGGTCCCTTCTTCTATTCAGGGCGAGAGAATTACCCCTTCAGAACAACCCCTGCTCACCCTATAGGTAGTGTGGCGCGAGCAGTCAGGGCTAAACTTCAGGGCGCTGTCGGTTAAGCATTTACAATAACACACAGTAAATCACAACGATCCCCCACAAACGGACACCAGGCGTAAGTTGTATCAAAAATACGGATGCTTTATATAAAAGATTCTTTGTTACGCAGGCATGTACAAGACCATAAATAACGGTTGTGAAATGGAAGCCACAAGATGATAGTTAGGCACTGTTCTTTTCCTTGGTAACTTATTCGATCACGAGCGCTTCACAGGGCTCGGTTGAGTCGGTCCAGTCACGATGATGCGCAGTGCACCCGGGGTACAGTGATACGGGGAAATCAGAACGTTGGGGACCCCGAGTCCGATAGAGAGTTCACTGTACCTGGGAACGTGCGATGTGCTTAGACGAGTCTTCGGGGGAGATGCAGGTCCGGCACCTCGCGGGTCTCCGGATCAAGAATTCAGCGGGCGGCTCTCGGTAGACAGGTGCGGCCCAGGGCCTCCGACACGGACTGTGCGGGAGGTCACTGCGGAGGGCGGCACGGTCAGACTCAGGCTGGGAGGTGAAGCGGGGCGGACGGATACGTTACGACGTACGGGCGGCCATCCGAGGCTTGATTTCACTTCCCAATTAGAAATCCGGCGGGAGGGCGAGAGGGCACCAGGCACGCTCCAGTGGCAGGCAGGTGACAGGGAAGCAGGGCGGCCAGACTCGATGGGTCCAGAGCGACTCAGGCAGAGCGGGGCTCTTGGCGAGGGGAAGCGGCCAGGCTTCTGGGTGTCACGGCCCTAGGAGGGGTGGCAAGGTGCGCAGAGCACTCCGGCGGGAGAAAGCACACGGCTCGAGTTCTCAGACGAGCGGAGACACGGTGAACCCACTTGTCCTGGGGTTCAGTTCAGGGGGCAAGCTCTTCTTCCAAGCCCTTGGAGATAGTTGTAGAACAAAGTGCAAAAGTCTCTTTCAGTCTTTTTCCTCTCCTTCCTCAGCAAGGCACCTACTGCAGGCCAATCCCCCAGGTCAGGGAAAGTTACTCCTCCTTCAGCTTTTTCCAGGTCCTTCTAGTCGGGCAGAGTTCCTTCGTGGTTCAATCTGGATCTGATTTCTTAGGAGCCAGGCTCCTACTTTTATACAGTGATTCTTTTGTTCTTTAGCGCCAGGGGGCCTGGGCCTGGCTCAGTCCAGTTCTGGAGTACTTTGTTTTGGTGACTCTGCTCTTTCCTTTCAGCAGCAGGGCAGAGACATCAGCCGCTCCACAGGGGGCGGATCCGGCTTTGTGGTGGCAGAGCACAGGTCTATTCAAGAGTCAGGGTGTACTCCTCCCACCCATCCTGGTGCGATCTCTCTACCCACCACCTGGCAGCCAACCTGTCTCCTGGAATCCCCCAGCCCTGCTCTGGTACTGTTGCTAGGCAGAACACACACCCACAGCAGCGGCGGACTGAGATGGTCAGGCACGCAAAGGCTAACTTTCTAAAAGTAGCATTTGCCAACCCAGGATATTAAAATAACCTTTACTAAAAGATGTATTTTATTATCCCGAGTTCAGGCATACTAAACATGACTTTCTGCCATGCTCTCTGAGTCCACTGGGGTCACAGCGTGTAGCGATCCCAGCAGCCCATTCTGGCCTATGGAGAGCAGGCAGCCTTCAATAGTGAAAAACGAAAATGGCTGTAATTCACTATTAAGACATGCCACACACATCAGGGCATGTCCTACCTTATGCCTACAATGCACGCTGCGCTTGGGCCTACCAGAGGGGTGACTAACATGTAGTTAAGGGAAGGTTTAGGGACTGGCAAGTGGGGACACTTGCTCAGTCGGCGCGACAGTACCAGACCGTGCGCAGGTTCTGCAGTGGCAGATCCTAGACACATTTTACCCCACTGCTTCGGTGGGTGGCACAATCAGTGCTGCAAGCCCACTAGCAGCATTTGGATATACAAGCCCTTGGAACCCCTGGTGCACTCTACAAGGGTCTGACAGTAAACCAAATATGCCAAACGTGGAAGTCAATTCACATAATACATTTTACCATAGGGAGCACTTGCACTGTGGCACTGGATGGCAGTGGCACAGTGCCCTGAGCAGCTAACACCAACACAAAAACACATTGAGTCACGGACAAAAATGGAAGGGTGACCCACGCCAATGGTGCCAGGTCTAACACATGTCCCCTCCAGCTGAAAAGTGGGGAGAACTACCCTACCCCAGGGAGTTCTTCATCACTAAGGCGGAAAAACCTGGACAGACCGTCAGCATTGGCGTGATCTGTGCCAGGGCGATGCTCCACCGTAAAGTCCATACCCTGTAGGGAGATGGACCACCTCAACAGTTTTGGGTTCTCACCCCTCATTTGCATCAACCATCTGAGGGGCGTGTGGTCGGTCTGAACCCGGAAGTGAGACCCAAACAAGTAGCGTCTTAGCTTCTTCAGCGCCCAGACCACAGCAAATGCTTCTCGTTCTATCGCACTCCACCTTTGTTCCCGGGGAAGTAGCCTCCTGCTAATAAAGGCTACTGGTTGGTCAAAGCCCTCCTCAGTGATCTGTGAGAGAACAGCCCCTACACCATGCTCTGATGCATCCGTCTGCACCAGGAACTCTTTGGAGAAGTCAGGAGCCAAGAGCACGGGCGCCGTGCCCATGGCAGTTTTCAGGGTGTCGAAGGCTTTCTGACAGGTGTCAGTCCATATCACTTTTCTGGGCTGCTTCTTCGAAGTCAGCTCTGTCAAGGGGGCAATGATGCTGCCATACCCCTTGACAAACCTCCTGTAGTACCCGGTGAGTCCTAAAAAGGCCCTCACCTCCGTCTGGGTCTTTGGGGGCTCCCAAGCCAGGATGGTTTCAACTTTGGGTTGGAGGGGCACCACCTGGCCGCTCCCC
This sequence comes from Triturus cristatus, assembly GCF_964204655.1. Classification (NCBI taxonomy): domain Eukaryota; kingdom Metazoa; phylum Chordata; class Amphibia; order Caudata; family Salamandridae; genus Triturus; species Triturus cristatus. The sequence continues at coordinate 543,711,249 of NC_140587.1, read as the reverse complement.
ACTTGGTGTCCCAAGTACACCACTGAACCCTGCCCGATCTGACACTTGCTTACCTTGATAGTGAGGCCTGCCTTGCGCAGCGCCATCAACACTTCCCGGAGATGTTGCAGGTGTTCTTTCCATGTGCCGCTGAACACTGCGATGTCATCCAGGTATGCGGCGCTGAACTCGGTCAGCCCAGCCAACACCTGGTTGACCAACCTCTGGAAGGTGGCAGGGGCATTCTTCATCCCAAAGGGCATCACCCGGAACTGGTAATGCCCATCTGGTGTAGAGAATGCGGACCTCTCTTTGGCCCCATCAGTTAAGGCGATCTGCCAGTACCCAGACGTTAAATCAAACGTGCTGAGGTACCGTGCAGCCCCTAACCGATCGATGAGCTCATCAGCTCTGGGGATGGGGTGCGCGTCAGTCTTCGTGACTGAGTTGAGTCCTCGGTAGTCCACACAGAACCGGAGTTTGGGCGTGGCACCCGGCGCTGCAGCCTTTGGGACCAAGACCACTGGGCTGGCCCAAGGACTGCTGGAGGACTCAACCACCCCTAGAGCAAGCATCTTTGAGACCTCCTCTTTGATGCAGGCTCTGACCCTGTCAGTTACCCTGTAGGCTTTGTGCTTCACAGGTAAGCTGTCTCCCGTATCCACATCATGGATGCACCAATTTGTGATACCAGGAACCAGGGAGAACAGGTCAGGAAACTGCCCCAGCAGCTGGCGGCAGTCACCCTGTTGCTCAGGGGTCAGGGTGGGTGAGAGGTTAACTCCATCCACTGACCCGTCTCGCTCTGAGGCTACCAAGAGGTCAGGAAGAGGCTCGGACTCCTCTTCCGTCCCATCATCGGTGGCCAAGAGCATGCCCACTTCGGACCTCTCCAAGTGGGGCTTCAGTCGATTGACATGTAGGACCCTTAAGGGGTTCCTAGGAGACCGCAAGTTCACCAAGTAGGTGACAGAACTCTTGCGCTCCACAATCTCAAAGGGTCCTGTCCACTTGTCCTGGAGTGCACAAGGCTCCACAGGGGCCAGGACCCACACTTTTTGACCAGGTTGAAGCTCAACCAGAGTGGCATTCTGGTCGTACCACCGCTTCATCTCCTCCTGGCTGGTTTCCAGGTTTGCCTCAGCAAGTTGCCTGAAACGCCTAGTCTGGTTCCGGAAAGCCAGCATGTAACTGTATACATTCTGGGGAGGTTTCCTGGGAGATTGCTCCCAGCCTTCCTTGACCAGACTAAGAGGTCCTCGTACTGGGTGGCCGTACAAAAGCTTAAAGGGACTGAACCCTAGAGACTTTTGTGGCACCTCGCGGTACGCAAAGAGAAGGCATGGTAAGAGGACGTCCCACTTTGTGCCTCATGGGTTCCTCGAGACCCATAATCATGCCCTTCAGGGTTCGGTTGAAGTGCTCAACCAACCCGTTTCCTTGGGGATGGTAAGGGGTGGTGAACTTGTAGGTCACACCACACTCTTGCCAAAGGGACTTCATATATTTCGATATGAAGTTGGTCCCCCTGTCAGACACCACCTCTAGAGGGAATCCCACTCGTGAGAAAATTCCCATCAGTGCCCTCCCACCACGGGGGCCGTCACTGTCCTCAGAGGGATGGCTTCAGGGTACCGGGTGGCATGGTCCACCAAGACCAGGATAAACCTGTTGCCCATGGCTGTCTTGGGGTCCAGTGGCCCCACAATGTCAATCCCCACCTGCTGGAATGGGGTACTGACCACAGGGAAAGGTTGGAGTGGAGCTCTCAGCTTCCTCCCACTCTTGCCACTTGCCTGGCAAGTCTGGCATGTCCTGCAGTGAGTGTCAGAACTCCTGCGCATTTGGGGCCAATAAAAGTGGGTGACAAGCCTTTCAAAGGTCTTGTCCTGCCCCAAATGTCTTGCTAACGGTACGTCGTGAGCCAGCCCCAGTACGAAGGCTCTGAACTTCTGGGGTACCACCAGCGCACGGGCTGACCCAGGTTCAGCAACCTTAGGCTCTGAGTATAGGAGGTCGTTCTCCCAGTAGATCAAGTGAGTTCCGGACTGATCACCATTGGCCTGGGCTGCAGCCTGCTGCCGCATACCCTCTAGAGAGGGGCACTCTTTCTGCTCCTTGCAGAATTCCTCCCTGGTGGGGCCTCCTTCTTGCTGCCAATGGGTCAGCTCAGGCAGGTCCCCCAGTTTGGCTATCTGTTCCCCGGTAGGCTCCAGGGCATCCCCCTCAAGGTCTGCTTCCTCCTGGGCCGTGGGAACTTCAGGAGCCGGGTTCCCGTGCCTCCTGTGCCCTCTCTCTAAGGCCGGTTCCTGGGCCTCTCCCTCAGGCTCCAGGGTTCCTTCAACACCCCTACTGGCTGCCATTGACCGGGTGGTCACGCACGCCCAATCAGGTAAACCCACCATCCGCAGGTGAGTTGTCTTTTCCACCTTTTCCCAAGGGGAGCTCTCCAAATCATTACCTAGGAGACAATCAACAGGCATGGCCTCTCTCACAGCCACTTGCAGAGTACCAGAGACCCCCCCCACTCAAAGGGAACCTGAGCCATTGGACACTGACTCTCTGCGTTGTCGGCGTTGACAACACGGCAGAATGCGTGTGGGACAACCTGCTCTTGAGACACCAGGTGTTGCTCGACAGCAGTCACACTGGCTCCTGTATCTCTAAGAGCCCCCACCCTTCGGCCATTTATGGTCACCCACTGCCCATACTTTTGAGTATTGGGGGGCAGTTGGGCCTCAGCGACCATCTCACTGTCTCCTAATGAGACTAGGGTCATCTGTGCGGGATCCCCCGCCCCTTGGACATCTATCTCCCTCCCAAAGGCTACACTATTCACCTGCTTGGGGGGTGGAGCACCAGAGGGTGCTGGTTTACCATACAGGGGGCACTTGGGATCCACGGAAATGTGCCCCAGGTTGTTACACTTGTAACATCTGAGGGGCCCTCTTTGAACAGGGCTACCTGTCGGGGCCCCAGTCTGCTTCGGGGGTGGGGGTGGCTGAGAACCTTTCCCTTGGTTCCCTTGGGGATTACTTTGGGGCCCTCTGTAGAACTCCCTCTGTTTACCCTTGTCCCCCCCACTCTTCTGCTGGGGACCCTGAACACCTTTGGCGGGGCCCTCCATGGGACCCTTGTGGACCCTGGTGCTGATCCAGCGGTCCGCCTCCTCAGCAAGCTTCCTAGGGTTAGTCAGCTTGCTATCGATCAGGTGCTGGCGTAGCTCAGGAAAACAATTATCCGACAAGTGCTCCCATGCAATTAAATCAAACAGCCCTTGGTAATCATTCACTTTGCTACTCTTCACCCAACCATCCAGCGCTCTGCAAAAAAAGGTCACATATTCTACATAAGTGGTACCAGGTTTCTTGGTGCAATCCCTAAATCTCTGTCTGTACAATTCAGGAGTTAACCCATACCTTGTCATAAGAGCCTCCTTCATGTGTGGATAGGATGTCTTGACCTCCGAGGGGAGATCCAGCAGTGTGTCCCGCCCTTCACTCAGGAACCTTCCCCACAACCCCGCTCCCCAATCTTTCTCAGGGACCCGGTGGGAGGACATGGCTACTTCATAGGCCCTGAACCACTGCCCAATATCATCCTGCTTATAATATTCTTTGACTACATCTTTAGGAATGTGCACCCTTGACTCTGTTGAATTGCTGCCACCAGAGGGTGAGTTGTCTAAACTCCTGGCCTTGAGATCCAACTCCCTCATTTTTACCTCATGCTCCATGGCCAGTCTTTGCCTTTCCATCTCCATTTGTAGTTTTGCCATCTCCACCTCATGTGCTCGTGCAGCACTCCTGTCAGCCATCTCCTGTGGCGACAGGCCTCTGCTAGGCTCACAAACACCTTTGGGGGGTATCACCTCCCGTGCATTCTCTGGGAACTTTGATTCGTGCCAGGCTCTCAGCGCTTTCACGTACTGATCCTTGGTGCTAAGTCCACTCTGCTTAATTCTGTACTTGGAGAGATATCCTTTCAGGACATCATTTGTGCACTTCCTCAGTGCCTCTGGTTCCCAATCGATGTCATCCACTCCAGAGAATATAGAGGACGCTCCGCCTCCACTGACTGAGCTAGGCATGGTTTCTTAAGGTGGAGATTCTTCTTTAGCAACAACTGTCAATCAATCTGTGGCGGCGTTATAGGTCTGCTCTATGTGGTGATCAATAATTCACTGTATGTAAATAATAAATGCAAATTCGAAATCCCACCGCTGCCACCAATGTTAGAATGGGGAACCTCTGGTTGGCACAGGTAGGTACTTGTGACAAGCAGCGGTCCCTTCTTCTATTCAGGGCGAGAGAATTACCCCTTCAGAACAACCCCTGCTCACCCTATAGGTAGTGTGGCGCGAGCAGTCAGGGCTAAATTTCAGGGCGCTGTCGGTTAAGCATTTACAATAACACACAGTAAATCACAACGATCCCCCACAAACGGACACCAGGCGTAAGTTGTATCAAAAATACGGATGCTTTATATAAAAGATTCTTTGTTACGCAGGCATGTACAAGACCATAAATAACGGTTGCGAAATGGAAGCCACGAGATGATAGTTAGGCACTGTTCTTTTCCTTGGTAACTTATTCGATCACGAGCGCTTCACAGGGCTCGGTTGAGTCGGTCCAGTCACGATGATGCGCAGTGCACCCGGGGTACAGTGATACGGGGAAATCAGAACGTTGGGGACCCCGAGTCCCATAGAGAGTTCACTGTACCTGGGAACGTGCGATGTGCTTGGACGAGTCTTCGGGGGAGATGCAGGTTCTGCACCTCGCGGGTCTCCGGATCAAGAATTCAGCGGGCGGCTCTCGGTAGACAGGTGCGGCCCAGGGCCTCCGACACGGACTGTGCGGGAGGTCACTGCGGAGGGCGGCACGGTCAGACTCAGGCTGGGAGGTGAAGCGGGGCGGCCGGATACGTTACGACGTACGGGCGGCCGTCCGAGGCTTGATTTCACTTCCCAATTAGAAATCCGGCGGGAGGGCGAAAGGGCACCAGGCACGCTCCAGTGGCACGCAGGTGACAGGGAAGCGGGGCGGCCAGACTCGATGGGTCCAGAGCGACTCAGGCAGAGCGGGGCTCTCGGCGAGGGGAAGCGGCCAGGCTTCTGGGTGTCACAGCCCTAGGAGGGGTGGCAAGGTGCGCAGAGCACTCCGGCGGGAGAAAGCACACGGCTCGAGTTCTCAGACGAGCGGAGACACGGTGAACCCACTGGTCCTGGGGTTCAGTTCAGGGGGCAAGCTCTTCTTCCAAGCCCTTGGAGATAGTTGTAGAACAAAGTGCAAAAGTCTCTTTCAGTCTTTTTCCTCTCCTTCCTCAGCAAGGCACCTACTGCAGGCCAATCCCCCAGGTCAGGGAAAGTTACTCCTCCTTCAGCTTTTTCCAGGTCCTTCTAGTCGGGCAGAGTTCCTTCGTGGTTCAATCTGGATCTGATTTCTTAGGAGCCAGGCTCCTACTTTTATACAGTGATTCTTTTGTTCTTTAGCGCCAGGGGGCCTGGGCCTGGCTCAGTCCAGTTCTGGAGTACTTTGTTTTGGTGACTCTGCTCTTTCCTTTCAGCAGCAGGGCAGAGACATCAGCCGCTCCACAGGGGGCGGAGCCGGCTTTGTGGTGGCAGAGCACAGGTCTATTCAAGAGTCAGGGTGTACTCCTCCCACCCATCCTGGTGCGATCTCTCTACCCACCACCTGGCAGCCAACCTGTCTCCTGGAATCCCCCAGCCCTGCTCTTGTACTGTTGCTAGGCAGAACACACACCCACAGCAGAGGCGGACTGAGATGGTCAGGCACGGAAAGGCTAACTTTCTAAAAGTAGCATTTGCCAACCCAGGATATTAAAATAACCTTTACTAAAAGATGTATTGTTTCTAAACGAGAGCTGCGCGCGTCGCACGCTGGGCAACATGAGGACTATGCGACGGAAACCGTCAGGTCGTTTTTAAAGGAGAGATAAATTCCGTAAAGAAACCAGATGTCATGCAAAACCATTTCCGTGCCAGAGGTGCTGTCCATCCAGTAAGACCCGTGACAAGGAAGTTCTGAACTTGGAATAATAAAGGTTACTGGCCTTCGTACATGGATGTGCATCTGTTTTTACAGACGGTGTAGCGGCGTGGTCAAGATCGGAAGCAAGTAAGAGCAGCGGTCAGGTTATTTTGAAGATCGCGGGAAGAACGGCGAGGAGGCTCAGCTTATGGGACTGCGAGGTCCAGGGTGCACGCCTCCAACCTTGTACAGCACACCTGGAACCTCTTCCCTGCATCGCCTCCACAAATCCCGCGCCTCGCGGCCCCCGCTTCGCGGGTGCCGCTCGAAGGCGCTGACTATTTAATTGCTGCCTTTGGACGAGTGAGCTGGGACTGATATCTCTGCCCTTGGATCACGCCAGGTTATTTTGAAGATCGCGGGAAGAACGGCGAGGAGGCTCAGCTTACGGGACTGCGAGGTCCAGGGTGCACGCCTCCAACCTTGTACAGCACACCTGGAACCTCTTCCCTGCATCGCCTCCACCAATGCCGCGCCTCGCGGCCCCCGCTTCGCGGGAGCCGCTCGAAGGCGCTGACTATTTAATTGCTGCCTTTGGACGAGTGAGCTGGGACTGATATCTCTGCCCTTGGATCACGCCAGGTTATTTTGAAGATCGCGGGAAGAACGGCGAGGAGGCTCAGCTTACGGGACTGCGAGGTCCAGGGTGCATGCCTCCAACCTTGTACAGCACACCTGGAACCTCTTCCCTGCATCGCCTCCTACACGCCCCCTCATCTACATTAAGGTCCCCGCCCACACGCGCTAGCGGTACGCGCGCGGTCGCAGCTCGGTCGAAGACCGGGCAAAGAGCGGGCCCTCTGAGGCCCTCAGAGACACGAGGAGACCGGACCGGGGGAATCCCCTTCATTTTGCAGTAAACGTGAGTTGTGTGTTCGATATTTCTAGCACTATTATGGCTGAGACTGTATCCAGTAATGTACCCACAACAAACGGCGCCCCAACCAAAGGCACACTGGTTGACTATTTTAAAAAGGTTGTCGTGGCCACGGACAAGGAAACCACGCTCGCTGAACGAAGGGCTGAGCGACGCCGCTCTATATAGTGTATCAAAAATAGGACATCATTGGACAATACGTCTCCTTTGACTTTGACCCCGTCTCTCATTGTGCTAAGTCCTCCTACTTTCACGCAGGATGCATTAGCTATTGATAATGTCCCTGAGCTGCTTAGAACCATTGATCCTACATCCAACAACTTTAATTATTCGCCTGGTTCCACCGATCTGCTCCCTCCCAGCTCTAGTATTTTCAACAAGGAAACCGATATTGTCACCATTCCCCCTCAATCTAAGGTTAAGGCCTCTATCAAGAAGGTGGGGAGGGTGTTGGTGCCTAAAGCTCCAAGGCCCCCTCCCTCCAAAAGAAGAAAGAGGCTAGGCAATCCACCAAAAGATAAGATTAAACACACTGATTTTGGCAAAGGCCCCATGCAAACTGCAGGTATAACATCTCTGAAAAGGTTTTATCCACGTCACCAATAACACATGATGTGGCCACAACATCTCCTACCCCTTTGGTATCCCCCCCTTCTGATTTGCCTCGTTCTCCGTTGCCCCTATCCAATCTAGGTCCGATGCCACCATATCTTGAGGGCATCGAGCAATTGATAAGATCATTTATTCTACCTATTATTGAACGACTAAAAAATATAGAGCTACGATTGGGGGACCTAGAATCTTTAATCATAAAACACCCGGGGTCACGGAAAGATCCTGTTCACCCAGTTCCGCCCCCCCCTATGGTATCAGCTTTATCTCCTACTTACACTAGGATTAATGAGATAGGTAGCTCTAATTGCCAGCATAGGGCCAAGCCCCCTCACACCGCAACCCACCAATGCCATGGACAAAACACCGTGGGCGAACTGAGAAAGGAAACAACAAACCCCATCTTAGAAACGACTCCAGATGAGAGGGGTGGGAATCAACACTTAGCTAGGGCAAGAGACCGATATAGCCACCAAGTCAACCTACCCCCAGAGGCGGTCCCATATGTGGTAGTGCTAACAGAAGTTCCGCCTCTGGAAAAGGGTAAAAATGAAGGCTATTACGAACTCAAAAATAAAACCATGCACTGTCTTAGGTCGAAGAGACCCCTTCCTCTCTATATTAATGGGGAGATATTGCATGTCCGGAGACTTCCTTGGCTAGGGCGTAGAAGCAAAGACCTTGAAGGGGATGTAATTGTCATCAACTTTAGAGACCCCAGAGCAGTCAATTACATCTTAGAATACCCTCTGGTTAATATCTGTGGGTCTATAAATCCCCGTGATTTATCATACTTCTACCCAAGACCTGTAGTCTCTTACAATGTATATCCCAGGGCTCCAGTACAAACGTTGATGCATCCCTACACATTTTTAGCAACCTCAGTTCCACCTGTTAAATATTGTAATATGTATGCACCCACCTCTGCGGCCCACGGAAATGCAGCAGAATGGGCTACGGTACTCCCTGGGAGTCACAGACACGGTCCATGGAGGGTGAACCATAGGCCACCATTCACTCCCCTTGAAGTCACAAATAGATTCGGGGCCTTATCAGGAGTCGATGATTGTGACTGACATAGTACTTCTCTGGACCACGGGCTCAGTACCTGGGTAGACCAGGCTGAGGACACGGATTCGTTTCCTAAGCTGCAGGTTTCTTGCCCACAATATTGTAACACTGTTGGGCTACCTCTGCCCTTATCTGAGAATCATATAGCGTACCAGGATTATGCTCCGGCGGTCGCAGATGAAACAGCTATAAATCCTCACCGCTCTGCACACAGGGAGGAGAGGGTAGAGGCGGAGGGCGGTTGTTTGACAAGAAAGACCAACGTGTCACAGGGTTCCTTATTTAAAGTACGAAATGATGTGGGGGTCTGTGCCCCTCCAAGGCCGGTAGAAAACACTTTGCATGAGATTGCTACGACCACATGTAGGGCTATGAGGTCATTAGAAATACTGTCATGGAACGTGGCTGGGCTGCCTAACAAGCTGGATAACACTGACTGGGAAAGCTTTATCAAAGAATATGATATATGCATGTTCCAAGAGACGTGGGCCAGAGAAAACCATTCTTACCCTGGGTTCGCAACTTTCAATGTCCCAGCTAGATGGGGTGGGAAGGGACGCCCGTCTGGAGGTCTATCAATATGGATCGCTTGTCATCTAGGCTGTATGGCTGAGGTGGTCGAAACAAATTCATCTGACATCCTGTGTGTGGTCCTGCGATGGCCCACTGGGATGGGTCTGACCTTGGTAAATATATATTCTAGACCGGTCGGAGTTGCGGCCACCTCAAGGACAATGGAGGATTTAGTGATTTTCCTTGACTCTCTCATCGGTTCAGATACACTCCTGGTTGGAGGGGATCTTAACATCCAGTTTGAACCACTCCCGACCCACTTAGATGGGATCAGTAGTGAGGAGGATGATCTCTGGGGAATCCCAAGCATTGTGGGCTCGCCAGTTAGGTCATCTTCACCCCTCCTACTGCAAGTCTTAACATTAACTCTGGCAAATTCACTCAGAGCATGCAATGGCAGATTCCAAGGGGACAACCCGCCCCAACCAACTTTTAACAGACCAGGTCAGGAGTCCCGGATTGATTACATAATGATCAAACTCCAGGATTGGACACTGGCTTTAGATTTTAAAATAGTCCCTAGGTTAGACAGTGACCACAACCCCCTAATCCTTTCACTAGCCACAGATGGTTTCCTTAAGGGCGATGTTCCAGGAAATAGACTATCTGCCCCTAGTCTCACCTTATCTAGTAATAGGCGAAGAATAAGGTGGGACAAACTGCTAGAGAAACCGACCTGTATAAGGACCATATACGAGCAAGTGGCACTAACTCTTGAAAGAGTGGAAAGACTCCTCCCTCAATTGTCCTCGCCAGATGGTTGTTTTCCCCTTGAGGAAATCCATCAAACCCTCTGCGATAACCTTGCGGAGGTATTAAACCCTGTGGTACGGGGCAGGAAACTGAGGAGAGAAAGAGCCTCATGGTTCAATGCCAGTTGCAGGGGAGCTAAGAAAGATCTTCTCCAAGCGTTCAAAAACAAGGAAGCCTCCTCGGTGATCAGGGAAAAGAGGGTTGCTTACAAGCTCCTCCTTGAATCCGCTAAAATAGACTGGGATTGGGAGAACTGGGCAGAAATAACAACTGCTCTCAAAAACAGAGATTCAAGGAAATTCTGGCATATAGTCAAACATGGCTCAGCCGAGCCTGTTATGGCTATAGAGGGCAATATTGCTCCTGAAGTTTGGGAAGAACACTTCTCATCGCTCTATAGTAGGGCTGGGCTAGACCAAGTTGGAATCCAGGCCGGGAGCCCAGTGGCCTTCATCACTGATATTCACTCTGAGATGGAAGATTTTAACTTGGAGGAACTGGAAACGGCAATTACCTGCCTTTCCTCAGGAAAAGCGCCAGGCCTAGACAAGCTCCCAGGTGACCTCCTAAAGCATGAGGTAAGAATTTGGGCACCATACCTCTTGGTACTGTTTAATGCCATCATCCATGGGATGGCGGTCCCTCCAACTTGGCTCGGGGCGGAGATTGTGCCCATTTTTAAAAGGGGCTCACCTCTGCTCCCCGCTAATTACAGACCGATCAGTCTGATAGACGTCCCACAGAAGCTTTTTGCGAGGCTTCTGTTGGATCGACTCTTGGACTGGATCGAAGAGAGGGACATCCTGAGCCCCTTTCAGGCTGGGTTTCGTCAGAAGACCTCCACTATAGACCAGGTCTTTAGGCTGTCCCTTTTACACTGGAAAACAATACAATTGGAGGGTGGCAGTCTCTATACTGTATTTGTGGACTTAAGGGCAGCCTTTGACCTGGTTCCACGCGGTAAGCTCTGGGAAGTGCTGGCGAATGCTGGGGTGCCAGCTGATCTTCTGACCATGATCATCCGCCTCCACACAAATACCTATGCTCGTGTGAGGTGTGGTAGACAGGGTGCACTCTCAAATAAGTTTCCCGTTGAGAGAGGGGTAAGACAGGGGTGCGTACTTGCACCAACCCTGTTTTGCCTCTTTGTCAACGGTGTCATTGACCACCTCAACGGGGTCCCCAATTCGGATGTCCCGAAGTTGGCGGGAAGGAGGGTTCCGGCAATTATGTTTGCAGATGATACCCTCCTTCTCTCCAAGTCACCGATGGGAATCCAGCGTGTGTTGGATGGATTTGGGGACTTCTGCAGAGAGCATGGACTGGAGATAAACACCTTAAAGACTAAATTCATGGCCTTCAATCCGCCACCCAGGTTCCACCGTATCCCACGCATAGGGAATAACATACTCGAATGAGTAAACACCTTTGAATACCTTGGTGTTACACTCAACGAGGAATTGGGGTGGGGTCCTCACCAGGAGAAAGCTAGGATGAAACTAGTGCAACATACCGGTGGAATACTGGGGATGATGAGGAAGAACAGGTCGACCCTTAAACCCATAGGCCCACCTCTTCACATTTATAGGGTACAAGCCAGAGGAGCAGTCATATATGGGAGTGAACTATGGGGTCACAGAGTATTGGACAGTCTGACAAAGGAGGAGAACAGATTCCTCAGGTGTCTAGTAGCTCTTCCTCCGAGTACACCTCTAGTGCCTCTAAGACTCGACCTAGGTATTAGACCCCTGGAGGAAGAGTTGGCACTTCGTCCCGTGATCTATTGGCGTAGATTGTGGACGGTGCCTGAATTGATTCATTACAGACAGGGTTTACAGGAAGTTCTTAGCTTCCCAAACTCGGGGAACATTGCTTGGCTTAAATTCGTAAGGAATAGTTTGGTGAGCCTAGGTCTAGATGCACTTTGGAACGATCCCCGGAACGCCTGTTCCAAGCTTTCTAAAAAAGCTCTAACCAAATTGTATTATGATTCCAAGGCCCCCTCACTTCGACCTTCTAAATCTCTAGGGTCCTTAACAAATCAATTCCTTCACATGAAGAGTATTTACAGCTTTGAACTAGCCCTTGACAATGTTTACCCTGCAATAATCAGGAAGCTTTATTTGCAATGGAGGCACGGGTCCTTGCCTATTCGTGCTTTCACTAGCCTCTGGTCTGTGTCGACACCCAGTATTTGCCCGGCATGCAGAGTAGGCGATGAAACCGAGCTGCATCTCATATTCTTCTGTCCGGGCTATACTGAGGCGCGCAGAAAATGGATCATTCCCGTCTGCAGGAATCTGGGCTTTACCAGGTGCCACGAAGCCTTTAGAATTCTTAAGAGCGATATGGCTGTACACATCGTGTTTGCTGTGGCAAAATTTCTGGGGGCTCTTTGGCATAAACGGAAAAGGTATTTAAAAATGTAAATATGATTCATTCATATGTAACTACCACGTATCTAGCCCTGTGGCTGCACCAATCTTAATTATTTTATCTATTGTTCTTAAATGTTTTTATATTCATTTTATGTACTTTTATGGAGATACTCCGAAATAAAGTTTTTCTTGACTTGACTTGTATTTTATTATCCCGAGTTCAGGCATACTAAACATGACTTTCTACCATGCTCTCTGAGTCCACTGGGGTCACAGCGTGTAGCGATCCCAGCAGCCCATTCTGGCCTATGGAGAGCAGGCAGCCTTCAATAGTGAAAAACGAAAATGGCTGTAATTCACTATTAAGACATGCCACACACATCAGGGCATGTCCTACCTTATGCCTACAATGCACCCTGCGCTTGGGCCTACCAGAGGGGTGACTAACATGTAGTTAAGGGAAGGTTTAGGGGCTGGCAAGTGGGGACACTTGCTCAGTCGGCGCGACAGTACCAGACCGCGCGCAGGTTCTGCAGTGGCAGATCCTAGACACATTTTACCCCGCTGCTTCGGTGGGTGGCACAATCAGTGCTGCAAGCCCACTAGCAGCATTTGGATATACAAGCCCTTGGCACCCCTGGTGCACTCTACAAGGGACTGACAGTAAACCAAATATGCCAAACGTGGAAGTCAATTCACATAATACATTTTACCATAGGGAGCACTTGCACTGTGGCACTGGATGGCAGTGGCACAGTGCCCTGAGCAGCTAACACCAACACAAAAACACATTGAGGCACGGACAAAAATGGAAGGGTGACCCACGCCAATGGTGCCAGGTCTAACACCTACCACATACACTTTGCGGCTTATTCTGTCCCACATTTCCCTTTTCCAACTAAGAGGAGTATGTTGGACTTGCGCTTGAAAAAGATATGGCTCTACTGTAATGACTTCATCCACCATGACTGACCACACTTGCTCCATAAACCCAGGATTTTTCTTACCTGACATAATGAAATGGTGAAGGAACTAACACTACAAAACGAAAAACACACCCAGGAGAAAAGATAAAGTGATGGAGCAAGAAAAGTATGTGGAGTGTGACCTGTGAGAAGGTAGATATAGCCTGCCTTCTCTCTGTTAACAAATTAACTTACAGACTGCTCTGGGGCTGTTGTTTTTGCCTGGGGCTGTAGAGTGACAAAGGATCATGGTTCAAAATGGGGTGTGTTTTGTAGTGTGCTATGCAGGAGTCTCCAATTAATCAAGGTACACCAGGTGGGTTGTATTTCTGTCCATCCAAATGGCCATTGTTCTATTGCTTTGCTATGTGTGAAATGTGATGGCTTCCGGTGCCGGAGGACCGCTGCAAGGGGACTGCCAGAACTGCAGTATTCTCGTAATTGGGTGAGCAGCGCTCCATTGTGGTAGCATGCCGATCAACCTCCACTCATCATAATATGTCGGATAGGAGACTACAGCTGCGGCGGTTGGCCAGTCAGACCGCCAAACTTGTAATGAACCCATAAGACTCCTGATTGATTCTGGAGCAAGAATCACTATGATCACCCAAAGATTATTCAAGGATATGTGGGGGTGATAGAAAGTTATTTACTGTCTCCGATGAAGCGCAAAAATTAGAGCTCTTAGGGTACACAGACGATGTGCTTGAATTTAAGAGTTGAATATTTGAACGGAAAATGCATGTTGCTAAAAAGGGGAGAAACATTATGGGGTGGTTTCACCAGGGGCTATCTGGAATGGTTCTCAGATGTGGTCACAAAGAGCAAGTGTTGGTGGTGGAAAGTACTGATGCTTTGGAGGAATGGAACTGCAAATACCCGGAAGTTTTTGGGACACTCTGGGTAAAATAAAGGGTTTCAAACACAAGAACAAGGTCAAGGAAGAAGTAATCTCTGCCAAGCAAAAATTATGTGGGGTTCCATTTAGTGTCAGAGACGATATTGAGAAAGACCTCAAATTATTGTGTGAACAGGGAGTCATCGAAACAACCAAGTCATTATTGTGGTTGTCCCTGTTAGTGGTAGCATGAAAGCACAGTGGCCAACGTCAAGTGTGCGTGGATCTAAGGTCACCAAACAGTGCATTCGTGACTCATTGTGATGGCCCATAATTGATGTGAATGTTGAAGAGGTGGTAGAAGGTTGCTGTGTATGTTCTTCAGCAGACAACAACCCCTTCCCTGACTTCCATTGAGGTCCTGTCGAGACCTTTGATACAATAATAATCCACATTTGTTAAGCGCGAACAATCACCTGTAAGGGTCTCTAGGCGCTGTGGGCCATCGGGAAGATTAAGCAAGCTATTGCCCAGAGTCACATGGTGCTGGGCTAAGCTGCCTCCGGCACCGGAGATCGAACCGTGATCCCCAGATTCCAGAGTCAGTCGCCCTGCCGCGGCGCCACACCTTTGAACTACATATGTTGAGAAATGTTACACACATTTGTATCATATTGTCCTGCTTTGCAGTGCTTTTTTAATGGTGCTTTACGCCCTTAATGCACCTATGGGTGGGTACGTTATAGTAAATATCATCATTAATATTGTAAAAAGAGCCAATTCTGTTGGAGTACCTCAAAATCTTTGAATCAATGAAAAGGGAATAACCATCTCTTTTTTTTGAAGATTTTATCCGGTTGCCACTGGGGTCTTATAATGCATCTATTTGGATGCATAATTATCTTTGCAAACAATGTTACGTACATATATTAGCTGGTGCGGATATCCTTTATTGCATAAAGTGCAGTAGAATAAAACACCATATTTCACAGAAACTTCTGAAATATGGACACTATTTCACAGTTCCCTGTGAAATATAGAAAATATATAATAGGTCCCTATGAAATGTGTAGGTTTCATTATCATAATGGCAACACCAGCTGCCCAGCAGAGCTTTATCAATATCCATTGTTTAATCAATATTTTATTGATGAACTGAAAATCAGTGTTCGATAGCTGCACTCTGCAGAGAACAGGTTCGGTAATGTCGACAGAAGGAATATGTTTTAACAAAGCTTAGGGTGTTGTTCTAAAATTAATAATTTCATAAATTTGTAACTACATGAATAAGAATTTTTCTTTTCTTTTTAATACAACCAGCACAGTATTCATTTTGTTTTCAATAAACATAAAAAATCTTTTTGTATCTCACCACCACAAAATAAACATGTAACATATAAAAATACACAACGGGAAATTTGTTTTAAGTTTATTTATAGTTGCTTTTGGCAAAAGAAACGCCTTTTGCACAAGACTACAGCATGTCTAAGAATGACCTTGAAACTATTAAAACACATTAGCAGATAAATAATCAAAACACAAAAAATAAAGGAAATGTGTTAGGGCCTAATTACGAATACGGCAGTCCTTGGGGCTGCCGTAGTCGTGGTGGCGGTCCAACCACTGTCACTGAACTGCTGCTACCGCCATGGAACTAGGACACAAAATATGCTGGCGGTGCCGAAGCGGCAACGCCAAGCATATTTTGAGTTGCCTCACCACCACCCTTTTCATGGCGATTGAACTGGTAATGTACTGCCCCACACATTCATAGTCCAACATGTGCTTGATTGTGTTACCTTTGACTGTGTCATACATTGAGCAGTTGAACAAGATGTGCAACAAATCTTCGGTTTGGCCACAGGAGAAATGGGCTGAAATAACTTCCTTTTCTTTAGCAAGGTTTTCAAAGAAATGGCTCCTGTTCTAGCAAATGCAAACAGTCTTCTCTCCCTCTGGTTTGTTTACTTCAAAGATAGCATTGGACATGCTTTGAAGGTTTTAAAAGGGCAGTTTTATTTTCATGTTCAAGTTATGGCAATGTCTGCTTATGAAAAAGGTGTTTAGTTTTGTTTTATGGGCATTGTCTCACACTGTGGTTTCCTGAAATTAGACCATTTGGGTATATATGAATGCTCACATGGGCCCAAGAATCAGTATAGGCTCACCCTGCTCCCATATGCCCTTTTTTAATTTTTCCTAGAGTGGTGCTCACTGCAAAGTGTTGGGTTCTTCTGTGAAGGCCAGCCAATTAGAGCATGTTCTGTCAGTGTCCTGGGTCAGAAATGTAGAGGGTTCTGCTATTGGGGTTTTGTGCATTGCTTCCAGACAGTAAGACACAGGGGGACGTAGGTGTGGACAGGATAGGGCATCCTGACAGAATGGCTGGGGAGGGGCTGTGCCCAGCCTACCTTAAATTTCAAAGGGCTTTGTATACCGCAACACACAAAGTAATCTGACCTCAGGCTTGTCCTGCCTTTTGTCACCCTAGGCAGTTTTGCCCCTGGACCAGAAGAAGTGGAAGAACTAACTAGAACCAGTCAGTTTTGAGGGTAGTCCAGGAAATTCCCTACACAAAGGCTGGCATCAGGTATAAAAAGAGGACCCTCAGAACCACTCAACAGACCACTCCTGGACACGCAGAAGATTCAGAAGAAAGACTGCTCTAGCTGCCTGACGGACTGGTCTACTGCTTGAAGGACTGCCTTGCTGTCTGATGAAGGAAGTAGGGACCTGCTTGCCTTGTTCCCAGGCTAACCAGAATGACTCCAAGGGTCAGTTGGCTGACCTCCTGTGTGAGCTACAGGGACACAACAATCCTCTAGAGGCATCCCTGCAACTGCTGAAACTGGACCTGCCAGGGTCCTGCTGCTGGCCACCACTGGAGTGAGTCCTGATGCCAAAGAGGTACAACCCAGGTCCTGGACCCTTGGCTAGCATCAGTGAAAGCTCCTGCAAAAAGAAAAGGCGGCAATCCTAAGGTCATGGGCTCATCATGACCTCGAATTGGCTCGTCCACACTGAAACTCTGTCATTAGTGGCAACCGCCAACCAAAAGCTCTAGTGAGACCTGCTCTTCGTGCCAACAGCAACCGTCTGTGACAAATGGCAACAAAAGACCTGCACTTTGCGCTGTGACAATGAAAAAAATTGTGGATGTTGCCTGAGTGGGGATTCCGCCCTCTCAGCCAATAACCTAATTTCTTAAAAACATGATGAAAAATCAGCGAACAAATGAGCTGTGATGCAACCTTCTAATTGCTCACTCTTATTTCCTGTACTCCCAGTTACTTAGTGCATTTACGTTTATGGATTTCTCATTTGAAAATTACAAGAAGTTGCCACTCTTATATCAGCAAGTTCGAATTCAGTTTTTACTTAACTTGCATGGTCTGTCTGCCGGTCATCAGTTGTATTCCTGTTCTTCATGAATTGGCTTACTATTTCCATGTTTGAAACCTGTTGCTCATCTGTCTCTGTGATAAACTTGTGGGTGATGTGTAACTTTTACGTATCATTTGTTGACTGTCACACCAGTTGCAACTCTTATATCAGCCTGCTCCTTTGCGATTGGTGCACAAAGAAATATTACTGCTACAACCTAGATCTCTGTGATTGACACACAAATGAACGTGGCAGGAACGTAAAGAGGAAAAAAAGGACTTTGGGCTTGCAACCCTTTTCCTGGTGACTTATATATGTGATAAATACACAGGCGGTTTCTCACATAGTGGCTTTATTTCAACTGATATACTGATAAGTTCAGAATGGGTCATGTGGATGCCAGTAGTTTTTCTTTATAGTTTCTTCAGCGTGGTTAGCGACAATTTTTACACTACCAGTGTTTTATGTTTCTCTCATCAGCATTGTCTAGGATTAGAAAATAAGTACAGCCACTGTCTATGTTCACTTTTATTTATGGATTGGTGTTTATTGTCTTTATGAAAGAATGCAAAACCTATATCTGACTCAGTTTTTTTTACAGCTCTGTTATAAAATGGAGCAAATGGAAGCAACTTTTGGCAAATTATGAAAGGATTTGTGGTACTAATCTTAGGCAGAATGTAAGTACTCTCTACTTTTACACTGTCTTGAAGGAAAGGGCAGAAAGTTCTAGATACTTTACCTATTAGCGATGAACAAAGGAATTTGAGTGAATATGAAATATGCATTTTAAAAGCGGATTTTTACTATTCCCCATGTACTGGCACAATCATGGAGAGATATCATTTTGGGTTGAGAGAACAGAGAAATGAAGAAAGTGTTGAAGCTTGCTTCAACATGAAAGTTTGGCTAGGCTGTGGAAGAGAAGATTAGAGATCAGTTTGTGTTGAAATGTGCTAACATCAAATAGAAGAAGAGATATGGTTGAAGGATAAGCCCACTCTTTAGGAAGTAATCATCATAGCAAAAAGGTAGGAACACAATGTTAAGTTTGTTAAAGAGTTGAGTACCACTAACAAGCTTGCAACTAAAGATGAAAAAGTAGAAGAAACTGTGTAGTAAAATAAGAATGAGAGTGAGTGAAGGGAAGGGAAGGCTAAAGGCCTCAATTGGATGACGGTCGAACTGCCATTGACAGCCTGTCAGTAGCAGTCCGAACAGCTGGCAGGCCTTCAGTCCGACAGCCGGATTACGATAATCCGGCGGTCGGTCCATTTGCTGTCAGGGGGGAGACCGCCGCCTCTGATAAGATCTACGATCCCTTTGGAGTGATGGTCAGACTCCCAGTCCTACAATTAAGGTGTTGCATGCACAGGCACCACCGTAGGAATTAGAATGTCCCTTTCTGACTGCCTTTTCATGGCAGTCCGACCGCCAGGAAAAGGCAGCCGGAGAGGAACCTTGGTGGCCCCAACCAGGGCCCCGTCTCCTGTGGGCCACTGCTAAGTGGCCGGGGGGCACATGTAGTGCCCCCCCACACATACATGCATTGTGGGCCAGGCACCACATGGATGTGCACAAAGTATCTTTTCCACTTCTGCTTTTCTTGGGCTGCAGCTCAAGCCGCAGTAGGAAAAGGCACTTTCAGACTGCCTGCACGGCGGTCTGATCATTATTGGGCAGATGAGACTGCCTACTCATTTTCGGATGGACACTTGTGCGACCGCCATTGTACTGAGGGCCGAAATCTTAAGTATAGATTGTCCAGCTTTGCATCTAAACTGTACTGTCTGTGGGACTAGTGGTCAGGGCATTTTGGGAAGTGCTGCAGAAGTTATAATAAGAAAGTTTTAACTTAAGATGTGAAAGGTGTTACTCAAGAAATTATTTTTCAAATTGATGAGGTTAATGAGAAATCACCCAAGTGAGATGATAAAGATTAACCAAACAGATATACTAATGAGGTTTGACTCCTGTTCACACCTAACATTACTTTCTAAAACAAGAAAAAAATGAGAGAAAATGTCTTTAAGTGGGGTGGATATATGCTATAGAGGGTATGGAGGCATGCCAATCAAAATGATGGATACATTTGTAGCCAATTTGGTGTGGGGTAAGCATTGAACTCTAGATAAAATTAATGCAACAATCAACTGTGATGACTTCATAGGTCTGTCTCATCAAAGGTCATTAGCTGTAATACTCGCTCCCTACACACTGACTTTGGACAGGAGTTTAAAAACTTTTTAACAATTGTTTACATTGTCTCAGAGGGTATAAACACCATATTACACTTAGGAAAGATGCAACCCAATATTGGCTAAAATCAGATGCATACCTTTAGGAATGCAAGAGAGTGTGAAAAATTAATTACAAAAATTGATTAAATTAGACATGATTGTCCCAATTGAGGCCACTGAGTGGTTAGCTCTGATGGTTGCTGCCAAGAAACTCAATGAATTTACCCCCTCCGAAGTCCAACACGTTCGCAATAGTTAACTGCTTTCATCACACCCATGGGGGCGTTTAATTTCAAGAGGGTGCCTCTTGGACTTATTTCCGCTATGTGTGTTTTTCAGAGGCTTATGATAAAAGTAATGAATTGCTATCAAGATGATCCACTCATCTTTGGTATAAGTAGCTTAGAGCATGACCAGAGAGTTCCATCAGTATTGATGAGATTAACTGAAGCAGGGCTAACTTTGAAGGAGTACAAATTTAAGTATGTCAGTGAAGTCAATTAAATTGGTCATCATATTGCAGGGTCAGGTATATTGCCTAAGAAAGATTTAGTTGACACCATTGTTAAATTAAAAGCGCCATGTAGTAAAGAAGAGTTGGTATCCATCCTGGGAAAGGTGGAATATTACACTAAATTTAATCAGAGGTTATGCTGGAAAAACTGCTTGCTTAAAAAAGTTGTTGCGCAAGAAAGTTGAGTTCCAGTAGAGTAAAGAATGTGGTGAAGCGTTTGCTGCCATCAAGGATGTCCTTAAGTACACTCCCAGTTTACAAGCCTTTATACCAGGAATCGAGATTAATATAGTCACAGATGCAAGTGCAGAAAATATTAGTGGAGTCTTGCTACAAAAGGGGCTGGTGTAGAACAACAGATAGCATGTGTCTTTTCGTGTCTCAAAGATGCGGAGGTAAACTATTCTATGATTGAAAGATACACTCTTGCTATTTACTGGGCTTCGAGGAAATTTCAGAACTTGGTATGAGGCATGTTGTTCAAAATAAGTACTGATCACAAACCTCTTAATGTTTTTTTTTAAAGAAGACTATGCTAGTCCCAAATTCTGCAGGAATAAGGAGGTGGACAGAGTTTAGGCTTACTGTCAAACATTTACCCAAGGTTGAGAATCCGCATGCTGGCTGCTTATTCCATTTGGTTGAACTAAACAATGAGAATTTATTGCATATTATGATTCTGGATGACATTAGTGAAGAGGAATTGAGCATTTGTGAAGTACCTTTGGGGGTATTGAAGACGAGGAGTGGAAATATGAATTGCCACAGGATAACTTGCTATACAATGATGCTGATGCTGTATGGGCCGGGAATGTTTTTGCTCTTTAGAAGTCATGGGCAGTGGTGTAAAATGAACTAGCTGCAGACAGTGGCTTATTGTTGGGACGGTGCTTGGACAAAAAACTGAATGAAAAATGCTGGGATACAGAAGTATTGGATACAAGATATCGTTGACAAGAATATCGTTTTTTGAGGTAAGTTATATTGTTTTAAATAATATTTTACATATTATTTTCAATCATATAGAGGTTAAAAAGTTTTTTTTAATATATTTGAATTTTTTAGTAGATATATTTATTTTCTGTTACTATTGTTTATACAAATGTTATTAATTTTTTTAAACATAGTTTGTAATTGTAAGTGATTTAAAATGTTTTAATTTTTAATAGCACTTTATAATGTTGTAGCAGGTTGTTGGGTTTATAGGGGGATAGCCTGGGAAGTTAATTATGCTATAATTAATAATAAGTTATTTAATACTTCCTATTTAATTAAATGATTGATATTTATTATGTAAATTAGGTAATACTGATTTATTTTCATTATATGCTATTTGGGGTGGTTAGGTATGCAGGGGTATATATAGGGTGGGAAGTTAATTAAGTAATATTTAACAATTAATTATTAATTGTAATGAATTTAATAGCTTTTTAATCATGTAATTTATGGAATACTAAGGGCCTCATTACAATGTCAGGCGGAAACGTTTCGCTCAACCCAGTCTCAGATTCAGGATCTGATCAACTCGCGGTCGTCGTTTCCTCCCGACTGATTACGATGCTTCCGAACACTGTTCGGAAGGACTCCGATTGACTTTTCTGGAAGCCTGTGTTCCAACTGACAACACAGGCTCCTATGGGGAAAAGGATGTCTGCTGAAAACCTTGCACCCTTTGGTGGGCATCACATGGTGCCTGCAACACAGTGCATGGTCCTACAGGGGGGTACCTTAGGTAACCCTGTGACCCCCAACCAGAGGCCCCAGAATGAAGAGGGGCCTGCTAGGGGCCACCAAAGTCAGTTTCCGACAGCCTTTTCGTGTCGAACAGACCGAGTCGGAAAGGCTGTCAGAATCCGACATCGTAATCGGTCGGTCGGAAACTCTGTTTGTAGAGCTGTACAGATCGCCTCAGATCAACTCAGATTCTCTGATTGCCAGTCCGGACAGATACAGAATAACTGAACCGTTCCCCTTCCGAAGTTAGTTCAGTAATAATTGCCAATTGATTAATTGTTAGATCATTATTTAATTGATTTTTAATTATGTAAAATATGGAATACTGATTAACTTTACTTATAATTTAGTTGTGGGATGCTTGGTTTGTTGGGGTAAAAGGTGGGAAGTTAATTCAGTAAAAATACATTAACTACTATTTATCAATTGTAAATTAATTATTTAATTGAATTTTAAACAAGTAACTTATGGAATACTTATTTATTTTAAATACATTTTAGTTGTGGGCTGCTAGTTATGAAGGGGTCTTGGCTGGGAAGTTATTTAAGTGATAAATAACAATTAATTGTTAATTAAAGTGATTTGAAATATGCAAATTATGGAAATTATGGCATACTTAATTATTTATAGAGTGGGAAGTTAAATAATAATTGAATAATTTATTAAATGACAGTTATTTTATTGAATAGTAATTATATACATTATATACATTGATTCATTGGTTTTAGTTTACGTATATCATGTTAATAATTCTAATATTAAGAGTCTAATATTTTTACTACATTCATTGTGTTACTTATATATGTAACTTTTTTTGAAGTGAAGTACTTTCCCTACTCTTGTGTAGACTGCAGTATGAATAGTAAAAATAATATCTATGCAGTTTAGTACTTTCCCTGCTGTTTTGCTGTTTGGAGTGGGAAAAGTACACTTCACCCCTCCAAAATCCAGCGCTTTCTCTACTGTTTCATGGACTGGGGTGGGATTAGTAAATTTTAACCATCCAAAGTCCAACCCTTTTCCTCCTGTTGCACTGTTTGGAGTGGGAATAGTAAATGTGACCTCTCCGAAGTCCAACACTTCCCCTACTGTTGCACTGTTTGGCGTGAGAATAATAAATTTAACCCATCCGAAGTCCAATGTTTTTCCTTCTGTTGCACAGGTTGGAGTGGGAATAGTAAACTTTGCCCCTCCGAAGTCCAACACTTTACCTATTGTTGCGTTGTTTGGAGTGGGAATAGTAAATTTAACCCCTCAGAAATCCAATGTTTTCCCTGCTGTTGCACAGACTGGAGTGGGAAAAGAAAATTGAATCCTTTTGAAGTCCAACACTTTCTCTACTGTTGTTAGTGGGAATAGTAAATGTCACCTCTCCGTACTTCAATGCTGTGCCTACTGTTGCTTAGATTGGACTTGGTATACTGAATTTAACCCCTTCGAAGTCCAACTCGTTCCCTACTATTGCACTGACTAGAGAAGGAATTGGAAATCTAAATTCACCGAAGTCCAACACTTTCCCTACTATAGCGCTGTCTGGTGTTGGAATAGTATTATAACTCCTCCGAAGTCCAATACTTTCCCTACTGTTGCATGAACTAGTTTGGAAATATTATATTTAATATTCCTAAACTGCAATACTTTTCATAGCATTGGTAAAATGGATTTTGTAGCATATTTTTATTTCCATATTTAATATTATTTATTTATTTAGTCTAATGTTTATAGTATTTATAGTATTATTTGGAGTTTTACATTTTTTTAAAAATATTTTATTCAGTGTCAATATTTTTTTTTTAACTCCTATTGAATTTCTTATATTTTTTATGGTTTTATTGTGCATGTATTTTATATAGATATATATATATACACACACACACACACTCATATATATATTCTCCAACCGCCATATTCACACACTGCCCCGGCCACTTGATTTTGCAACCTGTGGTTCGGTGTGTAATGCTGAAAAAACATCCAAACATAATCAGGTACACTGTCACGTTCCCAAAAAATCCACAAGTTTCCTCTACTAGATGCTATATGTACGGTTTTATTTGGCATAAGCAAACACAAAAAAACTTTCCCAACGCATTTCTCAGATCGCGTTCTCCTTGATCACGGGTTAGAACATGCACACTAATCCAAACTGTTAATATTCACCTCTGTGGAGACAACAATACAAATGGTAAGACGACTGTGTGAGGCAGAGATCGCTAAATAGTCAATGTTAACATGAACGCCATTATTGTAAGAAGGCATTTACCAGAAATAAAGTCTTAGCATTCAGAAAATAGCTCTTCTTACATTGAACAGTGGTATTATCTCGCCACCTTGTTTTACAGTGTTTTCTTTTTCTTATTTCCTTTTTCTTTCAATTATTGGACAAAATTAATGTACCAATGTCATGATGCATTGTATAGTACAAAATTAATCAGGAATCATACTGGTAAGAAAAGTAATAACACTAAAAAATACAGAGAGCAATAAGCCCGAGTGGGCTGGTCATGTCCTCTTTTGTTATGATAACTGACCCTATTGGTTTGTGCACAATTATGCCCAAGTGGGCATTTAAACAAAAACAAACCCAAAAGGAAATCCCACATGTAATATTAAATATATCTTGGGATATCCCATGTGGGATTTCTTTCATGTTTTATCTGGCGGAGGAGACTTGTGGATTTTTTGGGCGTACGAGGGGGGTATCCTCAACCTCACAGGGAGAGGAACAGCAGCCAAGGGAGTGAACTTGGCAAAATTCTATTGTAGCAAACCGAGATACTCTTTTCAACTCGGGGTAGTCCAAAGTAAATCGGTTTAGAGGCAAATCACCACGGACATGTTTCGGCCAAAGCCTTGATCACATGACCAGAACACTGTGTCAAATCACCTTATATAGTGCATAAGCATAGTAGAAGGACAACATGTTTCACATTGGGTACACACAAACTGTTGGCCATCTTAATGCAGAAGCAAAATGACATGAAACAAATGCAAATAGTAGAATGGGGTGCTATAACAGAGTACATAGATGGCTGACAGTAAAGCAATTGCAATCAGAAAGTAAGAAATTAATCAATAGTACCAGTAGAGTCAACAAAGGGAGGAAATGCACATAGGAGAAAATGCTGTCAAACAGTCTTAAACAGAGTAGAAGGGTAAAATACAGTTAGGATGCTAATCATTACACCTGTGGAGATGTAAAAAAGATGATGGACAATAGGCAAGACGTACTGTGCAAGGGTAAGACATAGGTATAACAGGAAATAATAATGGGGAAATCTAGTATAAATTATCCTATGCTGGAGTTATCCATCCTATCAGCAAAACAATAGTTTCCAACTGGTCTGTACACATCTGGACAGTAAAAAGGAAATATCATATAGGATGCAAAAAAAAAAGTCACGATGTGAAATTAATCTGAAACGTAATAACGTCCAAATGGACTCAACTCATTCTGGTATCATCAGAGAATTAGCTTAAGAAAAACGAAAAACAGCCTATATCATATAAATGATAACAACAGATACCACAGTGGGCTGGAATCTGGCTAACAAGAATTTACTATCTAAATCCCCAAACAGGAGAGAATCTTAACAAAGAAAACATCGCCCCACAGTCAAACACAAGCATGTCAACTACAATTATGTATATACCTCCTATTGTGTGAGAAGCAGTGTGACGCATCTATGTACTCTGTTATGGCATGCCATACTATTTGCATTTGTTTCATCATGTGTCCTTCTACTGAGTTTAAGCAATATATCAGGTGATTTGATACAGCGTTCTGGGCATGTGACCAAGGCTCTGCGGGCTTTGGTGATATGCAAATAAATCGATTTACTTTATAAATATTTTAATACTTTAAATGTATTACTATGAAATAAATAAGTATAATATATATTACCTATTGGCAGTCGCCAGTAGATAGATATAGTTAGGACAAGGTTTCCAAAGAAAAAGCATTTTTTGACTTGCCTATAACTTTGGCGTCGTATGACCAATCTTCATGACATTTTCGAAATAAAGTGTCAAGATAGGTTCTGGTTGTCATGGAAAGTTTGGGGGTGATCTGTGCTGAGGGGACTGAAAATTTGGGGCGTGAAATAAGGTTGTGTTTGTAATGTTAATTCCCATAGGAAACATTAACCACATCTACAGCCCGAACCGCAGAAACAGACTTACACCAAATTTGGCAGGAAGGTAGATGTTGGTTCAAGGAAGTGCCTTTTGCTTATTTGGTGTAAATCCGTTCAGTAGTTTTTGAGAAATGTAAGTTTAAAATTATACAGCTATCTCTGGTCGCGTAGTCTTCGCAAACAAAGACAGCTCGTGCAGGGAAATGCACAGGTCTGATTGGCTGCCAACACTTCAACAAGGAAGTATTGGCAGCCATCTTGGGACTCTGTTTCACAGAGTCTCCCCCCAAAAAGTGAAAATAAAGAACAGGGGGCAGGGTAGACGTACCCTGCCCCCCAAGCCATGGTCTTGGGGTCCCCCTGAGACAACTCCACGTCATATAGCATTTTTTTTAAAAAAACATTTGGCCGTGAATTTGCGATATTCGCAAATGTACGGCAATTCATTTTCATAAAAAAGCAAGTGCAGGCTCCCACTCTTGCTTTAAAATAACCCCTGGGTGAACCAAGTCACAGGGGCATAGGAATTATAAAGAAGAGGGTGCACGGGCCCCCCTCCTAGGGCTTAACAAAGCCCCGGGAATCGCCAGCTCCCTGGGACAATTTACATTAATAATGCGTGCGGGCCCACGGGGCCTGCCCACAGCCCCCGAGACCACCACCTCCCCGGGGTTATTGAAACAATATGAGGACCTTGCGGACACCTGCTCCCTGGGGACCGCCACTTCCAGAGGTCTCGTGGAACCCCCTGCTCAGGGAACCACCACCTCCTGGGGGCACACATACACTAATGAAGGGGTCCATTGCAGGCCCCGGGGACCACCACCTTCCCGGAGTAATATACAAGATGGGAGGTTGCCATGCAGACCCCCTCCAGGAGCCCTGCATGGCCTGGGGACCACCACCCCCCCGGGCTGGCTCCAGCAATGTCCCAAGGTGGCCAATTCGGGAAACTGCAGTTTGCCACGGCCGTAGCAAACTCTGGTCCGCTTCATGGAAGCGAGAGCATTAAAAATGCTCTCGCTTCCACAGAGCAGAATTACTTTTGGACAGAGGGAGCTGCATGTTAGCAGCTCCCTCTGTGTAAAAGCAATGCCGGCTCCCGCAGTAGGTGGGGAGCCAGCAGGGACCGCAGGGGCCTTCACTCTCCCCCCACAGTCTGCAACAAGGTGGCAATGCCCTGGGGGATGGGGTCCAGAGGGCATGGCTGCGCTGGCCCCCTCCAAACTAAAAATAAATGTTGAAGGCCTGCCCCGGGGGATGGGGTCCTCAGGGCCAAAATAGGCCAGGGAAGGGGGGCCGCATGGCCCCCTTCCATGTCAAAAATACATTTAAAAAAAGGCCGGGACCCAGGGGACCAAACAGACCACCTCCTGTTTCTTTAATACATCTTATTAAAGGGTCAGGCCCCGGGAGGTGGGGTTCCCGGGGCCCAAAATCGTCCGGGGAATGGGGACCATGCGGAAAATGCACCTCCTGCCGCGCTCCGGGTTGGGGGACGAAGTCCCGTTGGCTGCTGAGGGTTCTTAGGGGCCAAAAAGACCTCCTGTTACCTCCAGCAAGACCCACACAGTGGGATTGCTGAGAGGTGGTTAGAGGCCACACCCCTTTCTCCACAACTCTGCAAACGCACCTCTTGGCACACTGCTAGTGGAGGGATGATGTCCCCTTGCCTTCTGAAGGCCTCAGGCCTAAAGTGGACTTCTTCCCCAAAGCAGCCATGTACTTGGAAGTGCGTTTGCAGAGCGGTGGAAATAGGGGGCGTGGCCTCTAACCACCTGTCAGCAATCCAGCTGTGTGGGCCTTACTGGAGGTAATAGGAGGGGTAGTTGGCCCCAAGGACCGTTAATAGCCAAGTGGACTTCATCCTCCTACTAGTAGTGCGACAGGAGGCGAGTTTGAAGATTGGTGGAGAAAGGGGGAGTGGCCTGCTATCAGATCTCAGCTATCCTGTTGTATGGGACTTACTGGGGGTAATAGATGGGGTAATTGGCCCACAAGGACGTCCTTGGGGGCAAACTACCCCTCCTGTTACCTCCAGAAAGTCCCACACAGCAGGATTGCTGAGAAGTTGTCAGAGGCATGCCCCCTTTCTCCACCACTCTGCAAATGTGCCTCCTGGGACATTACTAGCTGCGGAATGAAGTCCCCTTGGCTCCAGACCTTGGGGGCCAACAAGCCCTCCTGGTACCTCCTATAAGTCATACACAGCGGAATTCCTGAGAGCTGGTCAAAGGCCCCGCCCCTTTCGCCACTACTCTGCAAACATGACTACTACTTTAAAAACCTTATAAATGCACTGAAAAAAACAAGGGTTACAGGAACGCTATAGTTAGGAAATGGAATACAAAAAACCTTAGAAATTCTGTGAAAAAAAGAAAGGTTACAGAGGAGTTATAGTTAGGCTCAGGTTTCACTCATACAGAACCAGAGAAATTCAGCAGATATAGTTAGCTGAGCAAACTATAACTTGGGCCCCCGCAATGCACTGCTTATGATCTCACATATTAAATGACTTATGACATGGTCACAGACATCACTGATGACACCAATGATGACATCTAAAATGACATCATTGATGACATCATCCACAGATTCTCACACACCCACTCACACCCCAATATAACCTTCCATTCACCCACTCCAACTTCTACACTTCCATTCTCAAAACAATTGACACAACCATACCAGTACGTACACACCCACTCATTGATTCATAGGTCTACACGCACATACACTCAGTCACCCATTCAGCCACTCATACAACATCTCACTCACTAATACAGCCCCTGATATATCCACTCATATACCCATACAGCCACTAACACACTGTCAGTCACCCATAGAGCTACTCACACACCTACTCACTCACTCATACAGTCAACCCCAGCCACTTAATGCAGTTATACAAACACCAACTCACTTATTCATACAGATACTAACACATACTCACTCACCTATGCAGTCACAGACACAAGCATACACTCCCCCATACAGCTAAACTCGCAATCACTCACACATACAGTCACTTATATACTCCAAAACTCACCTATACTGCCTTTCACATATGCAGTTATTCACACATATACCACTGACACATCCATTCACTCAATGACACAGCCATATGCAGACTCACTCACCCATACAGCCCCTCACAGATGCACTCACAAACCCATACAGCCACTGACTCACCCACTCACTCATCCATGCAGGAAGTCACACACACACTCACACACCAACACAGACACTCATAGACCCATTCAGGAGCTCAGACAACCAATCAACTACCCATACAGCTACTCATGTACCTACTCACCAACCCAAACAGCCACTTACACACCAACTGACAGACTGATACAGACATTCACACAACCTAGTCACTTACTCATACATTCACTGAAACTCGTATGATCACTCACTTATACAGTCTGTCACACACCTACTAAATCACCCTTACAGGCACTCATACACCCACTGATTCATCAATACACCATTGTGTATATCTATTTAACACTCAGAAACTTTTTATAAACGCTCAGTCACCGGATGATGTCATCAGTGATGTCATTTGAGATGTCATCAGTGATGTCAATGACCATGTCATGAGAGATGTGATATGTTAGGTCATAAGCAGTGCATTGCGGGGGCATGAGTTATAGTTAGCTCAGCGAACTATAACCGGTGAATTTTTCTGGTTTTGTACACGTGAAACCTGAACCTAATTATAAGGTCTCTGTAACATTTGGTTTTCTCAGTGAATATATATATATTACCAGCCGCGGTCTGTAGTGGGAGTAGCTGCCGGGCGGTGACGTGGGGAGGGGAAGGAGCAGGATGCGGGATAGTAAACTATGGATTATGGAGGTTTACAGGTAAGTAAACATATAAATTAATAAAACAAATTTCGTTGTGTGCACTGCATCGCATTTGGGGATGCAGTGCGCGCAACGAAATTAGTTTTATTAATTTATATGTTTACTTACCTGTAAACCTCCATAATCCATAGTTTACTACCCCCCACCCTGCCTCTCCCCCTTCCCATGTCACCGCCCGGCAGCTACTCCCACTACCGGCCGCGGCTGTATATTACCTACTGGCGGTCGCCAGTAGGTAGTTATAGTTAGGACCTAGTTACCATAGGAAAATTGTAACATTCTTTTCCCAATAACTTTGGCACCGGATGACGAATCTTCGTGAAATTTTCAAAACTGGTGGGGCGCTCTGGTCAGCTCCTATCCTGAAAGTTTTGGTGTGATTCGTCAAGCGGGGGACGAGAAAAAAGGGGGGTCCTAAAACGCATTTTCTCCATGTTATTTCCCATAGGAAATTTTGGAACGGGCTACAGCCCGAACTGCTGAACGGAATTACACCATATTTTGCAAAAAGATAGCCCTTGTTCAGAAAGAGACCTTTTTTTTTAATGGTGTAAATCCGTTCAGTAGTTCCTGAGAAATTCAAAAAATAGAGGTCAAAAAATCAATTTCCCATAGGAAACTTTAGATACATGTTATAGCAAAAGCTGCTGAACGGAATTACACCAAATTTGGCAAAAAGGTACTGCTTGGCTGAGAAAGCGACCTTTTAAAAAATGGTGTAAATCCGTTCAGTAGTTTTTGAGAAATTAAGAAATAAAGATAGTGCTACCTATGGCTGCGGAGGATCCGCGCACCCTCCTGATCATGAGCTTCATGCTAATTGGCTGTCAACACTCCAAACCAGGAAGTGTTGGCAGCCATCTTGTGCCTCGGTAGAACCGAGGTACAAGAAAACAGAAAAAGAAACGCGAAAAACAAGAAAAGAGGGCAGGGTAGAAACACCCTAACCCCCTAGGCCTGCTCAGGGGGTCCCACAAGGACCCCAGTGCCAAAAAAAAGCATTTCTTTTTTTAAAAATCGGCGAGATTCGCGCACCTAGTGCAAATTTTCGCCGACATTTTTAAAAAAACAAAGCGCGGGCTCCCGTGCTTCGTTAATATTTAGCCCTCGGGGGCAGGGAAAAGAAACTGTGGGGGGGCCCCAATGCCCCCACACTGCCCTGGTGACTGCCACCTCCCCGGGGCTTGGTTACTGACCGGGGGCCAACTAACCCACCAGGTACATCCAGTAAGTGCCACAGAGTTGCATTGCAGAGAGGTGTAAAATGGGGCATGGCCTTGGACCACCTCTCTGAAACGCAGCTCTGTGGTGCTTACTGGAGGTACATGGTGGGCTAGTTGGACCCAGGGACTCTCAGGATTCAAGGGGACTTAATCCCCCAACTTAAAATGTGCCTCAGGGGGCCTCTGCACAGTGGTAAAGGGAGGGGGCGGGGCCAGAGTTGACGTGTGCAAACACGCCCTATGGTGCATTTTAAGTTGGGGAGTTAAGTCCCCTTCAATCCTGAGGGCCCCTGAGGGCCAACTAGGCCACCAGGTACCTCCAGTAAGCGCCATAGGCCTGCGTTGCAGAGAGGTGGTCCAGGCCATGCCCCTTTTTACACCTCTGTGCAACGCAGCTCTGTGGCGCTAACTCGAGGTACCTAGTGGGCTAGTTGGACCCCAGGGACCCGCAGGATTCAAGGGGACTTAATTTCCTAATTTAAAACGGGCACAGGGCGTGTTTGCACACGTTACCTCAGGACCCCCCTCCCTTCACCACTGTCCCTGCCCTATTATGTACTAGGGACTTACAGAGGAGGTCATGCTAATCACAGGGGTACCCCAACGCATAGTGTTCCCTAGCGTATGTAGGTGTTTTCACTGTATTCTAAGTGTCTTTTAGCATAGCACTGGCTCTAGGCCTGGTTAGTCAGAGTCAGTTACCACCAGTACCTGTCTGAAAAAGTTGTGGGTACAGGATGATTTTGCTACAAGGCCTCTTTCTGCTCCTCTGTTGGTCCTTCTTCGACATGTTTAGCTTCTCCTGCACTTTTCTTTGTCTTTGTGGACTTCTGCTGCCTCTTTCTGCATTTCTTTTGCTTCTTTCTGTGCGTTTTTTCTTCTTTCTTCAGATGTCCAACCTCTGTAGGCACAGTTAGAAACTAGCATTTTAAAAAAACCTTAGAAATTCACTTAAAAAAGCATAGGTTTCAGGCACGTTATAGTAAGAAATTAGCATTTAAAAAACCTTAGAAATTCACTGAAAAAAACATAGGTTTTATGGAAAGTTATAGTTAGTTGGGCATTTCACTCATACAAAACCATAGAAATTCCCCGTTATAGTTAGTTCAGCGAACTAAAACTCGCGCCCCCGCAATGCACTTCTGATGACGTCACATATTACATTACTCATGACATGGTCAGTGACATCACTGATGACATCTCAAATGACATCACTGATGACATCACTGATGATCTCATCCAGTGACTGTGTGTTTCTGCAAAGTTTAAATATGTTTAATATATATAGGGAAAGGCGTATTGAAGAATGAGTGGGTGTATAAGTGTCTGAATGGATGATTTAGTAGGTGCGTGACTGAGTCTATAAATGAGTGATTAAATGTATCTTACTGAATGCTTGGGTTGGTGAGTAAACTGTGTCAATGTCTGTATCCATCTGTCTGTTGGTGTGTAAGCGGCTGCATGGGATTGTGATTAGCTACCTTAGTGTCTATATGAGTTATTGATTGGTTGTCTGAGTATCTGTATGGGTGCCTGAGTGTTTGTGTGGGTGGGGTGTGTGTGACTCTGTGCATAGATGTGTGAGTGGGTGATTCACTGGGTGCATGGTTTCAAGAGTGCATGGGTGATGGACTGCATGAGTGGGTGAGTGTGTGTATGGGTGTGTTAGTGAGTGAATGTATATCTCAGTGGTACATGTGCGAGTAACTACATATGTAAAAGGCAGTATATATGTGTGTTAGAGTATTTAAATGGCTATAAGTGAGAGTGTGTGATTGTGAGAGTGGCTGTATGGATGAGTGTGTGCTTGTAGCAGTGATTGTATAAGAACATACGAATGTGCTAGTATTTGTATGTGTAAGTGAGCTGGTGTGTGTATAACTGTATAGGTGAGTAAATGGGTGTGTGATTATTTATTTGCATGACTGACTAGATGTGTGAGTACCTATATAGATGAGTGGCGATGTGTGAGTGTCTATATAGGTGTGTGGGTGCATAGAAAAGTCCTGTACTAAGTGACCATAAGTATGAGTGACTGCATGGATGAGTGAGTGGATGTGTGTTTAGACCCAAGAATCAGTGAGTGGGTATGTAGTTATTGGTGTTAGAGTGTCAATGGTTTTGAGAATGGCTGTTTGTAATTTTGAGTGGGTGTATCAAAGGTTATATTAGGGTGTGAGAAGATGCATCAATTTATCACATGGATGATGTCAGTCATCAGTGATGTCATTTGAGATGTCATCAGTGATGTCATCAGTGATGTCACTGACCATGTCATGAGTGATGTAATATGTGACGTCATCAGCAGTGCATTGCGGGGGTGCGAGTTATAGTTAGCTGAACTAACTATAACGGGGGAATTTCCATGGTTTTGTACGAGTGAAATGTCCAACTAACTATAACTTTCCCTAAAACCTATGGTTTTTTCAGTGAATATATATATATATTTTCCGTTACCAAATCCAATGATACGCGCTCTCACAATCCAATGTAAAGGGTAATTTATTTAAAGCTCAAGGTTACGCGTTTCGGAAGAAACTTCCTTGATCTTCTGAAACGCGTACCCTTCAGCTTTAAATAAATTACCCTTTACATTGGATTGTGAGAGCGCGAATCATTGGATTTGGTAACGGAAAATATATATATATATATTCACTGAAAAAACCATAGGTTTTAGGAAAAGTTATAGTTAGTTGGACATTTCACTCGTACAAAACCATGGAAATTCCCCCGTTATATAAATTACCCTTTACATTAGATTGTGAGAGCACATATCATTGGTTTTGGTAACGGAAATTGTAACGCCAGCCCAGCTCTACCGGCTTCTGCACGCCACCGAACCACAGGCGGAGCTCCCAGGAGGAGCGTCTGGATGGTGGAAAAAAAAATAAAATATATATATATATATAAATATATATATATATATATTCACTGAGATAACCAAATGTTACACAAATACACACAATACATTTAAAATATAAAAAATATAATGCAAAATAAATATATGCAATCATGTTACGATATATATACATATGTGTTTGTGTGTTTATATAAGTATATAGCTATATATAGTATTAAATATTAGTGGAATGTATTTAATTTACATTACATTCGTATATTAAAATTGTTAATATTTACTACTTTAAACTCTATACTAAAACAATAGATTTTTTTTATATTTTTAGATGATATTAGTGTCAAAGTTATTTTTTCTGATAGTTTTGTACTTACCATTATAAGTATAGTAGCACAGTATTGTGGTAAACGATATTATTGATACAGTATTTTTGTCAACAATATTATTTACCACAATATTGTGTCCGTGATCCTGTTGAGAGGCACTAAACGAATTCCTCAACAGTCTTTGAGAAGCACGTTTGATTTCTCCCAGTTCATGAAGGTCACCTGGGTATTGTTAAAACTATAGAAAGGTTAAGATCCAATTTTGGTGGCCAGGCATGGACACGAAAGTTGAACACTCTGTTCGTGAATGTCTAGAATGCACTAAAAGTGGTAATGTTTTAGTCTGAAGGCATCTCTTGTGTAGAGAACTCCCTGGACATCCTTGGGAAAAATTGCCATAAATATAAATGGGTCCTTTAAAGGAGGAACATCACAAGTCCTACTCTGAACATGCTGCAAGATATAGTATTATGTTTGTGTTTTTTTATTGCACAAAAAGCAGTGACATAAAAACAATATTTCACAGTGAAGCATGAAATAGAGAAAATATTTAAACAGATCTGAATGATTTATGTATTTCATCATCATAATGACAGCCCCCACACCACTCTGCGGAGCTTTACCACTGCCAATGCTTCTAGGATAATGAAGCATGGAGGAATACATTATGCAGCAAGGCTATCTAAATTAGACAGCTCCAAAAATACAAATTATGCAGCACCTTCTCTGGTAGCATTATTTAAATCAATGTCAGCTAGAAACAGCATTTATGTGAAATCTGAAATTATATGACAAACTATAATAATGCACATTATTAATAATAATAACAATAATAATAATAATAATAATAATAATAATCCACATTTGTAAAGAGTAAACAATCACTGGTAGGGTTCTCTAGGCGCTGGGGGCTGTCGGGAAGATTAAGCAAGCTATTGCCCAGAGTCACATGGTGCTGGGCTAACCTGCCGCCGGCGCTGGGGATCGAACCGTGATCCCCGGATTCCGGAGTCAGTCGCCCTGGCTGAAGCGCCACACCTCTACAAACTATATATCATCCTATGTGAAACATGCAGCAAATCCAGAATTAAGTGGCAATGATGTAGCCAGAGAATAACATGAATCCCTTGGTCTTATTTATAATCCACTGCTTGTTTACTCACCAATTTATTCATGAAAAGTAAACAAAACCTGCCTATTATGAGCTGCACTTTGAAGAAAATAGCAATTTCAATCTTACATCCCCAAAATAAACATGCAATATAAACATTACTTAACAGGTAACATTGCCAATATGATTCCTATCATACAATCTAGGAGTTCTAATGACATTTACAACACACTCGGCCTTCAGCCTGTTGGTTTATTATGTCACCTGAACCCATTGAGAACTCTTCTAGATGGGAAGTAGGCTGCAAAGGAGGGTGAGAGATTGTTATTCAAAGATCTGATTCAAAATAGTCACAATTTTTAATTGACTGCCCAGAAAAGTGATAATAAAATCAAATATATGGACATTTTGGTTGAAGTAGTTTGGGGTATGTAACAGACTTCTTTCTTCTGCAAGTCCACAGCAGGAAACACACATGCTAAGAGCTCACACTCCGAGAAATTGAAATGATGTATTCCAATTACTCAGAACCAGAAGGAATTGTAGCTCAACAACTTCCTTAGAGGAAGAGAAGAATATGATTAGAACATTTTAAGAAATAGGTTAGCGCCCAACAAAATTTGAAGCAGGTATAAATACTATTAGAAGGTGTGCCACAGAATGATTTACTCTTTCTTAAGAGAAAAAAGAAGATGGATAGTAACAGTGGCATCAAATATATCACCACATTTAATCAGAAGATCTTGAAAGAGAAT
The DNA here is from genome assembly GCF_964204655.1 of Triturus cristatus. NCBI lineage: Eukaryota > Metazoa > Chordata > Amphibia > Caudata > Salamandridae > Triturus > Triturus cristatus. Next base: position 543,674,995 of record NC_140587.1, on the reverse strand, counting down.
TTTACAGTAAGCAAATCAGGTCACAAAACATCAATTAAATACTCAAAGGCTAGATCATTGAGAGAAAAGTTATAACATTGCCACTATTAACACTTGAAACAACTCTTGGCTAAGAGACAACAGGCTTTTATACTTGCTCAAAATGAAACGCATACAAGAATAGCAGGAGCAGAAAGGATAACACAGTAGCTTTTGTTACAGTTAAGAGCTGAATTTAGGGACCGATTTCATGTAATTCATATTTCACAGTATTTGTTTTAGTCCTTGTGTGACACACATTATGTAGGCAGTATCATTTTTCCTGTCAAGAAACAAATTCCATAACATATAACAACTATCAAGAACAAAGATCACGTTTCACATTCTTTTGACAATTCCATGACAGTAACCCAAACCAGACTAGCTATTTTGGAATAGACAGGGACAACTCTGTACAAAACATTGACTCAAAATATATTATTAGAATGGACATTAAAGAAGCAATTGGTCTGAATAAGGATGAAGAACTGTTACTTGAAATTATTTCCCTGTCAAAGCCTCATACAGAGAGGTTTTCCTATGCTACTTGCCTACCTGTTGTAACCTCGTAATTGATTTGAATTTGTGTACACTATTCTTGCAGCATGAACAACCCCTCTTATTGCAATGATAACAATTATATGAATTTTAATATAAAATGGGTAGACTGCATGTATTGTAATCTGGGTACCAGCCTAATTCAGTGGTTTATTTTTCAGTCAAATTTAATTTGTTGATTAGTTTAATAGTTCACTTAGTCTGTATTTTCTGGGAATCGTAAATGTAAAACTGATTACATTAATTTGAAGTGGAAAATATAATGTATTACTAAGTCATTTAAAAGAAAAACTGCCAACAGTACTTTGTTTATGTTCATTATCATCACAAAGGGAATAGTCCTAACTTCCCTGTGACAGCCCTTCCAGCCATCTTAAGCTTGTTTCATGGAATGTGGCAGGTTTGCGCAGCAAGCTTTCTCTCCTGGATTGGAATGTTTTTATTAACGGGTATGACCTGTGTTTTTTCCAGGAAACCTGGAGCCTTGAGCCGCTGTATAAGCCGGGCTTCTCCTGTTTTTTTGTGCCAGCTACCTCAGTAGGTCGAGGTCGTCCATCTGGTGGGCTCATGGTATGGGTCAGGGTCGAACTTAACCTTAAGATCACACATCATAGTTGCTCTACATTAGATGTAATGAGACTTTCCATTAAATGCACCAAGAGTAATTATACTTGGGAATTCTTTAACGTATATGCCCGAGGAACCCAAGGGGGTGCAAAATCCTCTACCATCTCAGCTCTTTCAGATATGCTCCGCTGTTGTCCCTCTGACTCCCTTGTTCTGGTTGCTGGTGACCTTAACTGTTCATTCGAGCCCCTCGCAACAGATGACATCCTGGGTATTTATGATGAGGATGCTAGATGGGGCATTCCTTCATTGTCACTTAAGCCAGTGAAAAGATGGTCACCGGCTGTCATCCAAATAAATGCTTTATCGCTAGAATTTGGGTTAAGAGCTGTAAATGGGCGCACGATTTCTGACGTAATGGGAGCCAACACTTTTAATAGGGTCCCCTGCCAAAGTAGAATTGACTATATATTGGTCGACAGGAGGGCATGGAAATTTGTTGTAGATATGGTAATCATACCATCAATAAATAGTGACCATAACCCCTTGTCTCTTAAAATGTCGGAAATGTGGCTTAGGAAGAGGCACACCCCGACTTCTGGAATGCAAATGCTATCTAAGACAGTCTTACCATCTAACTGTAATAGGTTCCTTAAATGGCCAAAGTTTATTTTGAGTGATCTAAAACTAACCACCCTTGAAGAAATTCTTACTGATCAGACTCTTAGGCTTTCTGCAGTTTGCAGGGATAGGGTTGGCCCTGCTGCTGCAGTAAAAGTCTATGTGGAAACTATAGATTCGATCGGCACTTTGTTTCTTGATCATAGTATAAAGCGTCAGATGAGTGTTAAGCCAGCACAGAAGTGGTTTAATAGGAATTGCAGATCGAAGAAAGACAGCTTGGTCCTTGCTATCAAATCCAACAACCCGGGTGAGGTCCGGCTGGCAAGATTGCAATATAGGCAGGCCCTTGCAGTTGCAAAGAAGGAATGGGAAGAGTTGCGCTGGGATACCCTAAAAACTGCGAGCCACTCAAAGAACGGCGAGCTCTTCTGGTCCATAGTGAGAAGATCCAAAAGCTGCGAACCGGACCAAATTCCCAACCACATTACGGATAGGGAATGGTTTGAGCATTTCAGGAAGCTATATGTAGGGGATGAGCACATGGGTGATCCATGGCCTCGAGCTGGGTTCACAGTAACTGATCTTGATCAGGCTTTATTTAACAGGATAGAGCATAGAGAGGTCGAGGCAGCTATCAATAAGATTATATCCGCCAAGGCCCTGGGACCAGATGGTATTCCGGGTGATTTATTTAAAGCGAACGCCGAGGGATGGGCGTCTTATTTTGTGATTTTTATTAATGCCTTGTTGGAAGGCTCGCCGGTACCGAACTCCTGGAAGGGAGCTGAAGTAATCCTCATTTACAAGAGGGGCTTAAGGGGGGACCCAGCCAACTATCGTCCAATTAGTCTTATTGATACTGGACAGAAGCTGGTTGGCAGGGTCCTCCTGGAGAGGATCCACTCTTGGGTGGATGATAATGATATCATTTCACAATTTCACAATTTCAGGCTGGCTTTAGGACCTGCACAAGCACGATTGACCAGGCATTTAGGCTGGTGCTCCTATACTGGAAGGTGGTCACTATCGGCAAGGGCGGCCTTTACTTGTTGTTCATTGACCTCAAGACCGCCTTTGACCTGGTCCCCCGTGACCGCTTGTGGCTGATCTTGGAGATGGGGATTCCTCCATACATTCTGAATCTTTTGGTTCGGATGCATGATGGTAACTATGCTCGCATTAGATGGGGGTCCCAGGAGCAAAAAACTGACAAAATCCCTGTGAATAGAGGGGTTCGCCAAGGTTGTGTATTGGCTCCTACACTCTTCACGCTTTTTGTGAACGGTGTAGTTCCTTTCTTGCTTGAAGTGAATGCCGATGTCCCTGTACTGGCGGGTGATAAAGTCCCTGCATTACTTTTTGCGGACGATACGCTTTTAATATCGAAAACACCAGCAGGATTGCAGAAGCTACTGGATCGCTTCTCTTTGGTTTGCAAGCTGAGGGGCTTTGTTATTAACACTTCTAAAACCAAACTTCTCTATTTTAACCCGAGTAGATCATCCAGATCCACCTTGACTCTCGATGGGAAGCCATTGGAGCGTGTCAAAGAGTTTGACTACCTGGGGATTAGAATTTCTGATAAAATCAAGTGGCAGCCTCACATTGATAAAATGGCGCTCAATCATAGGCGGGTAGTAGGAGCTCTAGGGAGGGAACTTCGTGCCTCCACTACCAAACCCGTTGCTCCAGCTCGGGAAATATACGCTGCCAAAGCTGTAGGTTGTGCCCTCTATGGCGCAGAGCTAAGGGGTTTTGGTTGTATAGATGCACTTGTTACTGGAGAAAACAAGTTTTTTAGGGGGCTTGTATCGCTCCCGAGGGGCACCCCAACCAAGCCACTTTTGAGTGATCTGGGCCGGCGATCTATTAAAGACCTAGTCACTCTGCGTCCTCTTTTATATTGGGCACGGTTATGGCGTACCCCTGAGCTCTCTAGATACGCTGATGGCCTAAGAGAGGTTATGAATCTTCAAGGAGCCCATAAAATAGGCTGGTTAGCTAATATAAAGAAGCTTTTGTTGGCAACAGGCCTCAAAACTGCTTGGGAGTCTGGGGCGCGGTTATCAAAGGAAGAAACCAAGAGAGCCTTTTGGGCATGGGTCGATCTTCAGGAGCAGAGGGATCCTAACCCAGGTAGATTGACTGAGGCATTTCGGCAACACAAGTTTATGACCCGCCTGGAACCCTACTTAGATTTTATTACGAAGCCTAGGGATAGATCACTTTTTATTCAGTTTAGGATTCGTACCCTTCCCCTTCGTGATCGTACAAGTAGGTGGAATCCCCGCACCAGACCCCTGTGGACAGTCCAAATTGTCCAGGCGATAGAGAGAACATCTCCCACTTCCTTCTTGTATGCCCAGCCTACTTAAAACCTAGATTGAAATGACTAAAACCTGTGTGCCTGCAGCTTGGAAGCAGGGACCATTCCGTTGCACTTAGAATCCTCAAGACTGATGTTAATACTACCATAGTGTGCGGGGTGGCTAAATTTCTCGGTTGGGCATGGTTGATTAGGCAGAAGGCTACCTGATTATTTTTTTAAAATGTTTTTTAATACTCACAAAGCTGCTCACGTTTAATATATTTTAAAAATATTTATTGTATCAAAAAGGTTCTTTTACGACTTGTTTTTAAATGTATTTTTCTGAATTGTGTTTTTATGTGTTATTGTGCTTTTATGATATCACATGTCGATATAAAGCTTTGTTGATTGATTGAATAGTCCTTGACCTATGTTTGGAGCACTTTGCTTGATTGAAATAAATAACAGATTGGAATCCAATAGAGTGAATACGATTTCCAAATTGAAATGTTGATCTATTCATCCCAATATAAACACAGCGCAGTAAGCCATCACTTGTCCCCCAATTCCAACGCTTATGACCTAATTAAAATAGACTTAAAAAGCAACACTGCATAAAAGCACAACATCAATATATTACACCACATACTAAAAAATAAATAACACTATATTGATTGTTGCCTTATTGGTAATGTTAATGCTAATGTGATAAGTATTCTGCATACCATTGTTTATATATTTTCTAATTGCATCTGTCATATCAAGATTGAGGTCATAACCATCGAATTTGGTTTTAAAGTTTTAGTTTCCAGGACAGGTGTGAAAATTCTGGATTGCAAAGCTAAAGATAACTTGCAAATTTCAAGGGTTTGTCAGTTTTGATTTATAACTATAAACGTTCTTTAACTATGTTTTGTAATTGGAAATGTCAATATGTGTGTGTGTGTGTATGTGTGTGCGTATATATAAATATAATTATATATAGATCTGTATATCTATATCTACATATATACATATATATATATTCACTGAAAAAACCATAGGTTTCACACACGTTATAGTTAGCTGGACATTTCTCTCGTAAAAAACCATTGAAATTCCCCCGTTATAGTTAGTTCAGCTAACTATAACTCGCGCACCCGCAATCCACTGCTAATGACGTCACATATTACATCACTCATGACATGGTCAGTGACATCACTGATGACATCTCAAATGACATCACTGATGACATCACTGATGACGTCATCAATGTGATAAATTACCACATCTTCTCACACCCTTATAAAACATTTGATATACCAACTCAAAATTACAGAGTTCCATTCTCATATCCATAAATAATGCAATACCAATAACTGCATACCCACATATTAACTTTTAGGTCTTCATACACCTCCACACACTCACCTGTAAAGTCACTCATAGTTACATTCACTCCATAAAAAAGTATCATATGAATTTATACACACACCTATATAGACACTCACACACTACCAATCATCCATAGAGGTACTCTCACACCTAGTCATTAATACAAATAATCACACTGCCATTTACTCACCTATGCAGTTATACACACTCAAGTTCCCTTGCTCACAAAAATAGTATCACATTTTTATGCTCTATTAGAATCATTGACAAAAGCACACACTCATCCATACAGTCACTGTCACAATCACACATTCTCACATCTAGCCACTTATATACTCTTACACACATATATACGGCCTTTCACATATGTAGTTAGTCACAAATGTACCACTGAGATATACATTCAATCCATAACACAGCCATACATACACTCACTCAACCATACAGTCCATCACAGATGCACTCTTAAAACCATGCACCCATAGAATCATCCACTCACTCATCTATGCACAGAGTCACACACACCTTACCCACACAAACACTCCGGAACTCATACAGATACTGAGACAAGCAATCAATAACTCATATAGACACTTATATAGCTATTCACAAAACCATGCCGCCACTTATACACCAACACACAGACACATACAAACATTTATACAGTTTAGTCACTAGTCTGAAGTAAGATGCACTTAAACGACTCACTTATCGAGTCAGTTACGCAACACAGAAAATCATCCCTTTACACACTTATACACCCACTCATTCTTTAACAGGCCTTTCCCTATATATATAAAAGATATTGAAAATGTTAAGAAAATCACACATTCACTGGATGACGTCATCAGTGATGTCATCAGTGATGTCATTTGAGATGTCATCAGTGATGTCATGAGTGATGTCACTGACCATGTCATGAGTGATGTAATATGTGATGTCATCAGCAGTGGATTGCGGGTGCGCGAGTTATAGTTAGCTGAACTAACTATAACGGGGGAATTTTAATGTTTTTTTACGAGAGAAATGTCCAGCTAACTATAACGTGTGTGAAACCTATGGTTTTTTCAGCGAATTTGCAAGGTTTTTTAAATGCTAATTCCTAACAATAACGTGTGTGAAACCTATGGTTTTTTCTGTGAATTTGCATGGTTTTTTAAATCCTAATTCCTAACTATAATGTGTGTGAAACCGATGGTTTTTTCATTGAATTTGCTTGGTTTTTTACATCTTTTTTTTTCATTTTCTTTTTTCCTTTAAACACTATGCTACCTATGTATATATTCATGGATTTAATGCATTGTTCAATATAGAAAGATTCACCTTTTTTAAATAAATGGTTAGATATAGTTGTATAACATAGTTAATATCTTCAACAAACCTTTATCTTTTTTTTAAATTTATTTAAAAAAAAAAATTTACCGTGCGCGTACGGTAAGCTTACCGTAAGCGCACACTTCGCTTTATGTACGGTGAGCGTACATAATATCTATACTCCGTGTGCGCATGCTTACGCAATTTACGGACGCGTCCGTACTTCCTATGCGAAGCGTAAGCGCATGCTTCATATGGGCACGCGCACGTTACGCGGAAGCGTACGAGCGTGCCTGTAATGCGCATGCGAGCATGCGCGTGTCTTTTGTACGCGCATGCGTACTTTTACCGTACGCGCTCGGTAAGCTTAACGTGCGCGTACGGTTGGTCATGTGATCAAGAAACAACACTTTTGATTGGTTTAAACTACTTTCAGTTCCAGAATCTTCCTACACCACACCCATTCCCCTCATTACTGCTTGTGATTCCTTAGGAGAAGGAGCTGAATTGTCTTTGGGATACAATGGCAGAGCAGCAGTCCTCTTCTGAGAGTGAGCGGGGCAGCAGCATCATCAGACAGAGAAGGAGGAAACAAAAGAATTCTTTTGTTTGGGAGTATTTCACTTTTCCAGAGGGGCAGAAAAAGGTAAATGCTCCATTAGTCACCTGCTCACTTTGTGATCGTGTGTTATCTAGAGGTAATCCAAGGAAGAAGTATTCCTTTGGTAATCACACTATGATAAGACACATTAGGGATGTACATCCCAGGACTTTTGCTCGACATACTGGAGCAAACTCTCCAGTAAGTCACCCGAGCACATCCTCAGAAGCTCAGCCGAGTACATCATCGGCAGCTCAGCTGAGCCCTTCCTCTGTGGTGGGAGCATCACCCTCTTCTGTTCCTGTGGAAAGTAACCCTCGATTTCAGAGGGTACAAATGAGGTGCACCAGATGTTATGGTCTAATTGTTCATGGGGAGACCAGTATTTCCCTAATAAACAATAAGATAGACCAGCACATCTGTGGTCCTTGTTAATATTCCCATTCTTTCTTTCCTCTGTCCCTGTATTAACACAACGGCTCTTTTAAGAGCCAACATTACCTCACAACTTTTTAAAAAAAAATTTAATTAATTTTTTTTTTACCGTGCGCGCATTTTTATTTTTATTTTTAAAATGTTTTCACCTCACAAGGTCCTTGAGGGACTACAATGGAAATGAGAAAAGCAGAGAGAGGAGAAGTGAAAAAAAGGGAGCATGAAACTAAATGTGTGATAAATACAGTAAATGGCAATGTTTCCCTCTCTTTTTTCACACATATACATGTTAAGTACAAATCTCAGTGCTTCCCACATTTTTTCAAATGAAATCACACATTTCTATTGGTTGAAAACTTCAACCCTTTTCCAAATGAACCCTTCCCCCAACTTGACTTCTGCCTGCTACCATAGCAACAGCTCATGGAACACTGGTGTGAGCAGAGAGGTCAGAAGTTCAGCACACAATGCTTCCATTCCAAGGAGCAAGAGTGCTTCACCTGTCAAACCTAACAGCAAATCCAAATTAATCTTCTGTGGGAACACAATTTTCTGAACCAATACAAAACATGCTTCTAAAAATGTACACATACAGCCTAGTTTTAACTGTAAAATGGTTTGAATCAGCCAATGAGTTCTTTTTATTAAAAAAAAATATGTATGCCTCCATTTTACAACTGTCTTTCATTTCATATTGCCATTCTACTGAAAGACACCTCCTGAGTGCATCCAGATCTCCTTGGAAGATGTTCACAGTGTGGATTGTAGGTCACAGCTATGTCTTCTGGAGTGAAAAGTATGCAGAAAAAAGAGGTATGGTGAGAGACCTTGCTTTGCCAAATGTAGACATTAAATGGATTGGTCAGAGAGGGTTAAAGTGGCACCAATTAATGACTTTGGTGAAATCTTTTCTACACCTCCAACAGCCTAACCTTATTATTGTGCACTGTGGTGGAAATGACCTAGGCACTTTAACTGGGGTAGGTCTGGAAATGCTTATTAAGGACACCTTTGTGCAATTGATGTCGCTTTTTCCTCAATCTGCCTTTGTATATTCTAATATATGCCAAAGGCAAAAGTGGAACTGGTCCAACCAATTTTGTCCACAGATTGACAAAGCAAGAAAGCACGTCAACAAATCTATTTCTGCTTTCCTCAGAGACTATGGTATGGGTTCTATATACTACAACAACTTGCGTTACAACATGCAAGGCATTTATAGAGGAGACGGTGTACATTTCACTGATGAAGGCCACAGAGTCTTCCTCTTGAACTTTAGACTCTGCATCGGTACTTACTTGTAGGTACCACAAAAAAAACACTTCATAAACACAACGGCTCTTTTTAGAGCCCCCTAATATTTAAACACTTAAATTTGATTTTTACTTCTATTTTTTTTATTGTTTTTTTTCTGCCGTGCGCGCACCCCGCGATTTTTAAAATGTATTTTTCATACTTTTGGGACCTTCTTGGACCCCCTAACAAACGCTAGGGGGTCTGCAACTCTCTTCGTTGCCCCCTTTTCACGTTCTCCACCTTTGTTTATCAGTGTGAGACACACAAAATGGCGGCCAACACTTCCTGATTTCGACCGATTCGAATGTTTACAGTCATGTAACCACCAATTAGAATTAAGCTCGCGCACGGCAGCGTGCGCGTACGGTAAGCTTACCGTACGCGCTCGTAGCGCGCTTATAGATATATATATTGATTTAAATGCTATTTTCTCAGGAAATACTGACCAGATTTACACCAGACCTGCAAAAGGCACATCCCTGACCTGAGGACTACCTCTCTGCCACATTTCAAGTTATTCTGTTCAGCCGTTCGGGCTGTAGCTTGGACTAAAGGTCCTATGGAAAAATGCATGGGGAAAACATGTTTTGGGACCGCCCCTTTTTCTCAGCCCCCGCTTGACGAATCCCCCCGAGACTCTTAGGGTAGGAGCGGAGCGGAGCACCCCACCTATTTTGAAAATTTCGCGAGGATTCGTCAATCAGCGCCAAAGTTATTCAAAATAGAATGTTGCAGATTTCCTATGGAAACACGGTCCTAACTATAACTATCTACTGGCGACCGCCAGTAGATAATATAGATATATATATACACACACATACACACATTTCCACTTACAAAACACAGTTAAAGTACGTTTTATAGTTATAAATCAAAACTGACAAACCTTTGAAATGTGCAACTTTTGCATATATATATATATATATATATATATATATATATATATATGTATATATATGTATCCAGCTCAAAACTTCACCACACAACGTAATGAATGGACCACACTCATTCAAGGTTCCAATCAGTTATTTTATCATATCGAGATTAAGACAGGATGCGTTTCGGCTTTGCGCCTTTTTAGACTGTTTACAAAAGTGCCTTAGGTTCATCATAAATATATCCGGTTCCACACATTGAGCTTCCTGTGCAAAATAACTAAACATAGATAACAGACTCCAAAACAACAATTCAATGGAGGCGCCATCATTGTGTGTATAAATAAGCATAGGGGATGCTTAAAAATCATTGTTTATGGGTAAATGTGATCAGTATCTGTGACACACATTGAAACAAATTCATTCATTAATCAATCTTAACCTCCCCTAATTGTGGCAACTTATAATAACGCAAAATTGAGCCCTGAATGAGCATAATGCATGTCACATACATTTTAAAGATATCCCCCATGAACATATTCAACCGCCAATCAATTACCACATTTAAAGAGGGCAACCTTATATTTCAAAACTCACGTGATGATTATTAAGCCCAGAATTGGCATAGTTAAGGCACTGACATCCAATTTTCAGAATTCTTATCAACTTCACATCATGTAAGTGATACAAATTAAAAATTAAAAATGTGCAAAAGTGTAATTATAATCAGTGTACGTTACATGTATTGTGGAACAATAAATATATTACACAATCTTATTTCTCCTTGAAGGCAACACCTCAAAAAATTGTTACACACAATTATTATTAAACACTATAGTCAAGCCCTGAATGGGCAAAACTGTCAGCAATGATTGTATATCATCATAAGTCAACGTTAAGAGGGTTGCCTCATGTTCCAGAACACACATCATGATTAAGCCCTAGATAGCCATAGTCAAAACACTGATATCCCGATTACAACATTGTACCTTCCAAATAATACATAATAGCAAATAAAAAGAAAAGTGCCATAAGAAATAATAATTGTTTGTGAGTCAAAATTAATACTTCATATGTCTATATACAGATTCCAGGATTCTCATGTAAGTCAAGCAGTGGTTATATATTAACTCTCTTATTAAACACATGTGTTTGAGTACTCGTGCACTCTTCTTATCATGACTAAACAGGATCCTATAAAGATAGTACTACAGATAACCAGGTAATTAGAAGAACATAGAGGCATCAGTACTTATCCCAAGTGGATTGCCAATTCTTCGTCAGTGTTTAGACCATTTGGGAAGGTAGATTGCATGTTAATTATAAATCTAGACTCTAGCCGCCTTAATTTAAACTCACGATTACCTCCCCAATCATTTGCTGGTACATGATCCAAACAGAAGAATTTCAGTAAATTTCTGTCACTATTGTGAAATTTGGCAAAATGTCTTACTACGGGATAGGTAAAATCCTTATTCTCTATAGGTCTGGCATGCTCCAGCATTTGTCGCTTTGTGGGGTGTATCGTACTCCCAATGTACTGCTTGCCACATGGACATAACAAGCAGTACACACAAAACGGCGTATTACATGTCAAGAATGCATTGATGGTCCTAGTGTTTGTCATACCTGGCATTTGATATGTTAAAACCTTGGAGCTCTGTTTACATGCCTTGCATTTAGAGGAAGGGAAAGAACCTGGGAGTGTACTGATTCATGGAACAAATAGGATAGGTTCATAATGGCTTTTCATAAGTGCATCTTTTAAAGATCTCTCCTTCTAAAAGTCACCTGTGGGTAATCTGGAAGCGTATTTCCTATTAACAAATCTGTTTTCAAAATGTGCCAATTACTACACAATATTCTCCTTAATGAGCCTGCCTCATTTGAAAAGGTAGTGATAAACCTAAAGGTTTCCCTATCTGTGTTGGGTTTTTCCTTTGTCCGTAGCAAGCAGTGTCTGGGAATGTTATTAACTTTGACTAAAGTTTTGGCCAACAAATCTGGGCAGTAGCCGTGTAATTTGAATCTCTATATTGCTGATGATACCTCAATGTGAAAGTCACTCTCCAGGGTAAAATTTCTTTTTAGGCGGAGTAGCTCACCATAAGGTATACTATTCTTTAAAGATTTTTGGTGGCTACTATGAGCTTCTAGAATGGAATTACCCACCGTTTCTTTCCTAAAAAGGGTGGTGCAGATCTTTCCTTCCCTAACTTTTAGATCAAGGAAACAAACTTCTGTTGTACTAACATGTCCACTGAAGTGTAAGTTAAAGGTGTTATTATTAAGTTCTGAAATGTAGCTCTCTGCATCGCTTTGGGAACCCTTCCACAATATAAAGAGATCGTCAATGTACCTGTACCATGCAGTAATGCATTTAGCCCAATGATTGTATTGTTCCGCCCAGGCCACCTGCTTCTCCCGCCAGCCTACAAACAAGTTCGCATAGCTGGGGGCGAAGCAGGTGCCTATGGCCGTGCCCTGTAGTTGCCGGTAGTGTTGTTTATTAAATAAAAAAAAATTATTTGTTAAACAGGACAAAGTAAATTCAATCAACATTTCATTGTGTTCTGTAAATTGTAATGATCTACCTTTCAGAAAATATTGTAGGGCATGCAGCTCTTTAGTGTGTTCGATACAGGTATAAAGACTCGTTATGTCCAATACGATCATCAACATATCCGGCTCCCAGGGTGTATCCATAATGTTCTTGATAAAGTGGGTAGTGTCACGTATGTATGAGGGCAACATCCTTACAAATTCTGCCAGGAAGAAATCAATGTATTGGGACATGGCTTCTGTTAGACAGCCCTTCGAGGAGACAATTGGACGTCCTGGTGGTCGAAGGGCGTCATTATGGACTTTTGGCAGATGATAGAAGGTTGCTGTGACAGTATGTGGGCACATTAAAAACTTCAATTCATTGTTGTCCAGTATATGTTTATTCGCCCATTTTTGAATAAGCGAATGATATTCGTTAATGCTCTTAATATATTCATCCTTGGTTATTCGGATATAACATTTCACATTAGACAATTGTCGTAGTGCCTCCTGTACATAATGTTCTCGTGTCATTAACACTACATTTCCTCCTTTGTCAGAGGGCTTACAGATCAGATCAGGATCACTTTCAATTTGTTGTAAAGCAACATGCTGACCTTTAGTTAGATTAGTCTCCAAGTTGCTTGACTTCATTGATCTTAATCTTAACAGATCTTTCTTGACAGATTCCTCAAAGGTGTCAATCGTGTTGAAAGCAGTCATGGGTAAATAAGTTGATTTGGGTTTGAAATGAGTTCTGACATGTTTTTGTTCAATGCCAAAGCTGGCGATATTGGAAACATCTGGAATCCTACTCTGTGTGTTTCCAACATCTTGACTCACCATGATTTGTAACATCCTCAAGTCATCACCCGTGAGGGTGTCAGTTGGAATTACATGCCTTGAGTCAGAAGTAGATGCAGATGTGTGCCCAATGGCCTGTTGGTGTAAACCCTTTAATTTAAAGAATTTATGTAGTTTTAACTTTCTAGTGAATAGGTAAAGGTCGATGCATGTCTGGGTATACTCCAATCCTTTTGTTGGACAGAAGGTAAGTCCTTTCTTCAGTACCACTTGTTGATCTTTAGTCAATTTCTTATTGGTAAGATTTATGATTGTTAAATCTTGGACTGGCATTACCTACTGAACTCCCTCTTGCTGCGTGTTTGACCGGCAATGCCTTGATTTTGACTTATTGCAGCCGCCCCTTCCCGTCTTTCTGCGGTGTCTTGGCGTTTTGTTTCTGGGGGTTTGCCCCGTCCTCCCCGTTGTCGTGAATACCGCATCAGTTGGAATTCCTCAAAAAAACAATTTCGAGCAGAGAGGGCAGTTGCATTAATGGCACCAGCGTCACCAGCTTGTTCTGTATCTGTGCTAGCATTGGACTCAGATGTGTCCCTTGGTTCCGCACTTCGGGGGGACGCATTCTTTAATGTCTTTCGTGGCCCATCAAATTTGCGTGCGAAAGTTAAAATTTTCCCCTGGACGTAATGTCTGGCATCTCTATTGAACTTGGAGTGTTTTCTGGCTTTGATTTTATCTTGATAGGCAGTCAAGCATTGCTTCATACTCTGCCGTAATTCATCTTTGTTTTTTGTATCCAGATTTTGCGCGATGAGAGCTTCCATTTCATCGATCTCCTTCAGGCATTTATCTCGGTCGCTCCATGCAAATTTTATAAGTATCTATAGCATACCAACCGAGACTTCAGTGGTATATTCCGACCATTCCTCAAGGAGAGCCGGATTCAGGTTTTCATACGACGGGATCGTGTAAATCCGTAGTCCGCGTGGTATTCGCTTGACCTCAATGTAATTTTGCAGGGAGGTGGATTACCACCAGTTTATATATATATATATATATAGATTTTCTGCTCCAAGTTGCCCATTCAGCGAAGCGCACTCTAGATGCAATCAATCTCCTCAGGCCTCAACACACAGTGGGATGTAGCCGACGCGTTTCGGATAGTATTCCTTCTTCATAGGCTGGTTTACCAAGTGCACAGCGTTTCTTGCCACACCTTAATACCACTTTCTGCCTTCTGATAGGCTGATAGGCTTGCTCCAATGAGCTTTCTCCAAGGACTTATGGGAGTTGTAGTGCAGTTCATTCTACCCAAATGGGTGCTGTGTGCATAGGGTCCCCAAATCAAACCCTCAAATGGGCCCCATCGTGTGCTGGGTCTCTATTGCTGGGTATTGCTTCTCCTAGGGTGCCTGACGTGATTCCAAGCCCCTCAAACCGCTGTTATGGAGGGGCTTGGAATCACGTCAGGCACCCTAGGAGAAGCAATACCCAGCAATAGAGACCCAGCACACGATGGGGCCCATTTGAGGGTTTGATTTGGGGACCCTATGCACACAGCACCCATTTGGGTAGAATGAACTGCACTACAACTCCCATAAGTCCTTGGAGAAAGCTCATTGGAGCAAGCCTATCAGCCTATCAGAAGGCAGAAAGTGGTATTAAGGTGTGGCAAGAAACGCTGTGCACTTGGTAAACCAGCCTATGAAGAAGGAATACTATCCGAAACGCGTCGGCTACATCCCACTGTGTGTTGAGGCCTGAGGAGATTGATTGCATCTAGAGTGCGCTTCGCTGAATGGGCAACTTGGAGCAGAATATTTTCACGGTAGCCCAACCGTGGACAGCGCAACACCGCACATGCAAGCGGGCCGTGGGGCTTGAAATCACGTCTGGCTCCTTGGGGGAAGCGAGATTCATCGCATCCAGAGTGCGCGTCGCTTGTGGGCAACTCGGAGCATCATATATATATAGATATGTACTTTTAAATAGACATATGCATATAGATAGACAGGCGCACCATTTTCTGGTTAATAGTGTAACAGCTTTCAAACTTCCAGCTTAATTATACATTTTTGCCAATATTTTCATATGCATGGTGCTTAGTCGTCATCCAAGGCGCCTTTAGACGGCAAGGTAAAACATAAACATGTCCGTTTGTCCTGTGTGGCAGTTATCTGCTTTTGAAATGTGCACTTTGGGTGGAAATCTTTGAGATAACTGGCATACTGATGTCCAATATTGATTTATGTCAGTATTGCTTGACTTTATCTTGAAGGCAACATCATTTTTAAATATTTTTAATCATCTTTGTATTTGGTTTACTTATATTGCATGCATTGTGAGGTTGAGAAAATATATTAAATATAATAACTCATATAAGACATTTCACTTACTTTATTTTTAGTCAAGATCTACTAGTAAATACTATTTTATAGCTTTGTTTTGAAGCCTGGGTAATAAAGGGTAAATGTTCTATTATATACCCAAAATACATATAGTTTCCATTGTACAATCATATTTGCATTAAAAAGGTGAAAGTATGTTCTTGGAATATAAATGGTTCGCATAATACTTCTACAATAAAGTTTAAAAATATTAATAATTTCCTACCAATTATCCACCTGTTGGAATTGGATGCTGTAAAGTTGTAGAAAGAGTGAAGGTGAGCCTTAGTAAATTGGATAATGGTGGTAGAAGGCCAATAAAGGCTTAAGAAGGAGTGTCGCTTAAACGTCAAAGAAATTGCTCTGCTTTTGGCTAGAAATGTAGCAGTATTTGCTCAGATTTCTAAACTAATGACAGAAAGAAACAGACCACAATACAATTAATATAAAACTAAACAAAATAACACAGCAAAATCAAAATCAGGCACACAAAACAATCATAACAGAATGGAACAGCAACACAATATAACAAAACCACATCTGCACAAAACAACACAGCACATCACAACTATAAAAAATACAACATGATGCATATGCACAAATATTCTTGTCACACATTATCATCTATGCCAACCTGCTATCTTAACGAAGTGTTAAAAGGTGTTTGCACCAATTAATTACCTATTTACAACTATGGACATAAAACAGAGTCAGCCAAAAAGGATTATCCCAGATTGTGTAATCAGATGTAGCCTTAGAACATAATAATTGGGGGGGCTTTTAACCTAGCTCCAGCTATTAAACTGGAAAGCAGCTCAGAGTTATTCAGGAACTGAAGGTCGCCACACTGTGGTCTGGAGCCAGAAGAGGAACAATCAGGAAGGCTGCAGGATTTTCACCAGTTAAAACCTGGTGTGAATGATGTCAGCAAACAGAGCAAATTCAGAGTTTGCAGAATAGTGGGTAATATGTATATTTGTGTGATATTCTCCATTTACCATGCACAAATCTTAATGGGCCACGAATTGTGCTCTGAGTAAATGTCATACCCAGTAGTATTTACCAGGTGTGCAATTTGCGCCTATCAGGATTTCAAACAGGATTTAAGTTCTGGAAGAGAATGGTAATTCCAGACTAACCCTGTAATGGTAACAACCAATGCTTGTAGTAATCAAGGTTAGGGTACCTGGGTGGCTGAAAAGCAGTAGTGGCAAGGGATGAGTGACTATACACAAAGAAGGGACTGTGGGGCTTTTTCTCTCTCTAAGCAGAGAGGGAGGTCCAGCATATATGCCTCTGACCGAGCCTTGAAAATGAAGGTTATGCTGTTCCTCAGGGATCGATGTCAGAACAAGGGAAATCGAAACCAACCTGACCATAGGGGTTCAAAGTTGAGAGTCCAAATATTGGATTATAATGCCCTGACACACCCAGCTGGGAGTCATGCTTCATCATCTGGGCTGATCCTCGTTGGGTCGGCGGTGCAATACCCAACGGGCTAGATGTATGAACTGAAAGTCTACACACTTCTGGCCCCTCACCCCCACCTCACCAAACGGTTATTGGAAGAAGATCTCCGCTAAAGCACCCCTACTATAGGGAGCCCGTTGGGTATTCCACCTCTGACTCAACGAGGAGCAGCCCAGATGATGAAGCATGACACCCAGCTGGGTGTGTGAGGGCATTATAATCCAATAGTTGGACTCTCAACTTTGAACCCCTATGGTCCGGTTGGTTTCGATTTCCCTTGTTCTGACACCGATCCCCGAGGAACAGCATGACCTTCATTTTCAAGGGATCAGTGACCCCTTCAGAGCTTTAAAGAAGAGGAATGGACTTAACGGCTACCAAGAGCAGCACTGAAAGGTAACTGACAGCAATGAGGAGGAGAGATCAGTAATAAGATTTAAAGCAAACAAACTGCCAGCAATGAGCGTAACAAGAATAACCGTGCTTACCCACCAAGACATTCCATGCTGATTGTAAGAAATAAGGGTATTAGTTGAGGGGGGTGAGTAACCACTTCAAATAATAACCACAATTCTTGTCAGGCTGAACCCTCACAGTCACTACATTAACTTGAGTTGAACCCTGTGTTTGCTATGGCACAGAGCAGACAGGCTTAATTAGAGACAATGTGGAAAGTATTTAAGCAGTACTCAAGTGGTAATAAAGTAAAACACAATACAAAAAATGTCCATCACCGACGGCCTTAGTCTCTGAAATTGAAGTAAAAAATCCTCAGCGAGGCAAGGCAGCAGGCTGTGACTAAAGAGGTCTTCACCTCGTCAAATAGCCGCTGGATAAGGTCTTAGTGTAGCCATTGACCTTTGGCGGGAAAGCTCAGAGTCAGAGAAATTGGAATTTCACACCTTGCAAGCAGAATACTTTTTGCACCTTCACCTGGTGAAGATTTCAACCTCCAGACTTGGTCACTTTTTTGGAACGTAGATTGTGTGCACAGGGCAAGGTTGTAGGCTATAACTGATGAGGCTTCCATGAGGCCAAGCACCTTCTATACGAGGTCCCACTGATTCAGATTTGCTGCTGCGGAAAGCTTCAAGCGAGAGCAACCTTCATTTTTGGCCCAGTGGCAACTCATCTTCATTGGATCGGCTTGGCAGGTTGCTACTGGTCCTCCATAGGTCTTTGAAGCCAATACGTTTTAAAGTCCCAGGTTTCACGAAACTTTAGGAGGAGTACACTAGTCAAGGGTCCAGGACCTTGGTGACAGCACTTGGCGGTCAAGACTCACTCCAGCGGAAACCAGTAGCTGGGTCAAGGGTGGGTCAAGTTAGAAATGGCCGGCTGCGCAATTGCAGAAAAGGCCTCTTATAGCTTGTTGTGTCCCTGTAGCTTGAACAGTAAGTTAGCCTTATGACCCTTGGAGTCCACTTGTTTGCCCTGGATACAAGAGGGAAAGCAGGCCCAGTTTTCGGAGCCCTTCTCGGATCACAGACAGCAGGTCCAGTCCTCTTCTGTTATTCCACAGGTTCAGAAAGTGTTCTGAAAAGGGTACTGTGGGTGCCACATTTATGCCTGGCACTAGTTTGTGAATGGGGGCAACTCCTGGTCACTCCCTTACCAATGGGGGTAACCTTACTCACTTTTGCAGCATTTCCAGTATGCACTACTGCAAAGAATACCACAGCGCCCTCTCTACCTGAAACCAAGATAGCAGGACCTTTCTTCCCCTGTGCAGAACTCCTGTGCCTATTCTAGAGGTGTGGTCAGGTAAATAAGCAACCACTTCTCTGTGGTCACTTACAACTGGTTCTGGGGGCAGCTGCTCTCCCACTGGGGTTGGAGCCTAGCTGGATGAATGGACAAAGAAAGGTGCAGGCCCAGGGGTTACTTAAATCATCCTGTGACAGGGTAGGCCTCTTTGAAGCCCCGATGATAAGCCTGCAAGTGTAACAGAACACCCCTGGGGCATCCAAGGCATTTGTTTCAGCTTTGGGAACAAGTTCAAAGGCTCCCTAATGACAGCTGTAGTTCATGAAAATGGGCCTCTAGGGGCTTTAGACAGGGAAAGGGTAACCTCGCTAAAAGTAGCCTTTCCAAAATATTCATTACAATCCCGACTTCAACAGTGAATTGGACTTGTAATTTAAAAAAAAAAGTCCAAACATGAACACTTGCAGCTGTTTCCTAGCTGGAGATGGCAATATTAAATGTAAAATTGTATCCCAATGCTTTCCTATGGAACAGCCAACCTTGCTAGAGTGCTTTTTGGGCCTTTCACTGTAAGGACATGTATAACACTAAACTTACACACTAAACTTACAAATATCCAAATTTTACATACCATGCAACCTTTTTTAAGGGCATTAAGGCCTACTTGGGGGTGACTTATTAATATTTAAAAGGAAGGTTTATCTCTGTCATAAGGGGTTATTTTAAAACCTGCACATCCAGACTATACCTGGCAGGCCTGCAGCCATGTTTGCCATTTCACTGCAGTGAGTGGCAACATGGGTTCTGCAGTCCACTGGGGACTTTTTAAGTCTCTGTGCACTGGGGGTACCATGCACTAGGGACTAATAGGTAAGTTAAGTATTCCACTTAGATATATGTCAACTTCATCATGTTGAAAGAGGGAGCAAGCACACTTTACCACCGGGTAGCCGGGGTAAATTGAACAGAGCAAAAAAAGTCAAAGCAAATATCTGGGGGTACACCATGCAAGAGATGGCCATTTCCAACACTGCTGTATCGTCCCCTTCCTGACTTGAAAGAGATGGATAAATTACCAAGAGGAATGCGGGCAGTAGGTGGAAAATTCAGAACTGAAATATTACTGTTTAGCTTCCACATGGAAAAAAGTAACTACAGAATATTCCACAAATTGCAGAACAGGAGTCTTGAGGTCTGTAAAGAAAGGTAAATGGGGCAGGCTCCTAAAAGTACCGAAAGCACACCAGGAAAAACAAAACAAACATGAAGAACGCCAACATGGGTGTAAAGCATAAAGAAAACCCAAAATCCGATGTTACCAGGCACTTAGCATATGAGAGTGGGTCTTTTCATACTGTCTTTTATCTTCCTGCCTCAGAAATTCTCCACTGTCTGACTCCGAGGTGAGTAGCACAAGATTCTTGTCAACCAGCCCAGTACCAAAAATCATGCTCACCTCCCCTTTTCCACAACCTTCATGATGGAAACCTATGTTGTCTCCTGAGACTCGGTGTGTTGGGTAATGTGCATGGCATCTCTGACGGTGACGTTTTGATAGTTCACAGAAGAAAGCTCAAATTACAGCCCAATCATAACGTGGGACTGTGTCTCTTAAGAAGAGTGAGATCCATGCACTTTGGATATAGCTCCAGCCTTGAGTGCCTCTCTAAATTGCTTATTGGACACAGGGCCGGACAGGCCTTTCATTCCACCAGGCATTTTCCCGGTGGGCTGGAGGTTGGTTTTAACAGTCCAGGGCCACTTCGGGTTCTTCTGTCAGCTTCCCTGGTCCCCAAGGTTAATTACAGCAGGCAAGGGAGGCTTCAAGAAAGAGAGGGGGCACTGGTTTTTTACTCTGTCTGAGCAGTGAAAAAACGAAATGCCCTTTTTCACAGGCCTCATTGCAGAGGAATGAAATTTGTGTTGACTGGTGGGTTCCTATTGCAGGCATGCACAACAATATTTTTTTTTATGTTTTAAATATGTATCTTTAAATGTATTAAATGGATTTCAACAGAAAAACAAAAGCGGCACAATGTGTTATGGTAGCTCCAAGCAAGGAATGTCTGCATTCCACACTAGAATAAATATATCTTAAGATTCTCAAGCACTAAAGACTCGGTGGCGGCAAAACAATAACACAGCTTTGGATGAACCTTCACTAAGGGATAATTCCTTTGATGGCAGATGATTTTAAACAAAATACGATAGAACTCGACTAGACTAAGGACTCATTGCTTGCCGATCCACAAGCCAATACACAAAAAACCAATACAACCCACAGCACTGGAACTATATACATATAAATAAAGAAGGAAAATAGACGATATCAACTGCAATTAGTTTGTGGCCTTATTTTTATTCTTCTATCTGATGCAATCTTCGAAGGTTGCTGCCTCCTCCACCTGACCAAACATCAAGGTTCTTTCCCGAATTACCACTTTGTCTGGCTGGGTAGACGACGCTGTCCTCAGTCTCCAAGAAAGTACACTTTGTCCTCAAGCCTTGAAGCTCCCCTCCTCCTAGCGGCTGTATCAAGCTAACATCAGGGAAAAAGTAACCTCTGTTCAGCGTGAGACACAGACCTCTCGCTTTGTGGGACATTTTAAACCAAGGCCTCCATGATATTGACAGCAATACAGTGCAGAGAGTCTCCATCTGCACACTTGCTGCCTTGCAGTCACACAACTCACCTCAGAAGCCTCAGAAATCTCCATGATGTATGTAAAAGCATGTATTACCTTCGGGTTTTACCACCTCAGAAGCAGTGTTTTTGCTATCTTGGCATTTTTATGTCTTCCCAGCCCCTCGTCAAATTAGTATACACAATAGTGGAATACTAAAATTGAGCCACAAGTTCCTTGGTCTCCATTTGTGTGGTAACACTGTTTCGCTGTTGCAGCTCCTGCGACTCTGGCTGAAATTGCCTCCTATCTTCCTTCAACTATTGCCACTTTGCAGTAATATCTTAGAAATTGGGGTGTTGCTTGACTGGGGTGTGAGCCGAGGTCAAATAGTAGCCACAATCCTAGTCAGGGTAAGGCACAAGCAAACCCTAAATTAACCTGTGCTCATCCCCTTCGTAGCTTGGCATAGAGCAGTAAGGCTTAACTTAAAGGCAATGTGAAGTATTTGTGCAACACTTCAAACAGTAAGACAGTGAAAAACACCTCACGAAAAGATCTCAAACCAGGTTAGACAAATAGACCAAAACGACAAAAAAATCCAATCAGTAGAACTGGAGATGTTGAATTCTAAAACTATTAGGGTAAATAGCTCCAAATGGCGTAAAGCACCAACTGTTGATATCTGGTAGCCGCAAACCGGGAAAAAAATCACAAGTTCAGGCCGACTGCAATGGAGCGCCGCCAGTCTACAGGGACCCAGTTAGGCATGCTGAGCAAAAGTACCTTTAATCCTGGTTTTTAGAGCATTGCATGGATACGCGTTGAAGGTGCGTTGCGCAGCGGATGTGATGCGTCAGTTCCTAAATGCGGCAAGGCTGAGGTGAAATGTTCTGTCCTATCATCATTGAAGATCCTATCGATGGGGCTTGCGATGCAAAGCCCGGCATCGAGATGCAGCGCACAGTCGGGGCAATTCTTCAGCTGTAATGCAGAGTCTGGTGTCGTCGTCAAGGCTACCGTCGACAAGAGATGGGAGGGCCTGAGCTGAGGATGCATCACACAAACGTAGTTCCAAAGGCAATGCAGGCCACAACGGTGATGCAAGTCTTTTCTGCGGTCCAATCCCAGCAGCAGCGGAGATGCCTTTGTTCCGCTCAGGGCTGTGCCGTGCAGCAGAGGAGACGTGTTGGTTCCCCTGGTACCACATAAGCTAGCAAAGCCCCTTATGCCCACTTCCAAGGGTCCAAGACTGGGGTGCCACCTCTTGGCAGGAATGACTCACAGATAGCAGAGTCCAGGTGTAGATGCAAGGTGGTTGGAAGGCTGTTATGTCCCTTAAGCTTCAGATCTGGAGGCCAGCCAACTAACTCTTGGAGTCACTCTGGGTTCAAGTGATGCAGGTCCAGTCCTTCTCACCCAGGCAAGAGGGCAGCAGATTAGAGCAGCAGTCCAGCAGAGTGGCAGTCCTTGTGGAAGCACAGCAGTCATTCTTCCTGGCATAGTATCCACAGGTCCAGAAGTGTACTGAAGTGGTGGTGTCTGAGGTTCTTCTTTTAGACACGTTTGTGCCTTTGAAGTAGGGAAAAGCTTTTAGAGGCACAGATGTCCTGCCTTCCTGGCCCTGGCTCCAGACTAACTACAGGAGGTATGCAGCCCTGTGTGTGGAGACAGCGCACAGCCTATTCAGGAGTAAGTGAGGCTTGGCCTAGCTCCTCCCTTCCATCCTACCAGTGATGGCCCATCCAGTCACACCTAAGCTCACAATGTGTATGGATGTCTAGGGGGAATGCACAAAGCCCAACTGTCAACTACACCCAGTCATGTGA
The DNA here is from genome assembly GCF_964204655.1 of Triturus cristatus. Classification (NCBI taxonomy): domain Eukaryota; kingdom Metazoa; phylum Chordata; class Amphibia; order Caudata; family Salamandridae; genus Triturus; species Triturus cristatus. The sequence goes on along the minus strand of NC_140587.1, from coordinate 543,651,660 downwards.
CCAGAGACAGGCTGCAGTCACCAAATGGCTAGGACAAGAAAATGCCAACTTTCTAAAAGTAGCATTTTAAGAGATGTAATTTAAAATCTGAATTAACCATGAGTTAGGATATTAAGTTAGGATTCCAGAGACACCAAACACGAACCAGAAATATCTTCCCATTTGGAAATTACACATAAAATTCAATAAGGCAACTCCAATGTTATCCTAGAGGCGAGATATGCCTTGCAGGAGTGAAAATCACATTTAACAGTTTTTCACTACAAGGAAATGTAAAACTTAAAAGAACTTGTCCAACTTTTTTAATACATTGCACCCTGCCCTCTGGGCTGTCCAGTGCCTACCTATTAAGAAGGAAAGTTTGGGGCTGACAAAAAGTTTATATTTCCACGTTGAAATGGTAGATTAAAATTCTACACACATAGGCTGCAACAGCAGGCCTGAGACATGTTTACAGTGCTACTTAAGTGGGTAGCCCAATCAGTGCTGCTGGTCCCCTTGTAGCAGTAAATTTATAGGCCCTGGGCACAGGTGTTGCCAGTTTACTAGGGATGTATAAGTGACTTAAATATGCTAATTTGATATAAGCCCATTTTAGCACAAAAAGATGATGGATGGAACGCTGAAACGTTTCACTCACCCTCAGTCACAGGTCTGTGTTGCATCTATCATCGTGCTTTAGCTCAGTTCGCCACCTCAGTTCAGACTGAGCCATATGCAAATCAGTCTTGACCCTGTTCCTCATGGGAACAGCTTCGTCCAAACTGCCAAGCCAGGTATTCCCTGGTCTGGAAACAAGCATCCTGGGACCAGTTTCGGGGTAACACCCCTCATCAGCCCGGCTAGCTTGAATCCAGTGGCAAAGTGAGCAAGGAACCCACGTCTGGGCATGCCCTGCCAACTTAGGGGGAACAAAGAAAACACAAAGAGAAGATGGACGAAGCACTAAATGTTTTAGACAGTCACCCCCAGTCACAGATCTGGGTTGAATCCATCATCGTTCCATGTTGTGAGCAGAGAGAGCGGTCATATAGTGCTCAGAGTCCTGGGCCAGCAAAACAAAGTCAGCAAAAACAGGAGGTCTGAAGGCAACAAGTTAGGGGGCAATCATGCCAAATATGACATGTCTAACTTTATGCCATCCACTATTTAATAGATCTCCAACGAGGACATCAGGAGCTTCTTAACCCCTGAGAGGTCTGGTTGGGAAGGCAACAATATGTTTTATTTCCATAACAAGTTTTGCAATAAATAAAGTCATATGCGGCCCACAGGTATACACAGAAGATTGTGATAAAACCCCTCTTGAGCAATAACAACACAAAAAGTTGCACAGTTGGTCCCAAATGATCCCACCCAAATACCACATGCCACTATGGATGTCCTTGATCCGATTAACATTAGACAATTACATCAGTCCCCTGCGCCATCGTGCCGTAGCTCTGTATTTCTGTATCAAGGAGGGAGGTGGTAGAACGAACGGGAGCTAAAACTATACCCCTATAGTCGGTCCATCTCTACCAAATTTTGGGGTGGTTTTGAGGGCATCCCCTTGCCTGATACACTGCCACATCGAGACCCATGCAACAGTCCATCCCTTTTTGCCATGCCACGATGGATGGAGGTGTGACCGCCTTCCACATTCTTGCTATGTCTCTTTTCGACAATGTGAGCCCCAGGAAGAAGCACCTGTCTTATATCTATTCCCCCCTTTGCCCTCTGTACTGTGAAGAAGGATCAGCTTGGGATCAAATGGGACAAACCATGAGAGGACCTCCTTAAGGCAAGACGTTACTCCCGTCAAAAACAAGTTATTGCCATCCAGCTCCATAATGTGTGGAGAAAGGTACCATTGTCTGCCCCGAAGTGGAGGCACATGGGGAAAGCGACCATACCCATGTGCCAGAGGGGATGCCTTGTGTAGTAAGCTCTGTAAATATTTTAGTTGTATCAAGCAGAGATGGGCCAATATTGCCGCCGCTCAGCTCCTAGAGTCTTGGATCAATCATCATCGCCATCTAGAGTGTCAGTGTCAGCCTTCCATGCTGCCTTGAGTGCAGGTAGTGTGATGGAGCTGTTTGTGACTAGGTACTGGGAAATCTTTGTGATCTTGTGGGTGCCCAGGTCTCCCAGTAGGAGCTTGCCCTCCAGTGGACTAAAGTCTAGAAGCCCCATGAGGTCTCCGGTGATATAGGGATATAGCATGGCGGAACTGCAGGTATTGATAAATCGGCTATTGGCTACGATGTAGTTGATATTCGCCATACAGCTCTTGAAATGGTTTCAGTACCGTGTCCTGCATAACCTGTCCAAGCGTGGGAATTTCAATAAAGTCCCATTTCTGGAAGCCTTCTAGCCGCGTCACCAGCTTTAGGACACTGCCTTGCCATAGAGGCACCCACTCGGTCAATTTATCCCACCTCCCTATCCGCCGGAGGGAGCGTCTCGTGTCTATAACTACTTGTGCTGCCGCTGGAAGAAACCCTATCTTTCCCCCACTATATAAATATTTCAGTAGGGAGGCATTATCCATCACTCATCTCTCCGCCGCATATGCCGGGTCTCCCTGAGGGGCGTTTCACCAATCATTTATAATCAGGAGATGAGAGGCAGCGTGGTAACAGTGTATGTCCACAAGAGCAATGCCTTTGCAGCATGTGGACTGGAAGCATGTTTGAAGGGCAATGTGTGCCTCCCCTCCTCCCCAAAGAAATCCACCCAGGACCACGTTGAGCAGCAGAAACCATGACTGGGGGATAGCCTTGGGGTAGTTCTGGAGCTGGTATAGCAATCGAGGTAGGGAGACCATTTTGAAGATTGTTGATCTACCCAACAGGGACATCACCAAAAAGGACCAGACCTTTATTTCTTCTTTCACACGCAATAGCACTGAGGCCAGATTACGGGTCCATGAAAATGCAGGGTCTAAAGAGACATATACCCCCAAATATCTGAACCCCCCCACACCTGGTGGTCAGTGTCAGCCCTGTCACCCACTCCAACAACAATATGATTTTCACCATATAATTTCCCTGTGATGTGAAAATGTGTAGGTTTTTTCCGTTTTTGAAATGCTGGGATAGTTTTTAGGCCGGATTCACAAAAGTAATCGAAGACAAAATCCTAACTTTACGACTTTCGGTATTCACAAAGGGCATTTAAGAGTAGTAAAGTTAGGAATCCTAACTTCACTACTCCCAAAAAGTTAGGATTCCTAATTTTACTACTCCTAAATGCCCTTTGTGAATCCCGAAAGACGTAAAGTTATGATTTTGTCTCAGTTTATTTTGTGAATTGGGCCCTGTATACATTGTTATTTACACTTTGTCAGTAATAGCGGAATATAGATTGTATGGAGCAACAGACCTTTCATTGCTATTATTGTTTAATAGAAGTGTACATTTCTAGCACCTTAATCTCTAGAAAAGTTTGGCGAGCAAGTATTGTTTGTTAGCACGCTCTATTATTCAGTATAACACAATACACATTTTATCTTGGAGGAGATGGGCGCAGTGGCGTGGCACGGTCTGGTGGTACCCGGTGCGGAAAATTTCTTGTCACACCCGGCTTGACAAAATGGCACAAATATGTGTTTAAAACACATATTTTTGCCATTTTGTCACCCCCCTCAGTGATGACACCCGGGGCGGCCCGCACCAACTGCACCCCCCTTCCTACATCGATGGAGGAGAGTTGCTTCAGGGGAGGACAATGAAGGACGTTCGCTACATTCCTCTGCAGATGAACTTAGACAAAACGTGAGGCTTAGCTCACAGTAGGCTGCATAGAAAACTATATCTGGGACTAGATACATTTCCAAGAAGGGCAGAAACTAAGTCCGTATTCTTTTTGGCAGCTGTATTTATGTCAAGAATTTTCTCTGCATTCTCATTTTATTATTCACCTTTGACACTGTTCAAATAATCACTGCAAACCCACATGCCATTTTTCTAAACTAGGTTAGTGTGAAATAAAGCATTGCATATACCATATTACCGTGCTCCTTGATTTCTTAGAGCCAAAGTGGGGTATCACCACCTAAAAATATCCTGCTAGAGTCTGTGGCAGGTGTGTGTGGTCGAACACAAAGGAACATGGGGGCATATTTACAAGGCGGCGATAAAAAATTATCGCCGCTTTGGCGGCCGTTATCGGCCAAAAAGCGGCGATAATTTTATCGCCTAATTAGCAAGTCACGCTAATGCGTGAAACCTTGCTTTAGTGCACAAAATCTTAACGCCCAGCTTTGCATCTCTAATGAGATGCAAAGTGGGCGTTCCTGACCTAAAATGACAGGAGAAATGTTTCTAAGCGACATTTCTCCTATCATCAAGCCCCACGCTATGAAGCATAGCGGCAGGAAAAGTAGCGATAACCCCTGTTATCACTACTTTCCTTACGCCTGCTTCAGGACTGACTTAGCCATGATATCCTATGGAAGGTGGATATCACGGCTAAGTTTGTGAGTCCCTATCAACAAGCTAACGCCACATTTCGTGAGATTATCGCTGGGTTTCCAGCAATAATCTCATGTTAGGCAGTTAGCGCTAGGAATTTTATCGCTTTTGAGATAAGCGTTGCTAATAGCACGCTATCTCAGCGATAAAAATCCACGCTAGCCGGCGATAATTATCCTGGCGCTAAGTGCGCTTAGCGATAATTATTGCTGGTTGTTGCTGATATGCCCCTAAATCCTTGATCCCATACGGGCAGCACAGCCGCAAAGCTGAATGAATCCAATCAATTAAATGCTATATTCTTTTTCTTCTCTTGTTCCCTTTTCTGCTCAATTTCCTTTTCACCATTTTTCACTTAGGTTCAAACCATTTTATTCATTCAATTGCCATGCAGAGATGTTAAAAAAAACACAGGAGAGGTGGTTGCCACATGTCACGTTTTCTTTATTAAAAGAACCCAATGCATTTCAGGATTGTTCCCTTCATCAGGACACCTAAAAAACAAACAAATTCATATATATAAAAATCATCATTATTTTTGCACATATGATTAAGTGACAAGCTTCTCTGGTCTGTTTTACTGAGATTGTTATCCGTTATTCACACTGAATTAGTTACCGCCTGCATTTCAATAAAGATAAAGTTTTAATGGACATTCATCATTCATGAGCCTTCAGCAGCAATCCCCTTTCGCCAAAAAGTGCGCATCATTGTACACTGCCCTGTGTCTTAGGATAAACCCTCTTTCTATTCAACTCGCATGCCTCATATAAGCATTCAAAGCGCTTCTACCATCCCTTTAACCAATTGAACCTGTAGTAATCTTACCGTGACAGGCGCTGTTTTACATCTGTTATTATACCATCCGGTTTAACGATCTGTCCGCTTTCCTTAAACCAGCATAAAAGTTTCTTAATATCGCGTTCGTGTTTCATGCTGTGCTGCAGCACCCATTTCCTTAACAAATGTGACAGCCTAAACTGCAGCCTACAACTCAACCTTATATCGACTTGCCCCTACTCCTTCCAGCTGATTCCTCTCAAGCATGTGTGCGAAGAAACTACACTCAATAACGGACTGCCAATGTTCCGGGCCCACCCTCAATCGAACCATCTGTCGAAGCTAACTACATTTCCCATAATCCCTCATACCAGAACTCGCAAAATGTTGTTCCCTTCTCATCAACCCAAACGACTCTATTGACGTTAGAGTTGTACAATTAACTCAATGTTCATGTCCATAAACCTCATTGGCCTTCCCCACCAGAAATACAGGTTACATTTTACATTTTACTCAAAAACAGTTCATGGCCGAAAAATATAATGTCCGCTTTTCGATGTACATTCAATGTCCAATTCCTTCACTTGCTTGTGATGGTTATTCGTGACTGGAAACCAAGTTCCTGTGTACATTAACAGAGACATATGTCCGTTTTAATCCAATGTTATATCTAATAACCTTACTCATGTTTGTCAATGGATGCAATCTTACTGAGGACGGAAACATCTTGTAAAGAACATGAAAGGGTTGTAAGATGCACTCCAACGTACTCGCCGTTTCAACCAAAGTTTCACCAAATTTTAACATCGTTCATAACTATGTAAGCGTGCATGCCTGTTAAGCGCTCCGCCCAATTGCCCTGCAATTTAACGGACCACAAAGGAACAAAGGGGCATATCAACAACAACCGGCGATAATTATCTCTAAGCGCACTTAGCGCTAGGATAATTATCGCCAGCTAGCGTGAATTTTTATCGCTGAGATAGCGTGCTATTAGCAACACTTATCTCAATAGCGATAAAAATCCTCACGCTAACAGGCTAATGTGAGATTATCGCTGGAAACCCAGCTATAATCTCACGTTACCTTGTTGATAGGGACAGGCAAACTTAGCCATGATATCCACCTTACATAGGATATCATGGCTAAGTCAGAGAAATACCAGACGTAAAAAAGTAGCGTTAACCGCGGTTAGCGCTGCTTTTTTTGTCTCTAACAGGGTTAGCGACATTCTTGATAATAGGAGAAATGTCGCTTAGCGACATTTCTTCTATTATTTTACTCTGGAACGCCCCCTTTGCATCTCATTAGAGATGCAAGGGGAAGCGTAGAGTAGAAGGGTGCTAACATGCAAATTTGCGTGTTAGCACCCTGTTGTTGGTAGGGCGCTAGTTTTATCTCTGCTTTTTTGGCTTTTAAAGCCAAAAAAGCAGAGATAAAGCCCTTGCAAGTTCTTGATCCCGTACGGGCAGCACAGCCGCAAAACTGAATTAATCCAATCAATTAAATGCTATATTCTTTTCCTTCTCTTGTTCCATTTTCTGCTTAATTTCCTTTTCACCATTTTTCACTTCAATCCATTTTATTCATTCAATTGCCATGCAGAGATGTTAAAAAAAACACAGGAGAGGTGGTTGCCACATGTCACGTTTTCTTTATTAAATGGAACCAAATGCATTTCAGGATTGTTCCCTTCATCAGAGGCATCTAAAAAACAAACAAATTCATATATATAACCATCATCATTATTTTTGCACATATGATTAAGTGACAAGCTTCTCTGGTCTGTTTTACTCAGATTGTTATCCGTTATTCACACTGAATTAGTTACCGCCTGCATTTCAATAAAGATAAAGTTTTAATGGATGTTCATCATTCATGAGCCATCAGCAGCAATCCCCTTTCGCCAAAAAGTGCGCATCATTGTACACTGCCCTGTGTCTTAGGTTTAAACATTTTCTATTCAACTCGCATGCCTATGTGGTTTCCAGTCACGAATAACCATCACAAGCAAGTGGAGGAATTGGACATTGGACATTGAATGCACATTGAAAACCGGACATTATATTTTTCGGCCATGAACTGTTTTTGAGTAAAATTTAAAATGTAACCTGTATTTCTGGTGGGGTAAGGCCAATGAGGTTTATGGACATGAACATTGAGTCAATTGTACAACTCTAACCTCAATAGAGTCATTTGAATTGATGAGAAGGGAACAACATTTTGCGAGTCCTGGTATGAGGGATTATGGGAAATGTAGTTAGCCTCGAGAGATGGTTCAATTGAGGGTGGGCCCGGAACATTGGCAGTCCATTATTGAGTGTAGTTTTCTCGCACAGATGCTTGAGAGGAATTACCTGGAAAGGAGTAGGGGCGGTGCGATATAAGGTTGAGTTGTAGGCTGCAGTGTAGGCTGTCACAATTGTTAAGGAAATGGTTGCTTTGGCACTGCATGAAACACGAACGTGATGTTAAGAAACTTTTATGCTGGTTTAAGGAAAGTGGACAGATCGTTAAACCGGATGGTATAGTAACAGATGTAAAACAGCGCGTGTCACGGTAAGATTACTACAGGTTCAATTGGTTAAAGGGATGGTAGACGCGCTTTGAATGCTTATATGAGGCATGCGAGTTGAATAGAAAAGGGTTAAACCTAAGACACAGGTTTGTAGATGTTTATTTATAAAGCGTTCAAACCACACGAGATTGTCATAGAGTATAAGTAATGAGGATGTCGACTAGGTCACTATGGAGGTGTGGTCTCCTGCTGTGATTGCTTCTTTGTTTATGTGTGCTGCTGGCTATTTGTGGGGAGTGTTGCAAAGCTGGCTTCGCTTAGGTGAAAAGCAGGCTGATGGAGATGGAGATAAAACGTTAACAACTGAGAGTTTTTCTGGGGAGCCTTGTATGGGCAGCATAAGGTTTTATTACGTATCTTACTGTGTGATATAAGGAGTAGTAAACTGGAGAAGAATGGATGATTTAAACAGGAACCAAGCTATTCACCACACCTGGAGTCAGATTGAAAGAAAAGCCCAAGACAGAGATGGCTGGAGAGTCCTTGTTGATGGCCTATACACCAGGATTGGTAAAGGCACTAGTAAGCTATTCATACTATGAAAGGATTTCTTGGTAAAGGATATGTTCATGTGGTTAGCTATCAGTGGTTGGTTAGTGTTGTGGGGTTGTATGGCATATTGTTGGAGTTTATTCTGGAGAATAGAGGTAAGGAGAGTTGACCAGTTATTTAATAAGTTGCAGAAAGAGTGCTTCTAGTGATAATTTCAGTACGACTATAAGACTGTAAAATAATCACTCAGGCAATGATGATGTTGTGCTGGAAACAAAATGTGGTGTTGTTGCGACTTCATTCACTAATAATTGATTCTAGATAAAGCTGGCAGCAAAGAGCTGCAACTTGGGTGCATACAGTCCAGTAGGCGGCTGTTTAATGAATAGCTCACATGGTAGCAACAATAAGGGCAAGCTATTTTCATTTTGGACTTGAAAGTCTAGGACATTCCCTTAAGATTCTCACCATGTGTTTCTAAAATAAAAATGGCCATGCTCACCATAGATGACTGCCTTTCAAGCACAGGTTTGTACATTGCAGAAAAAGAACATTAAGAATAAGCATGCACTTCGAGTAAACCCTTCTGAACTCGGGCTATCGGAATGATCCTATAAACGGCCGACCATAATGTTTTACCCTCCTAGGATCACCTTACGTACACTAAAACCGTCATATGCAGTGACAAAATGTCAGTCCTCAGTCAAAGTATCAGGAACACTGGGGATTCGCCCTTGTAAATGGGATTTGCTAATAAGGAAAGTCTGCCAGTATGAAGAGAAAATCTGCTACTAAGGGCAGGCTAGTGTGGTCCTCGTGATTCCATCTGTAATATTTAGTGAACACTTACAGATTCACAGGTTTGTGCATATTCATTATTCATTTGCATGCCTCTTATCACCTGGGACACCAGGGTTCGTGTGATATTCTTGTCAGTAAATGTACAGGGAAATGCCTAAAACTGATGGGGTGTATGGAAAACGTGTTCTCCATAGGGAAAACAATCACATGAAGCAAAAAAAAGGTTCAAAACGTTTTTCAAGCACAAATGCGCTTTTGTGCATGTATAAAATTGTGATACTCACATATTCACAGGAATAGTCCAGGAATTCTCCATGCATTTCTAAAAATTCTGAAATTTGCTCCCAGGTAACAATAACCCTAGGGAGTAAATCTCACATATTTTTCAGCTATCTTTACTTTAATGTGTTAACGAAGTGCTACTTTACATCTCAACTTCTGGAACATAAGCTGCGCTGTTTAATTTTAAAAACAGTTCTTTGCTGACAAGTGTGAGTCATCAGCTGTAATTATAAGAGCTCATTGTTTTCCAAGTGAAGCATACAAAGAAGAAAGTGCAGATAATTATGCTGATTTGCTACACAGGTCTTGCTTTTTTAATACAGAACAAGGTATGTTTACTCTTTGTATTTCAAGGGCTGGTTTATTGGAACAGTTCAGTTCCATGTTAAGAACCAGAAAGCAAATCTGAAGATGTGCTGCTAGAATCCCAGCAGATATTGAGGTTCTTGTACAAGCCAGTGCATGCTCTCATGAATTATGACTAATGAAATTATAATACATGGGAGCCTAGAATCTATGTATAAATGCTTGCTTCAATTTCACTCATATAGGCGACTTGAGACATCTCTAGTAACAACTTATTGCAGTTGAGTTGAGTTCTGACATCACAATGCTTGCTGTCAAGAGAAAAAGCAGTACAAGGAGCATAATTCCAGATGCAGTTTAAGCGGACGTGGTCTCACCAGCACTCAAGATGGCCGCATGTTGTGGAGCTCCATGTCTGTGTAGGACAGTCAGAGAGGAAGCGTGACGCCTGCGCAGCAACAGGGGTGAAGATGCAGCAGTGAACGGTCCTGCTTGATTCTAGGCCAGCGGGAAAGATATAACAGCTCATTGATTACAACACAGACAGTAATATACAACTGCAGTCTGTGCATGGGGATGAGTCTTAGAGACCTGGCTTCTACAGGGGCCACTGGAGAACCTGAGGCTGTCATCAGACACAGCGCAAACCATCAGGGCACAACTGGCTCTATCCTGTCTTGGTCCCTCGAAGGGTTGGGATGTCTCACTGTGAAGGCATGCAGATCTCACCAGCCTAAAAGGGGAGTTGCATGCTGGTCGGGGAGGAGTTCTACCCTGACCCGCATTAAGAGGTGCCCCACCCCTCCCCCACAACCTGCTCTGATGTCCTCTTCTCAGCTTTGGAACTGTCTGCAAGTGAGTGTATTGATCGCAACTGAAACTATTTACAACTACCGCCGAGGTATGTTGGAGGGGTGCCCCAAACCAACACTAATTCATTGAGGCCCATCTTAGCTGTGGTGGAATGAGGCCCACAGTTTTTGTCACCGGATCTGAAAATGTTCTGTATGGATGACCTGCTCTATTTACTGTGGAGCTAAGATTGTGCCTGGAAGCAAATCCTGCTGATACATTACTGGAGGCGAAATGTCTTTGGATGAGGTTCTCGTGGAGGTCTTTGACCCTCTCTCACTACCTGGGTGGCCTGTAGAGGATGTTAATTTTTTTCTTTACCATGATGGTCATATTGTATTCTAAGGGGATAACGGGAGAAGTAAGACAATTGAGGAGCTGGCTGGCAGCGCCCTTCTGATGTTTCCAGTATCTTTAATAAAGTCACTTACCTTCTTATTTTGGATCGGGTCATCTTTCCAGGTCACTTAGTCTGTTTAGTGCCTGGACACTCTCAGAGTAGCCATACACTTTATAAATCCTTCTTTATCATTATTATTGTTAGAGGATCTGAACTATTATCTGCGATGGATTGATTACCAGAGGCATCTGGTCCTTGCTTGATGAGCCAAACGGAGGAAGCTTTTCCTTCACTGCCACAATGGGCAAGGGGGACCAGAAGCAGAGTAAGCTTGTATTTGACCAGTGCAAACTTTTTCAACACACACCATCTGCACATGAGCCTACAGAGGGGGCTGTGGAAATAGAGCTACCGGGCTGCAGAAGCAACACTGCTGCAACATTGATGAACATTAAGGCTAGTCTCAAATCCATTGAAAAAAAGATCTACTCTGTGACTTTCCATCTGACCGCCTTACTTGAGGGATTGATAATCAAAGTGTTAGGCTTGGTAGGGTAGAATGATGAATCTTCGATTTGGGGATGATTCTACTGCAACCACAGAAAAACTGTTGGAAATCAGAAAGTTGGTCAGCACCCTGGCAGCCAAAAATGAAAATTTAGAGGTGTGGCTGAATTGACCAAAATGGAACGCCCACAAATCTTTGTAGAAAACCTACTGTTTAAGTTGTTAGAATGGGCCAGCCTCTCGAAGACATTCCTGGCCGAACAAGCCCACCTTACCTTGGGCCCAGTCTACCTCCGGGTGCACACCTTCGGATAATCATTGCCAGGCTCCTCAACTTTTTAGGCCGAGACATGGACCTTTGGGTGGCAATATATTGAAACAACAATATGAGGGAGGGAATGCCTCGCCATATCCGTGATATGATAGCCCTTTGTTATAAACCAGACTGACAAAATTCCTGGCAATATTATCCTCCTTAAAAATACACAAACATTAATATCCTTGAAGATACGGCGACTAAACAAACTTTTCATAGTGATATGAGTGTTTACATATATTGACAAACACAGAATCGGCCTGGCCATAATCCAGGAGATGCAATTAATACCACGGTGCCCCAACAGTTTTGCCAGGAGATGGGGTCCATATAAATACTTTTCTTCCTATGGTGCTTATTCCTAGAGTGTTTGTATCCTTAAATGCAGTCACATCGATTGACTCAGAAATTTGAGGACTGAGAAGGTAGACATACTGTACTGGTGAGACTGACAGAAAACTCCAGAATGGCATTGGTGAACATATATGCATTGAACGTTGACACTCCTGAATTTTTTCATGAAATATTAACTATCCTGAAACACACTGAGACGAGATGGTAGTTTGAATGACTCAATCAATCAATCAGGGATTTGTAAGCGCGCTACTCACGGGTCTCAGAGCCCTGGGGGGGTGGGGTTAGCAGATCCATTCAGCCAAAGAGCTAGGTCCTGAGAGTCTTCCTGAATGTGTTCAGGGAGGGGGGAGCGTCTGATGTCTGCCGGTAGTTTGTTTCAGGTCTTGGCTGCAATGTGAGAGAACAATCTTCCGCCTGCTCTGGCTCTGTGGATGAGTGGGATTTCGGCCAGTGCGAGGTTGGCAGATTGGAGTTTTTTTGGGTATGTGGAAGTTTAATCTGTCGTTGAGGTATTTGGGTCCATTGTTGTATAGGCATTTGTATGTGTTCGTGCCGAGGGATGCCGTGGACGAGTTCTGTATTGTCTGCAGTTTGCGGATTAGAGACTTGTTGATGCCGGCGTAGAGTGCGTTTCCATAGTCCAGTCTGCTGGTGATGAGTGCGTGGGTGACTGTCTTCCTTGACTCAGGGGGGATCCATTTGAAGGTCTTGCGAAGGACGCGGAGGGTGTTGAAGCAGCTGGAGATGACGGCGATGACCTGTCGGTTCATAAATTGGGTAGGATGCTGAGGTTTTTGGCATGGTCTGAGGGGGTGGGTGGGCGTCCGAGGGCCACCAGGTGTTGTCCCATGTTGAAGGGGTGCTTCCAAGGACGAGGACTTCTGTCTTCTCGGCGTTGAGTTTTAGACAGCTGTTGGTCATCCAGACTGCGATGTCTTGCGTTCCTCTCTGTAAGTTGAGATTTGCAGTGGTGGGGTCTCTGGTTTGGGAGAGGATGAGCTGGGTGTAGTCGGCGTAGGATACAATGTTAAGGCCGTGTTGTTGGCGATGGCTGCTAGGGGGGCCATGTAGATCTTGAAGAGGGTCGGGCTCAGTGATGACCCCTGTGGGACTCCGCAGGAGTTTTGCGTGGGGGCGGAGAGGAAGGGCGGTAATCTGATCATTTGGCTTCTTCTGGTGAGGAACGATCTGATCCAGTCTGGGGAAGTTCCTTGTATTCCGGAATCGTGTAGTCTGGCAACTAGTGTGCGTGAGAGATGGTGTTGAAGGCTGCAGACAGATCGAGGAGGATGAGAGCTGCAGAGTAGCCTTGGTCCAGGATTGTGTGGATGTCGTCTGTGGCAGCGAGTAGGGCGGTCTCTGTGCTGTGGTTGCTTCGGAATCCGGATTTGGACAGGTCCAGGACTGCGTTCTCTTCAATGAATCGTGTCAGTTCCCTGTTGACTGCTTTCTCTGCTACTTTGGCTGCAAAGGGGAGGAGTGAGATGGGTCGGTAGTTCTGGAGGTCGGTGGGGTCGGCAGTGGGCTTCTTGAGCAGGGGCCTGACTTCTGCGCGCTTCCAGTCATCTGGGTAGGTGCCTGTTCTGAAGGTGGTGTTGATGGTGCGTTGCAGTTCAGGTGCGATGGTGTCCGTGGCTATGTGGTAGATGTGCGGGGGCAGGGGTCGGTGGGGGCCCCCAAGTGGATGCCATTCATGATCATGGTGTCCTCGGTCGTGATTGGTGTCCAGTTGGAGATGGTGGGCTGGCTGGTGTCTCTGGGGGGGGGGGTCGATAAAGTTGTCGTAGAGTGTTTTGATCTTGAGGTAGAAGTAGGCTCCAAGCTTGTCGCAGAGGTCTTGGGAAGGGGTGATGTCTGTGGCTTTGCTGCATGGGTTGGTGAATTCCTGAATAACACTGAAGAGTTCTTTGGAGTTGGTGAGGATTTTGGTGTTGTTGAAGTTCCTTTTGGTGGGTCTGATTTGGTTGTGGTAGTCCGTCATGGCGGCCTTGTAGGTGTAGTTATCGGTTGTCTTGGTGATCCTACAGTTCTTCTCCAGGCGTCTGCAGGTGCGCCTGGCTTCTTGAAGATCAGTGGTGAACCAGGCGGCTATCCTGGGGTGCTGTTTGCCGGGCTTGCTTAGCGGGGCGAGCTCGTCTGCGCAGTTGAAGATCCAGGTGTAGAGTCCTCTGGCTGCGATGTTTGCATCCGCTGCCCAGGTGTGGTGGTCTCTGGTGAGGGTGGAGTTCAGTTGCTCGTCGGTAACTTTGTTCCAGTTCCTACATGGTGGGCGGGGGGCGGTTTTGGTGCCTTGTGTTTGTCGACGGTGAAGTGGACGCAGTAGTGGTCGGTCCATGGTTGTTGCGTTGTGTGGCTGAAGTGAATAAGGTCACCTGCCGTGAAGATGGGGTCGAGGGTGTGTCCTGCTCTGTGTGTCGGTGTGGTGACGAGTTGGTTGAATCCAAGTTGGGGTCGCTGGGGTTGTCAAGGTGGAAGTTGAGGTCTCCAATAAGTATGTAGTTTAGTGATGCAATGGCGTGGTGTGTGATGAGGTCGGTGGTGGTGGTGGCGAAGGATGTCCGGTAGCCGGGGGGTCTGTGGATGAGGGTTCCTCGGAGTGTGATGTTAGGGCTGGTCTGGATCTGGAAGTGCAGGTGTTCAGCGGAGGGGAAGGTTTCACTGGAGGTTATGAGGCTGAGGGTGCTCTTGTGGGCGATGGCAAGGCCCCCTCCTGGGTGGTTGGGGCGGTCCTTCCTCTGGATCTTGTATCCGTCCGGGATGGCGGTGTTGATGTCGGGGGCACAGGAGGCGTTGGTCCAGGTCTCCGTGAAGAAGGCGATGTCGGGCGAGAGAGATTGGAGTAGGTTCCATGATCTCTACAGCGTGTTTGTGTATGGAGAGCACGTTGAGTAGGATGCATCTTAGGGTGTCATTGGTGCTGGCGTCAGAGTGTTGGAGGCCGGGGTAGTGCTGACTGTCCGGCGGCAGTTGAGGCAGGAGACCTTGCCGTGGGTTGTGTTCGGTGTGGCCTGTTGGCAGTCTCTGAGTCTTCCGGGGTTGACTGAGTGGAGGGCGGTAGTGTCGTAGCGATAGATGGTCGGAGATCCAGGGTTCCTGGTGCTGGTCGCAGTCGGGTCACGGACGGGCGCAGACAGGCTTGCCTTAGGCACGCCTTCAGCACAACCGCGCAGCAGCTGCCATGAAGTAGGGGAGGGGGGAGGGACGAGAGGATGGGAGGGGCTGCAGGCGCAGCAGCAGCGGGAACAGGCAAGAAGCTTGATAAGCTTAAGTAATTTAAATTAAATATGAGTGAGGAGGGAGAGAAAAATAATTAAATTAAGTGGGCTGAGGGCTGTAGCGCGGGGCAGGACATCAGGCAGGCACGATCAGCAGAGGAGTAGGCAACAGGCACAAACTTGATAAAGAGGAGGAGTAGAGGCTGCGGCGCGGCGAAGGCCAAGCGGAGCTGCTGGGGAGAAAGTTTGACCCAGACTTGAGGTTAGGGTCTTAGTTTGGGGCAAATACTTCAATTTGGTACTGAACCCTGCACTAGATTGTTGCAGTGTAAGGAGTTTGCATAATACTAAGTCAGCTGAAATGCTGCGTGATATGATGAAAATGCACAGACTAATAGATATAGAGCGGCAGCAATATGATGGAGTACACGTTTTATTCTTCACTATATGACTTGCTGTCGTGTATAGATTATTGGTAGATGTCATCTGCCTCGACAGAGTGGGTGACTGAGACTACACATCTTCTCTGAACCCTATCTGATAACTGCCTTATTAAAATTGGTCTTATTATGCCACGCTCCAGGTTAACCCATTCCTGCTAAAAAAACCCCGGAGGGGTCCCTCGCTGTGTGATCCAATATTATGCTGAGAATTATGTGCTGTTATTGTGGTGTTCTTCCGGTTGAATGAGAGGATAGTGTTCACCTGTACAATGCTCTGGGAAACCGTTAATGTATACATAAGGGGCATAATAATAGCTAAGCATGCAAGCATTCTAAAAGATATACGTACACAGCTGGAACATGTAGAGAGAAGTAAAATACTGGAATGCAAAGCCAAAATAATGGCCCAAACAGTTAATCTTAAAGAAATGATTAAATGACTACAGAAGTACACCTAGCTGGTAGATCGAGATATGCCATTCCTTGGGAAATTCATGGTGACTAGACAGAACAGCAAGGGCGAGCGGCCAGGTAAAATCTTGGTTTGGCTTCTGAAGTGAGACAGGAAATGAAGCCATAATATTAGGATAGAAGGTGAAGAGAGGGAGACATTGATAGCCAGTGAGGACATAGCTGGGAAACTCATCAATTATTGTAATCAACTTTACACTCTATGTGCTGCTATGCTTAGAGACTACATTGAAGAGTTTTTAGATGAGGTAGCCCTAGTTTGCCAGGAGGGATCCATAGGCATTTCATGAGTGAATCGGTGTGTGTTGAAGAGATGAAGGCTGCTATCAGAAGTCTAGCTGGGGATAAAAATACGTTATTTGATGGTCTGTCTTCCCCCCTCACTGCGAGTCTATTGTCTCAGTACTCCCAAACCCAGGAAAAGATCCTTGTAAATGCGTGTCTTATGGCACTCTGTGATTGCTCAATTTAGACAATAAGATTCTGGCAAAGTGATTTCAAATAACTTGTCTGCTGATGGAGGGTATCACCTACTTTGTGCAATCTGATTTGTTCCACATAAATCTACAGAGGTTAACCTACATACAGTATTTGCAGTTTTACATCAACTAAACCCTGAACTGGATTCTGCACCGTTTCTTTTCGAAGCTGGATAAGCCTTAGTGACCATTTTTGATGGCTACACTGCAACAGATGGGTGTTGTGGGATATTTTCTACAGCTATGGGTGTTGCTATAGTCCAAACTAGTAGCAAGAGTTCATTCGAATGGTTTAACTTCAGATGCATTCAGTAGCCAGAGATACTAGACAAGGCTGCCACCTATCTTCTTCGCTATTTCTGCTGTACATGTATCCATTAGCTTACCAATTGCAGGAATTACATGCACAGACGCCTATATTTCTATTCGGGTCGCATAATACTTTCTATGTATACTGATGACATTCTACTGTTTGTTAGATGACCCACAGATATTCTTCCCTCTTTGATAATGGAAGTAATTAGATTTGGTCAGCATTCTGGAATATCGATTAATTGGAAGAAAACAGAATTGATCCACTCAGAAGAAAAGTTAGTTGGATTTCCCTATCAGATGACTGGAAGACTTTGTTAGATACCTAGGACTGCCACTTCACAGGGATGGTAAGGCTGTTATCAGACTAAATTACAGCTCTGCAGTGGATAGACTAACTCACCAGATAAAGCTTGGGTAAAATTCCCTCTTTCCTTAGTTGCCCGCGTTGCACTGGTAACAGTGGCAATGCTCCCAAAAGTTCTCTATCTGTTTATGAATACACCTATCTCTTTAACTAAGAAATATTTCCTAACTCTCAAAACTCTGTTAACTAGTGTGGTGAGTAAACGATCCAGAATCACTTGGGATACTATGACAGTCCCTTATGAGAGGGGTAGGTTTGAGGTTCCAGATCTGGTATCCCATTACTTTGTGCTACACTGCCACTTTACCAGACAATGGTAACACCCTGATAGTAGGCTCCATTAGAAATTGGGTCTCTAGTTGGCAAGATTTGCACTTTGCGCAAGTAGGGACCACAATCATACTAAGGGTAAGTCAGATGCACAACCTCAATTAACCTGTGTTCAGCCTATGCTTGGCGCAAAGCAGCCAGGCTTAATTTAAGAGGCAATGTATATAGTATTTGGGTAACACTTAAATTACAGTAACACAGTTAAAACCACCAAAAAATAACTCCAAACCAGTTAAGAAAAATAGAGAATATTTATCTGAGTAAAACAGGACCAAAACAACAAATATCCAATAAGTTGAAGCAGAGAGATGATTTTTTAAACATATAGGGCCAGATGTATCAAGCTATTTTGCATTCGCAAACGCTGCAATTCGCAAAAATAGTGCGTTTGCGAACGCAAAATAGCATATTCCAATGTATGACAGTTTTCCGTATCGCAAAATGGATATTCGCAAAAATTGCGATTTCCAATTTTGCGAAACACAACTGCGAAAAACCATTTCGAATTCCCAATTTGAGAGTTCCAAATTGCGAATTTGCAAATTCGCAAAAACAAAAATCGCAATTTTGCACCTTCAAATTACCAACAACTCAGGGCAGGTGGTAACCAGGTGCAACCTATTTAAACAGGCCCAAAATGCCTCAGAGTCTTTCATAATGGCAATGCTGAATGTCATGGCGAGAAGGATGCGGATTCAAGCAGCAGCCCAGAGAATAAGGAGGAGGAAGGAACGCATTTACAGAGTGCGTATAACCCTGTTTCAGCTGACAGAGGAAGAAATAAATGAGAAGTATAAACTAGACTCAGCAACTATACAAGACCTGACAGCTGACCTACAACCACTACTGGAGCATCCAAACCGCAGGACACAAGACATTCCAACACATGTGCAGGTCCTCAGTTCACTGCACCTACTAGCATCAGGGAGCTTCCAGGGGGGGATTGCTACAGCAGGAGGGATGTCCCAAAGTTACCTGTCGCGCTTCTTTAATGCTTTCTTGGATGCAATGGTACAGAGGATACACCATTACATCCGATTCCCCACGACACAACAGACATTGCAGCAGACTAAATTTGATTTCTACCAGATAGCACAGTTTCCACATGTAATCAGGTGCATTGATGGGGTACATGTAGCCCTCTGTGCCCCCTCAGATAATGATTACTTTTTCAGGAACAGGAAATCATTCCATTCACTAAACATCCAGGGCATATGTAACACCAAACACATAATAACTGATATAGTGGCCAAATATCCTGGCAGTACACACGATTCCTTCATATTTAGACACAGTGGAATATACACACGTCACACTGGGGGTGAATTTGGCAAAGGATACCTGCTAGGTAAATGCATTTTACACACCATGATGGACTCATTACATCTGTATAAATAGGACAGTGATTAACCATATGCTTTTCGTCCTGTAGGTGACAGTGCATATGCTGTAATCAGAATGAGAGAAAATACAATGGCGCACACAAGTCAACGCGCAATGTCATTGAGCGGACATTTGCAATACTGAAGAGCAGGTTCCGATGTCTGCAAAAAGTGGAGGAGCACTGCAGTATAGGCCTGATACCTTTTGCAAGATCGTGGCTACTTGTGCCATGCTGTCGCAACGTAGCAACATCCAAAGGCATACCAGTGGATCTCACAGATTCTTATTCAGATGAAGATGTGGAACCAGGTCCACGTCTCAGACCAGCAGGTGGTGTAGGTGCAACAGATGGCAGACAAAGACATGATGAAATAACACGCAGCTATTTCTAGGTGAGCAATGACGAAACAAAGCAACTCATGACTGTTGAATAACGGTGTTTTAGTATACCTTAACATCAGGTAAAATGAGTTCACACAGCCTACAAGTCGCAACTAATGTACGGATTTTGGTGTTTAACATGCCATGTACACAGTCCATGCACATTTAAATGACTTCTGCATGTATGCCATGGGTTACCTCACCCATTTGCATGACTCTGTCGCAACACTGTCTATTTATTGTGCCCCCGTAACACACTTGCACGGTCAATGTTCACACTGCCCTCCCTTGATGAAGCATCAGATGCTGTTCCCTGCCTCACACTCCGCTGTCTGGGTTCAGTCATGGGTGGGGTAATGCTGCTGCGGCTGGAGACCTCCTCACTGTCCCCTGCACCCAGAATACCTGTCCGGGATATGTTGGCCGTCTGTAACTATTCAACTGCAGTTGTGACCTGCACCAACCCCTTGGCAACATCCTGGCTGCAGTGTGCCATTTCAACCTGCATGGACATTGTGTGTCTGAAAAGGACAGCTGTGGCATTGCACAGATGTTTGACTGCCTTAGTGTACTGCTCCAGACGGGTAAATAGGCACTGCTTTTCCCTGCATCTGGAGGCATGATCCCTCTGCATGGTGGCACAGAGCTCTTTGATGGCAACAGTCATGTCCTTCATGCTGTCTGCACATGCCTTGTTACCCTCGGCCAGTGTTGTTGAGCTCCCTGATGCCATCCTTTGTGTCAGTCAGATTGTGATTTACAGACACCAGCTGCCTTTGCATTGACCGCATGCTTTTCGCTTGCAGCCGCTGCATCTTCCCCATTGTGCTTTCCAGCCCAGAGAAGACAGAGGATTCCTCTCCTTCGTCAGCGGTGTGTTGTGCCCTTGGTCTGCGTCTCATGCAACTGCTGCCACTAGAGTGCACAGGAGACTAGTCATGCTGGTGCTGTGCCTGCTCTTCGTGTCTTGGCTGTGGCTTATCCTGGATGGCTTGCACTCCTCCCTCCCGTAGTGGAGCCACAGTGTAATGGCGTGGTCTTGGTGCAGGTATTGTCTGTGTTGTGTGGTCTGACTCCTCTCCCCCTGCCTGTTCCTACAGCAGTGGTGCCTCATCAATTGGTGTGTCCTCACCCTGTGTCACAGGTTCATCTGTGAATACAAGAGAACTACTTATTGTGTGTCCTGCTTTCTGTTATTTACAAAATAAACTCCCTTCAGTTGGTGTGCCTAAATGCTGTGCTTCAATTGGTCTTTTACCGGTTTGCCTCAACTGCGGATATATTGCTCTGTATCAATGCTTTACTGTGTCATGTGTGGGACTGCATCTCCCATGATGCATTGCTGGGTGACCACAAAATTGTGGCATGGAGTGGAATTCATACTTAGATATTGAGTCATTCCGTGCGGTGTTGAGGGGGTAATGGGTCAGGGGTGATTTAGCATGCATCCTACCTTGTCTAGTGTTGGGCGTGGCTGAGCTGTCAATGTCTGCTACGCTACTGATGGTTTATGGCTGTAGTGTGGACTCCACTAAGTCTTCAAGGGGTGTTGACGCTGGCTCAGTAGATGGACCTTCACCAGTTTTCTTAGCCACCGCAAGCCTGCTTGCAACCTTTTCTTTGCCCTTGAGCACAAGTCGTACCAGCGCTTGTGTAGGTCCTCTGTGGAGTGCTGCGTGACACCAATGGCATTTACCTTTGCCTGCATGTCCAGCCAGATTTTTCTCTTCTCTGAGGGATTGGCAGAGATATTTTCCCAAACAGATGTTCATGGCTCCTCACCATCCTCTCAATGACGACCTCCAGTTCTTTCTCATTGAATTTCTGTTTCCTTTTTCGTACTGCAGCCTCCTTTGCCTTCTCCTGTGCATCCATGGTGGGTTTGTGGGTGTATTTGCACTCCAGATGGGCTTCTGAGTGGTGTGCTCCTGCTCCTAGCCTCTACCACAGCCTCAGGCACTCAGAAACAGCATGGGAAGTCACACTTCCTAGTTATGATGTCATCATGCTGCACCTGAATAGCAGATTCGCAATTTTGCGATTTCCTAATTGCGATTTTGCGAATACAGAATCGCAATTTTTGAAATCAGTAATTTTGATTGCGATTGTTACCGAATCGCTATTTTATTGTGAGTTTTTCCTGCATAGCGTTTTGCGATTCCCAAATAGCGATTCGGTAACAATCGCTATTTGGGAATCGCAAATTGCTTTTTTGATACATCTGGCCCTAAATCTCAAAATAGTGCTTAGAAATCAGTAGGCTCCACAGTGGGGGGGGGAGGGGGGTGCTCTCCATGGGGACAGAGTCCCATCCTGTGCACAATAATCAGGCGGTCGGGAGCCCTGGCACCAGGTCTTCCGCATCCAAACAGGCCTGAGGGGTGCAGTCAGCAGTGCGGTTGCACCTGCAGGCCCGTCCAGGGGGCCTCAATGCCATGCAGTCAGCCCGCTTTCCACTGCCTCGCAAGTTCACCCCCAACACACTCCTGCTTTCAGCAGGGGTTCCTCAGATATTTTGCAGCAGCCCATCAGCCAACCTGTCTCCACACCTCCAGCCGGAGCCACACGTCGGTCCTCCATTTCGCCGCCATGAGCCTAGGCCGCAGGCCGTTGCACCACAGCCATTGTCATCCTAGTGTTGCGGGTAGTGATAATGAAGGGCTCCACCAGGGCAGCAGAATCAGCCATGTTCAGGCACCAAGTTGCAAGGCCAGATTGAGCCAAAGAGGCTGGATAAGTATGGGATGATTCCTCCAGCTAGTAGAGCCTTCTTGCGGGTGGACTCTCTAGTGCCACCCCCTCGACCTTTCTACACTTTAAGATCGAGCCACAAGGAGCTTTTGACAGTCCCGCCTGTCCACACTGCTAGACATGGTGCCAGCGCTTTCTCTTTCACGGCCCCTACTGACTGGAATCAGTTGCCTCTCCATTTCCGTTGTTGTGCAGATTTCGGTAAATTCAAGAAAACGTTGAAAACATGGCTGTTTAAGTCTCTAGAGACATGCATGTTCTGGCTGAGGGCCGAGATATTGTCTTGGTTTGATTTGCTGCACTTAATTGAATAACATTACCAACATATCTCCCTGTAATCCCTATTTCCAAGACCCTGGAACAAAATAATCACATTAGCCATCGATGCTCGGTGCTGAGGATAATTTCTAAAAAGGCCAACATGCTGTTTCTGTATTCACTATAGTTACTGCTAGCCCACAATCTACTCCTACCTCTCACTAAAAAAGTGCACAGTACTGCAAGCCCTGACTTGATGGCTTGTCTGAATTCGGCCATCTGGATGTGGAGGGGAAATTAGTTTTACTAGACTAGAACAAGTGCAGATGTAACACTGATTGCAGCATAGCTCACAGGTCCCCAGAGTGTGTGAGAGGAGTATCTAAGTTATACACGTTGGGGTCTGATCTCAGAATAGGAGATACCACACACCATAAGCAGGCATGGAAGATAGATATCGGGGCAGAACTAACTGATGTGAAATGAAAATACTGTTGCACACAGACTAAGTTGGTATCCATGAACTACTGGTATAAACTGTTTAATTTTAAGATCCTCCATCATGCAAATTCCACACCCCCAAAAAAAAGTAGGATTGACCCGACCAAGTCACATCACTGTCTGTGCTGTCGTTCCTATACACAGCCTGGTCTTGTCCCCTATATAAGAATACTGGCACAAGATTATAAATAACATTTCAAACATGACTCGAAGTTGATTAGAGCTGCAGCTATTCACAGTCATGCTAGGTTATGTTAAACCAATCCCACGATGGACTAGACAATTCACAGTGATGGTACTACTATTAGATAAGAGAAGAATGCCATCAACTGGAGTAGGAGGATTGTTCCTAAAAGAGAGGCCTGGTGGAGCGATTTAGCCACATGCAATGATAACATGGAGATGTATGCCACTTTTCGACCGCCCCCAGACCCAAAGATTTATAGGGACCACTTAGAATGGATTTGCCTCCAGACAACCCACCAGCCATGGCCCGGATGGTCTGGCAGATGTAGGGGAATCCATGCATAATACTGGTTCAGAAATACACACAACACGATACAAGATGGCTCCTCAGAGTTCTATGACCTTATAAAGCAATTCAGCCTTGTTACTCTATATGGCCATGGAACTCCTTTGTGACTTGCAATAACCTTATAATGTACGGCAAGGGAATACTTTATAACATATAGGTATAGGAGCCTGCAATCTAAGTATGAAACATCTGTCTCATTTATTTATTACTATCAAGTTGTGATGCCTAATGATGTAGCTGCTCAACTGTAATCATTTAATAGAGTTTAATTGTGACATTATAGTACATGCAGCTGGAGGCAACAGCCTAGGTGAAAGGCATGCCACTGTGCATCACAGCAGCTACACTTTAAGCAAGGAAAAAAGGACTGGCTATTCACTCTTATGATCTGTTTTTTTGGTATAAAATCAACAATGATCAGTAAAAGGAGAGATTTACTGTAGCATGTTTATGTTCAACAGCAACAAAGACATCTCTCTCTCTTACTACTCATTCTTAGCTACAGCACTTTTTACTCTGGTTTGCATTAAACCGATTCGAAAATGTTTTTGCAACAAATGGTTAACAACTTCTTAGTATGTTTAATTTAACTCTACAGGTTCCACTTTTATTCTTCACGACTATAACCATACAATTTATTTCATATGAAGATGCAAGTTCCAAGTATTAAAGAAGCTTGTGGGAAAGGTGGTGGTGCGACCAGGTATTACAATGATTAAACTTTCCAGTGACGTATGTAAGAAGGCTACTGCAAGTCACCTAAGATTTCCATGATCTCATTAAGGAACTGGGACTTCAATAATGTTCCTCTGTATGGCCACAGAAGTCTTAGTGACTTGCAATATCCTTGAAATGTACAGCAAGAGGTACATTATCTTATGTATAAATGCAGTATATCAGGATGGTATCATCTTCTGCAGGCTTAATGAACATAATAATAGATAAAGGCAGAATAAGGTTACAGTAAACATATATGTGCTGGTATTAGGGTAGATAGATTCCTTCTTTTCTTACTCAAGGTTTTTAATTTATGTTTTATTACTGAGAACACAGAAAAAATGAGGATTCCTGTAAGTATGTACATTGATTGTACAGTGAGATTCAAATCCTTGCAGTAAATATAGGGCCCGAATTCCGAAACTCACTTCAACTAGTGCTCTACAGATCTTCAGAGGGCAGGTAAAGGGAGTTACCAAACTAATTAGCATTACAAGAGCTGTGGTAAATCTCCAGATTTGTGGTATTTTGCCTTGAGATTTCTGCAGCTAAAACAGCTAAATTCTCTGGGGGAAAGACAAGAGGAAAACGAGGAATGACTGTAGCAATCATGACTGATGTTACAAAAATGTCCTTGTAAGTTTGTAAGGGGACACTCAAAATCCCCTTTGTAATTTCCAGTAACTTTCTTGATGGCCCCTTAGTCATCAATGCCCCAAGTAGGCAGAGTTACCTGGGGTTATAATGGGACCTTGGAATGATGCTCCATGTGTCCTCTGTAGAAGGAGCGGTTGTCTGACAAAGGCAAAATAGCAGTACATGTTACATGCACTGATCACCGAGCGAAGCTGCGTTCAACGCTCGCTGGTGACATCGCTTTGAATTACGATCTTTTGGGTGAATATTTTAATGATTTTTAAAAAAAGATTTCATGGTTCTTAATACGGTTTTAACTTTAGAACGGCATTTAATTCACTGAGAAGCAGGGAGGGAGCTATCTTTTGCACTTGGGCACTTGCACTTTAGCCGGAGCACCGCTCTGGGCTCGGACGACACCACTTCCGCCTGGTTAGCGGTCTAGTGGTCCAGGGGGGGTCTACTTAATGAGCACGCTGTCGCGCCCGCGCAGCACTGATCACCAAGCGAAGCTGCATTCAACGCTCGCTGGTGACATCGCTTTGAATTCCGATCTTTTGGGTGAATATTTTAATGATTTTTTAAAAAAGATTTCATGGTTCTTAATACGGTTTTAACTTTAGAACGGCATTTAATTTACTGAGAAGCAGGGAGGGAGCTATCTTTTGCACTTGGGCACTTGCACTTTAGCCGGAGCACCGTTCTGGGCTCGGACGACACCACTTCCGCCTGGTTAGCGGTCTAGTGGTCCAGGGGGTCTACTTAATGAGCACGCTGTCGCGCCCACGCAGCACTGATCACCAAGCGAAGCTGCATTCAACGCTCGCTGGTGACATCGCTTTGAATTATAATCTTTTGGGTGAATATTTTAATGATTTTTAAAAAAAGATTTCATGGTTCTTAATACGGTTTTAACTTTAGAACAGCATTTAATTTACTGAGAAGCAGGGAGGGAGCTATCTTTTGCACTTGGGCACTTGCACTTTAGCCGGAGCACCGCTCTGGGCTCGGACGACACCACTTCCGCCTGGTTAGCGGTCTAGTGGTCCAGGGGGGTTCTACTTAATGAGCACGCTGTCGCGCCCGCGCAGCACTGATCACCGAGCGAAGCTGCGTTCAACGCTCGCTGGTGACATCGCTTTGAATTCCGATCTTTTGGGTGAATATTTTAATGATTTTTTAAAAAAGATTTCATGGTTCTTAATACGGTTTTAACTTTAGAACGGCATTTAATTTACTGAGAAGCAGGGAGGGAGCTATCTTTTTCACTTGGGCACTTGCACTTTAGCCGGAGGTCCGCTCTGGGCCCGGACGATACTACTTCCGCCTGGTTAGCGGTCTAGTGGTTCAGGGGGGGTCTACTTAATGAGCACGCTGTCGCGCCCACGCAGCACTGATCACCGAGCGAAGCTGCGTTCAACGCTCGCTGGTGACATCGCTTTGAATTACGATCTTTTGGGTGAATATTTTAATGATTTTTTAAAAAAGATTTCATGGTTCTTAATACGGTTTTAACTTTAGAACGGCATTTAATTTACTGAAAAGCAGGGAGGGAGCTATCTTTTGCACTTGGGCACTTGCACTTTAGCCGGAGGTCCGCTCTGGGCCCGGACGATACTACTTCCGCCTGGTTAGCGGTCTAGTGGTCCAGGGGGGGGTCTACTTAATGAGCACGCTGTCGCGCCCGTGCAGCACTGATCACCGAGCGAAGCTGCGTTCAACGCTCGCTGGTGACATCGCTTTGAATTACGATCTTTTGGGTGAATATTTTAATGATTTTAAAAAAAAGATTTCATGGTTCTTAATACGGTTTTAACTTTAGAACGCCATTTAATTTACTGAGAAGCAGGGAGGGAGCTATCTTTTGCACTTGGGCACTTGCACTTTAGCCGGAGCACCGCTCTGGGCTCGGACGACACCACTTCCGCCTGGTTAGCGGTCTAGTTGTCCAGGGGGGGTCTACTTAATGAGCACGCTGTCATGCCCGCGCAGCGGGCACACCACTGGTGCGCCCAAGCCGCGCCCAAGGCAAGCCCGTCTGCGCCCGTCCGCGGGCCGGGCACAGGGCCAGTCCCCCTGGCCTTCTCACACCCGACAGGTGGTGCTATACTAGCAATGAATTACATATGCTGAATCAGGTTGACAAGGGTTTTCACTGCCCTAAAATGTTTCCGGACAATTATTATGAAAGTAACAAATATCAAGACACAGAAAGTGGGAGTTTAGCGTGCAACAATTGTCAGTTACCGTTTCCTACAGTGTTAAACCTACCAATTGAACTTAGGGAAATTAATCTGGGTTCGGATAGGGGCAGTGGAAGGGAGACTCCATTGAATTGTATGTTATTCAATGCCAGATCACTGGTAAAACATTCCATGGAATGTGCCCTTTTACTGGAGGACAATAATGTAAAGCTGGCATTTATCACAGAGACATGGTTAGACAGCACCTCGGGCCAGGACCTGGTTAAAGCCACACCATTTGGCTTTCACTGCTATACGCTTGATCGAACGCAGAAAAAAGGTGGAGGGCTTGCGGTGATTTATCATAAGTCACTCACCCCACACTTCCTGCCAGTTTACGATCAAGGGTGTGAAGCTCTTTCTTTTAAGATATATTCAGTATTATATAGGCCTTTTAAGGGGATTTCAATTTACCGCCCACCTGGTGTGAAAAGTGGTTTCTTAGACTCTTTGAGTCTGTTATTAGAAGAAGGGCTGAGTCAACAATCTTTCACAATGCTTGGAGACTTTAATTTTAACTTGGAAAAACCTGATGATCCTGACACTGCCAGACTAAATAACATCATGGCTATAGGAGGTTTGGAACAACTGGTCTCTTCTCCTACTCATGTGAAAGGTCATACCCTAGATGGGATATTTTCAAACAATAATGATTTAGTCAATATTTCTACTCTTCCTATTACATGGTCTGATCACTCTGTGGTCAAGTTTGAACTAAATAGTTCCAGGAGGTATCTCACTGGACCTAAACAGAATAAGGAGATCATTACTAGGGCATGGGGTAAACTGGATGCCAAACAACTGGAATCTTCCCTTATAGACTCAATGTACACATCTTCACAGGACATTGAAGAGGCAACAACTTTGTATAACAGATGGTTAGTTAATGCATGTCAACAATTAGCACCCCATAAAAAATGGATACTGAAACGGACCTCCCCTACCGCACCTTGGTATTCAGGAGAGGTTCAAGGAAAAAAAATTATTATGCAAATATGCTGAAAGGAAATGGCGTAAAAACTATGCTGCGGCAAAATAGAATTAAAATTAACCATCTCCAAATATAAGCAATCCCTCATGCTAGCTAAGAAAGAGTATTTTTCCTTACAAATAACCAAGGCCCAATCTGATTCTAAGGAATTGTTTAAAACAGTTATCAAACTGTCCAGTCCCAAGATGCCAAAAGATCATGCTGCTCCAGATTTCTGTAATGTTGTCGGGGCGTTTTTCAAGTCGAAAGTTGAGACAATTTTTTTATCCTTGTCGGGACTGATCGACAAAATTCAGACTGATTTGAATTTAAAAAAATTGGAAAATCCACATCCCCCTGTCATGATATTGGATCATTTTTCCCCTCTGGAAATGGATGACACCGTGAAACTGCTGAACAGTATAAAATCTGGCGTCCCGAGTGATCCCTGTCCAGTATGGATCATCAAGCAGATCGCTGATATTGTTTGCAGGGTACTGACACCTTTGTTCAACGATATACTTTTATCTGGAATCTTTCCAAACTTATGGAAAAAGCCTCAGTGCTCCCGTTATTGAAAAAACAGTCCTTGGATCCCAAGGACCCAATTAACTATCGTCCTATCTCTAGACTTCCTTTGCCAGCCAAACTGTTAGAAAAAGCAATAAATAGGCAACTTAGCGACTTTCTATACCTTAATAACTCTCTGGATTCTTCACAATACGGTTTCAGAGCTTTTCATAGCACTGAGCTGGCGCTTCTTAAATCCACTGAGGAAATCAGAGATTCCGTGGATAAGGGAGGGAATGCGATGTTGATCCTATTAGACCTTTTCGCGTCCTTTGATACGGTTCACCATAAGGTACTACTTAACCGGTTATCTGAGATCGGGATATGTGGTCGGGCCTGGAAACTGTTAAACTCCTTTCTGACGGACAGGTCACAAACAGTTGAACTAGACGGTAACACCTCTGAACCCTTTTCTTTGCCATGTGGGGTGCCGCAGGGCTCAGCTCTTAGCCCCACACTTTTTAACATCTATGTGGCACCCCTGGCTGGCATTATTAGATCCTTTGGGTTCCAGCTCACCTCCTACGCTGACGACACACAAATTGTGTTGTCGGTGATGGAGGGAGCTGAAAAGGAAATAGGTGCACGTTTTCATGACTGCATGGGATCCATCTCAACTTGGATGTCGGCCAATTGCCTAAAACTGAACTCAGCTAAAACTGAGGTGCTGAGATTTGGTAACAATCCCCGGTTGTGGACACCAGATTGGTAGCCTGACAATCTTGGTCTCTGTCCTACACCTTCCAGGAAAGCCAAAAACTTGGGCATGGTGATAGATGACAAACTTACCATGGGGGACCAGGTGAGCAAGGTGACGTCTGGATGCTCAATGGTTCTCAGAATGATTAGGAAAATTAGGTTTTTCCTATCTGAAGGGAGTCTGAGGACGGTGGTGACTGCATTAATAATGTCACAGCTTGACTATTGTAATAGCTTATATCTCAATATGCAAATACAACATCAGAACAGGCTGCAGGTCATTCAGAATGCAGCAGCTAGACTGTTGACCGGGACTTCCAGGACTGTTTCAGTCAGAGGAGAATAAAAGAAATTACATTGGCTCCCAATTCATTTGAGATCTCGCTTTAAGGCGTTGTGTATTGTTTTTAGGGCCTTGAACGGAATAGGTCCTGAGTTTCTTAAAAACAAGTTCTCTTGGTATATTCCTAGCAGAACTCTCAGGTCCACTGATGCCATGTTAGTGAAAACTCCCTTTTAAAAAAAAAGTAAACTGGGGAGGTAGAAGCTTTGTACATTGTGCCTCCAAAACCTGGAATGAACTCCCCCTCATGTTGAGAAATGCCTCTGATTTTACTTCTTTTAAGAAAGATCTGAAGACATGGTTCTTCTCCCAGTTCTAGTTCTTTGTTATCTTAGGTAATCAGTGCTCAGCGCCAGGACACCTTTGGTAATCGTGCGCTCTAGAAGTAATAATAACATAACATAACATGTTCACAAAGAGCTGTGATTTTGCTTGAGATAGAAACAGCTGTTTAATGAATATGCCTGAAATCTGGCATGCAGTTAGCAAGTGAAGCCCTAGCAAGGATATCATGTTTTGTGAGAAATTAATCGAAAGGTGCCAATGTTATTAGCAAATTAAAACGTGTTGGCTGCCCTTGTATTTGCTGAACCCTCACACTGATCTGTAAGCAACATCATAAAGCAGGAGTACAATAAACAAGCGAATTATCTGCCAAATGTCATGCAAATGTGTTAAACAGTGTTTAAAGTATAAGATGTGAAAATGACTTTTCAACTGTGAAGATATCAATAAAATGAAAGTTCACTCCACCTGTTTTTAAAAAGCATATTTCAAAAACTACTGAACAGATTTACACCAAACCACATAAAATCAAGTAATCTGAATATAGCTATTCTTTCACATCAGGTTGCAGTCATTTCGGTCAGCAGTTTGTGCTACAGCTGTAAGTAAATATTCCTATAGCAACTATAATCAAAAATGCCTCTACATAGTTGGATAAACCAGGCAAGTTCCAAATTATCTGTGATTATCAACTGCTAAAGTTATTATCAAACCAAAAATGCAATTTTAATAGTAAATGAATCGTAAGTGTAGCTATGAAGTGGTAGAGTTAGAAAATGTACATAAAAATGTATTAACAAAAATTATAATGTGCCTTAGGTATTAAGAAGAAAGCACACTTTAAAATGTCACGTAGGGGAAATCTGCAAAATGCACCAGGCATCCATATTCACTGTTAGAGTTTCCCTTTAACAAACAGAAGCTTTAGTAATCACTGAACCATGCACAAATGTATTTGATAGCTTGACCTTAATGTGACTTCCTTGAATTTGTCATAGCTACAGAATGTTCAGAGTTTATAAAATGTATTCCTTTCTTAAGCTACATATGTTTGATGTACCAAGCTTGTACCAAGCTTGAATGTCCTATCTATGTCATGTTCATATAATACTGAACAGAGAATCACACATTTTAACAATAAAGCTTACTTATATGAAATACAAAAAGCATTACTTAACTAAAAATCTGCAAGCAAATGTTTAGTGGTGTTCATTGCTACTCAGTGAAACTTTGAATAAGTGATAGAAAAGACACTGAAAAAAACTTCCTTGGAAACAGTTTAGACATTTCCAGCTGTACAAATGTTTAGTGATGTCTGTTACATTTTTGAAAATAGACTGTGGACTCCATGTGTTTTCCATGGGAAAGGAAGAATTAAGCTGCTCACAATCGAAAGATGTCTTCTCGTTGGACCGGAGTGATCTCATTTGCAACATTGTTGTCTGCATGTTACATTGTTGTCCGCTATGTTTTCTTGTCTTTTATGTTAGTGCATGTTTATAGTTAGTTCAAGACACACACTCACTTTCCCATTTACCTAGAGCTTTCTAGAATCTGTGATTTGTTGTAAGCTACTGCTGAAAGTGATTACCGTTGCCTGCCACTTTGGAGGTGACTCTACCTTACAATTCTCTAGCCTGACGGGCATAGCTACTGCAACTGTATGCAGTTGCTTTTTGCTTACGGAGACTCGGCTGAGTTTCATAAACTGCTCCTTATGGGGAATTCAGCTACTTAATTTATTTTGAATTGGATGCTCTTTTGATCTCACTCTTTTCTCAAACACTTTATGGGTTCTATTTGCTTTTGATTCCAGGCATTAAATAGAATAGGAGCTAATTACTTTTTTTAAACTTGCTTGTCAAATTGCATAATCAATTACTCTAACCATATTTTTCTTTGAGTTCTGTAAACTGATTTATCTGACTTACTAATTGAATAAAAAGAGATGAGTAATTTTCTAATCTCTTAAAGAGAATAAAGGTTTTACAACCGATTTAAACTTTCATCATTGACTGAACTTAAAACTGTTAATTATGATGTTGATTGACTTAATTTGATTCAGCTTCCATTGAAAAACAGGGGTGAAGATCTGTCACCTGGGAGAAGAAGATATAGCGCAATGTTGGAGCCCATTTAGTGTGTTACAGGTTGAACTGGTACTGGAGAGTACATTTTGAACTCTTTCCGCGCTATTAGAAGTCACATTCGCATTTGGGCATTAAGTTTGGCTAAAGGTAACCTCTATGCCGTGCCGAGAAGATGCTGCTCACTACTGCTGGCTGCCTGCAGCTTGTTTAAGTGTGGCATGGTTCATTGCCCAGAGCCTTTTATATATGGAGAAAGGTAGTCCACATTTGATTTGATGGGAGCTGGAAGGAGGGTCTGTGCCTAGAAGCCACAGTGCATAAACAAAGGTCATAGTACAGCTTTATGGATAGGAAGAGGGCTGTGTGCTCGTTTTGAATTCACTGACTTTTCTTTTGCATTACATTATGGTTACCTTGGGTATAACAAATGAATTCTGGTTGCAAAACATTGAGACATCCTTAAATCGTTTCTGTTAAAGTTACAGTGCAAGCCTAAAACACTTAAATTCCTCAGTTATGGTAACACTGCACAAACCATAACTAATGCCTCACCAAGCAATGCTCATGACCTCACCAATGACCTCACTAATGACAAAGAAATCATCATTGTCAGCACAGGGTACAGAGTATGATCAAACATTCAAATGGGGAGGTGTTGGGTGATGTGGTTTTGCCTTGGGATATCGAGGATTAGGATGGCCTAATGAAGCCAATAGAAAGATTATATTCTATAAACTTTTTAAAGTAATCATTTTCTGTAGCAGTTAAGGCATAAACTTTGCTTGGAGTACCCCATCCACCAAATCTAAATGGCAATCAAAGGGATGGTGAGGCGGGAGTATCTCAGCCTCTTTTCTGTCAGATGCTTCCAGAAAGGATGCATACAAGGCTGGAAGCTCTACAGAACTTTCCTCAGTTGCGGCTGAAACATGTTCCGCTCCATGAGCCAAGCTCTTGGTCGCCCAGACAGCTGGCAGAGTTTCAGGTGGAAATCCTGAAGAACAATGCTCTTTACAATAAGGAGACATGAAAATGATGGATCGTGAACCCCAATGAATGTCAGGAACATGAAGGGTTAGCCAAGGAATGCATGCCAGAATTTTAAACTGTGAGGCATCAATAACCTCTTGATAAGCATGCTCTAAAGAACAAAATATTACATTAGTTGTTTTAAACTTTATCAAACCAGAGGATAGTTTGGTTCTGTCTATAGCCCTTACCATTTCTGGCTTTGTTTTCATAACCAACAGACAATTTAGTGAATGAGCGAACTGGGCATCAATAAAATTTCCAGTTGCACCACAGTCAACCAATATTTCACATTTGACTTCTTTTTGTGAAACCTGTAATATTCCAGGGAAGGTAACATGTGGCATAGCTGCTTACAAGGTATTAGCAGGAGTACGGAAGAGAATGGCTTCCTTAACTTCCGGACCAGGCTCACCCTCTATGGTTGGGAGTTGGAGTTTCCTGTTGTGGTACAGTTTTTTTGGTTTGGTGGGACATTCATGTGCGAAATATCACCCTTTACCACAGTAAAGACATAACTTATCTTTTCAACCTTAGTTAAACAACCTTTGATTTCAGAACAAATTTGCATTGGTTACGCTTTTGTTTTTTTCTCTAGTTTCGGGGGTGGAAAGCATAGATTTCCCATAGGCGGATCCCCCTTCCGCTAAGAGATTTGTTGATCAAGGCATAGCGCAAGGTCAACTAATTCGGGACAAGTTTGAGGTTCAACCTGGGAGGGCATCTTTTAAATCATCTCTCAACTTGTTTGGACCAACCTTACTCACTATTGGGCAGTTAAAATGGGTGATATAGGATTAGATATCATGATTTCACTGTTTTAAATCGATAAGTGAGTTGTCTATGGACTGTAAAACCAACCATCAGACAAAGATTCAACTGAATTGTCCTAAGAAATTAGCCCAATTATAAAGAATTAAGTTGTTAGCTTGAACAAATGGCACTGCCCATGGTGAAGCATCCCCTGATAAATAAGATATCAAAAATGCCAACTGCATCTGATCAGCAGGGAACGAAAGAGGCCTACATAGAAAGTTAGGCAGAATTTGGGTCACAAATTGTTGAAACTTTTTGGCTTCCCCTTAATAATGTTCATGAGTGACCAAAGGCACAGGAGGAACACCCACCAACACTGGATTGGTGACACATGTTCCTGAAGACGTATAAGACAATACAAAGGGAGAGGCCCCCACTAGACCTAGATTCTGGACATTGAACACCCCAGAATGATCTCAGAAAGGCAATGGGGAAATTCTAGCCTGTGACTGGTTGAGTCGGTTCTGAAGTGTTGCATTTTCAGTTTGCGAAGCTGCCAATTCCATTTGAACTTTATCTAGTGCTTGTGAGATTGAGGCCAAGGTGGTAAGTATGTTCTCCATTCTGCTCAGGCATAAATATATTTTTATAAGGCCAGTTTTTTTGTCACAACTCTGGTAAAATTACACAGGAGCAAATTGGTACCTAGCGCTGTCCTTCCCTTGATGAACTCGAAGGCAAACCACAGCATTACAAAAGGGGGGAGGGTTAGGAAGGGAATTCTGGGGAACTGATCCTGCAATTGTTGGAGAGAGGTTAGACCTTGATTTTGGAGGTTGCATTCAGTATACACTTTTTTATTATAAAATATTTTTATTGAGTTATTAATCATCCAGAGTCACAATACAATCGTGGTAACATTGCCATAGCACGTATACTTGCATGTAAGTATTAAACAATCAAAAGGTAATATGACCTTATCAAATAAGGATATGTTCACATCTAGAATCTAGCATTAATGTACATAGTACTGTGTTCGGACATAAGCTGTTGTACCCCAGGAAAACAAATCTTAACAATTTAACTCTTAACTTAACCCACCCTCCTCCCCCCGAGTCACATAAGGTAAACACCCTCCCACACCATGTACCATGACTCAGACAACATCTCACAATAGGATTTCTACTATGTTCTCCGGATGATATTGAACTCTGACAGCGCCCTTGCATTAGATCCATCGTGGTCGGCCTGTGTTCCCTCGGTCATTTGTGAAGTGAGGATCTCTCCTATGGGGGTTTCGGAAATCATGGTATACCAAGACCTCACGTCCTCATCTACCTTTTCGTCCCTTTGAACTCGTCTCATTCGAATTAGCTCTGCTGTAGCCCATTCCCTTAAGTCTTTGGCCCAGTTTTCCACCGTGGGGGGGAATAAACCCATCCAACTAATTGCAATCCTTCTTTTGGCTAGCACACGTACCAACTGGAGGAATCTCTGTGTAAGCTTTTTCCCTTTAGATCTAGGGATAAGTACCTCCTTAATGGAGTAGGGTATTGTCCACCCCATTACCTGTCTTAGGTGCTCTAATATCAACCCCCAGAATAACCCCAGTTCCGGACATTCCAATATCATATGCAAGAACTGTGCTTCAGTATAACCACACTTGGGACAATGGGCAGGACGGTCCGAGTATATTCTGTGTAGCACACTTGGAGTCAGGTAGGTGTGATGAACAATATTGAATTGGGTAAGTTTAAATCAGACAGTGGAACTAATCCGTTTAACCCCTTCATGCACCCTTTTCTATTACGAGTCTGTTAGAGGCTCCTCCAGTAGCGCGTCCCATTTGGCCTGAACCGGGAGTGGGTCTGCGGCAAGGTCCTCCCTTAGCGCCCATTAGATGTGGGATACCAGCCTACGCCCCCTGCCAATGTCGCAAGAGCTTGAAGAGTGGCAGTTATGGGCGGGTACTCCGGAAACACTGGCCACAGCTCTTGTGGAACCGCAAAGATCTTCGCGTACTGAAGGTACTGCCCCCTGCCCAGCTCAAACATTGATTCCGCCTCCTCCCTGGTGAGGAACTGCTGCCCTGAATACAGGTCCCCCATCAGGCAGCAGCCTCCCTCCATCCATCTAGTAATAGACATAGTTTGACTTTTTCGTTTGAACGGTATCGCAGCCCACAGCGGGGCATCCGTGGCATAGGGCGCTTGTTTCACCAAGGTTTTAATTGCGGTTTCCCCTGTTGCGGCCACATGCCTAATAATGTATGGGAACCCCATGGGCACTCTCGATCCCATCATAAGGAGGTCCGAGAGAGGGGTCCCGCAGTGAGCACCATCCAGTAGCCGATTCTCCCAATTGTAGTTCTTGTCTAGCCACTCTACTGCATGTTGAAGCTGCATTGCCATATAATAGAGGCCCAACCTAGGGACCTCCAAACCCCCTCACTCCCACATCCTCTGTCATGTATCCAGGTTCACCCGTTTCATTTTGGATCCCCATAGTAGGTCAACCAGCAAACGTTCCAACCAGTGGAAAGAAGCCCATGGAATACAGTAGAGGGTATTCGGCGTACCATACAAGCAGCACGGAAGGATCACCATTTTTATTAGGGCAACCCGCCCCATCAAAGATAAGGGCATAGCCAAAACTCAATTGATTTGCAAGCACCCTCCACACACCTCCCCATATTTCGTTCTAGGTAGGCTTCCTGTGTGTGCACCAGCCTGACTCCCAGATAGCGTGTCCCTGACCCATTTCATCCCCACCATGGGCAGCTAACCTTCCTCCTTATCTCTCTGACTTTCCATAGGGAAGAGTTGAGGCAAAGACCTGATATTTCGCCAAAGCCAGTCAGCTCCCTAAGGAGTTCTGGAACTGCCTTCTCGTGATGGCGGAGGGATATCAGTGTGTCATCAGCATACAATGACACCACATGGACCATTGTCCCCAACCGGATACCCCATCGCTCCATCCTACTTCTAAGAGTAATCGCCAGGGGCTCCATCGCAAGAGTGAAAAGAAGCTGTGACAGGGGGCAGCCCTGTCTTGTACCCCGCTGGAGCTAAGGGCTATCCGATACCTGATTTCGAAGGCAGATTCGAGCCGTTGGTTTAACATAAAGCAATTTCAACCATCTTAAATATTTGTCTCCCAATCCCATTCGACAAAGTACCATCCATATGTAGTCCCATTCGGCAGAATCAAAGCCATGCTGAATATCTAGGAGACATAGAGCCCAATCTGTCTCTCGAAGTTCTGGTGCATGCCAAACATGTGCAAGTCTGCACAAATTAGGTGTGGTATTCCGGCCAGGGATGAACCCAGACTGTTCTGGGTGGACCAGTCGGATCATTTATGGTAAGAGTCTTGCCGCCAGCACACAACTCAATATTTACCCATCAATATTCAGGAGAGAAATGGGCCTGTAGGAGCTCAGGGAGAGGGGATCCCTATCTGGCTTAAGAATCATGGACAGTAGTGCTTCCATCATGGTATTAGGAAGTGTCCCCTTTACTAGAGCTTTGTTAAACACCTCAAGGAGGTGGTCCACCAGTTGTGGGGCGAACGTTTTGTAAAACTCAGCGGGGTGACCATCGCTCCTGAGGCATTTCCCCGATTTCAACTTCTTAATCGATATTAATATTTCCTCTTTAGTAAGTGGCGCTCGAGGGCCTCGGCCCCATCATCCCCAAGGCTAGGAAGCGTCATTTCGTTAAGAAAATCCTGTAATGCAAGTGGTCTAGTCTGGGTGGTAGACTAACAGGTCTGTCGTAAGTGAGTCAAAAATTCCTTTATAATTGCATCCTGCATATTCACCATATTCCCCATACTATTGTGAAGCTGTAACACCGGTATCTGTTCCATCTCCGTCCTAATTAGTCGAGCTAACAATGCTCCTGATCTGCCCCCCTCCATACATAGTCTCTGCCTGTAAGTGGTACAGTTGTGCTTCACCAGTCAGGACCAAGTCTCAAGTAACTCCCCCTGGACCCACGTCCAATCAGTCTATTGGCCGGGGTCTTCAATCGTTTTTCTAGGGAATCAATGTCGGCTCTGAGCTGATGATGGACCGCGTAGGTAGTCTTCATGTAAACTCCTCTAATAAAGACCTTCATAGCCTCTGTCACAGTCTGTACGTATGGGGGGTCCGTAAGGGCCTCCGCTCAAAGCCGCCATAATGGAATGGGTGGCCATCCTGGTCCGCTGGTCAAAGTCAACAACAATGGCGCATGGTCAGATAAATATCGTGGTAAATAAGAAATGGCTTCCGTTGTAGCAGAAAGGCTGGCAGTGAGGCAACAGTAGTCAATACGTGATAAGGTGTTGGCTGCAGGGTGAAGCAAGAAAACTCCCTTGTGTTAGGATTGCGTGCTCTCCACTCATCTCGCAACTGCATACCCTGAAGGATACCTGTGAGGGAGCTCACCATACAGGGTTTAGTATTCTCTCTAGGGGGCTCCCTATCCAGTTTCCTGTTGAATATGCGATTGAAGTCTCCAAAGAGAAGAATCTCAGCACCCATGTACAATGTTGCTGCCTTCAGGACTGCCGGGTAAAAATTGGGGCAATCTTAGTTGTGCACATAGACATTAATAATGCACAGTTACCTTCCCCTCACCTCCCAAACCAAATAACATACCGCCCATCAGGGTCCAGAACATGGTGAAGATGTTGGAACCTGACCCCCGGTGCCACCCACACCAGTGCCCCGTGCAAAGCCAGAATAAGATGTGGTATTTAACTGTCCCCTCCATCGTTTAAGTAGGCACACTATTGTGCTCCCCCATATGTGTGTTTCTTGTAGTCCCGCGATTGCTATCCTGTACCTCTTCAGGAAGGCATGGATTCTGCAACGTTTGTCTAGGCCTGCCATCCCTCTGACCTTCCAATTGAGAAACTTCAACATTTGTACTGTCTTGATGATATGGTAATAGGTGCCCAGCTTGTGCCCCTCCCTCCCCTGTGTGTCCATCTTGTCAACGCCATTGCGTCATGGTGTGATCCTGTGTGACACCAAAAATTCCCCAACAAACAAACAAACTTTCAGAAACTGAACAATCACGTTCCCTTCCCCCTCCCTTGGGCAGCATTTGAGTATACATCTCGTGTTCCATATAAACAACAATACGCACTTCCCCATACCACCCCCCCTCCCCTCGAACACTTCAATGTCATTATACCAATCTTAGGGCCGTAGCCCGGTCCATCGTGGGTGAAATACAGGTGG
The DNA here is from genome assembly GCF_964204655.1 of Triturus cristatus. Classification (NCBI taxonomy): domain Eukaryota; kingdom Metazoa; phylum Chordata; class Amphibia; order Caudata; family Salamandridae; genus Triturus; species Triturus cristatus. Next base: position 543,612,595 of record NC_140587.1, on the reverse strand, counting down.
TAATGTCTATCTAGCGCTTTACAAGAGAACTGGTTACACCGGGGCGCGAGATCATACTAAAGCTTCCCCGGCGGACCCGGTCTCTAGTGAGGGGCGTTGCTACTCCGGTGGCTGCCCATGCTCTCAATGCAATTAACAATCAACATTTACTCTCACCAGTACTGTGGTCTGAACTAAAGATAAAGGGAGAAAAACAACAACACAAAGGTCGGGAGGCAACATCTCATATCTCAAATTGTAAGTCCCCAAGGAACCTCTTAGTAGTTATACAGACGAGTCTCTCTGGGACCCCTGTCCATCCCCTGCGCATAGCAAACTTCTCTGTACAGTTCAGCATTTGTTGTTCGACTCGTAGAACTCAGTCATGGCCACCGCCTGGGCTACCGGCTCCCTGTTCTATGTGCAATGTCGTTTCCACCGAGTCCGGGACAACCTCCGAATCCGAAGCCTGTAGTGTGCCGTCCCGGAGGACAGTGATACGGCCCAAGCTCATCGTTCTCTTTTGTTGTATCTGTCGCGTAGGTTGTCTGCGGCCCTTCAAGGAGGATTGCGAGGAAGATGTCCCGGTAGAGCTCGTAGAAGGGACCAGGTGCCTTCCCTCCGGAGCCCAGGCATCCAACCAGTCTCTCGCCTCCTCCGCTGAGAAGAAGAACTTTCCACTCGCCGGGAACATAAGGCTATATTTTAAGTTCAGGTCTCTGAGCCGCCTTTTAACTGCGATGAAGGGCTTTCTCTATTCCTGGACCCTTTGGGTGTAATCGGGATATACTGTTAAGGGATGACCCTCGAAAAAGAACTGTCGTCCGGTACGAGAGAACTGTAACAAAAGGTCCCTGTCTCTGAAATTAAATAATTTTGCAATGATAGCACGAGGAGGTGCTCCACATCTAGGGGGGCCACCAGTGCTCTGAGTCCTCGTTCGACACTAAAGAATTTGAACAACTGTTTAGGAGCCATTTCTCCGGTGATCCAGTCCTCCAGGAACAGGACCACCTCAGGACCCTCCACCTTTTCAGGAAACCCCACGAATCTTAGGTTCCCCCTTCTTGACTGATCTTCTGAGTCTGTAGCCCGGTCATCAAGCTTGCTCACTTGTCACTTCAGTTCCACCACGGTGGAGCCAAGGTTCTTGACTTCTTCTTTCAAGACCTCTGTATCTTTCTCAGTGGTCATCACTCTATCAGAGACTTTCCTGAGGTCACATCTCAGCAGATTGACGTCCATGGCCAAAGAGTCAATCTTTCGGATCATGTCGCCCCTAGTCGACTAAAAGGCCCTGATAACGTCCATCAGTGTCAGTAAAACCTCAGCCACACCTTCCAGTGCCCCCTTTTCTATTATTTGATCCTCATTTCTGTACTCTGGGCCATGGGATATAGGCTGGGCATAATTTGATATTTTGTCAGATTGTGCTTTTGGCGCTTTGTCTTTTTCCATGTTGACCGGCCAGTTGTGACGGGCTATGTCCAGTATAACCCACCCAGTCGGGGGGGGGGGCGTCTGCAGTGTCTCCTCTCAGCGACTTCAACCCCGCCAGGGATCCGAATATCGTGTGCGCGTAATGATCTCCTTTTTTGGGCCCTAATATATGCAGGATTTCAAAATTAGCCCGGGCTCTCTCCTCAACTGTACGAATCTCCCCCAATCCTCGAGATGCTGGGCCCTTCCTCGCCGCAGTGTACCTCCGTTTCTCAATCTGATGGGCCTGACCAGCCATTCTATGGCCTCTCAGTCCAGGCCGTCGGGAGCGATTTCTTTCAGATTTTCCTTTCTCTCACCTGATTTGGTCAGGGGTACTGGGATGCCGTTACCCCCCTCCCGGAGCCCACCACCACCAATCGAACAGAGTCTCGTCGGGGCACAGGCAACCCTTCGTCTCACCACCTCAGCAGACCTTCAGTGTGCTGCCCTGTATTTATCCTTCAACCCAGGCGGTCCGCTACACGATGGGCATTCCTTTGCACACGAGGGCAGGGGTCTCTATCAGGGGTGCATCCTTGCAGCACAAGGTTCTAACAGCATTGGGTGGCCCACAGGCCAGGTAGGCAGAATCCTGTCCACATGATCCCCTCCCAGCTGCTCTCACCTCTTGGGCTCAGCTGCTCCAAGGGCCATATCTAACGCGTCCTCACACGTGTCTGTCCGATCCGTCTTCCCACCGTTTCTGGTCGGGGGTATGGCCTCAGTAAGGGGCAGCTACCAGAGACGGCATCTCAGTGGGGGCCGTCCGGACTAGAGGTCCAGCAGTGTGAATCCAACTGCTTTTTTCTGACTGTAAATAGCACTCGGCCGCCGCATGATCGTGGTCCCGCTCCAGTAGGCGCAGGGTCGTCCGGTGTGCTAATCTCCCTCACAGAGGCAGTCCACTCTCCTCCTGGGCCGCAGTTCATTTTTCACCCTCACAACGGGGTCCAATGTCTCTGCAGGTCTGGCGTCTCAGTCCAACCTCACCGGGCCAGTTCCAAGATGGCGACGGCTCCTCATCCAGTTCGGGGCTCTCTTCTCATAGTCACAGGGCATTGCACTGTGTGTCCTTTCTCATGCAGTGGCTGGAGGTCTCATAAGTACCAGGAGACCCATTTCCCTGCAATAAAGAGCCAGGATTCTTCAGGATGATTCCTTAACTTGGGTCGCCGTGTGGAGCTCTTTCAGAGCATGTCTACATGGCCATGGACATGGCCATGATGGCAAGCCACACCCCTGCATTCAGTATACACTTAATAGCTCTCCTACCTTGGATGGCTGAGATCCTAAGCCTACCGGATGTGAGGGGGAGGAGAACTGAACCCTCCAGTAGGGTTGATTGGAATAGGAGTGGTGAGTTGTTGGGTTCAGAACTGAGACCCTGTAAATCAACAACAATGCTAATACACAACCTTATCATTAGACTTGCAACAGTCAATGTGTTGCTTTATAGCAATGACGTCTGTGTTCACCTGTGACCTCTTTTAAATGATTTCCAAAGAAAAGCACAGGCAATTAAGTCTATGATCTTCAAATGTCTCTTGGGTTGTTAAAAACCAGTTGCTTCACTAGCTATCAAAGTCAAAAATGCTGTTTAAATTTCTCCACAAAATAAAGAGCAGTGAACAACCCAAATCCTTTGTCTCAAAACAATTTCTTTCTTTGGTTCAACAAACTGTCCACAAAAGTTAAGAACCATGCATGACATTAACATTTTGCTAGGATGAGGGTGTGGAGGAAATGCCAAAACTTAAAAAAATGCCAAAGTCTATGAAAAACTCCACTTACCACTCTCCCTGAGAGTCCTAACTCTGGCTTGGATTCTTACTAACTGGCAACTTTCAGGAGAAACAGTCTGCTTTTAAGGCCTGGCCAGGCTCTACTTTTAAGTCTCTTTTTCTGGTGCGTGGTAGGGAGCCACGCCTGGCCACACCCAAGATAGCTGCCTTGCTGAAGTCTCTTCCTCTGGAGTGACTCAGGGCAGAAATTGAACCCTGAACATGGGGCCAAAAGATTTTTAAGGCCACAGTGCCTTCCTGGGCAACACTACTCTTTAAATGCTAGCACATCCAACTTGTATGTCAGCACAGCTCCCACCTTAGCGCGAGTCTGGGGGACCAAATTAGTAGCTGAATCTTTGAGCTGGTGCTCTTGTAGATGCACTGAGTGGCATCGCAAAAAAAAAACTAGGGCAGACTGCAAGGTCCTGAAAGGGGCATATGTATTAAAAAGAAGCTTTAGGCCTGGCAAAAGGTTTATTTTGCCAGGTTGAAATGGTAGTTTAGAACTGCCCACAGAGGCTGCAATGGCAGGCCTGAGAGATGGTTAAAGGGCTACTTAAGTGGGTGGCACAATCAGTGCTTCAGGCCCACTAGTAGCAGTTCATTTATAGGCCCTGGGTAAATGTAGTACCAATTAACTAGGGGTTTAGCAGTAAATTAAATGTACCAATTGGGTGCAAGCAATTTGCCATGTTTAAAGAAGAGAGCACAAGCACTTTAGCATTGGTTAGCAGTTGTAAAGTGTGCAGAGTCTTAATGCTTAATGCCAGCAAAAACATTTTCGGAAAAAACAAGATGATGGAAGACAAAAAGTTGAGGGAAACCACACAAAGGATATCAGGTCCAATAAGTACTATACCAGTAATACAGCCAAGACATAACACAAGAAAAATGACAAACCAATTTAGAAAAATTAGAGAACATTCTAATCAATAAAATGACACCAGAAGACAAAAATCCAACAAGAGCAACCCGAGTTATCAATCTTTAAAGTTCAAATTTCATAACAGCGCATTAAGCACCAATCATGATCATCTGGTTGAGCTTGACCAGTACTTAGGCACAAACTAAGGTGAACTGCAATGGAGCACAGGTTGGATACAGAAACCAGACTTAGCCTCTAAAATGTAAACTAAAAATCCCCAGCCAGACAAGGCAGCAGACTGTGGCTGCATAGGGCTCCACGTTGTTGGCTAGCCATTGGAAGCGTTCTTTATCAAGCTGTAGACCTTTGACTGAAAAGCTCAGAGTGGGAATAATTTGAATTTCATGGCCAGAGAAGGCCCTTCACCAACTGGATACTTCTCGTACCTTTGCCAGGTGAAGATTTCTACCTTCAGACTAAGTGGCAGATTTATATTTTGGAGGTCGAGCGGGCCTCTGTCAGGTTGACGGAGTAAATTACTCTGTCACCCTGGCAAAGGGCCCGACAACCAAATTTAGACATGTCCATCTGCCGACGGACAATTCTAGTATTCATATGAACCGCCGAAGAGGTGGTTCCTGTATATGCATTGTAAGGTTGATATAGGGCTCCTTCAAACATAACTGTGACGTAAGGCACAGTTACAGGGAGTTTTTTATTTTCAAAAAGGAAATCCTATATCGGATTTTTATTTTTGAAAATAAAAAAATGCCCCCCTGTGCTCGTGTCGACCTGACTAGGTTCCCCTAAAGCCCTTTTCCATGCATATACAGGGAGGCGAGGATAGTCTTTTTAAGGGATTTTATTAGTATTTGGATTCAAATATGTTAGAGGCTTGTTGCACAACGGATGTCTAGCTGGCTCCTCCGAGTCTTCCTAAACGTTATCCTCCTCCTCTGTCACGCTGATGCAGATCTCAGGTGGAGAGACGGGGTACCAAGGGAAGAAAAGAAAGGGAAAAAAACAATTCTCAGGCTATTGCTCTTTCTTGGAGCTTAGAAGGGGTTGGGTTTCTGCACACCTCAATCAATACTCCTAATCCTCCTCTCCTCCCCCCATCTCCTTAACCTCCCTCTCTTCACTCTGTCTTCCTCCCACGTCCACCCAACATGCCCCCTCACAGCACTGACCATCACCCCCAGGACCCTAATCTCTCTAAACACGGCCCCAACTCCTGGACCATTTTCTACCCCCCAAATCTCTCCAAACATGCAAGGAAAAATTTCAAACAAACAAACTCCTTATCCGTAACCCTGAAACACTCATTGTTGATAACTACCTCAGCCTCACCTCCCCCATTATTACCAACTACATCTTTTACTCCAAACGCCCTTCCAAATGGAAGAGCATCTTCCTTTAACACCTCCCTATCTCTAAATCAACCAAAATACCATATGGATTCAAAATATCCACCGCTCCCTCCCTAGCCTTTCATGGTGATATTGATATCTCCATCTTCAAAACAGGTAACATCCTCATACAAGCCACAGCATCCCACCTTTCCATCTTCGAACACCACTTCAGCACTATGTCTCTCCTCCTTCACCACTCAGCGCCTAACACTCCTCCTCCCCAAACGAATAGCGCCCCTCAAACCTCTTCCCCCCGCTCTACCTCCACTCTCAACCAACCAGCTAACACCAGCCTCCAACAATGGACCTCACCCTCTCCCTCCCTGGACCCCCCTACTGATAACGACATCCCCCATCCCCAATTACCTACTTCTCATCCCCCTCTAATTTCCCTCTCTCCCCATAACCCCCTGAACCCTCACTCCTCGGACCCCTCCTTGAATAACGGTAGCCCCCAATCTCTGTCACCTACTTATCATTCCCCTCCCATGACCCCCACTCCCCCTGACCCCCCAACCTCCCTCCCCCGACCCAACCACTCACGTACTCCACCGTCCTTTCCCTTCAATCACCTAACACAACTCCTCACCCCCCTACTCCTACCCATCCCGTACACCCTCTTCTCCTCCCCATCCTCTCTATATTCCCCCCTCAAGCCCTACCTACTCCAGTTCCCAACCCCTCACCCCAACCCCCAATAAACACACATCACACTCACACCAATATATCAGTTGCTCACTCGCTTTATGCCCTTTTATCCTCTCTGGCCACATCACCTGAAGGTATATGCCCCCTGTATAACCTAACCCCTCCACTCACATTTAACAGCTCCACCACCCCTCACTCCACACCAACTACCCTATCCCCCCTCACACAGCAGGCCACCAACCGCAACTAATCTAGACCACTCCCTATCCCCAGATCATATTCCTCCCTCCTCCTACGCCCCTTCAGTCCTTCCCTGTACCCGGATTGCCCCAAGTCTTTACAACATCAAACTCGACCTATCTAATTTGACTACCGAACCCCTCACTCCTCCCAGCCCCATAACCCCTCACCCCACACCATCTACCCCATCTCCCCCCTCACACATTAGTCCACCCTCCGCAAATAACACAGACCGCGCCCTCCCAGTACCTCCCCTCACCTTAATTGCCCAGATCCTATACAACATGGAACATGACCTATCTAATTTAACCACTGAATTTGCCCGACTCAGAAAAGATTTTTTCTACCTCAGCACCATAACCCTCCCTCACCATAAAACCCCCACCCTCCCTCCCTCAAAAATCCTCAAAAAACACCAAACACAACCTTTGGAGAACACTCCCTCTCAGCAGCCGTACTCATAGACCTCTCCTCACCTTGAATCATCTCTCCCCATCCAACTTCGCTGACCTATGCAATCTTAAACCGTCCCCCCACACTAAAGACCCCGTACCCTCTAACCTTGTCCCTGCCCTTAAGCACATCATCACCCCATTCTGGTCCAAAATCATCAACATCTCTCTCTCCACAGGCTGTGTTCCCACCTCCCTTCAACTTGGACAAATCTCGCCCATAATCAAAAACCCCAATGCTGACCCCAATGACCTAAATAAACTCTGGCCCATCACTAACCTCCCCTTCTCTCAAATATCCTTGAAACATGTGTCCTACTACAACTAGACAAACACATTGAAAACTTCAACTTACTCGACCCCTTTCAATCTGGCTTCAGGAAAGGCTGCAGCACCGAAACGGCAATGCTCAATGTCATAGATGACATCCATCAATCACTTGATAATGGCGAGACCTGCCTTCTTATCCTTCTTGATCTCTCCACAGCATTCGATACAGTCAACCATTCAGCCCTACTTAATGTGCTTAGGACCCGTTTCGGCCTTAATGGTACCGCCTACAAATGGTTCATCTCTTACCTACAACACGAACTCAGCAAATCAAAATTCAAAATTGTCTCTCTAACCCCACTCCCGTCTCCCTTGGAGTCCCCCAAGGATCTATTCTCTCTCCCTCCCTCTTTATGGAACTCCTCACCCTCATTCTTAAACAAGCAGGCATAAATTACCAGTTCTGCGCCGATGACACCCAAATCTATTACAAGATTAAAACTCATGCTTATATCTTACACCTGAACAACACCCTTACCAAGATCCGAACCTCATTCTATTCCAATCATCTCAAACTTAACCCTAATAAAACCGAAATCATTCTCTTCTCCCCTAAAAATAACCCTCTCCCCGTTCAATCATGGATTTCTGACCTTAATGCACTCAACTGCTCACTCACCCTGTCCAACTCCGTCAAATCTCTTGGCATCTCTATCAACAACACCCTAACCCTTAACGTTCACATAAAAAACTCTGCCAAAGGAGCCTTCTTCACTCTCCGTCACCTCAAGAAAATCAAACCATTCATACCCACCGATGAGTTTAAACTTGTAGTTCAGTCACTTGTTTTTTCATGTATTGATTATGGTAACTCCATCCTCAGCGGAATCCCCAAGGTTCACCTTGCTCCAATCAAAGCTGTGCTCAACCTTGCTGCCAGGCTCATCACGGACTGCAAACGCTTCGATCATATATCCCCGGCTCTCAAATCTCTTAAATGGCTCCCTATCGAAGGCAGATCTGCCTATAAAACCGCCTGCATTACTCATAAAGTCCTCCACCAAAACACTCCGCAGTACCTCTCAAAGAAACTCCTCATTGCGGGCACCAATCGACCTCTGAGAAGCACCAACACCCTCCTCCTAATCCCACCTCTGCATAAAAAGAAAGCCACACAATCTCGCACCTTCTCTGGCAATGCCCCTACTATCTCGAATGCCCTCCCAAAAAGCCTCCTAATCCAGTTTAAAAAAATACCTCAAAACCCACCTCCTCAATTATTATTGGGGATCCTAACCTGTGTCCTCCACCTGATCTTTTATCACCATACTATATTTGTTCAGTAATATATGTCCTTTTTTCTGTACACCATCTACCTAATTACTTGAAATGTATAGCTCCAGCCCCTGTTTATCTATCTTGATTTGCATAATGTTCATGTTATTTTTACTTTGTACAGTTCAAATTTTTGTTTCATTACCTTTTATATGCTTTTATACCTTGTTTGCCTTATACTATCCTAATCAAGTAAAGCGCTCTGATACCTTTGGGTCTAGCCAGCACTATATAAAACTTTCAAAATAAAATAAATAAAAATAAATAATACCTTATTAGTGTAGCGCCTAAGTGAGGGATGGGTGGTTTGTTTATGTGCACACCGCAATCCTGCCCACCAACCCTTTAGTGTGAATTAATGTTTACTAGGCACTTGCCTGTCTCCACGACCCTACTGGGCCATGGTGAGGAGAGAACCAGGCTCCTTCCTTCCCTCTGGAGTACCGGTCTCGGGCGCAGTGCTGGACGAGTGTGGGTCATCGACTTGGTTGTATTCTGGCTCCTCTTTGACCTCCTCTGTTGCCTGTATGCTCCGTTTTCTCTCCATCGTATCTCCTGTCTCCTCACTCCCCGCGGTCCCTTCGCTTTGTCGCTCATCCTCTTCCTCAAGCTCCAAAAGCCTGTGCCTTCCTCTGTTGGTCTTTTTCTATCCTTCCCGCTACCGACGATCTCCCCGCAGAGTAACTCCAGCACTAGAACGACCCCCTCACTTCCGGTTTGGCATAGTGTGGCCGCCATGTTGGAAGTCCCGCATTCGAGTTGGGACTCAACCCACCCCCATTCACCATGTGCTCTATGTGCCATGGTGAGGGGGGCATTAGACAGTTTTCACTGATACTTAGTGTCCATCCATCTAAATTAGGTGGGTGGATAGAGGTAAACCTCCGATGACTCTCACTACGTCGAGTGATCAGATGGGTGTAACTATGTCAGAGATGGAGTAGTCTCCACTGTTCTTACACTAAAGGTCCACCTGCATTTAAATAGGGTGGGTGGACCATTATTCTAGCTGTAAGGATATTCTTTACTGCCAACATATAAATCAACCTCTTAGTCACTTTTGAGCTCAGATTCTACCAGCAGGAAAGGCTGTAGGCTGTACCAGAAGAGGGCTCCACGAGACCGGATACCTGCTCACGTCCTGAAATGGGAGCTGCAACATTTCTCCTCATGTTGTGGGCAGTAAATTAGAGTGCGAGCTCCAGCAGTACTCGCACGAGCATTGTGAGACACCCAAATGGGGGAAAAATCCTCGGCCAATCAGATCCTTCTATTATCTGAAGTAAAATGCTCATACGACTACCATGAAAGTCCTGCTAACCCAACCGTCTAAATATACATACATTTTGAATCTTAATTTCTCAAAAATTACTCAACAGATTTACACCAAATCACAAAATCATTATTTCTGGATGTATTACAGGTATTTGTCAAACTTGATGTATTCCGTTCAGTCATTTGGGCTTAAGTACTACTCAAATATCCCTATGGAAATTGCAAGGGGAAATTGCCATATGGGAGCCCCTTTTTTGCCATGCCTCTTTCGATGGACCACCCCCAAAAAATGATGCCAAAGTTATAAGCATTCCAAAAAATAAATTTCCTACAGTAACTAGGTCCTAGCTAAAACTACACAGTGGTGACAGCACTTTGTTTTATTTATATATATATTCACTGAAAAAACCATGGGTTTCACACACGTTATAGTTAGGAATTAGCATTTAAAAAACCTTAGAAATTCAATGAAAAAACCAAAGGTTTCACACATGTTATAGTTAGCTGGACATTTCACTCGTAAAAAACCAATGAAATTCCCCCGTTATAGTTAGTTCAGCTAACTATAACTCGCGCGCCCGCAATGCACTGCTGATGACGTCACATATTACATCACTCATGACATGGTCAGTGACATCACTCATGACATCACTATGACATCTCAAATGACATCACTGATGACATCATTCAGAGAATGTGTGTTTTTCAGAAAATTACATATGTTTTATATATGTATATCTCAAGGTCGATGGAAGAATAAATGGGTATATAAGTGTCTAAATGGATGAATTGTTTTTGAAAAATTGATTGTATAACTGACTGATTAAGTGTATCTTAGTGAATACATGGCTTATTGAGTAATGTTTAAATATGTAAATATCTGTATCAGTCTCTCACTTTGTGTATAAGTGGCTGCATGGGTTGGTGAGTAGCTACATGGGTGTCTATATAGGTTATTAGTTGGTTTTTTGAGTATCAGTGTCTGATGTCTGTATGGTTCGGTGGGGGGTATTACGTAGTGCATAGGTGCATGAATGAGTGACTCACTCTTTGTATGTGTTGAAGACAGCATGTGTGCAGGACTCTATGGGTGAATGAGTGTGTGCATGGGTGTGTTAGTGAGTGAATGACTGTCTCAATAGTGTCTCTATGAGTAACTACATATGTTTTAAACTAGTATATGTGACAATTGGTGTATATAAGCGAGTATATGTGAGAGTGAGAGATTGGAAGAGTTCCTGTATGAATAAGTATGTGTTTCTATAAGTGATTGTTTAAAAGACTAAGTATGTGTAAGTTTCTGTAGAAGTAAGTGTGGCGGTGTGTGTATAACTGTATATGCAAGTAAATGTATGTTTGATTCTTTATTAGCATGAGTGACTATGTGTGTGAGTACCTCTATGGATGAGTGGCATTGTGTAACAGGATGTATACGTGTATGAGTACATATGATGAGTGAGTACATGTATGAGTGACTGTACAGGACTGTTGGTGAATGAGTGGATGTGTATGTGGATCTTAGAATTACTGAATAGGTTGTTGTAACTGGTATTGGTATGTCCATTGTTTTTAAAATTTTAATTTCTATTTTTGAATGTGTGTATCAAAGGTTATATTAGGGGCAGAGGTGGTCTGCCACTCTATCACAAGGATGATGTCATCAGTGATGTCATCAGTGATGTCATTTGAGATGTCATCAGTGATGTCATGAGTGAAGTCACTGACCATGTCATGAGTGATGTAATATGTGACGTCATCAGCAGTGCATTGCGGGCGCGCAAGTTATAGTTAGCTGAACTAACTATAACGGGGGAATTTCATTGGTTTTTTACGAGTGAAATGTCCAGCTAACTATAACATGTGTGAAACCTTTGGTTTTTTCATTGAATTTCTAAGGTTTTTTAAATGCTAATTCCAAACTATAACGTGTGTGAAACCCATGGTTTTTTCAGTGAATTTGCAAGGTTTTTTAAATGCTACTTCCAAACTATAACGTGTGTGAAACCCATGGTTTTTTCAGTGAATTTGCAAGGTTTTTTAAATGCTAATTCCTAACTATAACGTGTGTGAAACCCATGGTTTTTTCAGTGAATTTGCAAGGTTTTTTAAATGCTAATTTTTTTATTTTCTTCTATTTTTTAAACATATATTTTTTTTAATTTTCTATCCTTTTTTTAAGACTATGGTTAAATTTTTAAAATTCTATAATATGTTTTTTTTTAAATATTTTATAAAATAAACAGGTAAAATTTATTAGCAATACATTTTTTCCTTTTTTTTTAATTTTTTTTTTTAGTACGCGTACCGTAAGCTTATGATAAGCGTACGGTTTACGCAATGTCCGTAATTTATCTACGCTGTTTGCGTATAGTTACGCAATTTGCGTAGCCGCGCGTACTCCGCGTGGGACGCGTACGCGTGTACGCTACACGCGCACGTTACGCGGAAGTGTCGGGTAGTGACTGTTATGCGCATGCGCGCAAGCGCGTGTCTTTTTTACGCGCATGCGTACTTTTGCCGTAAGCGTACCGTAAGCGTACCGTAAGCGTACGGTAGGTCATGTGATCATGAAACACAACTTTTGATTGGTTGAAACTACTTTCAGTTCTAGAAAACTCCTACACCACACCCATTCCCCTCATTTCTGCTTGTGATCCCTTAGGAGAAGGAGCTGGGGTGTCTTTGTGATACGATGGCAGAACAGCAGAGCCCTTCTGAGAGTGAGGCTAGCACTAGCAGCACTACCTTGAGGCAGAGAGCGAGGAAACAAAAGACCTCTTATGTATGGGATTATTTTACTTTTCCTGAAGGCCAGCAAAAGGTAAATGCACCCTTAGTGACTTGCAAACTGTGTCAGCGTGTACTTTCAAGAGGTAATCCTGACAGGAAGTATTCCTTTGGGAATCATACCATGATGAGGCACCTCAAGGATGTACACAAAAGGACACATGCTCGACTTACTGGAGGTAACCCTTCAGTAATTCAACCAAGCACATCCACAGCAGCTCAGCCTGGACCATCATCTGCAGGGCTGAGTCCTTCTTCTGCAGGTCAGGTGAGCCCTTCATCTGTGGGGGGAGCATCTCCTTTTGCTGGCCCTCTGGAAATTAACCCTCGATTTCTGAGGGTTGATATTCGATGCGCCTCTTGTCATGATCTAATTTGTCATAGGGAGACCAGTGTTTCCCTAGTGAACCTCAAAATAGATCAGCACACTTGTCGCAGAGACTAATTTTCCCAATCTTTCTTTCCTCTGTCCCTGCATGAACACAACGGCTCTTTTAAGAGCCAACCTTAGCTTTCATCTTTTTTTTATATATGTTTTTTAAAACTTTTTTTTTTTTTTTTTTACCGTACGCGTACGGTGCGCGTATTTTTTTTTTTTTTTTTTTTAAAACACTAAAAATCAATTATCACATTACAAGGTCTTTGAGAGACTACAATTATTATTATTGACTTACCATACCCACTCAAAAAAATATTTATTCATTTGTTTTTTAAAAAAAATTGCTTTAAAAATGGTTCTAGTTTTCGAAAATTTTCTATATCAATCTGAAAAAAAAGAAAAAAGTATTAATATTTTTAAAACATTTTATAATACAGTACACATATTTACATATTTATCAAAAAATAATTTGCCTTATTTTTGCTGTTTTCAGAATATATTGCATTTCACTATAAATTGTGAAAGCAATTGCATTCATCATTTTACAGCGGGCAAAAAAAAATAACAATCTCAAAGATTGTATTAAAAAAGCCCAGAATCTCTTTTTACTTAAACTTAACATTATAGAAATGCATAATATTCTAAAAAAATATCATCTAATATCAATACTTATTTCTTTAAAATACCGTCTGATATGTTTGTTTCAGAAGTATAATCCCAATATTATTATATCTCAAATAACTCCACATTACATCTGGTTCCATTTCCTTTAGGCCAAATAGTAATTTTAAAATTCTTTTTTGATTAAATTTCCAATGGTAATCCAATAAAATTCTAAAGTTTTATTTGTACAGATCTCACCGATTCTCTGTAACATATTGGTTCCCTAAATATTTATTAATAATTTATTAAGTCCACAATAGAATTGTTTACCTTTCCACATGGCCAAATAGTAATTTAAAAAATCTTTTTTGAAAAAATTTCAAATGGCACTCCAATAACATTCCAAAATTTAAATTGAGCAGATGTTACCGATTTTCTCTAAATTTTTGGTTTTCGAAAGTTTCATTAAAAATTAAAAAAGTCCACATTACAATTGGTTATCTTTCCATTAGGCCAAATGATAATTTAAAAAATCTTTATTTTTGAAAATTCCAATGGTAATCCAATAAAATGGTAAAATTGTTTTGTCCAGATCTTGCCAAGTCTCTCTAAAATTTAGGTTTCAGGAAGATTAGATAGGAATTTGCTAAATCAAAAGGCAAACGTTGCTTAAAAACCAATTGGGAATCATTACACAGTGTCCAGCCTTTTTCACATTTAAGATAAACTGTGTAATGTCCAGAAGTAACAGTAGGTCCTTCATGGAAAATTATTGCAACAGTTACAAAAGTTTTTCCTGAAATTGATAATTGCTGTCCTGTAAACTTCTTTATTAAAGTATCCAATTTTGAACCATCAGCTCTACATCGTTGCATCATTAAAATTACATACTGTCCGTATTCCTTTAAAATTAATGTTGAAAACATGTCAGATTGACACTCACCGCATTGCATGCTATGATTAGCATCTTTAACTAATTTAGCAAAAGTGACTGTTTTAGTCTCTGGCAATGTCAAAAAAATAAACCTTTCATTATCAACATTAGAGCCACATATATTATAACAGTTTTCACAACTATGTTCCCATTTATAAGAGAGACCAAATAAATTATCAATTGCAACTTCTTCTTCTTCCAGTACCTGAAGAAAAAACATCAAAAATTTGTGTGCATCTTGCTGTTCATTTTGAGAAAACTGTGTTCGTCCTGAACATACATCTAAAAGTTTTCTAATTTCAGTAGCACTTTCTATTTGAGTTTTATCATTACTCAGCTTTTGAAAAAGGAGACTCAGCTCTGAACAGAATCTTTTTCCCTGATTTACTATTATCTGCTCTTGCAAACTTTCCAGATAAAATGCAACATTCAGCACTACATTTGCGTAGCAGTTGACAACAGAGCTATTTTCAAAATGACATCCTACAACCTGTTCTTCTTTTTCCTTACTCTTTTTGCTTGCAATTACATCACTCCTCTTTTTTTTCCTCCTCTGTACATCTTCATCACAGATATTCTCATTTCTCCTTTTACGAGAAACTACACGTTTCTCCAACACAGGATACTGACCTAAATGAAAACGGAAACTGCTTCCTACGTACATGTAAGTCTTTCACAAGCATGAAACGAACTGTACAACGACAAATGTCTTTAACTTCTTCTATCTGATCAAATTTTATTTTTAAACATTCAATTCCATCTTTTTTCTGATAATTAATAAAACCCACAACTCTTCCCATAGCTCCATTAACTAAACCTTTTTCAACATCCAAATTTCTCCTTAAAAATACTCTACAGTTCATGCAAACATAGATTTTTTTCTAATCCAGCTGTTTTGGAAATGTTCTTCTCTAGTGAATCCAATTTATTTTTCAGTGTGCCTGTTACTGTGACAGTAATTCTTCCATCCTCAATTTTGTCCACTGCTTCTAATTTCCTGATCTCTTCCTTTTCCAATTTCAAAAGCTCCTCATTGAATATTGAGCATTCACGTAGAGTTGGCATTAAGCAGATGATACTTTTGTTTTCTGCAATGTTCTTGTATATCTTCTCTGCAACTATTTCTTCCTTTGGAAATAAATTATGTAGCAGCCGACTCTGTAATGCTTTTTTGCCAACTTCTGTGAGTAGTCCAATTCTGATATCTTTCAGAATACTTCCATATTCTTCATCGCTTGCTTGCCTCATATTAGTAGTAAGTTCCTTGTACTCAAAGAAGGACCAAATATTTGTATTTCCGATGCTTCCCAATGACTTCTTCGTGTCTTCATGTGTGACAGTATTAAACACTGGTTGTCCTTTAACTGGAGTAAGTTGCAAATGATCTCCAAAAACTATGACGTGTTTTCCACCAAATAACATGTCATAGTCTGTCTTCAGAATTTGCTGCATTCTTAAATGCACAAAGGCAAGCATTAAGTTTGAAACCATGCTCACCTCATCAATAATGAGAACTTGCATCTTCTTCAAGACTCTTGAAACTTCCAAGGATGCTTCTCCAGTTAGCTTGTTGTATTGTATTTTGTTCTCATGCTCCACTGGTAACATTAGCAAACGATGTAAAGTGATTCCTTTTATGTTATATGCTGCTAACCCAGTTGGAGCAGTAACCACACAAGACAAAGTAGAATCCGTTTTTTGCTGTAGGTAGCTTCTGATGACTTTAATTAGGAAACTTTTTCCAGTTCCAGCTTGTCCGCTTACATACATCCTGATTGGATGAAATGATGTGCATGAGCACTCTTTTTTTTCATGTAGAAATCCGTGATCAATTTTGTTTCTGATCTCTTCATAAATTTGTTGCTGCTCTTCGTTCAGTTGTCTTTCCAAATTTTGTAAGTCTATAAATTCTTCTTGAGCTTGATTCATAGCCGTTTCCACTTCATTCATGGCTATTGATGCTTCATTTTCAACGATTGGTTGTCCTAGGGGATCTTGACTGAGTGTTTCTGAACTTTGGCTGTCCTGAGAACTGTCTCTAGCTATTTCTGCTGCAATTGTAGTTTCCTGTTCAATTTCTTCATTTAACATTTGCAGATAACTTGAGAATGTACTGCATTGTATGCTGTCTTTGCAAGCATTAAAAGAATCTTCATAGCTTTGAAATTCTCCCAGTAGTTCATCCTCTGTACGCCATGGTTTAAACAACTGTAAAAGAGACAAGTAGTAAAATTCCTTCTTGTCAGTAGTGTCGCAACTCAGCTTCCTGTGATTTATCAAACTTCCTTTTGTTTGCTTCACCAAACATCCTTCCTCACCAATGACTTTATATTTTCCATTGTTGATGTCTTCTGCGGCTTTCCGTGAATAAATGTAGTTCTGCAGCACTTCATAGAGACACATGTTCTCCAGATGTTGACTTCTCTTGGGATAATATGTGTCCAACATGTTTGATTTCAAAATATCTGTACTTTCTGGGTCATTCTCGGCCAAATATTCAATTTCTCCAACAGATTTTAGTACCCGATTTCTCATTGCTGCAAGGCCTAAACTTGCCCAAATTATTCTTCTTGACTTCGAGTAGAGACTTGCAGAAGATAACCTATCTGAACATTCGTAGGATCCAATTTCTCGATGCGATAACATCTTCAAACTGAAACTGTACAGCTTCTTACTGACAGTCTTCTCGTGAGAAATCTCTTCCCACATTTCCTTCAATTCTGTTTTTTCTGATTTCGTAATGTAAGACGTTACATATCGAGCAACAGCAATGGAATTGTCAGCTACATACTGTATATCCATGTTAGCGTTCCACATGGATAAAATGACTGGGTTGTAGTCATTTATATTTTTTGATTCTTCTTTTCTTTTAAGGTTGTAGGTATTCTTAGGTGATTTTCTTGTGATAGTATGTCTCACAGCTGACATAAAACTGTTTACTCTTCCATTTGAAAGAACAGGTCTAGGAAATCCAAATCGACATTTAGTGTAGTATTTATCTTTGCTCTTGTATTTCCGTCGACAGTATTTTCCACACCGATGACTTTGGAAACGTAAAACTTGCTCCTTTAACTTTTTCTCTTCTGTGCTTTTTGGTATAGCACATGTTGCATATTCTTCAATGGAAGATAACACTGCTTCATCAGTATCTGTTCCAAACTTTGGGGCATCCTTGATCCACAACAGCATATGAATATGAGGAGCACCTCTTGCCTGGTACTCTTTTCTCCAAAAGAAATCTACTACTTCTCCAAGAGGTGGATTTTTTTTATTGCAGATGAAGGACATCATAGCCTCAAATCTATGATTGAAATATCTGCAAACATTAACCGGATCCAATGAGCACAGTTCTCCTGCTGTCTTGTATTCGATGTTTTTAATGTTTGAATTTGCCTCTCGTAGAAAATCCAGTAAATCATCCCAAGCGTACTCGGCACAGCTTAGTGTAACGAACCATGTTGGTGTTCCTAAATTCCGTAACATGCATTTTAATTCACCATGGCGTCGGTACCAATATTCATTTGTCCCACGCTGACACGCCATCAGATTGATCAGTTGTGTTTCCAAATGATCATCTCGGTGCTGCACTTTCTCCATAAAATCCTTAGCAGACACATTTTGTAAATGTACTCCACTTTTTAAAATGTGATTTACTGCATAAGACAGTGCAGACAAGTCGCTTTCAAATAAAAGATGGAACAAATAAGGAATACTTTGTCGAAATCTGGGATCTTCAGCATATAGTCTTGTAGTCCGATACTCAGAAGCTGGAATCTGTTCCGGACGTTCATCGTATCGTCCTCCTTTTCCTTTAGGAAACAGCTGGGGAAAACATCGAGCTTCCGAGCTCTCCTCCCATACACTCACGGGAGTTCCTTTTGCTTTCTTCATCTGAAAGAGATCTATATTGTCTCCCATAACTTCTTTTGAATGAAGAGGATGTATGCTAAAATGTTCATAAATTTCTTCTTCCTTTGACTTGTCCACTTTTTCAATTTGTCCAGTTGGTGTTTCTGTGTCTTCTTGTAAATCTTCTTCTTCTTCTTCTTCTTCTATATAAATTGATTCATACCATTTGTTATTCCTTTTCAAATACAAATTTGCTCTTTGTACTTTCCGCACATCTACCAGCTCCTGCCAAATCTTCTTATTCTTTGTAGGTACACCATTAACCAGAATAATTAATGGTTCAGTTTCCAAAGTATCCGCATCAATAGTTTCCATATTTTTTTTCAAATCCAAGGGCAAATACACCACTCTACCTTTTAAACCTCTCAGTAAATCGGAAGGAGGTAATTTACCAGTTTTGGGCTCCATACGTACTATGGTCTGGAACGGATGAACACATTGAATGAGTATAGACTCATATGTATTTAATTCAGAAAGTTCAGCAGGAATAGCATCCAATTCTAAATTATTATGTACAGCTCTGGTCGGCATTCTATTTTCCTCTAACTTGTTGTAACAGTATTTACAAATACGCTGATCTTCACCCAAATCAAAACAATTTTCAAGAAATATATATGTGGCAAAATCCTTCCACTTATAATTATCTTCATTTTCACTCTTTCTGTAGAGATCAACATTCCTAGTTTGTTTTCTATAATGAGTTCTGCGGCAACAAATACAAGTAAAATTTGGTCTTTCATTAGAGATTATTGCAAATTTTGTTATGTGATCATTAAATGTGTTACTTACAGAGGGTTCTACATTCTCTTCCACTTCTTCCTCATTTACTGTGTCCTTCTCTGCACTGTTTTGTTCAGGACCAAAGTAACAAAACTGAATTTCATCAACAACCTTATCTACATCTGATACCGTTCCTCGGAACAGAGCCCTATTCAATTCATTTAACTTTATTGCTGGACTTTTGGCAAAATACAACCGTCTCACAAACTTTCTCATTTCAGTATGATGAACAGCCAGCATCCTAAAATGATGGAAAACACTATTACACACTTTTCTAGATAGACAAGCCAGAGAATGACCCTGCAAACCAGTATTCTCTCTCACTCTGCATGGATCCAGACTTTGAAGCACCTTAATCTTCTGTTTTATACTTTTTTTACTATATTCTCTTAGAAACTCACGAAATTTGTCAATAGATTCCTGACGCACAGTGCAAATACTACTACAATTCCAAGTGTACACTGGGGCTTTAGGACGTCTCCCCATAGCCTCATCTGCCATCACTTGTACCTCATCTCTTGGAACCATTATCTCCTTCTCCATTATGCAACCATTTTTTACTTCGTAAGCACGACCTCTGGTGTCAACTGCATGCAGCAAACTATTACTTTGAAAATAGCTCTCTTCATTAAAAAAAGGTTCACTACTTGAGCTATGCATCCACTTTCCTAAAAACACTTTACAAAAGTTTGTTCTGTTCACTACTCTTTTCCTTTTGCTATGTGATTTCAGTACATTAACCATTTTATCTAATGTACGCATCCTATTCAAAATTAAAATGAATAGTTTCCTTTTTAATTCTAATGCCTTTGCTGCAATGGCTTCAATTTCTTTTTTTCTTTTATGAAACTTAGTCTTTTGCTTATATTTCTTCACATCCTTTATCAAATTGGACATAACTCTTCTCTGAAACATTTTTCTACGTATCTCTTTAAACGCTGTTTTTCTATTTATGTAAATCTTTTCAGTTGCAGAAGGTATATTTGCATTAACTAAATTCTCAATTTTTTCCTGTCCTTTTCTTTTCAAAACATTCTTTCCAGTACAGACATTTTGTACATTTTTCATTCTTTTGAATATATTTTTTAGAAATTGTTTTTTCTGCTTACCAGAAGATTTTTTCTTTTTCCCAACATGAGCATCTTCTACTAACTTTGGTCCTCCAGTTGTCTTCAAATATAGGTTTATTTTGTGAGTTTTTTTAACTCTGGATTTTGTAGGCATCTTAAATTTTGTTCACTGCTCTTCAGCAATACCTGAAAAAAACTAAAAAAAAAATCCTTTCTTTTATTTAAATATATTACTACATTTCTTTTCACAATAGTCACAAAACGTAATTTCTTTGCCAATTTGAAAACACACTTATTACTCTTTTTTTTGGCAAGTGATAATCACTTTTACAGACTGACACATTATAAATCCACTTTTCAGATTTTTTTAAATGCACATGTCCAGACTGCTTTTTCAGACCACCACCATGTGTATCCTGGGTGACTGCCTACACTCCAGCAAGGGCAACCAGCCTTAGTGATGCTGAATGTATTTGCATTACAGACTGAAACCTCAAACCCCACTCGCTTGTAAATACTGTGCATGATTATACATGGAAAGGAGCTGGGTGTGTGCTAAGAGTCTGCTTCTGCACCAAAAAATCGCTCCCCCTTTTTCCTACTAATGCAACTGTGAAATCACCAGAGCAAAACGCAATAAATCTCTGCCTGTAATTCCTATTTGCACACAGAGTCATGTTTTCACATTAGTCACAAAACGAAATTTCTTTGCCAATTTGAAAGCACACTTACTGCTCTTTTTTTTTGGCAAGTGATAATCACTTTTACAGACTGACACATTATGAATCCACTTTTCAGATTTTTTTAAAAGCACATGTCCAGACTGCTTTTTCAGACCACCACCATGTGTATCCTGGGTGACTGCCTACACTCCAGCAAGGGCAACCAGCCTTAGTGATGCTGAATGTATTTGCATTGCAGACTGAAACCTCAAACCCCACTCGCTTGTAAATACTGTGCATGATTATACATGGAAAGGAGCTGGGTGTGTGCTAAGAGTCTGCTTCTGCACCAAAAAATCGCTCCCCCTTTTTCCTACTAATGCAACTGTGAAATCACCAGAGCAAAACGCAATAAATCTCTGCCTGTAATTCCTATTTGCACACAGAGTCATGTTTTCACATTAGTCACAAAACGAAATTTCTTTGCCAATTTGAATGCACACTTACTGCTCTTTTTTTTTGGCAAGTGATAATCACTTTTACAGACTGACACATTATGAATCCACTTTTCAGATTTTTTTAAATGCACATGTCCAGACTGCTTTTTCAGACCACCACCATGTGTATCCTGGGTGACTGCCTACACTCCAGCAAGGGCAACCAGCCTTAGTGATGCTGAATGTATTTGCATTACAGACTGAAACCTCAAACCCCACTCGCTTGTAAATACTGTGCATGATTATACATGGAAAGGAGCTGGGTGTGTGCTAAGAGTCTGCTTCTGCACCAAAAAATCGCTCCCCCTTTTTCCTACTAATGCAACTGTGAAATCACCAGAGCAAAACGCAATAAATCTCTGCCTGTAATTCCTATTTGCACACAGAGTCATGTTTTCACATTAGTCACAAAACGAAATTTCTTTGCCAATTTGAATGCACACTTACTGCTCTTTTTTTTTGGCAAGTGATAATCACTTTTACAGACTGACACATTATGAATCCACTTTTCAGATTTTTTAAAAAGCCCATGTCCAGACTGCTTTTTCGGACCACCACCATGGGTATCCTGGGTGACTGCCTACACTCCAGCAAGGGCAACCAGCCTTAGTGATGCTGAATGTATTTGCATTACAGACTGAAACCTCAAACCCCACTCGCTTGTAAATACTGTGCATGATTATACATGGAAAGGAGCTGGGTGTGTGCTAAGAGTCTGCTTCTGCACCAAAAAATCGCTCCCCCTTTTTCCTACTAATGCAACTGTGAAATCACCAGAGCATAACGCAATAAATCTCTGCCTGTAATTCCTATTTGCACACAGAGTCATGTTTTCACATTAGTCACAAAACGAAATTTCTTTGCCAATTTGAATGCACACTTACTGCTCTTTTTTTTTGGCAAGTGATAATCACTTTTACAGACTGACACATTATGAATCCACTTTTCAGATTTTTTTAAATGCACATGTCCAAACTGCTTTTTCAGACCACCACCATGTGTATCCTGGGTGACTGCCTACACTCCAGCAAGGGCAACCAGCCTTAGTGATGCTGAATGTATTTGCATTACAGACTGAAACCTCAAACCCCACTCGCTTGTAAATACTGTGCATGATTATACATGGAAAGGAGCTGGGTGTGTGCTAAGAGTCTGCTTCTGCACCAAAAAATCGCTCCCCCTTTTTCCTACTAATGCAAATATAAAATTACCAGAGTTGTACACAATAAATCTCTGCCTATATTTCCCAACATGTGTAACCTGGGTGACTGCCTACATTCCACCAAGGGCAACCAGCCTTAGTGATGCTGAATGTATTTGCATGACTGAGTCCAACCTCAAACCCTTAAACTATTCATTTTTTTATACCAATACACCTTAATTTATCGTGAAAACATAGTCCATATTATTTTACATGTTCCTCACATTTAAATTTCTCCCAAAACAGAAAATAATAAACGCAACTTCAACAAAAAGAATTACATTTCTATTATTCATTTCTTAATTTACCATATACATCTCCTCTCAAACTCTAACCTCACCTTTAAAATTAGTTAGTTGTGAAAGAAATGTGGCACTCAAACAGCAGATTATCAGAGCCAGGATCTCTGTTCTCTACACCTCTCTCCTCTCAGCAGAACCAGATAATGGCAAAGTTTCCCTCTATTTTTCCACACATATACATGTAAGTTTCAAATCTCAGTGCTTCCCCCTTTTTTTCAAATGTAATCACACATTTCTATTGGTTGAAAACCAACCCTTTTCCAAAAGTACCCTTCCCCCAACTTGACTTCTGCCTAGTACCCTTCCCCCAACTTGACTTCTGCCTGCTACCATAGCAACAGCTCATGGAACACTGCTGTGTGGAGTCAGGTCAGAAGTTCGCCAAACAATGTTTCAATTCCACAGAGCAAGAGTGCTTGACTTTTCAAACCTAACAGCAAATCCATAGTACTGTTCTTTGGTAACACATTTTTCTGTACCAATACAAAACATGCTTCTACTAATTTACACATACAGCCTAGTTTTTATTCTAGAATGGTATGAAACAGCCAATCAGTTCTTTTTTTTTTGAAAAAAATATGTATGCCTCCATTTCCAAACTGTCTTTCTTTTCATATTGCCATTCTACTGAAAGACACCTCCTGAGTGCATCCAGTTCTCCTTTGAAGATGTTCACAGTGTGGATTGTAGGGCACAGCTATGTCTTCTGGAGTGAAAAGTTTGCAGAGAAAACAGGTATGGTGAGAGACCTTGCTTTGCCAAATGTAGACATTAAATGGATTGGTCAGAGAGGGTTAAAGTGGCACCAATTGATGCCATTGGTGAAATCCTTCATGCAAATCCAACACCCTGACCTCATAATAGTGCACTGTGGTGGCAATGACCTAGGCACTTTGACTGGGGTAGGTCTGGAAATGCTTATGAAGGACACCTTTGCACAACTGTTTTCACTTTTCCCTAAAACTGCCTTTGTGTTTTCTAACATATGCCAAAGGCAAAAATGGAACTGGTCCAATCATTTCTGTCCGCAGATTGACAAAGCAAGAAAGCACGTCAACAAATCTGTTTCTGCTTTCCTCCGTGACTATGGTATGGGTTCCATTTACCACAACAACTTGCGTTACGACATGCAAGACATTTATAGAGGAGATGGTGTGCACTTCAATGATGAAGGGAACAGAGTCTTCCTCTTGAACCTTAGACTCTGCATCGGTACTTACTTGTAGGTACCACTAAAAAATCACTTAATAAACACAACGGCTCTTTTTAGAGCCCCCTAATATCTAAACACTTAAATCAGAATTTCATTTCTTTTTTTTCTTTTTTTTTTTACCGTACGCTTACCGTAAGCTTACCGTACGCGTACCCCGTGATTTTTTTAAAAATCAATAAATGATTTCTTTGTACTTTTCTGTCCTTCTTTGACCCCCTTACAAATGTTAGGGGGTCTGTAACTCTCTCCCTTGCCCCCTTTTCAAGATATCACTCTTTTTTACCGGAGTGAAATACACAAAATGGCGGCCGCCGCTTCCTGGTTTCGGCCGATTCGAATGTTTACTAAGATCTAACAGCCAATCAGAATCGCGCTCGCGCACGCCACCGTACGCGTACGGTAAGCTTAAGGTAAGCGTACCGTAAGCTGGCTCAGATATATATATTGATTTAAAGGCTATTTTCTCAGAATCTACTGAACAGATTTACACCAAACCTACAAAAGGCACTTCCTTGACCTGAGGACTACCTCTCTGCCAAATTTCTAGTAATTCTGTTCAGCCGTTCGGGCTGTAGCCCTGTCTAAAGGTCCTATGGAAAAATGCATGGGAAAAACGCGTTTTGGGACCCCCCTTTTATCTCAGCCCCCGCTTGACGAATCCCCCCGAGACTTTCAGGGTAGGAGCGGAGCGTAGCGCCCCACCTATTTTGAGAAATTCGCGAGGATTCGTCGACCGGCGCCAAAGTTATTCAAAATAGAATGTTGCGGATTTCCTATGGAAACAGGGTCCTAACTATAACTACCTACTGGCGACCGCCAGTAGGTAATATACCGCCAGTAGATAGTTATAGTTAGGACCGTGTTTCCATAGGAAATCTGAAAATTCTATTTTGAATAACTTTGGCGCCGGTTGACGGATCCTCGTGAAATTTTCAAAACTAATGGGGCGCTCCGCTCAGCTCCTACCCTGGAAGTCTCAGGGTGATTCGTCAAGCGGGGGCTGAGAAAAAAGGGGGGTCCCAAAACACGTTTTCCCCATGCATTTTTCCATAGGACCTTTAGTCGAAGGTACAGCCCGAACGGCTGAACAGAATTACTTGAAATTTGGCAAAGAGGTAGTCCTCAGGTCAGGGATGTGCCTTTTGCATATATGGTGTCAATCTGTTCAGTAGTTCCTGAGAAAATTGCAGTTAAAAGTACATAAATATCTATATGCGCGCACCGTGCGCGCACCTTAACGTGCGTGAGCATAATTGTGATTGGTGGTTACATGTCAGTCAACATTCGAATCGGTCAAAATCAGGAAGGGTTGTCCGCCATTTTGTGTGTGACAGTGAAAAAGAAAGGTGGAGAACGTGAAAAGGGGGCAGGGTACAGAGTTCCTGACCCTCTAGCTTTTGTCAGGGGGTCCCTGAAAGACCCTGAAGGGTGAAAAAAACATTTTTCATTTTTTTAAAAAATTGAGGGGTGCGCGCACAGTCGCGAGGTGCGCGCACGGAGGAAAAAAAATCATAAAAAAAATAGAATTAAAAATCAAATTTAAGTGTTTAGATGTTAGGTGGCTCTAAAAAGAGCCGTTGTGTTAATTGAGGAACAGAGGAACAAAAAAATGAAAAAAATTATGGGGTGCCGCATGTGTGCTGCTGTATCTTGCTCTCTATTAGGGGAATGCTGGTGTCCCCATAAGAGAGAAGAGCATTGCACGCATTGCACCGTATATGCACCCTCTTGAATAGAGGGTGTATATCCAGAGGAACAGAAGCAGGTAAAACTGCCGCCGCAGATGAAGTGCTCGGCTAAGAGCTGCCGATGATGTGCTCGGCTGAGCTGCTGCGGATGTGCTCGGCTGAGCTGCTGGAGGGTTGTCTCTAGCAGCTCGAGCAAAAGCCACAGGATGTACTCCTTTAACGTGCCTGATCATAGTGAAAATACTAAGAGTATTTCTTTTTAGGATCTCCTCTTGATAAGACAACACCACAAATAGTGCAGGTGACTTTTGGAGCATTCACCTTCTTCTGCCCCTCTGGAAATCTAAAAAATTGCCAGATAAAAGAGTCTTTCTGTTTCTTCTGTCTCACAAGGGTCTCCTGCTCACTCCCAGAAGTTGACTGCTGCTCTACCATTCTCAAGTACTGGAGTACTGGAAAAGCTGCTCAGCTCCTTCTCCCAGGGAATCAGAAGAAATAATGAGGGGAGTGGGTGTGGTGTTGGACGTTTCTTGGACTGAAACTACTATAAACCAATGACAAG
The DNA here is from genome assembly GCF_964204655.1 of Triturus cristatus. Classification (NCBI taxonomy): domain Eukaryota; kingdom Metazoa; phylum Chordata; class Amphibia; order Caudata; family Salamandridae; genus Triturus; species Triturus cristatus. Next base: position 543,586,266 of record NC_140587.1, on the reverse strand, counting down.
TGTTGTTTCTAAATCACATGACTTGGCCTGCGCGCACGGAGCACGCACGCATGCGCGTACTGAGCACGCGCATACGGAGCACGCACGACGTACGCATGCACACGTGGAGCACGTACGCATGCGCACACGGAGCACGTACGCAAAACCCTTAAAAAAAAACATTTTTTTTTTAAGTGTTAATAAGTTTATAGCTATGCTGTTCAACTTTATCCAAATTAAAAAAAAAAAGCTGAGCCATTCCATATTACAGGATAAAGTGAATCTATAACTATATACATAGGTAGCTTATTGTAAAATAAATATTTAAAAAATATAATAATACATTCGTAAATTAGCATTTAAAAAACCTTGCAAATTCACTTAAAAACCATAGGTTTCACACACGTTATAGTTAGGAATTGTCATTTAAAAAACCTTGCAAATTCACTGAAAAAACCATAGGTTTCACACACGTTATAGTTAGGAATTAGCATTTAAAAAACCTTTGAAATTCACTGAAAAAACCATAGGTTTCACACACGTTATAGTTAGGAATTATCATTTAAAAAACCTTGCAAATTCACTGAAAAAACCATAGGTTTCACACACGTTATAGTTAGGAATTAGCATTTAAAAAACCTTGCAAATTCACTGAAAAAACCATAGGTTTCACACACGTTATAGTTAGGAATTAGCATTTAAAAAACCTTGCAAATTCACTGAAAAAAACCATAGGTTTCACACATGTTATAGTTAGCTGGACATTTCGCTCGTACAAAACCATTGAAATTCCCCCGTTATAGTTAGTTCAGCTAACTATAACTCGCGCGCCCGCAATCCACTGCTGATGACTTCACATATTACATCACTCATGACATGGTCAGTGACATCACTCATGACATCACTGATGACATCTCAAATGACATCACTGATGACATCACTGATGACGTCATCCATGTGATAAATTACCACATCTTCTCACACCCTAATATAACCTTTGATACACCGACTCAAAATTTCAGAGTTCCATTCTCAAAACCATACATACTGCAATACCAATAACTACATACCCACTTATTAACTCTTAGGTCTACATACACCTCCACTCATTCACCTGTACAGTCACTCATACTTACAGTCACTCCATACAAGACTATCATATGCATTTTACACCTATATAGACACTCACACACCACCAATCATCCATAGAGGTACTCTCACACCTAGTCAGTCATGCAAATAATCACACTCCCCATTTACTCACCTATGCGGTTATACACACTCAAGTTCACTTACTCATAAAAATAGTACCACATTCTTACGCTCTTATAGAATCATTGATACAAGCACACACTCATCCATACAGTCACTCTCACAATCACACACTCTCACATCTACCCACTTATATACTCTTTTACACGCATATATACTGCCTTTCACATATGTAGTTAGTCACAAATGTACCACTGAGATATACATTCAATCCCTAACACACCCATACATACACTCACTCAACCATACAGTCCATCACAGATGCACTCTTAAAACCATGCACCCATAGAATCACCCACACACATCTATGCATAGAGTCACACACACCCTACCCACACAAACACTCAGGAACCCATACAGATACTGAGACTAGCAATCAATAACTCATATAGACACTCATATAGCTATTCACAAAACCATGCAGCCACTTATACACCAACATACAGACACATACAGACATTTACACCGTTTAGTCACTAGTCTGCAGTAAGATACATTTAATGACTCACTTATAGAGTCAGTTACGCACCACAGAAAATCATCCATTTACACACTTGTACACCCACTCATTCTTCAACAGGCCTTTCCCTATATACATTAAACATATTAAAATTGTTCAGAAACACATACTCAATGGATGATGTCATCAGTGATGTCATCAGTGATGTCATTTGAGATGTCATGAGTGATGTCATGAGTGATGTCACTGACCATGTCATGAGTGATGTAATATGTGACGTCATCAGCAGTGGATTGCGGGCGCGCGAGTTATAGTTAGCTGAACTAACTATAACGGGGGAATTTCATTGGTTTTTTACGAGTGAAATGTCCAGCTAACTATAACATGTGTGAAACCTATGGTTTTTTTCAGTGAATTTATATATATATATATATATTCTTTCACCTTGTAACAAGGATGACAAACACTGTAATTGGACGCATTTCGCCTGTCGTGCAGGCTTGCTCACCTGCAGGACAGGCAAAAGGTGTCCAATTAGAGCCAGTGAATAAAACCACTTTGTTGCACTTGTACACAACGTCGTCATCCTTTTTACGAGGTGAAAGAATATTTGTGTGTACCTGGCTTAGATGGTCCGTAACGACGACTCGCTCTCTGCTCTGGAGCTGTGGCGGAGATATCCAGGCATCTTCGTATGAATATATATATATATATTCACTGAAAAAACCATAGGTTTCACACATGTTATAGTTAGCTGGACATTTTACTGATAAAAAACCAATGAAATTCCCCCGTTATAGTTACTGTAGGCAACTATAACTCACGCGACCGCAATCCTCTGCTGATGCTAATACTGTATTTAGACACTTATTTGCCCATGTCTTCTTCCATTAAATTTTAGCTATACATATATTACAAATATTTTTTTTTCATAAAGACACATATGTCATCAGCAGAGGATTACGGTCGCGTGAGTTATAGTTGCCTACAGTAACTATAACGGGGGAATTTCATTGGTTTTTTATCAGTAAAATGTCCAGCTAACTATAACATGTGTGAAACCTATGGTTTTTTCAGTGAATTTGTACGGTTTTTTAAATGCTAAGTTACTTTACGCCATTTGTGGCGTGCGCGCCCACTTAACGCATTTCGTTCCATGCGCGCACGGTGCGCTTCGCGCACCGTGCGCGCACAGTGAGCACGCGGTGCGCGGTGCCCACATTACGCTAGATGGGCCATGAACGCACGATGCGCTTCGCGCACCGTGCGCACATGGAGGACATATGAAGAGCAAAGTCTTAAATCTGCTTTTCATTTTTTTTTTTTTATTTTTTTTACCGTACGCTTACCGTAAGCTTACGGTACGCGTACCCCGTGATTTTTTTTAAAATCAATAAATGTTTTTTTTGTACTTTTCTGTCCTTCTTTGACCCCCTTACAAATGTTAGGGGGTCTGTAACTCTCCTCATTGCCCCCTTTCCTTGTTTTCTCTGTTTTTTTTCTGAGTGAAACACACAAAATGGCGGCCGCCGCTTCCTGGTTTCGGCCGATTCGAATGTTTACTAAGATCTATGGGCCAATCAGAATCTCCTTCGCGCACGCCATGTTTCTTCCGTACGCTTACCGTAAGCTTACCGTACGCGTACCCCGTGATTTTTTTTAAAAATCAATAAATGTTTATTTTGTACTTTACAGTCCTTCTTTGACCCCCTCACAAATGTAAGGGGGTCTGTAACTCTCCTCATTGCCCCCTTTTCTTGTTTTCACTCTTTTTTTTTCAGAGTGAAACACAGAAAATGGCGGCCGCCGCTTCCTGGTTTCGGCCGATTCGAATGTTTACTAAGATCTAAGAGCCAATCAGAATCGCGCTTGCGCACGCCACCGTACGCTTACCGTAAGCGTACGGTAAGCGTACCGTAAGCGGGCTCAGATATATATATTGATTTAAAGGCTATTTTCTCAGAATCTACTGAACAGATTTACACCAAACCTACAAAAGGCACTTCCTTGACCTAGGGACTACCTCTCTGCCAAATTTTGAGTAATTCTGTTCAGCCGTTCGGGCTGTAGCTCGTTCTAAAGGTCCTATGGAAAAATGCATGGGAAAAACGCGTTTTGGGACCCCCCTTTTATCTCAGCCCCCGCTTGACGGATCCCCCCGAGACTTTCAGGGTAGGAGCGGAGCGTAGCGCCCCACCTATTTTGAGAAATTCGCGAGGATTCGTCGACCGGCGCCAAAGTTATTCAAAATAGAATGTTGAGGTTTTCCTATGGAAACGTGGTCCTAACTATAACTACCTACTGGCGACCGCCAGTAGGTAATATATGTGTGTGTACATATATATGTGTGTGTGCATATATATAAATTCACTGAAATAAACATAGGTTTCAGGGACGTTATAGTTAGAAATTAGCATTTAAAAAAACCTTAGAAATTCACTGAAAAAAACATAAGTTGCAACTCAAATGACATCACTGATGACACTATCCAGTGACTGAGTGTTTCTAACAATTTCAAGAATGTTATATTTATATATGCTAAGGTATATTGAAGAATGATTGGTTGTCTGAGAACCTGTATGGGTGCCTGAGTGTTTGTGTGGGTGTGGGGGGTGTGTGACTCCGTGCATGGATGTGTGAGTGGGTGATTCACTGGGTGTATGCGTTTAGGAGTGTGTGTGTTAGGGAGTGTATGGGTGAGTGAGTGTATGTATAGCTGTGTTGGTGAGTGGTTGGATGTGTTAGTGGTATTTGTGTAAGTAACTACATATGTTAAAGGCAGTATTTGTGAGTGTTAAAGTATATAAGTGAGTATATGTGACAGTGAGGGATTGTGACAGTGGCTGCATGGATAAGTGTGTGCTTATGTCAGCAATTGTTGAAGACAGTACGTATCTGTATGAATAAGTGACATGGTGTATGTAAAACTGTTTAGGTGAGTAAATGGCAGTGTAATTAATTCTTTGGGTGAGTGGCAGTGTGTGAGTGTCGATATGGGTGTATGAGTGGATATATCAGTGGCTGCATTGATGAAGGACTGCGTGTTTGAGTGACTGTATGGGTTAGTGGATGGATGTGTGTGTAGACGTATGAATCACTGAGCGGGTATGTACTAACGGATATTGGTTTGTCTATGGTTTCGATATTGGTAGGTTTTATTTTAGAGTGGGTGTATTAAAGGTTTTATAAGGGTGTGAGGAGGTGCATCAGATCACGTGGATGATGTCATCAGTGATGTCATTTGAGATGTCAGCAGTGATGTCACTGAGCATGTAAAGAGTGATGCAATATGTGACGTCATCAGCAGTGCATTGCGGGGGCGCGAGTTATAGTTATCTCTACTAACTATAACAGCCAAATTTCTTTGGTTTTGTACGAGTGAAATGTCCAACTAACTATAACGTCCCTGCAACCTATGGTTTTTTCAGTGAATTTCTAAGGTTTTTTAAATGCTAATTTCTAACTAGAACATAGCAGTCGTGTTTGCAGAGTGGTGGAGAAAGGAAAGCTTTTCCTCTGGACACCTCTTAGCAATCCCACTGTGTGGGATTAACTGGAGGTAACAGGAGGGGTAGTTATCCCCCAACGTCAACCTTGGGGGCCAACTCCCCCTCATATTACCTCCAGTAAGTCCCACACAGCAGGACTGCTAACTTTTCATACCAGGCCACGCTCCCTTTTCTTCACCACTCTGCAGAAGCACCTCCTGGCGTGTTCTGGGTTGGGGATTAAGTCCCCTTGAATACTGAGGGTCCCTGGGGGCCAACTAACCCACCAGGTATCTCGAGTAAGTGCCACAGACCAGGATTGCAGAGATGTGGTCCGAGGCCACGACCCTTTTAACACCACTCAGCAAACGCGCCTCTTGGCGCACTGCTGGTGGGGCGATGAGGTCCTCCTGTGTCCTGAGGCTCTCAGGACACAAGTGGACTTCATCCTCCGAGCAGCAGTGCGCCAGGACCCGCGTTTGCAGAGTGCTGTAAGAAGGGGCATGGCCTCGGACCACCTCTCTGCAATCCAGCTCTGTGGTGATTACTGGAGGTACCTGGTGGGCTAGTTGGCCCCCAGGGACCCTAAGTATTCAAGGGGAATTAATTCCCCAACTTACAATGTGCCAGGGGGCGCGTATGGAGTGGTGCACGGAGGGGGTGGGGCCGTTGGTGAGTAGCAGGTTACTTTTTCTTTCTTTTTTGGGCGGGGGTGGCCCCCCTTCCATGGGCCACTTTTGGCCCCGGGGACCCCATCCCCTGGGGCCTCCCAACCTTGCTTTAAAAATAAATTGGGGAGAGGGGGGCCTGGCCAGCCTTATTTTTAGTTTAGGGAGGGGGTCGCGTGGCCCCCCATCTCAGGCCAATAATGGCCCCAGGGCCCCCATGCCCCGGGCCGGCCTTTCTGTTTGAAAAAAAATAAATTTTTACTTACAGGGGAGGGGGCTGCTTGGCCCCCCTCCTGGGCCACTTCTGGCCTCTGGGACCCCATCCCTTGGGGCCTGGTCTCTTCGTTGGGGACCATGGGGGGAGCCCTAATGCCCCCCGGTCCCGCCGGCTCCCCACCTCCGAGCTGGCATTGCTTTTGCGCAAGGGGAGCTGCTGACATGCAGCTTCCCATGCCCAAAAGCAATCTTGCTTTGCTTCAATGTAGCAAGAGCAGGAGCCCCCCCCACACTTTAATGTTTTTAATTAGGTCCAGGCAGGTGGCGGTCCTCGGGGCTGGGGGGGTCCGTGAGGCCCCCACCCTATAATACTAAATCCCAGGGGAGGTGGCGGTCCCCGGGGCTGCGGGGGGCCGTGTGCCCCCGTGCATATATTTTAAAGCCCCAGGGAGATGGCGGTCCCCTGGGCTGCGGCGGGCCCCCGCTATACAATTAAGGAATACCCCGGGACCCGGCCCACCCGGGGCTTTAAAAAACAAAGCACAGGAGCCTGCGCTTTTTAAATTTTTTTCATTTTTGGCGGGGTTCGCGCACCCAGCGCAACCCGGCCAAAATGTTTTTAAAATGCTTTTTTGGGGCCTGGGGGTCCCTGTGGGATATCCTGAGCTGGCCTGGGGGGTCAGGGTGTTCCTACCCTGCCCCCTTCGTTTGTTTTTAAAAGATTCTCTTGCCTATTTCCCCTCTCACTCGGTCAGAGGCACAAGATTGCTACCAACACTTTCTGGTTTGAAGTGTTGGCAGCCAATCAGAGCCAAGCTCGTGCTCGGGAGGGCTCAGCCAAACATATCTCAGAATTCTCAAATATATATAGCTATAAATCTTTAAATTACTCAAAAACTACTGAACAGATTTATCCCATTTAAGAAAAGCGTGCTTTCTGGACCAAGAGCTATCTCTGTGCTAAATTTGGTGTAATTCCGTTCAGCAGGGCAGGCTAGAGCCGTGTCTAAAGTTTCCTATTGAAATTAACATGGAGAAAACAGGTTTCGGGACCGCCCTTTTTCCCGGCCCCCCCTTGACGAATCACCCCAACTTCAAGACAGGAGCTGACCTGAGTGAACAATTAGTTTTGAAACTTTCATGAAGATTCGTCAAACGGTGCCAAAGTTATTGGCGAATCAAAAAACGCATTTCCTATGGAAACTAGATTCTAACTATAACTACCTACTGGCGACCGCCAGTAGGTAATATATATATATATATATATATATATTATATTATACACACCAACAATATATATACCAACAAGCACAGTTCGCAGGTCTCTCTGCCTCTAATGGCAGCGGACTCAAACGAGGTCGCGAACCTCCAAAATTCAAATAAATCTTTTGTCGATAGACAAAAAAGTAGTCGAGCCCAATTCCGTAGTAGCGTGCATTCTTTAATCAAACATGTGGCAAACAAACGCCTAATGCGTTTTGGTGCAGCCGTACCTTGATCACCAACTGCAATTACGGCCAGTAAAAATACCCTGGCACGAACACCACAGTACCGCCAATCAAATTTGTTGTTCAGCGTATATTTATTCGACACTTGGCAACAGGATTCATGCCCCAAGCTGGGCTTGAATCAGACGAGGAGTTATTATTCCAATTTTTACTGAACGATCAAAGGGGCAAACAACCTATTCTAAATCTGATAAACATGCTCTTGGGCAGCAGTGGTGTAATAATGTCATTATCGTTTTCAAAAGCTGGAAAGGGTTTAAATGCCAAGAACTCCTAGGTAAGGTAGACCTGAAGAGCCCCTAGTTATATCTGGCCACACTAGGGACTAACAGGTCGATTTTACAACCTGCTTATCTGCCCTTCAAAGTAATTTAAGGAAGTCCCACATTCTGATCAAACCCAGTTCCTTTGTACCAGTCACATACATATCTTAACCAAGGGCGCTCTGTGGCAAAATCCAAATATTTTGCAAAATCTTTGGGTGCAACGTGGGTGCTCCGCAAGAAAGCCCTAGATAGATCACCTGTCTAATGACTTAATTCTCAGTTTGTCTTATTTGTGCCCTTTAGGTTACTTTTTTCAATACCCCACTTTTAATGATATATCTTATTTATAAATAGCTCTTTAGAACTGTATATAGACATATATCCTATGTTTTTATGGAAAATGTATGTATTTTTAATTGTTTTAATGAGCATGTTGCTCTGTGATGAATTGTTACTTTATGGCCCTAGCAGCTGAAATATAGTGTTTTTGATTTGAAAATTCTTTACATCACTCAAGGAATCTCTATATTCGCCTAATTAGGGAGTAGAATAGATACAAATCCAGAATAGTAGTGGTTTTAAGTGCGCATGATCAGATACTCTTTCCATCCCTGTATCAAAATTAAGTGGGACCTAGGGGGAAATTACGAGGACGGAGATAAATGCTCTGACAAATGAATTCTCCATCACTGCGAGTCTTGTGGTATCAGAGTAACACCAAACTTCAGCACTATACAGTGTGGCGCCTTGGGCCTTAGCTTGATAGGCTTCCATGGTTGAGGAGATAGAATGCGAATATATGTTCTACTGAAAGAGTGGAATGGCCTTAGGTCCATGTGATATCGTGAGGGCTCCTATATTTATTTAGTGGACCCACGTAAATTTGTCTGACTGAGTCATCCCCAAATAATCAAAACTAAAAATCCTTTCCATGTGGTCTTTCCCCACCATTACTGGACAGCTCTTGATATCATTCTTACCAAAGACAATAAATTTGGTTTTTGCATCATTTAATTCTTAAGACCTGTGGCCACAGAACTCAAAAAATGTATTTAGCAGACTTGGAAATTAATAATGAATTATCTGCAAACAGAAGCATAGGTATTTTAGCTCCATTAAGAGTGGGGGATTCATTTACAATCTTTGTCAGTTACCCGGCCACAATATTTATGTATAGGGTGAACAAGATGGGAGCCAAACACACCCCTGTTAAACCCCTCTTGATACTGGGAAGCATATTCTCAACTCGCCTCTATCACCCCACCTGACATACATGTTATCTTATGTTATGTTAAGCAGTTTTATAAAGCACGACAGCTGCCTCAGCTAAGAGGTGTCCCGGCGCTAAGCAACAACAGAGCAGTACGCAAAAAACGCTCAAGGCCTACGAGGACGGGAACAAGAGTGTCTTGATTGCTTTCCTAAAATGGAGATAATTAGTAAGCTCCCGAATGTGGACCGGCAAAGAGTTCCACAGCAGGGCCGCTCTATGCCGGAAGGAGCGCCCGCGCTGGCTTTCCTCACCCGGGGAATCACTACTAGACATTGTCCCATAGATCGAAGTGATCGTGTGGGAATATAAGGTAGAAGGAGATCGGACAGAATATAAAGGGATATCAGCTTCAGAATTTTAAAGGCAAAACAGAGTGCCTTAAACTCAATTCGCCTGGCTACAGGTAGCCAGTGAGGGCGACGAATAGCACTGGTCACCGAGTAGATTCTACGCAAGCCTAGGAGAGATCTAACAGCCGCATTCTGGACTCTCTGTAGCCTCTGTATTTCAGATTTATTTGTTCCTAAATATAGCGAGCAGGCATAATCGAGCCTTGACAAGATCAGGGCCTGAATAATGGTCTGCCTAGTTGTAGCATCAAAAAAGGCCAGAATAGATTTAAGCCCACGCAGCAGACCAAAACAGGTGCCTGCCACCCTTTTCGTCTGGATCTGAAAATTAAGTGAGCTGTCCTTCCAAACCCCCAAGTTCTTTACTATCAGCTTGGAGGTAGGTGCCGTGCCTAGACTGGCAGGCCACCACAGGTCACTCCAGCGGCCATGGTTCCCTCCCACCAACAACACCTCAGACTTGTTAGTATTCAGTTGGAAACAATTGGCGGTCATCCACTCGGCGACTGCCGAGAGGTCGCCCTGGAATTTCCTGGCGTCCTGCTCGGGGTCACTCGAGAGGCCCACCACCAGCTGAGTGTCATCGGCATAGGAAACCATGGTCAACCCCCTGCTCCTGGCAACCTCCGCCAAAGGTTGAACATAAAGATTAAAGAGCAGGGGGCGCAAGGACAAGCCCTGTGGGACCCCCTGATCAATAGGGAAGGTACCAGAGACAAAAGGGGGGGGCGACTACCTGAAACGTCCTGTCAGCCAGGAAGGAGGACAGCCATCTAAGAGCGAATCCAGAGACCCCAGCCTCAGATAGGCGTTTAAGCAGGATGACATGAGACACAGTGTCAAATGCGGCACTGAGATCCAGAAGGATCAGCGCCGACGTCTGCCCTGCGTCTAAAGCCACCCACAGATGTTCAGTTATGGCCAGAAGTGCTGACTCAGAACTATGACCGGGTCGAAAGCCATTTTGTGACGGTCAAACCTACGATGTACCGTAAAAAAAATCTGTAAGGAGGGAGGTAATATAAGCCTCAGTGATTTTCGCAACCCAAGGTAACAGGGAGATGGGACGAAAGCTTTCTGGTTTACGGGGGTCTAAAGAGGGAAGAACCCTGGCCTGTTTCCAGGCCCTGGACACAACTGCCTCACTCAAAGACCCATTGATCACCGCTTCCAAAGGGTGGATAATAGTAGATAATATTCTTTTTAATTGATCAGGCTTCAGAGGGTCAGTGGGAGAGCCCGATTTAACCTTGGCGCAGAGTGTCAATAACAGTTCTTGTGTTATGGGAGGAAAAGTTTCAAGAACCCCGTAGATAGATTTACCAGAGGTCTCAGAAAGGCCTGAAGGGACCATAGGAAAGTTTTTATAAATATCCTTGACTTTCTTAATGAAGAAATTGGCCAATTCTTTGCACTGCGAGTCAGAAGTAATCCCTGAACCTACAACATCCTTCTGAGTTTTGAGCCCCGTCACCATGGAAAAGATGGTCGTGGCCGGGTTAGAGCTACCCCTGCTCTGCTTGGCGTGGAAAGCGGCATGCTCAACATGAAGAGCCCTATGATAGCACTTAACAGCCGCGCGATAAAGAGCATTAGAAGACGGGTCGAGGTCCCGTCGCCAGACTCTCTCCAACTTCTTACAAAGCTTACGTAGGTCAGCCAATTTTGCATTATACCAGGGGTTGGGTTTGTTAACCCGATTCCTAGACGACCTAGCAGGAATAAAAACATTCAGTGGCTGCAACATCCAATCAGAAAAGGTAGAATAGGCCTCATTAGGGTCAGCCGGAATGACCGGAGAGGTGGCTGCAAGATGACTTTGAAAGTGTTCCCAGCTCAGTTTATGCCAAGGGCGCTTGACAGACGAGGTGCTGACTGGCTTGCATGCTGGCAGAATATCATAGATCACAGTTCTTTTTATGTAATCTAGCTAGGAATTCAACTAACCCACCTGGAAATCCCACAGCTGCTCAAACTCTGCATACGATGCCCCAGGGTAACACATCAAATGCAGGAATCAGGTCGGCAAATGCCACGAAAAGTTTCTGGTTGCCAAACAGGACAAATTTCCAATAAAGGAGAGCATATTAAAAACCTGATCTACAGTGTTAGCTTTAGCACGAAATCCTGCCAGAAAGGGAGTTTAAATTCTTTGATCTTCCATCCACTCCTTCAATTTATTTAAGACCTGTCTGTTGAATATTTTTTGAAGATTATATACTAGGCTAATAGGCCTTTAATTGACTGACAACGTCTCCTTTTTTAAATATCGGGATTATTTTTGCGACCTCCAGGTATCCGGATTTCTACCCCTCTTGCTATTGCATTAAAGAGGATGTTCATTTAACTAGCCCACAGCCCAGGTTCTGATTTGTATAAATCACCCGAGATACGATCATAACCATGGGTCATTTGATCCATGAGACTATTAATAGCAGGAAGAGTATCCTCAAAGCTAAAAAAGATTTTATCTGGCTACCCAATTCCTAACTTGGTAATATCACCCTATGGGCACATTTGTATGAGTGGAGCCTGTGCATAAAGTTTTGCAAAATGTTCTTCCCATCTTTCTGGCATGATATTATTCCTTCTGGGGTTAAAGCTTCCAATAGTCCCATGAGTAATAATATGCCAGAATGTCCAGCCATAATTCATTTTAAGGGCCAGGAGCATGTCTTGCCAATTAGCATCCTCCCACTTCCTTTTTGCATAATGAATTACGCATTTTTATTCCAGATGGGCTATGTGAATCTCAAGTTGATAATGGCCCCTAAAAGAGCTTTTTACTGATTTCTTTGCCTGCTCACAATGGGGCGAGTACCATTTTGGGTCTATGGGATGGGCTTGTGTGTTGGTGGTATATTTTTTTATATGCCACTGAGTCATGCATATTGTCGTTACACTTTTCAGGATTCTCTGCTTCCTATTTGCTTGTATTTTCGGTTTACATCTTGCCCCTTCCCTGTTTATTGACCATGGCAAAATGAAAGGCAACAGAGGATAGTGTGGGGGCTGATAAACAGAAGAAAACCAAGAAAAGTTACAAATCTGCTGGGGACGACAACTATATAATTTCCCGATGGAATCTGAACAGATTCTAACGGGAGACATTGTTTACAACGCATTCCATTACAACGTGGTCGTTACAATGACCACGTTGTTATAACGTGAACCATTACATCACAAGACATTACAATGACTTCCTCTAGGGGGCAGAAGGTGTTGGATTTACAATCCAACACCTTCCCTGCTGTTGCACAAACTGGAGTAGGAATAGTAAATTATACTATTCCTAAGTCCAGAGCACCCCCTACAGCAAGTCGTTGGAAGGACTGCGTTGTAATGGAATGCGTTGTAGCGCATTCTTTGTAAAGAGATATGTTCATTCTAACTCCAGAAGTCTCCTAACCTCCCTCTCCTGTTGCTCTTTTTCTTCAAGCTTCTAATGCGACGGGAAACCAGCGAACAATCCCAGCGATGCTTTTGAGACCCAGGGGGCGGGGTCAGGAACTGTTCACAGTTGCTCAGATGGCACAATGTTCTACATCCTTACATGCCATTGCATCTTCAGTGCCCCCTTTCATCTCTACAATCTTGAATACTGATACTGATTTTAGTGTGGTTGATTTTCCTTGCAGCAATCATTTTGCCCCCTTAAGCGATTTGCAAGGAGATAGGCCAAATGCCATTACTAAGGTCATGAAGGCACTAACCATGAACAGCATTTCATCAGCTTGCCAGTATCTGGGAGCCCCTCTAATGCTAATCAAGTATTTCTCATTTCCCTTGTTCAATCTTTAAAGGAGGAGGTGGGCGCCCTAAAATCATATGTTTTATCTTTAACATCGAGGGTTAACACATTACTAACCACTAGTAGGCCTTCAGCAACCCCCAATTCTTGCCTGAGCCTTGCTTTCACTTACTCTGTGCCAATATGCCCTTTACATACCTTAGCAACTAATTTGGGAAGATGCAATTTAGAGAGATTTTTACCCGTTTGAAGCACAGAACTGTATGAACTGTAGAACTGTAGGGGATAGCTCAATTGTCAGTGGCTTCAGTTCCTCTGGTATCAAGCATCATATGAACAGGGGAAATAATTATATTCCTTATCCGGCTCATGCTCCAGGAACTTGAATGATAATCATGCAAAGATTTATCCACCCCAAAGCAGGGAGAACCATCAAGTTCATGGCTGCGTCACAATGATAAACATCCCAAAGCTACCCCCTCCCTTGAAAGTGAAGACGCCAGAGTTTAGAAAATAAGACAATCAATTGGATTAGTCATGTTCAGGTGTGTCGCTCTGTTATATGTGACATTGTTAGTGTTAAAATATTAGGCTTTTCCAATTCTGATTCAGACGTCCTTGACTTAGTTTTAGGTTCTTCTGATCTGGCCGACCTTGACCATAGCACTAATCCACCAGTTAATTCCAAAATACAGGTCAAATATACCAGGCCTCAATAACCCTGCAGGTATAAATAGCCCTGCTTCCCCTCTCAGATGGATAGATTGACTTGGAGAGGCATCCCAAGGAGGCTTGCAGGAGTCCCAGTCATCACTACACAGTGACAGCCCACCTTACGTTGGTGGGGCTAGCACAGAGCCTAACCGTCTCTCACTTTAGCGTTTATATCCTCTAGTGTACTTACCGTCTCTTCAGTTAATGTCAATATGACTGTTAGTGTACTTGCACCCATCCCAATTAACGCTATCATAACAGGGACGGAAGGTACAGAAGGCATGGTGTCACACCAAATTGCTATTATGGAAGGCCTCTCACTAATTTCTTGGAATTTTGGTGGAATAAAATAAAAATTCATAGAGCAAGATTGGTACTCCTTTATCATGGAATTATGATGTTTGTTTATTCCAGGAGACCTAGACACTGGACAAAATATTAATCGAGGGGTTTGTTCATACAGCCTGGAAGCGTTACCACCGAGGACGTGTCGGTGGGCAGTGGGGGGTTTATTAATATTGGTAAAGACCAACATTTTGTGTACTCATTAACTAATGAAGGTAGACTCCCCTGATTTAATGGAGGTAATGCTTGAATTCCCTACTGGTTTGAAAATGGTGTTACTAAATATGCATTCTAGGCCTATGCCTTCTAATTGAGAATCACCGATTATATCTCTTTTAGATGATTTGATTGTCCAGTTCCAACAGGAGGCTCAAGTGATTGTAGCTGGTGATTTTAACTCTTCATTTGAACCCTCTCAAATTCTTAATATAACAGAAATGACGGATGAGCAATGGGGCATCCCTAGCCTTGAGGGTAAATCTAATCAACATCTTTCCAATGTTACTCTACGAACTGCATCTGTGGTGGTCAGCTGGAGCATGAGAGCTTGTAACAGGAGAACCCACTCCGACCAAAAGAGAGCAGCCAAATTTAAAAGGGGAGTCGCCACTAGTCTGTCTGATTGTTTTTCTGGCAACATCTTCATGATATGTTGGTTTTGCTGCATACAAATATTGACCACAACCTCCTGATAGTCACACTTAGGGGAAAGGACCTTCCAAGATCACTATCTATACATAGTACCCTTGTCCCTTAACCCAGTTCTGGCTAACAATTACAGAAGAGTCTCCTGGCCCAGGGTTCTGGCTAATGAGATTCTCTACGCTGAGATATATCAGTGGTTTATAAATGTATATCTATTTATGAGAACTCCTCTGAGAAGGCTATACCAACCCTAGATATTCACTGTAGGTTTTTTAACAAACTACAGAGTATTTTTTTATAAAAAAATCTACCGCCAATAATGGCAGTACATAGTCCATGGGAGGCTGGTTTGATCGCTATAGCATGCACTTGGATGCACTTCATGGAGGAAATGGAACAATTCATAAGTGTTGCTGAAATAAATCACCAAATGGTTGGAAAAAGCCAATAATGCAAGTTTAAAGATAAAGAAGAGCTGTACTATTTGACATAGAGACTGTAACAGTAAAAAATGTCACTTGTATTGTCGAGGAAAAATTAAGATATGTGGACGTCAAACCCTGGATATGGTGGTAAGATACTTTTCCTAATAAATATGGAATACTGACGAAACCTTAAGCTAAGAACAAAATATAATCAGAGGAAGAATTTGATTTTCACCAAACAGTGTGTGAGGAATTAGTATAAAGAAAAAACTTTGGATTCGATGATCCACCTTCTAGGAGTATGTGAGTGGAAGGTTACCCCTAGGTATTTTTAGGTCTAAGAGGAGGGGAAAACGACAATTGAAGAAAAGATACCTCTTATCTGACCTGTCTTATTCCTATGAAATTAATTTCTTATATGCTACACAGACCCCCAAAAGTGCAGAGTTACTCCAAAGACATTTTCATTTCTTTATATGTAATTTTATTTACTTTTTTAAAAAAAAATATAAACAAAGATATACATGACAATATATTCATGATTATCAAGTAGACATCTGGTTCACATATTAAGCATACACTTTGTTTCCTCAAAAGTTAAATAATGTATTTGTATAGAAACAAAATTTTGTTTAGAGACCCCAAAAGGAAAAAAATTTTTTATAGAAAAACCATCACATCCACATTCTCACTTCTCATTCACTCCTACATACTAACAAACATTCTCCACAAATCACTTTTCATTAAAAACCAACAAACCATCTCTTAGAGCGAGATCCTACTTCAGTAGTACTACAGGCAAAAATAATGTCTATCCATAAGATTTTAACACTTATTGATGTGCCCTAAAATTCTAAGGTCATGAAGTTTTTAAATCAGATTCTTCTTAGGGTTTCTTCAGAGTATGGTTGTTGTTTCTGGTCGACGTACGTTTCGGAGACTGACTATGAGTACCACGTCTCCTTCTTCAGGACCAATGTGTTCTTCCAGAACTCACAAAATATCTGAACGGTGGAAGATAGGGGTTCTCTCTGCAGAGAAAGAATTTTTGTAAGAGTAAATCTTGCAACTGGGGGTAAGTGTGGTTTCAAAAAAGTCTTGTAACAAAGTAATTGCTCTAGCTTAGTTAGAGCCAAAGCAGCTAAGAATGATTTTTAAAAAGCATCACTATATCGTTTCGAACAGTATTGTAAATCAAAAAGAAAGGGATAGTGCCCAAGTTGTGAGTAACCCAATAGTGCTTCAAAATGCAAAAAGATGTGCCATAGAGAGCCGTAGAAATTCCATAAGCTTGCTATGTTTCACTAGGCTAGGTAAAAGGAAAGGGAAAGTCTGAGAGAAAGAGCATTGACGTAATATTCGCCTACGTGTATCAATCGGATTTGCCTCTGTTATCCCGACACCTGTTCCGGGCTTCTACTGATGTGATGGATACTGCGGTATTCCCAAGGTCTAAGAGATGCAGAGATGGTAAAATTATACTCGCCGGTTCTATACTGGTATTAGTCACTTTACTATAACGGAACACAAATTTAGGGTTGTCTCACCCTTTATGGCTATATTGCGTCTGTCTTGGTACGTGAGGCCACTGCTCATTCATGCATGCCGTATGTTCGAGAATGCAACGAGAACGATTAGTTCCACTGCGTCTGGTGGTTTGTTACAGTTTCATCTAGGAATAAGAGGTAAAGGTATATATGTCTCAGGAGTACCATCCCACAAAGTTCGGCAGCAAAGTTTAGAGTGGGGTACTTAGCAATGCTTACCCAAATTTAAATTTATTACGATGCAGTAGACATAATGTGCTGTGTGTCAATCCTGTTTCCATGCACAGTTTAGCTCGTTGTCCGTTATTCTATCTACATGATAGAGAGAAACAATGGGGTTGCTAATGCAATCTTATCGGTTAGTTGACGATGTTATTACCGAAAAACCTATATGAGGAGTGACCATATGATGTCTTTGAATGTCATGGATGCTCAAGCTAGGGATACATTGGCTGTGGGCCGCTTGGCGTTTGGTACCTTATTATAACACTGAAATGCCTACTAAGCATATGGATAGTTCTAAGTATGTGGGCTGATACTGGTACTAAGCATGGCGCACGCCGCATGCTAGGCTAGGAGACACATTAATATATAACAACTATGTCTCAACCATGTGGTCAAATCGTGTATTCAGAAAAAATAATGTAAGAAAAACAATTTAAAATGAGCGATCACATGTAAAAATACATGTGCAAGATAGTCACGGAGTATAAACTAACCGAAGTGCCTAAAACGAAACTCCTCGATATGATGATATCTACTTTCTATTAGTCTCTAATGATTAAGATGAAGGACCTGGTCCTGTCCTTACCTCCTAGTTAGCATCGCTTGTCGCTTATCGTGTTCTTCATCACCGAGTGTGGAGAACAGTAATGTGGTGGAAGCCGTGTATTTGTTTGGTAAGCCCTGCGATCACGTGTTACAGCGTGAGGTTAAAGTGGCGTGCACGTTCGTATAAAAGAGACAACCCGAATGTCTCGATCGGCGCCATCTTTGAAAGGTGTTTGAAGTAATGAGGAAAGATGGTACTATTGAGGTACATAATAGTTAGACTGGACAGATGCCAAACTGGATATGTCCAAAATATATACATAAAGATATATGTTTTTGCGGCTTGATGAAGAAATGTATTCGGCCGAACGCATACTCATGTAAGACATCTGTTTGTTAGTGTCAAACCTAGATGGGAGGGACTGCAAAGGCGAATTCGGTATTTGGATATGAGGCAGTCATACTATGCCCTGACATTATAGTGATACTACCTCAACATTGCGCACACAGACAAGACCGATGAATCATTTTCCGGAAACTAGTGTGGGCGCCATCTTGGATTGGTCTCAAAAGGTTAAAATTAAAGGGCAGATCCTCACCGTGCGATATACCATTGCTACAATTGTTATATTGCTAATGCAGAGGTACAAGTTGGCAGACATATTACAGAGATCTGAGAGTTATAACCAGTATCTCAATTATTCTGTAACTAGCCATAATATCTCCTCGTTCAGGCCTTTGCGTACAGTATCCAAATGAAAAGTCCAGAATGTTTCACGATGTTTTCTGTTTTTTGCTGGGTCCTTTCCTGGTACTGTCTTGACCTTTTCTATGATGATCCATGTTATTTCTGTTTCCTTATGGTTGCAATCAAGGTAATGTTTGACCAGGGGGGCTTGTAACTTTTTTGTTCTTATTGCTGATTTGTGTTCCGAGAGCCTCAGCCGAAACTCTCTGGATGTTTCCCCTATGTAGCCCAGCCCGCATGGGCATAATATCAGATAAATGACATTTGAGCTCCTGCAGTTGGTCATTTGTTCTCTCAGACTTTCCCTTTCCTTTTACCTAGCCTAGTGAAACATAGCAAGCTTATGGAATTTCTACGGCTCTCTATGGCACATCTTTTTGCATTTTGAAGCACTATTGGGTTACTCACAACTTGGGCACTATCCCTTTCTTTTTGATTTACAATACTGTTCGAAACGATATAGTGATGCTTTTTAAAAATCATTCTTAGCTGCTTTGGCTCTAACTAAGCTAGAGCAATTACTTTGTTACAAGACTTTTTTGAAACCACACTTACCCCCAGTTGCAAGATTTACTCTTACAAAAATTCTTTCTCTGCAGAGAGAACCCCTATCTTCCACCGTTCAGATATTTTGTGAGTTCTGGAAGAACACATTGGTCCTGAAGAAGGAGACGTGGTACTCATAGTCAGTCTCCGAAACGTACGTCGACCAGAAACAACAACCATACTCTGAAGAAACCCTAAGAAGAATCTGATTTAAAAACTTCATGACCTTAGAATTTTAGGGCACATCAATAAGTGTTAAAATCTTATGGATAGACATTATTTTTGCCTGTAGTACTACTGAAGTAGGATCTCGCTCTAAGAGATGGTTTGTTGGTTTTTAATGAAAAGTGATTTGTGGAGAATGTTTGTTAGTATGTAGGAGTGAATGAGAAGTGAGAATGTAGATGTGATGGTTTTTCTATAAAAAAAAATTTTCCTTTTGGGGTCTCTAAACAAAATTTTGTTTCTATACAAATACATTATTTAACTTTTGAGGAAACAAAGTGTATGCTTAATATGTGAACCAGATGTCTACTTGATAATCATGAATATATTGTCATGTATATCTTTGTTTATATTTTTTTAAAAAAAAGTAAATAAAATTACATATAAAGAAATGAAAATGTCTTTGGAGTAACTCTGCACTTTTGGGGGTCTGTGTAGCATATAAGAAATTAATTTCATAGGAATAAGACAGGTCAGATAAGAGGTATCTTTTCTTCAACCACCTTCTAGGAGTAACAGAAACCAAGAAAATGGTCTTCTAAATCACCAGTACACCAGCCCTGGTGACAAATGATTTTTGAGCCAAAACAGGCCTAACTATAATATTCACTGATAGGGCCACATATTGAGTGAATTTATTAAACCTTTTTCCCACCCCTCTAATCTGCTGACTTTCCAGCCACCACTGTTTATTAGTGTCAAACATAATCTTTGGAGGTCAGGCAAAACAATAAATAAACCATTGAGGTGATCATGTAACTATGATCGACTAGCATTAACAAAGACAGTCGTAGAATATACACAAAGATGTTCAGATATATATTTTGCTGAAATATGGTCATCACTTTAGTCTTGGCCGGAAGACACTCTAATCAAAATGTATATAACCAACAAAGGAGGCACATGGCGATTTGTGAGATCATCGAACATCAGAAACTTTGATACACTTCAGATTACTCAATAACTTACCATAACTAGGTTTTCAAGGCTCCTCCGCAGCACAAGCTCCCATTGAGAAATAGGAGTTTGTGGAAATCCCTGCACCATGTGGATTTTCAGGGGGCACCTTGGGGCCCCCCCAGGGCCACAACTGGAGGGCCAGGGGGAAGGGGGCCCAGCTTGGGCCCCTAAAAGTTGTTTCCGAAAGCCTTTCCATGTTGGAATGGCCGACATGCAAAGGCTGTTGGAAACCAGCATCATAATCTCAACAGGGATTGTGTGTCCATTCCAAAGGATCCCGTCGGAACCAAATTGGTTTCCCCAGCTGGTTTACACTCCAACTACCATTATTGTAATACGGCGGTCGGAGTGTAAACCTTCCATGTCAGTCGTAGGCTTTTGGACCAACATCGAAATAAGGCCCCTAATCTAGAATTGGCAACGTGGCAAGCTCCTCTTACTCTCTGTGGGGATTTTAATTTGCTTATTGAAATGGAAGGGACATCCGGGGGATGCTCTGTATATCCTGTCAGGAAGCCACTATTGTACATGGCCATCCAGCAATTGATCAAAGATCATGGTCTGATCGATGTACGGGGGGTGCTTAAGTATCCAGATCCTGGGTTTTTGTTCTTTTCTCATCCTGCCAAAAAGTTGGTTCGCCTTGATTATTTTTATGTATCAGCCTCCTTAGCGGGACAGACAGGAATCAAATCTTTTCCCAGGATGTTGTCGGACCACAATCCATTGATACTAGATTGTGCAACAGCAGGCTTCGAAAGATAGTCCAGAGTCTGGACATTTACTAGATTGACCACAACCTCCTGATAGTCACACTTACTATACTAGATTTGAATATTATATAATCATGAAAGGTAAGTGATATGTGGGTTTGCATGGTATAACGTACAGTAGAGTAAAATGTTAAAATCATAAGTCTTTAGTTGAGTGATATTTGTTGGTCATTGATTAAAGTCTGGTTAAGTTGAGTATGTTTGAAAATAGTGTTAAGAAGTGTAATACAGTGTGCTTGAGAGTAGAGTCATGTATACTGAAGTCTTGTGTTCTTTTTTCAGACAGCATATAAGAAACAGACACTTAATTTGGAAGAAAATAGTAACTTTATAACGCAGTACTACAGTATTATCTGAATGTATGTGGTAAATAGAAATACAGGTGGTTCCAAATCTGCCTTTCTTATGTGTTCCTCAGACATAAGTAAGATTATTGTTTCAAAAGTATGTCATCATTTAGAACCTTTATAGGTTAAGAGAAGCATAATATGGTAGTTATCATGACTCACTCGGGTAAAACAAATCAATCGGACTGTGAAAAAACCATAGATGACGTGCATGTTCAACTGTTCACATATCTAAGTAATCTCATTTATTGGAAATCATACAACAGAACAATGAATTCAGTAGATTTCTTCTAAGGTCATCAACCACGTGAGGACACATTGTGAGAGCCTGGCCTGGTATATGATGTCCACTAATGTAAGTAGGTACCTTGCACCAGTCCAGACAACCCTTTTGGTGATTTAAGAGGTCTCAGACAACCTTAGAAAGCTATCCAAGTGGTAGCTGTGGAGAGCAGCCTTCAGGCTTAGTCTTGAAGGAGTGTGAAGCAGCTTGTTTTACCAGAATGCAATATTATAGTATAGATTAAATGAAAGAGAACCACACAAGGTTTTTATAAAAATATGTATTTATTACATAATACTCTCTAGTACGTTCCAGTATCTCCCACATGGAGATGTACACAAAGCACACAATACTAAAGCAAAGAAATCACAGTAAATCGCACTAATACACAGCGGGCCCCAGGGAGGGACAGAACCATATACTAAAAAAGTGGTAGAAGAACTACGACTCGAGTCAGGAAAATGTGGAGAGGATGTAGAATTGCTGGGACCCAAAGAAACCACCCAAGTTGAGTAGATAGTGACCCCACAGAGAGCATGTGCAGTGTGAGTACACAACCGTGTGCTCCGTACAAGACTATGTGCAAGTAGCGGTTGGATTTTTAAAGATTAAGGACCCTTCCCAGTGGACCCTGAAGAAACCCTGTGGAAGACAGAAGTTTGAAGAGCCACCCCACCCGTGGATACTGTGGTACCCAAGTTACCTATCCCAGGGAATGCGGGTGCATAGGTGTGAAGTGGCGTCGGAAACGGCCGTTGAACCCAATGGAGCACTTCAGGAAAGTGCTGCTGCTGCAAGAAAAGAAAGTGTCTGTGGGAATCCAAACGTGGATTCTTGATGAAGTGTACCGGAAGGCACAGGGGACAGAGTCTGGGTCACTTGAGAGTGACCAGGGGATCGGTAGACGAATGCCCACCAACGTTGGGTGCTTCAGGATAGATGTTGATGTCCTTGACTGCAGCTGTGGGGACCAGAAGATGCTGAGAACGACCAGGAGCACGATAGGAGCTGTCCCACGAAGGATGTCGAGTACTGAGGGGCCGTGTCCAGAAGGAGCATCAACAAACCTTGGCAAAAGCAACCCATGCAGGAAGTCAAGAATTAGCAGGCAGAGGACCAGCAAGGTCCAGGAGACTCACCACAAGCAGGGGAGTCGGGGCAAGTCCAGAGCAAGCAGAGGAGCCCAAAGAAGATGTAGTTGACCCTCCACAGGACCCACAGGTCGAAGACACTGGAGTTGCAGGAGGATCTAAGGCAGCTTTACAAAACAACAGGCCATAGAGCACACTTTGAGATGTGGTTGAAGATCTTTGCAGGAGAAGTTGCCAGAGGTTGGGGCTACTTGGAGCCCAATGCACTTGCTGCAGAATTGCCAACAAGCATTTACACTTGCAAAAGTATGAGGTGCACAAGGGTTCGGTTATTGCAGCCCCCAAGAGGGACTCTGGCTGGAAAGTGGGTGAGAGGACAGCTCGGGCCTCAAGGGACGTAGAAACCCACCTCCTGTGTTGTTGAACCCTTCGGAGTCTGTGACTCCTTCACTCCAAGGGAGAATATCTTCAGGTGTCTTCGATGCTCCACAGGCTCTTCACAGATCCTGTATGGTGCATGGGCACAGACAAGGCAGCAGACTGAGAGGGAAACAAAGTCAGGCCCAAATGAAGTCCAGAGAGCTCAGATGGTCGAAGTGCAGTGGTTCCAGTTCTGAATATTGTCCACGATTAATCTAGGGACCTACACCCAGGTAAGCCCTTAAGTATCCTAAGGATAGGGTTGGGAAGATTCAGGGGACCCTACCAGGGGAGGGTCTGGACATGGGGGAGGTTACTCCCAAGTCCTTTGTTCAGTTTCGTGCCAGAGCGGGAGCCAATGGCTCCCAGGACTGGTTTGAACTGGACTATTCACAGGGACCCCAAATGTGCCCCCTTATGCAGGTTTTCAGGCACTGGCAAGCGCACCCACCCAGCCCTAATACATGAAATCCTGTCTGGGAGGTGGTGGGCACACCTCCCTGTGACAGGATGCCGATTGTCCTGCCTTCCCCTGCTCGAGCTTGGCTCAGCAGCAGGAGAGCAGAAATGTGTTTCTGGCCAGCAGCAACCATTTTGTGCTGTACGGGACTAGAACTAGCACGCTTCTCGCTGACATTGGGGCTTTACTGCGAATTACGTGAATTGTTATAATTAAATCTGAATTGTTTTAAATTGTGGGAAATCTGTTTTTACCTTTCGTTTTGGCTATCTGCACTTGCACTTTTCAGCCAGTGGTGACACTTAGAGACGCCATCTTGGTTAGCGCTCGTGTTCACAAGCTCATCCTCTATCAATGGGACCAGCTGGGCGAACGCACGGTTAGCGTCGCCTCAGACTACTGGTAACGGGGGGTAACTCCGCTCACAGAATGCTTCTCGCTGACATTGGGGCTTTGCTGCAAATTATATGAATTGTTGTAATTGAATCTGAATTTTTTTAAATTGTGAGAATTCTGTTTGAACTTTTATTGGGCTATCTGCACTTGCACTTTTCAGCCAGTGGTGACACTTAGAGACGCCATCTTGGTTAGCGCTCTAGTGTTCATGAGCTCATCCTCTAATAATGGGACCAGCGTCCAATCGACTTCTACGTAAGCGGGGGATCAGCTAAGGAAAAATTTCTACACTCTATGCATCTAGGTAAGGGGGACTCTACATGCACTGGTTGCTCCTTCGAACTATGCTCTGTCCCAAAAACCAGTCCTGTCTCACAGAGTGTACCTTACAAAATGTTCTTAGTAAATTGTAGATCCCTACCTAAACACTCCGCTGAACTCTTCATTCTCCTAGAAGAGGAATTTCCAGATGTCCTGTTGTTAACCGAAACATGACTTAATAAGGATTCTCAACCCGACCTGGTAGAAACTCTCCCACCTGGGTATTACATCCAGAGGAAAGACCGCGGAAGGGAAGGGGGTTGGCATTGCCATCATACTTAAAAATGTTTTCAAATGTAGGATCAAACCCAACCTTTTACCAGATTGCGAAAATATCTCATTCACAATCACCTTCTCACCTACCCAAACCTTCTCGGGGATTCCAACATATCGCCTGCCCGCCAGGAACCTATGGTCAACTTTTTAAACAACTACCAGTAATTACTGCTAACTTAGCTAGCTTCCCCTCTAACTTCACTCTTTTAGGTGATTTTAATTTACACCTGGATGACCCTTCCAATTGAGTCGCCTCTGCTCTACTCCAAGACTTACTAGCCATCAAGTTTAAGCAGATAGTCCGTGGCCCCACCCACTCCAAAGGTCATCTTCTAGACCTAATTCTCACTAATAATACTGACCTCTTAGTGAGAGATGCCATTCCCCTGCCATGGTCAGACCGCTTTTTGATACCTCTATCCTGGGTTGTCCCGAGACAATCTCTACCCACTGGGACTGTCAGTAGGCGGGATCGTCCTTGGTCTAAGCTCCCCCTAGGATCTTGGACTTCAGTTCTTAAAGACACTACACCCATGTTTGATTCCAATCCTTTGTCATCCAACGAAAAATGTATTCACTGGATTGAGGCTTCTTTGGACCAAGTCATCCCGAAGAAAACCAGCCATAAAAAAGCTAGAGAAATCTCTTACCCTTGGTATTCCCATCAGCTCCGGGAATATAAACATGCCGCAAAAGACTCGAAAGGAAATGGATAAGGGATTATAATTGCACTTAATAAGCAGAAGTAAAGGGACTCCATTAAAGTCTATCAATCAGAAGTTAAAAAAGCACAAGCCCGTTATAACGAGGAAAAAATTAATCTAACATCCAACTACCCTCGGGTACATTTCCGCATTGCTAGGAGTCTTCTCAAGCAGCCCTCCCCAGACAGGTCTCAGAATATTTCCCCCGCTAGATGTGATGAACTGGAAGAGTTCTTCCATAAAAAAGTGCCGAATATTTATAACACCTTTCCCCATTCCTCTTGCTCCAGTATTCATCTCCTTAGGGAAACGGACTCTTTTCCTTCTAAGCACTTGCTCGAAGAAATTCCCTTAATGAACATTGACACCCTAAAAAACATTTCAGCACTTGTAAAAACTGGCTTCCCCGTGATCCAGCAGCCCCCCACGTTCTGAGCCAGGCTGTGGATGTAGTCTTTCCAGCTATTCTTCATTTGAAAAATTATTTTATTTCCACTGGCTCAGTGCCACCACCCTGGAAACACGCTATGGTGAGGGCTCTGCTGAAGAAGCTTTCTTTAGACCCTGACGTTATGGGAAGTTATCGTCCCATTTCCCTTCTTTCTGGGATTAGCAAGATCCTCAAGAAGCACATTAATTTGACACTCTCCTCGTTCTTAGAGACCAACACTTTTTGCACTCCTCCCAAACAGGATTCCGTCCTAAACATGAATCCGCTGCACTCCCTCATCCTATCCTCGGGCGGATAGGTGCGCGAAGTCTCGTCGGGAGAATGATGCTGATTCTGCCTTGACAAACCTGCCTTGCTGTTTGGATTGCCCGTGGATTCCTTGCATCTCCACCAACGCCTCGCGGGTCCCGCTTCGCAGAGGGGCGCTCTCCTTCGTGGGCTGTTAGCTGCTGCTGGGGTAAGACAGGGGCTGAGGGCTGCGAGCAAGAGGGCTGGGACTACATTTCCCAGGAGTCCCAGTAACCCCGCCCGTTCCACCTGGGCTGCTCTCCCTCCCCGCCCCGCCCCCAACGACCGGGTGATCAAATACCGGCTTGCCCTGCACTTCGTGGGACACCTTGACAAACCTGCCTTGCTGTTTGGATTGCCCGTGGATTCCTTGCATCTGCACCAACGCCTCGCGGAACCCGCTGCGCGGGTCCCGCTTCGCAGAGGGGCGCTCTCCTTCGTGGGCTGTTAGCTGCTGCTGGGGTAAGACAGGGGCTGAGGGCTGCGAGCAAGAGGGCTGGGACTACATTTCCCAGGAGTCCCAGTAACCCTGCCCGTTCCACCTGGGCTGCTCTCCCTCCCCGCCCCGCCCCCAACGACCGGGTGATCACCGTAAGAGCCATATATTAACGTGTGAATACCGCTGCGCGGGAGCTCGCCGGGAGAAGGCCGGGACAAGGGCGGGACCGTCTGTGGCCGTCAGAGGCCATGTGAGGCCGGGCCGGGCCACCTTCCTAACATTTACCACTCAATATTTATAACATCTCATGGTATCACCTAACAGACGTTTTAAATGTTTATTTTGTAAACATTGCATCTGACCATAACCAGGCTTGTGTCCTCATTGTTAGTATAACCGCTTTGACCTAACTTTGCCCATTATTGTACATAATTTGAGGTCTGAGGTTGGTGTTAATTTGGTTATTTGTATATCTAAAGATGACCCTAAGATCTGGCAAAGAGAGGCAAGTCCAGGTCTCCACCTCTAATGGCACTTTTACGGGTACAATTGACCAGTTTTTTAAACGCTCTACTGCCATACTGGAGAAAGAAATCGCTCTAGTTGAAAAACGTCTTTCACTAGATATAATTACAGGCAAGCGATCCTCTCTTGGGAAAATTAATGAGGCAGTCTCCCCCATTCCGCTTTCCCTTTTAGACACTGATAGCAATGATGTTAATACAGATTTAGTGCTTGTAACTGTTCCTGAGACCCAAACTGTGGAGTTAGCGGGGATGGGTCAAGATAGCTCATATACCACTGCACATGATAATATGCTAAATGGAGGGACTACTATTTTTTTAGACCAGCCTGGAGAGAAATCAGGTCTCTCGGACTCACCTAATCTTAATATCAGTAAGGAGCAAGTGACTTCCCCTCCCCTTTCACAACTTCTACCCTCACAGAACCCTGGGAAACGTAAAAGGTTAGATTCTCCCGACTTAGTTGAACATATTGAGGGGGCGGGAAGTACTATTGATTCACCTATACAGTTGCCTAATACTAATGTGGTGGTTCAACTTGAAGACCATAATACCACAGTTAGTATTGCAGAAGGCATACTTCTGGCTAAGATAGAGTTACTAATGAAATCCCTGCTCTTACCACTATTCGAAAGGACAAGACTATTGAATACAAAAATGGATTCCTTGGATAGGTTGGTTAAAGATAATATAGCATCTACAAACAGAACTCTTGCCAGTTTAGCCCCCAAAGGCTTGCCCCCCACTGCCCTGTCATCATCGAAGTCTACTCTGGTGAATAACAAAGCAGGGGCCTCAAGTTCAAAAGTGGGACCCACTACGTTAAAAGCCCCGCAGCCAACAACTGTATCGGCCCCCAAGAAAACAGTTAGCTCTGAGGGCGCACCTAGACAGAAGGCCGCAAAGCAACCCCAGGCCAAGAAAACTCTTAGTAGTCACGACCAAAACATCCGGCCCTATATCAAACCTATCCCGAGGAAACAATGTGTTAATCTCCCCCCAGAGTCACAGCCTTACACCATCATCTTAACTGGCGTGGCTCCTTTAGTAGATGGTAAAAGAGAAACACACAAGGACCTCTACAATAAAGTAACATTCTGGCTTAATAAAAATCGCCCGCTCCCACCCAACATGAATCCTGAAATTCTTAATGTAAGAAGGGTGGATTGGATAGGTTATGGTAAGAAAGATCTTGAGGGGGGACTGTGTGGTGATAAGTTTCAGAGAGCCATGGGTGGCTGAATTTATCAGCAGGGAACCTAGATTCGGAAGAGTTGGGGATGTGCAAACATTATTGTTGAATTATTTCTATCCTGCTTTATATACAAGTAGACCCCAAACCCCATTTCAACATTCTAGAAGAGACAGGCCAAGAGGGAGATTTCACTTTGATACCCCAGTCTACCCTTTGTTTCACCCGCACCTCACAAACCGGTTCGCTCCGCTATCCGGCTTGGAAGGTGTGGATTGACTTGACAATCTACTACCGATTCCCGGGCCGAGTGAAGTTGTACTGAGTTCCCCTAACCCTACTCCATCTCCCAGGGCTGAGATTGTAACAGGGCTGAGTGGTAATTCCCAAGGGGAGGTAGAAAGGGTAAAACTTCCAAATCCCACATATAGACCCCTGGTCCCTGAGGAGACTGTGAATCCATTTAACAACTTGCCGAAAGAAACAAGTAATACCCTCACAGTTTTGTCTTGGAATATAGCGGGATTAAAAGGGAAAATGTCTGAGGATGACTGGGGCTCTTATGTGGACTCTTTTGATGTTATCATTTTACAGGAAAGCTGGTCAACTGATGCTATCTTTCGGGTTGGCTATCTTAACTACTATAAACCAGCCTGTAAAGGACCTAAAGGTCGTCCTTCAGGTGGTCTGGTTATTTGGATCAGACAATCCCTAGCCTTTAAAATTATAGACATTCCTACCTTAAGTAGTGGTATTCTTGCCTTGAAATTGTCTGGTAAAAATAACGAGGACTTTTTTCTGATTAACATATATGCAAGAGGGCAACCTGGTGGGAAGCCTGCGAGAGCAGCTAGCGATTTAGATTCCCTATTAAACAATATTACTAGCGACAAATGTATAATGGTGGCAAGTGATTTTAATTGTTCTTTTGAACCTTTTACTAGTCTTGACAAAGAAGGATATGGGGAAATCGATCAAATTTGGAATATTCCACCATTATCCATCCCTCCAATTAAAAAAGTTACCGAGGCCGCAATGCAGTGGTTAGGCCTCTGCCTTGAATGGGATCTGCGCGCAGCTAACGGTAGAACTAAATCAGATACGATGGGAAAGGTCACTTTTGACAATTCCCAGCATTCGAGCCGTATTGACTACTTCTTAATAAAGATAGAGTTTTGGAAAATCCTAGAGGATATGGAAGTAGTCCAAAGACCTGAAAGTGACCATAATCCCCTGGCAATTAAATTACTACTGAATGAGGGTCTCAGATTGGATTCTGCATCCACTACCGTTACAGCCGAGGCTGTTCTCACGAATGACTGTAGAAGGGTACGCTGGACTAGGCTTATAGACAACCCTACCGTATTAGAAAGGGTTGCGGTGGAGGTCTCAGCAGCCACCAATTCGATGGTACCCATAGTTAATGAAAGCACTTCCCTGGAAGAAATAGGGTCGATCCATGAGTCTCTGTTTAATAAGATTAAAACTTTTTTTAATGAACCCACAAAAGGAAGGAATAATGGTCCAGTACCAACTAGGACCAAATGGTATGATAAATCTTGTCGTCTTGCCCATAGCACCCTAATAGCTGCTATTAAATCCAAGTCAGCCAATGATATTAGGCTAGCTAGGGTTAATTACAAGAAAGTACTTAAAGAGGCAAAAACCAACTGGGACGAACAGCGCTGGTTAGATTTATACCAAGCAAGCACCTCATCTAACCAACAAAAATTCTGGGAGGTTGTGAGGTGGGGTGGGACTGGGGACTCGAAAGTCCCTGTTAACCATGTGCCTGCAGAACAATGGGTCAAGCACTACGCAACGCAGTTTAGTAACACGGTACGGATCTCCCACACTTGGGAAGATGCCAGTGTACAGACTGCGGTGCCCATACTTGACCACATTGTCTTCACAGAAACAGAAACTGTAGTTGCTCTTAAACGAGTCCAGAACGGTAAGGCCCCCGGTATGGACTGTGTCCCAGCGGACCTTTTTAAGTATGACCAGGTGCATTGGGTTCCGTACATAACTACCCTAGCAAATGCGATAGCTAGAGGGACCAGGATCCCAAATTCATGGAAAGGGGCAGAGATCCTGCCCGTGTATAAAAAAGGGGACAAAACTGATGCAGGAAACTACCGACCCATCAGTCTTATTGATGCCCTACAAAAGGTAGTGGCTAGAATGCTTTTAGGAAAAATCGACACCTGGATGACCGAAGCTGACATTCTCTCTCCATTACAAGCTGGCTTTAGGGCTCACATTAGTACTGTAGATCAGATCTTAAGATTTGTTATGATCTACTGGAAAACTGTGTTTTTGAGAGGTGGCACGATATACGCTGCATTTGTGGACCTCAAATCAGCGTTTGATTTGGTCCCCAGAGGAAAGATGTGGGCTGCATTAAGAAAGATGGGAGTTCCTTCTGCGCTCCTAGAATTTACCATCAGGATGCACGAGGGAAATTTTGCTAGAGTTAGGTGGGGCCGCCAGGGCCAGGTCACAGAACCCTTCCCTGTGACTCGTGGAGTGAGACAGGGCTGCGTCCTGGCCCCTACCCTTTTCATACTTTTTATTAATCAAGTGGTTAAGTTTCTCTCAGAAACCCCTACCGATGCCCCATCACTGGGTGGGACTAAATTCCCCCTTTTAATTTTTGCTGATGACACGCTCATATTGGCTAAAACACAGAAGGGTCTACAGGTAGCTATAGACAAATTTGTGGATTTCTGCAATGAGAACGATTTAGAAATTAACATCAACAAAACCAAATTTATGGTCTTCACAAAGAAAAAACCACAGAGGGGCAATGTTACGATGAACGGGTCTAGTCTGGAACAGGTTGAAGTTATGACCTATCTTGGTGTGACAATGGACTATAGATTACGCTGGAAAGAGCAAATAGCGGCGCTTAGCTTGAAATTTACGCGTCTGTCCGGTTGTCTGGTGAAGGAGCAGCGGAGTTCTCTGACCAAAAGGGTATTGCCCGCTCTTAAAATATATAGTGCAAAAATCAGCTCTGCCATATTATACGGGGCTGATATATGGGGTTGTGTGGACCTGGCTGTCCTTGATAGGATACAGAACAAATTTTTTCGAAACCTAGTCAGTCTTCCTCCATCAACACCCGCTCTACCACTATTGATGGATATGGGGTTCCATTCAATTAAACATCAAGCCCAGTACAGGATGGTGGCGTTATGGAGACGAATATGGTCCACACCGGAACTTGCCATGTTTGCCCAAGAGCTTCAGGATGTTAGATCACAACAGGGGGCAGGTGAAATTCCATGGTTTAAGTCAATTAGAAACACTCTTATCGGAATGGGCCTCCCCCAGTTGTGGTTTGAGCCGGGCTCTCACATCTTTCCCTCTAAGAAAGATTTTAAATCTCTCTTCTGGTCTATGGTTAAAGATGAACACGTTGCTCTTTCAGAGAAACCGAACCTGACCGGTCTGTTCCTGCTACATAAAATAGTCCCTCATACCGAGTGCTTTTGGGATGTAATTGTCAAAACCTTAGATAGGAAACTTTACTTTCAGTTCCGTCTAGGTACATTGCCATTACGGGCCTTCACCAGTGGTTGGCAGAAGCCGGCGACTTCACTTTGTCCATGTTGTACTGACCATAAAGAAACAATAGGTCATTTCTTGTTTGTTTGTAATGCTTACCGTGAACCACGCCACAAGTGGCTAAAGCCTATATGCTATAGATTAAAGACCCGGTCGAGCAGTGAAGCCTTGCTCATTCTAAGAACTAACACCTCTGAATGTCTTTCCATTGGATTGGCCAAATTCCTTGGATGGGCTTGGTTATTAAGGTCTAAGACAGTTTGTAACATACCGTCATGAAAAACCCATATAGTACGTTACTTTACTAGATTGTGTCTCCGACCAGTATTGATGTTGTGTCTTTTTATATGCATTTGTTCAATAATAATCTTCTCTTGTCGTCTTTATGCACATATTTAATTTAATTGAGGTTTTAATCAATTCTTAATTCTTTTTGTTCTATTGTTCTTTACGCTTAATTTTCATATAATATCATTGATTATGTAATATTGTTATTATTTATATGTATGTAAATATTTTGTCTTTTATGAAGAATATTCGAAATAAAGACGTTAAAAACTGAAAACTGAACTGGAACAGAAACCGCTCTTCTATCTGTGGTAGAAGAATCCCCAAAAATGTGAGACCAAGGAGGCACAGCGGCTATTATCTTTTTGGATCTCAGTGCCGCATTAGACACTGTTGACTAATTAATAGACTGAGGAATGTTGGAGTCTCAGGGGGCGCTATCTCCTGGCTGCTGTCCTTCCTGGAAGACAGGACTTTCCAAGTCTTCCAAGGCGGCATCACCTCTAAGAGTATGCCACTCAGCTGCGGAGTACCTCAAGGATCCTCCCTTAGTCCATCACTGTTTAATGTATACATGAGTCCCCTTGTAGATCTCGTCCTCCCACATGGTATCAAGATAGTTACGTGTGCCGATGATATGCAACTAGTGGCGGCACTAAATCATTCTGAGCATTCAGCTTCCCGTTTGGGTCCATGTTTAGAAAAAGTGGCTAAGAGGATGGAACTCTCCTGTTTCAGACTGAATGGAGAGAAGACGGAGCTTATGTTTCTGGGCAACATTTCCATCACCAATCTTGGATCGGCTTGGCCAAATGGTCTTGGTCCTGCTCCTGCCCCCAAAACCCAGATCAAAAGCCTAGGTATGTGGTTGGACAAGTCCCTCAAATTCGATCTTTATGCAATGAATCTGGCCGCTACGTGCTATGTCATACTCAGGATGCTTCAGAAGGTTCTCCCTTCCCGGCAAGGAGACTCATGGTCCAGGACTTAATTCTCTCTCGCCTGGACTATGGAAATGCCCTGTATCTAGGAGCCCCCGATCTACCACTAAGAAACAACAAATTATCCAAAACAGTGCAGCACGCCTGGCATTTAAAATTCCCGCAGTCAATCTCATTCACCTGTGCTGAGTGCCCTACATTGGCTGCCAATCATGGAGAGAATAACATTTAAATCTCAATGTATAGCCCACAAGTCTTTGTGGGGGAGTGGGCCCCCTATCAGTCAGAATATTATTTCCCCATACTGTCCTAATAGATGCCTACGATCAACTTACCTTGGCCTCGCTTCAGTACCTAGAATTCAACGTATGAGAGGAGGAGGTCGATGCTTCTCCTATAATGATGCTAAACTTTGGAATGCTCTTCCCTCTCATCTCCGCATAGAGGTGAATCATTTTGCCTTTCGGAACAGGTTCCAACATGTTTGACACCAAACACGATAGGGTTTATTATAACCGTTTTCGAGAGGGTCATCACGTGGTCACGTAATGCCCCTGTATATTAGTATATGCCTGCTTCACTGGGAACCCGGGAGAATTGACTCCCTAGGCTGCAGGCGTGTCCTGCTCATGCAGGGGCACCGTCATACTTAGAAACAAGCACCCTACCCTCAGGATTGTAAAGGCCTGCTAGAGGGGTGGCTTATAGGTTTTAAGAGCAGTGATCCTTAGATTTAGTAAACCTATATCTCACAACGTTTATCTGTCAGTTCATGGTGAGAGTAGAGTCGAGTATGATGCTGAGGCTGCGGGAGTGGTCTGTGGGGGGGGGGGCTTTAAAGGGGGGGCACCAGGCGTTGTCCCACGTTGAGCTTCAGGCAGCTGCTGCTCATCCAGAATGCAACATCATCATTCCTTCCCGGAAACTGTCTGGTGATGTTGGGTTCCTTGGTGAGGGAAGGGATGAGCTGTGTGTCATCGGAGTAGGAATCTATGCTGAGTCCATGTTTTCTGACGATGGTTGCGAGGAAAGCCATGTATATATTGAAGAGCATGGGGGTGAGGAAGGATCCTTGGGGTACTCCGCATCTGATCTCTGTGGGTTCGGAGAGGAAGGGCAGGAGTCTTATTCATTCTGTTCTGCCGGAGAGGAAAGAGCGGATCCATTCTAAGGCAGTTTCCTGTATGCCGGCATCATGGAGTCAGGCGGCTAGAGTGCGGTGGGAGATGGTGTGGAATGCTGCTGAGAGATCTAGTAGGATGAGGGCTGCTGTGTGGCCTTGATTGCGTGGATGTAATCCGTGGCGGGTAGGAGGGCGGTCTTGGTGCTGTGGTTGCTGCAGAATCCAGATTGAGATGAGTTGAGGATGCTGTTGGATTCTGTGAAGTGTGTTATCTGGGTGTTGACTTTGTTTGGTGACTTTGGCAGCAAAGGGGAGGAGAGAGATGGGCCTGTAGTTCTTGAGGTCCGTCGAGTCTCCAGAGGGGTTTTCTTGAGGGGGGGGGTTGTCTTCAGTGCTTTTCCAGTCAGGGAAAGTGCCCGTTTCGAGGGTGCTGTTGATTGTCCACCGTAGTTCTAATGCGATGGTGACTGAGGAAGATGTGTGGCGGGAAGGGGTCAGCGGGTACTCCGGAGTGGATGCTCCTCATTGTTTTTGCAGTGTCTTCTGTGGTGACAGGGGTCCATGTGAGGAAGGTCGGCTGGGTGGCGTTGCTGGCGGAAGGTGTTGGGTTGGGGTCCTGGTCTTGGTCATTGAATTTGTCAGAGTGCCCTGATCTGTGGTGGAAGAAGGAGCTGAGCTTGTTGTAGAGGTCTTGGGAGGGAGGGACATCGGAGGTTTCGCTGTGGGGTCTGGTAAATTCTTGAATGACGGTGAAGAGTTCCTTGGAGTTGTAGGAGTTGGAGAGGGTTCTGTCCTGGATGAAGTTTCTCTTCGTGGATCTGATGAGTTGGTGGTGTGCCGTCGTAGCGGCCCTGTAGGCGGCGCATGCTTCAGGGTTTTGCTGTTCCTCCAGGCGAGCGTGTTGGCGCAGTCGGCGATCCATTGGTGGAGGTCATTGGCTGCAGAGTTGGTGTCGGTCGTGAGGCGGAGAGGGGGCAGCTCTTCAGTGATCTTGCTCCAGTTTCAGCGTGGGAGGCAAGGCATTGGCTTATGTGAGGTGGTTTTCAGAAGGATAAGTGGATGCAGTGGTGGTCCATCCAGAGAGGTTGCGTGGAGTGATTGAAGCGGATGTTGTTTCCTCCAGCGAAGATGGGGTCGAGTGGGTCCCCCTGTGAGTGTGGGGGTGATGACGAGTTGCTTCAGTCCGATGATGGCGAGGTTCTCTAGGAGGGTGGTGGAGTTAGGGTTGATGAGGTTGTCAAGGTGGAAATTCAGGTCTCCGAGCAGTACATAGTCCATGGAGGCTGAAGCGAAGTAGTCTGCAATGGTGTTGGTGAATGGGGGGTGGGGCCTAGGAGGTCTGTAGGCAAGAGTTCCGTGTAGAGTTGGCTCTGTGGTTGGGCTGTGTTTCATGGGCGGCAATGAGTCTTACGAGCTGGAGGTTCTCAGTCGGAGGGAGGTTTTGTGGACGATGGCGAGGCCTCCTCCGGGGTGGTTGGGGCGGTCTTTCCTCAGGATCTTGTTTCTGCCGGGGATAGCGATCGCGATGCCGGGAGTAGAGCTGGCATTGCTCCAGGTTTCTGTGAGGAAAGTGACGTCAGGCAAGAGGGTGTCGAAGAGGTCCCAAACTTCTACTGCGTGTCTGTGCAGGGAGCGTAAGTTGAGGAGGATGCAGTTCAGAGGTTTGGGTGCGTTGGGACGGGTGGTGAAGGTGTGGTGGAAGTGTTGATACGAGAACAGTCCTTGGGAGTTGATCGGCGTTGAGAGCTGGCAGTTGCTGTTGTGTCCTGGGTTGAGTGCATGGAGAGTGCTGGAGTGGTAGTGGCAGAGGGTTGGAGGACCAGGGTCCCTGGTGCCGGTCGGGTGCAGAATGGCTTACCTTTGGCACACCAGCAGCGTGCCACCGCGTGGCGAACATTATGTAGGAGTCGAGGGGAGGAAGAGCAGTTGGGAGGCAGGAACGGGAACATGCAGGGGGAGGGGCAACAGGAGCGGCGGAAAAAAAGGCCGAAATCGGGCAACAGAAAATAAGCAAACAGACAGAAAAAAGAAACTGAACAGAAAAACAGAACAACCGAAAAACAGAACAGAAAAAACTGAGAAATAAGACTTAACAACAGGACAGAAAAGGCAGTCAAAGCGGACCAGCAGAAGAGCAGACTCTTCCACTGGACCACCAGGAAGGAGGCGTAGGCAGAGCCTGCCGGTGGAGGAGGGCATCGCACACCTAACTGGAGACCAGAAGGCACTGGGGGCAGTGCCTTACAGACTGAGTTGCGTGAGGGGAGAGCAGTTAACCCTGACCAGGAGGTCAGAGGTCATGCAACATTGACAAATGGTTTTAAACTTATTAGGTAGCTTTGTAGCTGCACAGGATCCCTGTGGAATGTGTGGCTAGTCTGTGGAAGCATATCCCTAGTGAAGGGAAGGAGGCCCTACTGGCCCAGGAGAAGGGGGACCGGATAAGGTATCCCCCCATGAAGGAAACCCTTGCCAGGAAGTATGGTCTTACCCCAGAAACGTTTCTGCAGATGTTTAGTGATAGTTAGAAGCTGCCTCAGCAGTCCTGAACAGATGTTTGAACTCTTTTTGCAAGGCACTGGAAGATTGGAGATGTTAGGGGTGACTGAGTGGGTGACCACACACAGTACACGGCTGCCAGAGAGGGTAGTCAGGAGGACCTGGAGCCTGTAAGAATGGCCCAGATATCTGCTAAAAAGAGGGAGGGCAGGGTGTGTGGGAATCCCATCCCTGAAACTCCCATGGTGGGGAGGGGGGGGGGTTGCCACCCTGGGGAAATTACTATAGCTGACCAACTGAAAGCATGAAGGAGGTTCCAGCAGGGAGTTCCTCAAGGCACAGATGTAATTCCCTATTCTTGAGGGTTACAGCGGTAGGCGGAGGCCCAGGCAGCTGGCGACAGCTCTGGCGATAACCTGATCTACTGGGAGAATGGTGTTCTGTAGAGCAAGCCTAAGGTTCCTGAGCCTGGGCCAATACATGTTGGGGGCCCCAATGCTACATAGCCTTCCTACTGGAGCTGGCTCACAATGTACCCCTGACAGGTCACCTAGGGCAGGACAAGTTGTTGGACAGGCTTGTTTTTCTCGCCCTAAGTGCGTCAGGTATGCCCAGACGTGGGTCCTGGACTCACTGTACCACTGGAATTAAGTTACCCTGATGAGGTATGAAACCCTGAAACTGGTCCTAAGATGCTTGTTTCCGGTACAGGGAGGACCTGGCTTGGCAGTTCGGGCTGGATTGTTCCCATGAGGAACAGGGTCAAGACTTATTTGCATATGGCCAGGTATATACTGGGGTGGCATGGTGAGCAAAACAATGATGGATTTAACCCAGATCTCTTGAGTGGGGGTGAATGTTTTGATTTGTTCTGCATTCCGCCTATCAATTGTGTCTCTTTTGCTTTCTCGCCCTAAGTGTGCCAGGTATGCCCAGACATGGGTCCCGTGCTGTCCATGCCACTGCAGTCCAGCTATCCTGGCGGATGAGGGTTGAAACCCCAAAACTGGTCCTAGGATGCTTGTTTCCACTCCAGGTAGGACCTGGCCTGGCAGTTCAGGCTGGACTGTTCCCAATGGGCACAGGTTCAAGACTTAATTTGCATATGGCTGGGTTCAAACTGGAATAGCATAGTGAGCAAAAAACAATGGATTTAGACCCAGATCTCTGTAATGGGGTGAATGTAGGACATTGTTCTGCATTCTGTCCATCAATCATTGTTTTTTGCTTTTGTCACCTCGAGTGTGACGGGTATGCCCAGACGTGGGTCCTGTGCTCTCCATGCCACTGGAGTAAAGCTATCATGGCTGATGAGGGGTGAAACCCCGAAAACGGTCCTAGGATGCTGGTTTCCAGGCCAGGTAAGACCTGGCATGGCAGTTCGGACTGGACTGTTCCCATTGGGCACAGGGTCAAGACTGATTTGCATATGGCTGGGTTCAAACTGGAATGGCATGGTGAGCAAAAAAATGATGGCTTTAGGCCTAGATCTCTGTACTGGGGTGAATGCATAACATTGTTCTGCATTCTGTCCATCAATTATTGTTTTTGCGATAGAATCCTAAAGGGCCAGAGAATTTTAATGTTTGAGGATCTAGATGAGGAACTGTTAAAAGATTGGGAAGGCAATTTACCATGATGAGGATAATAATCAAATATGCTGATATGAAGGTGACTAAATTAGAAGCAGAAATAGAAAAGATGGAAAAAGATATTGAGGCTAGTCATCTCAAGAATAATATTAAGAAGAATTAAGAGATTTTAGAAAAGGTAATGGAGGGACATCAGGAATACTTGCGGGATAAAAAAAATCAAGGGGAATGAAATGGATTACAAGGAGGGGAAGAGTATAAACTGTTGCATGGAACTACGAACATTTAAGAGTTCCAGGGGAGGGGAAACAAGTACGGGATGAGAACATAGACACCAGGTCCATAAGTAGTATTTCCCTTACGTTCATTGAGAGTACTTGATCACGTGACGTAACCCTAGTGTCACACTACACAAAGCCCATCTGCTTTCTCTTTTTTTTAGTGGAAATAGTGAGGCTAGGAAACAAACAGTCAAAAAAAGATCTGAAACCAGGGATGGGAGAAAACGAGAAAAAGAAAAATTATTGGCCAGGGAGACTGGCTTGGCATAGCATAAATGAGGGGTATGTGGATTGTGGATGATGTATCCAACATTATTGCAAAGTGTGGTACTAAAACCAATGAATTAGTGATTGTTAATTTGCAAACCATGTCTGAGATGTGAATGAACAAAAAGTCTTGAGTAATGGTTTGGGTTTCTGTCCCTCTCAAATGGCGGACCCAATTAATGTTTTTGTGGATTTGTATAAATTTACCCATTTGCTAGAACATTTCAATTCACACTCAAGGCGGTATGTGTCATCCATTGAACACCCCCCTTCCCTGTACCGACGGTCTCTGACTTGTATGATTTACAACTGTTGTTCTCAATAGCAGAGGTTGGCCCACAAGCCTGGAAACCTTGACAGATGGGTTATATATTGTAGGAAACGTAAATGTCGACAGTGGCATTATAAGTTCACCCTTTCTGACACAAAGCACATCGAGATTTTCAGGGAGAGGGTAACGAAAAAACTACATAAGCTTTTTGATTGGCAAGGAAGGAAATCAGGCAAAACATATACCTTGAAACAAGCTGAGAGAACTGCCCTCTGTAAATTACAACTTGATGAAACGATATCAGGGAGGGCGACAAAGGCAGCAACATCGAGATGAATAGATCGGATCACATCCACAAAATTAACAGGCAACTATCAGACTGTTCTAAATTAATTGCATACAACCCCATGAAAAAACTAGCGTAATTTATAAATATGAGAGTTAATGACTGGATGGGAAGATGTCTCATCTTGAGTGAGAAGCACAGATACCGCTTGGTTAAAAACCCATGATTTCCATGTATATACATACTACCTAAAATTCACAAGCGTGGACCTTTCCCCCCTGGGGGGCCTATAACTTCTGGTATATCTTCCCCCAACTGAACGTTTGTCAGAATACATGGATACGTTTTTCCAGGCCTTCGTGTGCAATTTACCTGCATACATACAGAATAGCAAGGACATTCTCAACAAGTTTGAGGATGTTGCTTGGTCTGAAGAACTAATGGTTGTAACGTTTGACGTTACAAGGTTGTACACCTGCCTTCAATACACCTATGGCATTCAGGCAGTTGAATCGTTTCTATGCACAAGAACTGTGGATTTATTAGAGCACAACAAGTTATCATGAAAAAGAAGGTTATCATTCTCTCTAAAAATTATTTGTACATGATGGATGATGGTACCACCAAATTCAAGGTATGGCAATGGGTAACAAGTTTGCTCCCTCCTACACAAGGTTGTGGCTGGTATGCCTACCTCTGGATGAATTACATTGTGTTCTGGGGCAGGTATAGCGATATTATCATGCTATGGAAGGGACCAACCGTCAACTCATTGAATACTACACTTACCTAAATGAAAATCTGTACAATGTCAGGCTAATAATGAACCACAGTAAAGAGAGGATTAGATTTTCAGATCTACAGTTCTATGTGGAGACTGGTTCCATAGAAAGCACAATGTTAAGAAAAGCAACAGCCTGCAATAGCATCCTACATGCCAGGAGAGCCCACCCTAAATCAATGATTATCAACATACCCTTGGGGAGATGGTGCATATAGGACGCAATTGCAGCATGACAGAAACCTTGACTCCTAATACTGAAGATGTGAAACAACATTTCAAAGCTAGAGACTATGAAACTAAGGTCTTACAAAAACAAGACGGCAGGGTGTAGTGAGGGAAGAAACATTTGCAATAAGAGTAAGACAGGGTGGGAAAGGACAATTGGCATTCACAACTAAGTATACCATGTAAA
The DNA here is from genome assembly GCF_964204655.1 of Triturus cristatus. Classification (NCBI taxonomy): domain Eukaryota; kingdom Metazoa; phylum Chordata; class Amphibia; order Caudata; family Salamandridae; genus Triturus; species Triturus cristatus. Next base: position 543,545,827 of record NC_140587.1, on the reverse strand, counting down.
GTAATGACATTTTTATAATTCTGTGCAAACATTGGCACTTACTGATGGAGGTGCCCGGGATTAGTGACAGCATTTCCAACAAACCCAAGGTGTCCTACCGCAGGAGTAAAACAACAAAGGACTGGCTTTGTCCAAGTTACGTGGCCACTCCTAGGGTAGTAAACACATGGCTCCCTGTACCCACAAAACGTTTTTTCACATGTAATGAAATTAATGTATCTAAATTGTGAAAGAATAAGATCAAATATTATTTTCTACAGCACTAACCAAACGCATGAGATACGTCATTACAATAATTGTAAAACAAAATTTGTCACATACGTAATTGTTTGCGGCCGTGACATAATATGTGTGGGTAACGCTGTGAGATCTTTGAAATCCTGTACTAAGGAACACCTCCAAGCCCTTAAGAATAAAGGCATGAGATACCCAATGTCCTTCCATATGATTGAACACCACAAAGAAAATGCAGATATATGGTTCCATGGTATTGGTCATGTACAACTCAATGCAATGAGAGGGGATAGAGAACTGTTGTTAAGATGCAATGAGGCAGGCTGGATCCGCTGTTTGCATAGTGTGCAAAAGTAGCATAACACAGATGAGGAATTCCACTATTTTCTGTAATTCCCCAATTCGGGGATTGTAGCTTGTCACCTTGACCTATAACAGAATTTACTGCCTGGAGCCATTATGATTAGGCTGTCCTACTTGGAGTGCTCGTGAAGTTACCCTCTGAACAAAATGGAATTACATTAAGTGTGCAATGTAAAACTGGTGCACTGAGCTTTGCCCTTCAGTGCTTTTGTATACCCAATTTTTAGAAACACTGAATATTACTATTGGTTTAATGACAAAAGAAATAGCAAAGAACCTGTTACATGGAGCGGATTTGATTAAAACTTTAGGGAATTGAAACCTGTTGAGCCCGTTTTAGAGTATGAGTTAAATCATGCTGTATAGATTGAGGAATTGTGTGGCCCTTTGGCATTGGCTTGTGTGCTCTGGCTATACAACACTTTCAGACATACTTGTTTCATACCCTGGGTATAACAGTACTGTAGGTAATCACTCCGGTCTTTTTCTCTTCCCCCTTTCTTTCTTCTTTTATTATTCACTCTATTGCATAGAAAATGACAGTTTGGTTTTTAGAACTGGTCCCACTAGTCTCCCTCTTAATATTTTTAGCTGTTGAATTTTTAAAACTTGTATGATTGCCAAAAGCTGTAAGGCGTGACAACTAATGTGTTTTTGCCATAGGAGGCATGCATGTGGCCCTCTAAATTAGGGGCCGTATTGGTCCCCTCTTTGATGTCCTCAACAGTATTATTTAACAAGCGTATGATTGTCCGAAGTTGCAGTTGGAATGTACTAGGGGAGTTATACTATTGCCTGAATGCCTCTTTTTTGTAAGTATTCTTCCACATGTAATTTTTTACGTTTTAATTTTTTTGCCTATTTAGGAGAAAACAACTCACTGGTTTACTACAATGTGCATATCCCTTGGACCCCCTCCCATGCTTTTTGACTTCACAACTGCTTTTTACTGTTGAGCACCACTTTTGCAGTGACACAAGTGCTCACTTCCACATGCATTTCAATGTACTATATGTATGTATACAGTTTGATTCCAAGTTAAAACCCTTTTCTTATACTGTGATATACCTTTATTTTCACAGGTTTATGGAGATTTTCAGTAGACTGACAAAGGTCGACCTACCTACAGTGGATTCGTTTTCGTCTCTTAGAGACTAGATAGGAGCCCATTCCTTCACATCCTGATGAATGCCTTGGACCCTCCTGGCCACAGAGGCTGAAACATGTTGGAGACATTAACGGCGATGGGGCACTAATCCCCCAAGCCCCCTTCACCAATTTTAATATTGAGCAAATCCTGCACAATTAAAGTCTAATGTAGAAATTGCATCCATTTTTAAAGTCACTCACTCACATTCTTAGCACGGGCCCCCACTTAGTTGTACCGGTCTCCAGGTGTGGGCCCGTTCTTTATCAAACGTGTTTTTTTAAAGAGCGAGGACTGCCGATGATGAAGCATGAAACCAGGTGGTGTGTGAGGACAGTCCATACATTTTTCTGAGATGCCCAACAGCACATAGGCTACAGGCATAGTGTGCCTTTACCCCCCGTAGGGATCAGATATCTTGTTAGGGTAGCTTCATGTTGTGTGATATATGTTTTTGACATCTGCCTGAGTTTACAATCACAAGGCATTATGGTAGTTGAAATAATCAAGTGATTAAGCTGTACACAACATTTCATTAGGATGCCCCCTATATTATGATCTTGAATAAGTGTCATTCAACATTGGGATGAACACATAGGATACATGTCACTCGATACCGGAAGTGGTCTTGCGAATGACTTCACAAACCGCATGATTTTGCCGTTCACGGAATTCCGCTAGGATGCCTTAATATTGAGATTTTAAATAGGTGTCATATAACATTAGTTTTAACAGAGAGAACATGCGTCACTTGATACCTGAAGTGACCAAGAACTTCTTGGTCATTTTAGCATTTGATAGACACTTAAAGGAAAACTACGCTTCTTGAATACGGCCGATCCGCTCACTGGAAATAGGGCTGGTCTTTTCACCAGCGACCCCAGGTGCTGGTGATTAGATTGTTGGAGTAATACTTAAGAGGACCAGGGACCGAGGGTGGGCTTTTTCTGTTGCTAATAATTACGCAAAGTGAGAGATGGCTGATGTGAGACTCGCAACACATATTAAGGTACAGACATGTAAGGGGGTGCAGTCTGCATATCGCCTTAGGTGATGCACGCTAGCATTTTGGCAGCAAACGCTGGATATATATGCAGAGAACTGTGGATACAATGTGGCTTCTCTGTAGATGAGGTATATATGGATACTTTGTTGCAAGCTATGTAATGTGGTGGCAGACTGCGCACAAACAAAGCACTGACTTTGCTGATTGTGTGGTTCTGGATGGAATGCACTGGGGAAGAAATATGTATAAAATGTGGCGTTAACTTGAGCGACGGACACGACGTTCTGTGGGAAGTTAGATAGCACGGTGGAATTTTGCCTTGTATTGAAAAAAGATAAAACCATTGAGCGCGCTTTTGTAGTTTCCCAGAAAATGTTTTCATATGGAATACTTTTAAGACCATTTTTGTTGTAAGCACAGGCTCTCATAGTGCTATATTGGAAATATATTTGGGATGACGGTATGCTAATATGCATTGCAGATTACTCGATGATGGGGTGTATATTTGCACATTAAAGGTGACTTGAAACTTTTTTCTGTAAACATCTAGTAGTGTTTTTGACTCATGACGCATTACTCATTTACACACGAGTGGAATGTAGCATTTAGACAAATGATTATACACATCATGTTGTGAGCAGCTTTAGGCGATAGCCTAGGGAAGCACTGTTTGATGTTGGACTTATTATTTTGTGGTCTTCCTACATACTGGTACATATTCTTTACCTCTTTTTTTGTTTGTGGGATTTGAGTTTTGTAACATCAGCCCTATACTGTGCTATTAAGTGTCAGCTATAAGGACAGACTGGACAGAACCATGATGGTTGTTGGGCTCTAAACAGATAGAAATCCCGTCCACTTACGAAAAGGACTCTTACATGATGGAATGTGGAGACAAGAAATTGATGATTTATCGGATAACACACATTGTAAATGGTATATACCACTATATATGGTACTAAATGTTTCTTTGTTTAAAGGATACTTATAAAGACCTTGGGAATAATTGATGATTATTTACATATACCCATGACAGGCAACCTGCCTTCTGGGCCAACCTCCCAACCCTCATTTTTATTTTCTTTCTTTCTCTTTTTTTCCCTTTCTCTTCATTTTTTCTTCGATTTTTTGGTTTGTTTGTTCTCCATTTATCCACTTCTTTCTTTTTGGTTTACTCTTTCCTATACTCTTGACTACGAGGAACAAGATATATTTTAAATTGCAAAATTGTAACACAAGCATGGATGCAGGTTTCGGTATAGAGATCTGTCAAGACTAAGCATGTATATTCATGAACGTTTTTCAAATGATAATTACATGTCTTAACACAGTTGACACATTGGTAACCTATGCCGCACAACAAGTTATGTGGGAAAATGTTGTACCAAGTTACCCTAGAATACAATGTTGCATAATGTCTTTTAAACGGTTTTAAACTTGAGGCTTTGTGGTTTGACATATGTATTATGGCACTAACTGTGGTGGTTGTTTCTGTCCTTTAGGGCTTTGTATTGTCTATTTCACTTATATATGTTTGTATAGGTTTTCATATTTATGTATATAAATTTTTATATCTATTATGTTACAGCCCGGAGGAAGTTCACATGTTGTGAACGAAACACATTGGCTGTTTGCTGTAACGTCTAAAGTGTCTTTCTTATACAAGCAAAATAAAGAAGGTATACTAAATGACAAATCTTGATTTGGACATTTTGTATGAATATGGATTGTCTGGTGCACCACTATTTGTTTTGTTTTATGTTTGTTAGTAATAGGCTGTGTTTATAGGCTTCAATTCATACATCCTTATTAAATCCTTGTTTTCCTTATCCTTTTTGTTATGCAGTTGTCTTTTGGTTGAAATTGTTGTGACCAGAAATGGGTGTTTCACATGCCTTTCTACTACATCTCAAACGTCATAGTTGCAGGCTAGTTGGTATAGTGAAATAATTTTTATATTTGACATTACTCTACTACATTTGTAGCCCAAAATGAATCTAAGCAAATAATTGTTTTTCTTTAAAAATGGTTCATTGTTAAATAATTTCCTACTGGCTATTCATCTACGACTGTATATATTTGGTTACCTAGCTTGTTCTTCGTCCAATATTTGGCAGAGACCAAATTGAAAGTGGTGAAGTGTAAATGCAGGAAAGTTTGAAAACATATGAAGACATATAAAAAGACAGTCGACATTCCTTAGAGACCATGGAATGCCTTCCATATTTCATTTTGAAATCAGATTTTCCAATGCAGCACTGTATCATCCAGATAGGGTCCATTTTACAGCCTATGGAAACAATATTTTCCTATCCAAACTATGAAGTTTGCTTACTCAACATATGTAAGTATGTTAACATAGGAAAACAACCAAAAGATCTTTTAAGACACACTTTATATTATGTATAAGTGATTTATTTAATTAAGTCATATTTTGGGGGATTTTTGGCTATCCCATGGTTCTTCCTAGAGTTGTAGTACCACAGTACTCTGTAAACATTTTTAAAAAGCTGTACATGTATAAAACCCACTTTCCCTACCACTACACAGTTTACTACAGTGGCTACCTTACTCCTGTGATGTGCATCATAAGTAATTACTTACATGTTCTATTCAAACACACAACCCATTAAAGCTGCCCAGTAATCAAGATGGCTACCTTTTCATTTTGGAAAGGCTTTCATTAGCCAATCATATTGTGTTTTGTCATCGCCATGTACTGCGGCATGAGACATAACTAAGATTTTGTGTAACTCAACTACTGAACCTATTAAATTCAAATTCCAAAAATGACTACCTATACACTATAATCTATACTCCGGCCAAATGTCATTAAAATCCAGTAAGCTGTTTTTGTGCTACGTGCAACACAAAAGTCTATGGAAAATGCATTGGGTAAAAACCCTGTTTAGGGATCCTTCTTTTTTTCTTTGCAGCCCCTTAATGAATCACCATGAATCTTTGCATCATCCGCCAATGTAGAACAGGAAATAGGCCTGGAAATTGTTGCCAAATGGATGCAAAATTATTTGCAAGCAAAAATCGGAGGAATTCCTATCTCTCGCAACACTAACCATAACTAAAGAGTGGCTAGAGTCACTCTGGGAGATATATATAAAATCTAAAAAATGACCGATTATGGACTACAAGTCCCGGCATTACAATGACACACTAACACACTGCGCAAAGCCCACTGGGGGTATTTAAATGAAGTATGCTGTAGGAGGAAATATCGGAGCCAACTGCTGCATATGCTAATCACCCATGACTAAGAGGCAGAAGCCTCGAAACGCGTCGGGACAAGTAAAATTGAAAGCTGATGCCTGTTCTTCATGCAAATAAAACCGGAAGGTTTTCCTTTGTAAGTTGTGTGCGCTTTCATTGCTTTGGGGCACTTTGGTTACAAACTATTCACACAGCAGCCCTGCCGTGGAAAGCTGCACCATCCCTTTATCCTTGAGAGACTGCAATCGGAACAGTGCCAGATTCATCAGCACTTCAGGTGAGATTAATTCGAACAGGCGTCAGCTTCAAGGCCCACTGGAGGGTAAAAAAGGATTAAATTCAAGCATGTAACAGCGGAGCCCACTGGGGGCTTTAAATCTAAAAAATTACTCCGATTATGGAATACAAGTCCCAGCATTACAATAACAGACTAACGCACTGTGCAAAGCCCACTGGGGGTATTTAAATGAAGTATGCTGTGAGAGGAAGTATCGGAGCCAACTGCTGCTTAAGCTAATCACCAATGACTAAGAGGCAGGAGCCTTGAAACGCGTTGGGACAAGTAAAATTGAAAGCCGATGCCTGTTTTTCATGCAAATAAAACTGGAAGGTTTTCCTCCAAGTCGTGTGCGCTTTCATTGCTTTGGGGCACTTTTGAGATATATATATTCACGAGTGAAGAGCCACGCAGGTAGGTTTGTTTCCCCATCAATTTATTTGAGGCTACAATCCCATGCTAGTGGCTACCTGGACAGCCATCCAATGTCACTGACGCGTTTCGGGATTCATCCCTTCAATATGGTGGTAAATGTAAAAGTGAGACAGTTCCTTCACCTGGTTTAAATGTTTAATTCCCGCCTCAGTGGGCGTGACCTGTAAGGTGTGTATGTGTGTGTGTGTGTGTATATATATATATATATATATATATTATCTACTGGCGGTCGCCAGTAGATAGTTATAGTTAGGAGCATGTAAGCATAGGAAATCTGAAAATTCTATTTTGAATAACTTTGGCACCGGTTGACGGATCCTCGTGAAATTTTCAAAACTAATGGGGCGCTCCGCTCAGCTCCTACCTTGGAAGTCTCGGGGTGATTCGTCAAGCGGGGGCTGAGAAAAAAGGGGGGTCCCAAAACGCGTTTTCCCCATGCATTTTCACATAGGACCTTTAGTCGAAGGTACAGCCCGAATGGCTGAACAGAATTACTTGAAATTTGGCACAGAGGTAGTCCTCAGGTCAGGGATGTGCCTTTTACATATATGGTGTCAATCTGTTCAGTAGTTCCTGAGAAAATTGCAGTTAAAAGCACATAAATATCTATATGCGCACACCGTGCGCGCACCGCGCACGAGCGTAATTGTGATTGGTGGTTACATGTCAGTCAACATTCGAATCGGTCGAAATCAGGAAGTGTTCTCCGCCATTTTGTGTGCGACAGTGGAAAAGAAAGGTGGAGAACGCGAAAAGGGGGCAGGGTACAGAGTTCCTGACCCTCTAGCTTTTGTCAGGGGGTCCCTGAAGGACCCTGAAGGGTGAAAAATATATATATTTTTTTTAAATCGCGGGGTGCGCGCACCGTGTGCGCACCGTCGCGAGGTGCGCGCACGGCGGGAAAAAAATCTTTAAAAAAATAGAATTAAAAATCAAATTTAAGTGTTTAGATGTTAGGTGGCTCTAAAAAGAGCCGTTGTGTTAATTGAGGAACAGAGGAACAAAAAAATGAAAAAAATTATGGGGTGCCGCATGTGTGCTGCTGTATCTTGCTCTCTATTAGGGGAATGTCGGTGTCCCCATAAGAGAGAAGAGCATTGCACGCATTGCACCGTATATGCACCCTCTTGAATAGAGGGTGTATATCCAGAGGAACAGAAGCAGGTGAAGCTGCGGCCGCAGATGAAGTGCTTGGCTGAGCTGCCGATGATGTGCTCGGCTGAGCTGCTGCGGATGTGCTCAGCTGAGCTGCTGGAGGGTTGTCTCTAGCAGCTCGAGCAAAAGCCACAGGATGTACTCCTTTAACGTGCCGGATCATAGTGAAAATACTAAAAGAGTATTTCTTTTTAGGATCTCCTCTTGATAAGACAACACCACAAATAGTGCAGGTGATGTTTGGAGCATTCACCTTCTTCTGCCCCTCTGGAAATCTAAAAAATTGCCAGATAAAAGAGTCTTTCTGTTTCCTCTGTCTCACAAGGGTCTCCTGCTCACTCCCAGCAGATGACTGCTGCTCTGCCATTCTCAAGTACTGGAGTACTGGAAAAGCTGCTCAGCTCCTTCTCCCAGGGAATCAGAAGAAATAATGAGGGGAGTGGGTGTGGTGTTGGAAGTTTCTGGAACTTAAACTACTATAAACCAATGAAAAGTGTTGTTTCTTAAGCACATGACCTGAAACTACTATAAACCAATGAAAAGTGTTGTTTCTTAAGCACATGACCTGAAACTACTATAAACCATTGATAAGTGTTGTTTCTAAATCACATGACTTGCCGTGGGCGCACGGAGCACGCACGCATGTACGGAGTACTCGCGCATGCGCGTACGGAGCACGCGCGCATGGAGCACGTGCGTACGGAGCACGCGCGTACGGAGCACGCACGACGTACGCATGCGCACGTGGAACACGTATGCATGCGCACACGGAGCACGTACGCATGCGTGCACCGTGCGCGCAGTGTGCGCACGGTCAAAAACCCTTAAAAAAAATATTTTTTTTTTTTAAGTGTTTATAAGTTTATAGAGGATATTAACTATGCTGTTCAACTTTATCCAAATAAAAAAAAAAAAGAGCTGAGCCATTCCATATTACAGGATAAAGTCAATCTATAACTATATACATAGGTAGCTTATTGTAAAATAAATATTTAAAAAATATAATACATTCATAAATTAGCATTTAAAAAACCTTGCAAATTCACTTAATAAACCATAGGTTTCACACACATTATAGTTAGGAATTAGCATTTAAAAAATCTTTGAAATTCACTGAAAAAACCATAGGTTTCACACACGTTATAGTTAGGAATTAGCATTTAAAAAACCTTGCAAATTCACTGAAAAAAACATAGGTTTCACACACGTTATAGTTAGGAATTAGCATTTAAAAAACCTTGCAAATTTACTGAAAAAACCATAGGTTTCACACATGTTATAGTTAGCTGGACATTTCACTCGTACAAAACCATTGAAATTCCCCCGTTATAGTTAGTTCAGCTAACTATAACTCGCACGCCCGCAATCCACTGCTGATGACATCACATATTACATCACTCATGACATGGTCAGTGACATCACTGATGACATCACTGATGACATCTCAAATGACATCACTGATGACATCACTGATGACGTCATCCATGTGATAAATTACATCTTCTCACACCCTAATATAACCTTTGATACACCGACTCAAAATTTCAGAGTTCCATTCTCAAAACCATACATACTGCAATACCAATAACTACATACCCACTTATTAACCCTTAGGTCTACATACACCTCCACTCATTCACCTGTACAGTCACTCATACTTACAGTCACTCCATACAAGACTATCATATGCATTTATACACCTATATAGACACTCACACACCACCAGTCATCCATAGAGGTACTCTCACACCTAGTCAGTCATGCAAATAATCACACTCCCATTTACTCACCTATGTGGTTATACACACTCAAGTTCACTTACTCATAAAAATACTACCACATTCTTACGCTCTTATAGAATCATTGATACAAGCACACACTCATCCATACAGTCACTCTCACAATCACACACTCTCACATCTACCCACTTATGTACACTTACACGCATATATACTGCCTTTCACATATGTAGTTAGTCACAAATGTACCACTGAGATATACATTCAATCCCTAACACACCCATACATACACTCACTCAACCATACAGTCCATCACAGATGAACTCTTAAAACCATGCACCCATAGAATCACCCACTCACACATCTATGCATAGAGTCACACACACCCTACCCACACAAACACTCAGGAACCCATACAGATACTGAGACAAGCAATCAATAACTCATATAGACACTCATATAGCTATTCACAAAACCATGCAGCCACTTATACACCAACATACAGACACATACAGACATTTACACCGTTTAGTCACTAGTCTGCAGTAAGATACATTTAATGACTCACTTATAGAGTCAGTTACGCACCACAGAAAATTACCCATTTACACACTTGTACACCCACTCATTCTTCAACAGGCCTTTCCCTATATATATTAAACATATTAAAATTGTTCAGAAACACATACTCAATGGATGATGTCATCAGTGATGTCACTGACCAGGTCATGAGTGATGTAATATGTGACGTCATCAGCAGTGGATTGCGGGCGCGCGAGTTATAGTTAGCTGAACTAACTATAACGGGGGAACTTCATTGGTTTTGTACGAGTGAAATGTCCAGCTAACTATAACATGTGTGAAACCTATGGTTTTTTCAGTGAAGTTATATATATATATATATATATATATATTCATATTCATATTCTTTCACCTTGTAACAAGGATGACAAACACTGTAATTGGACGCATTTCGCCTGTCGTGCAGGCTTGCTCACCTGCAGGACAGGCAAAAGGTGTCCAATTAGAGCCAGTGAATAAAACCACTTTGTTGCACTTGTACACAACGTCGTCATCCTTTTTACGAGGTGAAAGAATATTTGTGTGTACCTGTACGACGACTCGCTCTCTGCTCTGGAGCTGTCCAGGCAGCTTCGTATGAATATATATATATATATGTGTATATGTGTATATATATATATATATATATAAATTCACTGAAAAAACCATAGGTTTCACACATGTTATAGTTAGCAGAAATTTTACTGATAAAAAACCAATGAAATTCCCCCGTTATAGTTAGTGCAGGCAACTATAACTCACGCGACCGCAATCCTCTGCTGATGCTAATACTGTATTTAGACACTTATTTGCCCATGTCTTCTTCCATACATTTTTAGCTATACATATATTACAAATATTTTTTTTTCATAAAGACACATATGTCATCAGCAGAAGATTGCGGTCGCGTGAGTTATAGTTGCCTGCACTAACTATAACGGGGGAATTTCATTGGTTTTTTATCAGTAAAATTTCTGCTAACTATAACATGTGTGAAACCTATGGTTTTTTCAGTGAATTTGCAAGGTTTTTTAAATGCTAATTCCCAACTATAACGTGTGTGAAACCTATGGTTTTTTCAGTGAATTTGTACGTTTTTTTAAATGCTAAGTTACTTTACGCCATTCGTGGCGTGCGCGCCCACTTAACGCAGTTCGTTCCGTGCGCGCACGGTGCGCTTCGCGCACCGTGCGCGCACAGTGAGCTCGCGGTGCGCTTCGCGCACCGCGCGCCCACTTTACGCAGTTAGTGCCGTGCACGCACGGTGGGCACGCGGTGCGATGACAAAGCAAGAAAGCACGTCAACAAATCTGTTTCTGCTTTCCTCCGTGACTATGGTATGGGTGCCATTTACCACAACAACTTGCGTTATGACATGCAAGACATTTATAGAGGAGATGGTGTGCACTTCAATGATGAAGGGAACAGAGTCTTCCTCTTGAACCTTAGACTCTGCATCGGTACTTACTTGTAGGTACCACTAAAAAATCATTTCATAAACACAACGGCTCTTTTTAGAGCCCCCTAATATCTAAACACTTAAATCTGATTTTCATTTTTTTTTTTTTTTTCCTACCGTACGCTTACCGTAAGCTTACCGTACGCGTACCCCGTGATTTTTTTTAAAATCAATAAATGTTTTCTTTGTACTTTTCTGTCCTTCTTTGACCCCCTTACAAATGTTAGGGGGTCTGTAACTCTCCTCATTGCCCCCTTTCCTTGTTTTCACTCTTTTTTTTCAGAGTGAAATACACAAAATGGCGGCCGCCGCTTCCTGGTTTCGGCCGATTCGAATGTTTACTAAGATCTAAGAGCCAATCAGAATCGCGCTCGCGCACGCCACCGTACGCTTACCGTAAGCGTACGGTAAGCGTACCGTAAGCGGGCTCAGATATATATATTGATTTAAAGGCTATTTTCTCAGAATCTACTGAACAGATTTACACCAAACCTACAAAAGGCACTTCCTTGACCTAGGGACTACCTCTCTGCCAAATTTTGAGTAATTCTGTTCAGCCGTTCGGGCTGTAGCTCGTTCTAAAGGTCCTATGGAAAAATGCATGGGAAAAACGCGTTTTGGGACCCCCCTTTTATCTCAGCCCCCGCTTGACGGATCCCCCCGAGACTTTCAGGGTAGGAGCGGAGCGTAGCGCCCCACCTATTTTGAGAAATTCGCGAGGATTCGTCGACCGGCGCCAAAGTTATTCAAAATAGAATGTTGAGGTTTTCCTATGGAAACGTGGTCCTAACTATAACTACCTACTGGCGACCGCCAGTAGGTAATATATATATATATACACATATATATGTGTATTCATATATATATATATGTGTGTGTGTATATATATTACCTACTGGCGGTCGCCAGTAGGTAGTTATAGTTAGGACCACGTTTCCATAGGAAAACCTCAACATTCTATTTTGAATAACTTTGGCGCCGGTCGACGAATCCTCGTGAATTTCTCAAAATAGGTGGGGCGCTACGCTCCGCTCCTACCCTGAAAGTCTCGGGGGGATCCGTCAAGCGGGGGCTGAGATAAAAGGGGGGTCCCAAAACGCGTTTTTCCCATGCATTTTTCCATAGGACCTTTAGAACGAGCTACAGCCCGAACGGCTGAACAGAATTACTCAAAATTTGGCAGAGAGGTAGTCCCTAGGTCAAGGAAGTGCCTTTTGTAGGTTTGGTGTAAATCTGTTCAGTAGATTCTGAGAAAATAGCCTTTAAATCAATATATATATCTGAGCCCGCTTACGGTACGCTTACCGTACGCTTACGGTAAGCGTACGGCGGCGTGCGCGAGCGCGATTCTGATTGGCTGTTAGATCTTAGTAAACATTCGAATCGGCCGAAACCAGGAAGCGGCGGCCGCCATTTTGTGTATTTCACTCTGAAAAAAAAGAGTGAAAACAAGGAAAGGGGGCAATGAGGAGAGTTACAGACCCCCTAACATTTGTAAGGGGGTCAAAGAAGGACAGAAAAGTACAAAAAAAACATTTATTGATTTTAAAAAAAATCACGGGGTACGCGTACGGTAAGCTTACGGTAAGCGTACGGTAAAAAAATAAAAATAGATAAATGAAAAGCAGATTTAAGAGTTTAGAAATTAGGGAGCTCTAAAAAGAGCTGTTGTGTTTATGAAGTCATTTTTTTAGTGGTACCTACAAGTAAGTACCGATGCAGAGTCTAAGGTTCAAGAGGAAGACTCTGTTCCCTTCATCATTGAAGTGCACACCATCTCCTCTATAAATGTCTTGCATGTCATAACGCAAGTTGTTGTGGTAAATGGCACCCATACCATAGTCACGGAGGAAAGCAGAAACAGATTTGTTGACGTGCTTTCTTGCTTTGTCAATCTGTGGACAGAAATGATTGGACCAGTTCCATTTTTGCCTTTGGCATATGTTGGAAAACACAAAGGCAGTTTTAGGGAAAAGTGTAAACAGTTGTGCAAAGGTGTCCTTCATAAGCATTTCCAGACCTACCCCAGTCAAAGTGCCTAGGTCATTGCCACCACAGTGCACTATTATGAGGTCAGGGTGTTGGATTTGAATGAAGGATTTCACCAATGGCATCAATTGGTGCCACTTTAACCCTCTCTGACCAATCCATTTAATGTCTACATTTGGCAAAGCAAGGTCTCTCACCATATCTGTTTTCTCTGCAAACTTTTCACTCCAGAAGACATAGCTGTGCCCTACAATCCACACTGTGAACATCTTCAAAGGAGAACTGGATGCACTCAGGAGGTGTCTTTCAGTAGAATGGCAATATGAAAAGAAAGACAGTTTGGAAATGGAGGCATACATATTTTTTTAAAACAAAAAGAACTGATTGGCTGTTTCATACCATTCTAGAATAAAAACTAGGCTGTATGTGAAAATTAATAGAAGCATGTTTTGTATTGGTACAAAAAAATGTGTAACCAAAGAACAGTACTATGGATTTGCTGTAAGGTTTGAAAAGTCAAGCACTCTTGCTCTGTGGAATTGAAACATTGTGTGTCGAACTTCTGACCTAACTGCACACAGCAGTGTTCCATGAGCTGTTGCTATGGTAGCAGGCAGAAGTCAAGTTGGGGGAAGGGTACTAGGCAGAAGTCAAGTTGGGGGCAGGGTACTTTTGGAAAAGGGTTGGTTTTCAACCAATAGAAATGTGTGATTACATTTGAAAAAAAGGGGGAAGCACTGAGATTTGAAACTTACATGTATATGTGTGGAAAAATAGAGGGAAAGTTTGCCATTATCTGGTTCTGCTGAGAGGAGAGAGGTGAACACAACAGAGATCCTGGCTCTGATAATCTGCTGTTTGAGTGTCACATTTCTTTCACAACTAACTAATTTTAAAGGTGAGTTTAGAGTTTGAGAGGGGATGTATGTGGTAACTTAAGAAATGAATAATAGAAATGGGAATTGTTTTTGTTGTAGTTACACATGGTGGTTTCATAATGTGACAGTGTGTAAAAGTGATTTACACTTGCCCCGAAAAAAAAAAGAGCAGTAAGTGTGCTTTCAAATTGGCAAAGAAATTTCGTTTTGGGACTAATGTGAAAACATGACTCTGTGCATAGAAGAATTATAGGCAGAGATTTATTGCGTCTTGCTCAGGTGATTTCACAGTTGCATTAGATGGAAAGGGGGAGCGAATTTTTTGGGGAAGAAGCAGAGGCTTAGCACACACCCATGTGCTTGCCATGTATAGTCATGCACAGTATTTAGAAGCCAGTGGGGTTTTCAGGTTTAAGTCTGTAATGCAAATACATTCAGCATCACTAAGGCTGGTTGCCCTTGGTGGAGTGTAGGCAGTCACAGAGAATGCACATGGTGGTGGTCTGAAAAAAAAACAGCTTGGACACGTACAATTAAATAAATCAAAAATAGTGGTTTCATAATGTGTCAGTCTGTAAAAGTGATTTCAAATTGTAAAAAGAGATTTTCACTTGGCCCGAAAAAAAAAGAGCAGTAAGTGTGCTTTCAAATTGACAAAGAAATTTCGTTTTGGGACTAATGTGAAAACATGACTCTGTGTGCATAGAAGAATTATAGGCAGAGATTTATTGCGTCTTGCTCTGGTGATTTCACAGTTGCATTAGATGGAAAGGGGGAGCGAATTTTTTGGGGAAGAAGCAGAGGCTTAGCACACACCCATGTGCTTGCCATGTATAGTCATGCACAGTATTTAGAAGCCACTGGGGTTTTCAGGTTTAAGTCTGTAATGCAAATACATTCAGCATCACTAAGGCTGGTTGCCCTTGCTGGAGTGTAGGCAGACACAGAGAATACACATGGTGTTGGTCTGAAAAAAAAACAGCTTGGACACGTGCAATTAAATAAATCAAAAATAGTGGTTTCATAATGTGTCAGTCTGTAAAAGTGATTTCAAATTGTAAAAAGAGATTTTCACTTGGCCCTAAAAAAAAAGAGCAGTAAGTGTGCTTTCAAATTGGCAAAGAAATTTCGTTTTAGGACTAATGTGAAAACATGACTCTGTGTGCATAGAGGAATTATAGGCAGAGATTTATTGCGTCTTGCTCTGGTGATTTCACAGTTGCATTAGATGGAAAGGGGGAGCGAATTTTTTGGGGAAGAAGCAGAGGCTTAGCACACACCCATGTGCTTGCCATGTATAGTCATGCACAGTATTTAGAAGCCAGTGGGGTTTTCAGGTTTAAGTCTGTAATGCAAATACATTCAGCATCACTAAGGCTGGTTGCCCTTGGTGGAGTGTAGGCAGTCACAGAGAATGCACATGGTGGTGGTCTGAAAAAAAAACAGTTTGTACACGTGCAATTAAATAAATCAAAAATAGTGGTTTCATAATGTGTCAGTCTGTAAAAGTGATTTCAAATTGTAAAAAGAGATTTTCACTTGGCCCTAAAAAAAAGAGCAGTAAGTGTGCTTTCAAATTGGCAAAGAAATTTCGTTTTAGGACTAATGTGAAAACATGACTCTGTGTGCATAGAGGAATTATAGGCAGAGATTTATTGCGTCTTGCTCTGGTGATTTCACAGTTGCATTGGATGGAAAGGGGGAGCGAATTTTTGGGGGAAGAAGCAGAGGCTTAGCACACACCCATGTGCTTGCCGTGTATAGTCATGCACAGTATTTAGAAGCCAGTGGGGTTTTCAGGTTTAAGTCTGTAATGCAAATACATTCAGCATCACTAAGGCTGGTTGCCCTTGGTGGAGTGTAGGCAGTCACAGAGAATGCACATGGTGGTGGTCTGAAAAAACAGCTTGGACATGTGCATTTAAATAAAAGAAAAAAAAGTGGTTTCATAATGTGTCAGTCTGTAAAAGTGATTTCAAATTGTAAAAAGAGATTTTCACTTGGCCCGAAAAAAAAAGAGCAGTAAGTGTGCTTTCAAATTGGCAAAGAAATTTCGTTTTAGGACTAATGTGAAAACATGACTCTGTGTGCATAGAGGAATTATAGGCAGAGATTTATTGCGTCTTGCTCTGGTGATTTCACAGTTGCATTAGATGGAAAGGGGGAGCGAATTTTTTGGGGAAGAAGCAGAGGCTTAGCACACACCCATGTGCTTGCCATGTATAGTCATGCACAGTATTTAGAAGCCAGTGGGGTTTTCAGGTTTAAGTCTGTAATGCAAATACATTCAGCATCACTAAGGCTGGTTGCCCTTGCTGGAGTGTAGGCAGACACAGAGAATAGACATGGTGTTGGTCTGAAAAAAAAACAGCTTGGACACGTGCAATTAAATAAATCAAAAATAGTGGTTTCATAATGTGTCAGTCTGTAAAAGTGATTTCAAATTGTAAAAAGAGATTTTCACTTGGCCCTAAAAAAAAAGAGCAGTAAGTGTGCTTTCAAATTGGCAAAGAAATTTCGTTTTAGGACTAATGTGAAAACATGACTCTGTGTGCATAGAGGAATTATAGGCAGAGATTTATTGCGTCTTGCTCTGGTGATTTCACAGTTGCATTAGATGGAAAGGGGGAGCGAATTTTTTGGGGAAGAAGCAGACGCTTAGCACACACCCATGTGCTTGCCATGTATAGTCATGCACAGTATTTAGAAGCCAGTGGGGTTTTCAGGTTTAAGTCTGTAATGCAAATACATTCAGCATCACTAAGGCTGGTTGCCCTTGGTGGAGTGTAGGCAGTCACAGAGAATGCACATGGTGGTGGTCTGAAAAAAAAAACAGTTTGTACACGTGCAATTAAATAAATCAAAAATAGTGGTTTCATAATGTGTCAGTCTGTAAAAGTGATTTCAAATTGTAAAAAGAGATTTTCACTTGGCCCTAAAAAAAAAGAGCAGTAAGTGTGCTTTCAAATTGGCAAAGAAATTTCGTTTTAGGACTAATGTGAAAACATGACTCTGTGTGCATAGAGGAATTATAGGCAGAGATTTATTGCGTCTTGCTCTGGTGATTTCACAGTTGCATTAGATGGAAAGGGGGAGCGAATTTTTGGGGGAAGAAGCAGAGGCTTAGCACACACCCATGTGCTTGCCATGTATAGTCATGCACAGTATTTAGAAGCCAGTGGGGTTTTCAGGTTTAAGTCTGTAATGCAAATACATTCAGCATCACTAAGGCTGGTTGCCCTTGGTGGAGTGTAGGCAGTCACAGAGAATGCACATGGTGGTGGTCTGAAAAAAAAACAGTTTGTACACGTGCAATTAAATAAATCAAAAATAGTGGTTTCATAATGTGTCAGTCTGTAAAAGTGATTTCAAATTGTAAAAAGAGATTTTCACTTGGCCCTAAAAAAAAAGAGCAGTAAGTGTGCTTTCAAATTGGCAAAGAAATTTCGTTTTGGGACTAATGTGAAAACATGACTCTGTGTGCATAGAAGAATTATAGGCAGAGATTTATTGCGTCTTGCTCTGGTGATTTCACAGTTGCATTAGATGGAAAGGGGGAGCGAATTTTTTGGGGAAGAAGCAGAGGCTTAGCACACACCCATGTGCTTGCCATGTATAGTCATGCACAGTATTTAGAAGCCACTGGGGTTTTCAGGTTTAAGTCTGTAATGCAAATACATTCAGCATCACTAAGGCTGGTTGCCCTTGCTGGAGTGTAGGCAGACACAGAGAATACACATGGTGTTGGTCTGAAAAAAAAACAGCTTGGACACGTGCAATTAAATAAATCAAAAATAGTGGTTTCATAATGTGTCAGTCTGTAAAAGTGATTTCAAATTGTAAAAAGAGATTTTCACTTGGCCCTAAAAAAAAAGAGCAGTAAGTGTGCTTTCAAATTGGCAAAGAAATTTCGTTTTAGGACTAATGTGAAAACATGACTCTGTGTGCATAGAGGAATTATAGGCAGAGATTTATTGCGTCTTGCTCTGGTGATTTCACAGTTGCATTAGATGGAAAGGGGGAGCGAATTTTTTGGGGAAGAAGCAGAGGCTTAGCACACACCCATGTGCTTGCCATGTATAGTCATGCACAGTATTTAGAAGCCAGTGGGGTTTTCAGGTTTAAGTCTGTAATGCAAATACATTCAGCATCACTAAGGCTGGTTGCCCTTGGTGGAGTGTAGGCAGTCACAGAGAATGCACATGGTGGTGGTCTGAAAAAAAAACAGTTTGTACACGTGCAATTAAATAAATCAAAAATAGTGGTTTCATAATGTGTCAGTCTGTAAAAGTGATTTCAAATTGTAAAAAGAGATTTTCACTTGGCCCTAAAAAAAAAGAGCAGTAAGTGTGCTTTCAAATTGGCAAAGAAATTTCGTTTTAGGACTAATGTGAAAACATGACTCTGTGTGCATAGAGGAATTATAGGCAGAGATTTATTGCGTCTTGCTCTGGTGATTTCACAGTTGCATTAGATGGAAAGGGGGAGCGAATTTTTGGGGGAAGAAGCAGAGGCTTAGCACACACCCATGTGCTTGCCGTGTATAGTCATGCACAGTATTTAGAAGCCAGTGGGGTTTTCAGGTTTAAGTCTGTAATGCAAATACATTCAGCATCACTAAGGCTGGTTGCCCTTGGTGGAGTGTAGGCAGTCACAGAGAATGCACATGGTGGTGGTCTGAAAAAACAGCTTGGACATGTGCATTTAAATAAAAGAAAAAAAAGTGGTTTCATAATGTGTCAGTCTGTAAAAGTGATTTCAAATTGTAAAAAGAGATTTTCACTTGGCCCGAAAAAAAAAGAGCAGTAAGTGTGCTTTCAAATTGGCAAAGAAATTTCGTTTTAGGACTAATGTGAAAACATGACTGTGTGCATAGAGGAATTATAGGCAGAGATTTATTGCGTCTTGCTCTGGTGATTTCACAGTTGCATTAGATGGAAAGGGGGAGCGAATTTTTTGGGGAAGAAGCAGAGGCTTAGCACACACCCATGTGCTTGCCATGTATAGTCATGCACAGTATTTAGAAGCCAGTGGGGTTTTCAGGTTTAAGTCTGTAATGCAAATACATTCAGCATCACTAAGGCTGGTTGCCCTTGGTGGAGTGTAGGCAGTCACAGAGAATGCACATGGTGGTGGTCTGAAAAAAAAACAGTTTGTACACGTGCAATTAAATAAATCAAAAATAGTGGTTTCATAATGTGTCAGTCTGTAAAAGTGATTTCAAATTGTAAAAAGAGATTTTCACTTGGCCCTAAAAAAAAAGAGCAGTAAGTGTGCTTTCAAATTGGCAAAGAAATTTCGTTTTAGGACTAATGTGAAAACATGACTCTGTGTGCATAGAGGAATTATAGGCAGAGATTTATTGCGTCTTGCTCTGGTGATTTCACAGTTGCATTAGATGGAAAGGGGGAGCGAATTTTTGGGGGAAGAAGCAGAGGCTTAGCACACACCCATGTGCTTGCCGTGTATAGTCATGCACAGTATTTAGAAGCCAGTGGGGTTTTCAGGTTTAAGTCTGTAATGCAAATACATTCAGCATCACTAAGGCTGGTTGCCCTTGGTGGAGTGTAGGCAGTCACAGAGAATGCACATGGTGGTGGTCTGAAAAAACAGCTTGGACATGTGCATTTAAATAAAAGAAAAAAAAGTGGTTTCATAATGTGTCAGTCTGTAAAAGTGATTTCAAATTGTAAAAAGAGATTTTCACTTGGCCCGAAAAAAAAAGAGCAGTAAGTGTGCTTTCAAATTGGCAAAGAAATTTCGTTTTAGGACTAATGTGAAAACATGACTCTGTGTGCATAGAGGAATTATAGGCAGAGATTTATTGCGTCTTGCTCTGGTGATTTCACAGTTGCATTAGATGGAAAGGGGGAGCGAATTTTTTGGGGAAGAAGCAGAGGCTTAGCACACACCCATGTGCTTGCCATGTATAGTCATGCACAGTATTTAGAAGCCACTGGGGTTTTCAGGTTTAAGTCTGTAATGCAAATACATTCAGCATCACTAAGGCTGGTTGCCCTTGCTGGAGTGTAGGCAGACACAGAGAATAGACATGGTGTTGGTCTGAAAAAAAAACAGCTTGGACACGTGCAATTAAATAAATCAAAAATAGTGGTTTCATAATGTGTCAGTCTGTAAAAGTGATTTCAAATTGTAAAAAGAGATTTTCACTTGGCCCTAAAAAAAAAGAGCAGTAAGTGTGCTTTCAAATTGGCAAAGAAATTTCGTTTTAGGACTAATGTGAAAACATGACTCTGTGTGCATAGAGGAATTATAGGCAGAGATTTATTGCGTCTTGCTCTGGTGATTTCACAGTTGCATTAGATGGAAAGGGGGAGCGAATTTTTGGGGGAAGAAGCAGAGGCTTAGCACACACCCATGTGCTTGCCGTGTATAGTCATGCACAGTATTTAGAAGCCAGTGGGGTTTTCAGGTTTAAGTCTGTAATGCAAATACATTCAGCATCACTAAGGCTGGTTGCCCTTGGTGGAGTGTAGGCAGTCACAGAGAATGCACATGGTGGTGGTCTGAAAAAACAGCTTGGACATGTGCATTTAAATAAAAGAAAAAAAAGTGGTTTCATAATGTGTCAGTCTGTAAAAGTGATTTCAAATTGTAAAAAGAGATTTTCACTTGGCCCGAAAAAAAAAGAGCAGTAAGTGTGCTTTCAAATTGGCAAAGAAATTTCGTTTTAGGACTAATGTGAAAACATGACTCTGTGTGCATAGAGGAATTATAGGCAGAGATTTATTGCGTCTTGCTCTGGTGATTTCACAGTTGCATTAGATGGAAAGGGGGAGCGAATTTTTGGGGGAAGAAGCAGAGGCTTAGCACACACCCATGTGCTTGCCGTGTATAGTCATGCACAGTATTTAGAAGCCAGTGGGGTTTTCAGGTTTAAGTCTGTAATGCAAATACATTCAGCATCACTAAGGCTGGTTGCCCTTGCTGGAGTGTAGGCAGACACAGAGAATACACATGGTGGTGGTCTGAAAAAAAAACAGCTTGGACATGTGCAATTAAATAAATTTTTAAAAAAGGTTTCATAATGTGTCAGTCTGTAAAAGTGATTTTCACTCGGCCCGAAAAAAAAAGAGCAGTAAGTGTGCTTTCAAAATGGCAAAGAAATTTCGTTTTGGGACTAATGTGAAAACATGACTCTGTGTGCATAGAGGAATTATAGGCAGAGATTTATTGCGTCTTGCTCTGGTGATTTCACAGTTGCATTAGATGGAAAGGGGGAGCGAATTTTTTGGGGAAGAAGCAGAGGCTTAGCACACACCCATGTGCTTGCCATGTATAGTCATGCACAGTATTTAGAAGCCAGTGGGGTTTTCAGGTTTAAGTCTGTAATGCAAATACATTCAGCATCACTAAGACTGGTTGCCCTTGCTGGAGTGTAGGCAGACACAGAGAATACACATGGTGTTGGTCTGAAAAAAAAACAGCTTGGACACGTGCAATTAAATAAATCAAAAATAGTGGTTTCATAATGTGTCAGTCTGTAAAAGTGATTTCAAATTGTAAAAAGAGATTTTCACTTGGCCCTAAAAAAAAAGAGCAGTAAGTGTGCTTTCAAATTGGCAAAGAAATTTCGTTTTAGGACTAATGTGAAAACATGACTCTGTGTGCATAGAGGAATTATAGGCAGAGATTTATTGCGTCTTGCTCTGGTGATTTCACAGTTGCATTAGATGGAAAGGGGGAGCGAATTTTTTGGGGAAGAAGCAGAGGCTTAGCACACACCCATGTGCTTGCCATGTATAGTCATGCACAGTATTTAGAAGCCAGTGGGGTTTTCAGGTTTAAGTCTGTAATGCAAATACATTCAGCATCACTAAGGCTGGTTGCCCTTGGTGGAGTGTAGGCAGTCACAGAGAATGCACATGGTGGTGGTCTGAAAAAAAAACAGTTTGTACACGTGCAATTAAATAAATCAAAAATAGTGGTTTCATAATGTGTCAGTCTGTAAAAGTGATTTTCACTCGGCCCGAAAAAAAAAGAGCAGTAAGTGTGCTTTCAAAATGGCAAAGAAATTTCGTTTTGGGACTAATGTGAAAACATGACTCTGTGTGCATAGAGGAATTATAGGCAGAGATTTATTGCGTCTTGCTCTGGTGATTTCACAGTTGCATTAGATGGAAAGGGGGAGCGAATTTTTGGGGGAAGAAGCAGAGTCTTAGCACACACCCATGTGCTTGCCGTGTATAGTCATGCAAAGTATTTACAAGCGAGTGGGGTTTTCAGGTTTCAGTCTGTAATGCAAATACATTGAGCTTCACTAAGGCTGGTTGCCCTTGCTGGAGTGTAGCACTGTGGACATGGGCTTTTTAAAAAATCTGAAAAGTGGTTTCATAATGTGACAGTTTGTAAAAGAGATTTTCACTTGCCCAAAAAAAAGAGCAGTTTGTGTGCATTCAAATTGGCAAAGAAATTTTGTTTTATGACTATTGTGAAAACAAATGTAGTAATATATTTAAATACAATAAAGGATTTTTTTTTTAGTTTTTTTCAGGTATTGCTGAAGAACAGTGAACAAAATTTAAGATGCCTACAAAATCTCGAGCTCAAAAAACGCTAAAAAAAAAACTATATTTGAAGACAACTGGAGGACCAAAGTTAGTAGAAGATGCTCATGTTGGGAAAAAGAAAAAATCTTCTGGTAAGCAGAAAAAACAATTTCTTAACAAAATATTCAAAACAAAGAAAAATGTACAAAATGTCTGTCCTCGGAAAAATGTAACAAAACATAGAGAACAGCAAAAAATTGAGAATTTAGTTAATGCAAATATACCTTCTGCAATTGAAAAGTTTAACATAAACAGAAAAACAGCGTTTAAAGAGATACGTAGAAAAATGTTTCAGAGAAGAGTTATGTCCAATTTGATAAAGGATGTAAAGAAATATAAGCAAAAGGCAAAATATTACAAGAGAAAAAAAGAAATTGAAGCCATTGCAGCAAAAGCATTAGAATTAAAAAGGAAACTATTCATATTAATTTTGAATAGGATGCGTACATTAGATAAAATGGTTAATGTACTGAAATCACAAAGCAAAAGCAAAAGAGTAGTGAACAGAACAAACTTTTGTAAAGTGTTTTTAGGAAAGTGGATGCATAGTTCAGTAGTGAACCTTTTTTTAATGAAGAGAGCTATTTTCAAAGTAATAGTTTGCTGCATGCAGTTGACACCAGAGGTCGTTCATACGAAGTAAAAAATGGTTGCATAATGGAGAAGGAGATAATGGTTCCAAGAGATGAGGTACAAGTGATGGCAGATGAGGCAATGGGGAGACGTCCTAAAGCCCCAGTGTACACTTGGAATTGTAGTAGTATTTGCACTGTGCGTCAGGAGTCTATTGACAGATTTCGAGAGTTTCTAAGAGAATATAGTAAAAAAAGTGTAAAACAAAAGATTAAGGTGCTTCAAAGTCTGGATCCATGCAGAGTGAGAGAGAATACTGGTTTGCAGGGTCATTCTCTTGCTTGTCTATCTAGAAAAGTGTGCAATAGTGTTTTCCATCATTTTAGGATGCTGGCTGTTCATCATACTGAAATGAGAAAGTTTGTGAGACGGTTGTATTTTGCCAAAAGTCCAGCAATAAAGTTAAATGAATTGAATAGGGCTCTGTTCCGAGGAACGGTATCAGATGTAGAGAAGGTTGTTGATGAAATTCAGTTTTGTTACTTTGGTCCTGAACAAAACAGTGCAGAGAAGGACACAGTAAATGAGGCAGAAGTGGAAGAGAATGTAGAACCCTATGTAAGTAACACATTTAATGATCACATAACAAAATTTGCAATAGTCTCTAATGAAAGACCAAATGTTACTTGTATTTGTTGCCGCAGAACTCATTATAGAAAACAAACTAGGAATGTTGATCTCTACAGAAAGAGTGAAAATGAAGATAATTATAAGTGGATGGATTTTGCCACATATATATTTCTTGAAAATTGTTTTGAATTGGGTGAAGATCAGCGTATTTGTAAATACTGTTACAACAAGTTAGAGGAAAATAGAATGCCGACCAGAGCTGTACATAATAATTTAGAATTGGATGCTATTCCTGCTGAACTTTCTGAATTAAATACATATGAGTCTATACTCATTCAATGTGTTCATCCGTTCCAGACCATAGTACGTATGGAGCCCAAAACTGGTAAATTACCTCCTTCAGATTTACTGAGAGGTTTAAAAGGTAGAGTGGTGTATTTGCCCTTGGATTTGAAAAAAAATATGGAAACTATTGATGCGGATACTTTGGAAACTGAACCATTAATTATTCTGGTTAATGGTGTACCTACAAAGAATAAGAAGATTTGGCAGGAGCTGGTAGATGTGCGGAAAGTACAAAGAGCAAATTTGTATTTGAAAAAAAATAACAAATGGTATGAATCAATTTATATAGAAGAAGAAGAAGAAGATTTTCAAGAACACACAGAAACACCAACTGGACAAATTGAAAAAGTGGACAAGTCAAAGGAAGAAGAAATTTATGAACATTTTAGCATACATCCTCTCCATTCGAAAGAAGTTATGGGAGACAATATTGATCTCTTTCAGATGAAGAAAGCAAAAGGAAATCCCGTGAGTGTATGGGAGGAGAGCTTGGAAGCTCGATGTTTTCCCCAGCTGTTTCCTAAAGGAAAAGGAGGACGATACGATGAACGTCCAGAACAGATTCCAGCTTCAGAGTATCGGACTACAAGACTATATGCTGAAGATCCCAGATTTCGACAAAGTATTCCTTATTTGTTCCATCTTTTATTTGAAAGCGACTTGTCTGCACTGTCTTATGCAGTAAATCACATTTTAAAAAGTGGAGTACATTTACAAAATGTGTCTGCTAAGGATTTTATGGAGAAAGTGCAGCACCGAGATGATCATTTGGAAACACAACTGATCAATCTGATGGCTTGTCAGCGTGGGACAAATGAATATTGGTACCGACGCCATGGTGAACTAAAATGCATGTTACGCAATTTAGGAACACCAACATGGTTCCTTACCCTAAGCTGTGCCGAGTACGCTTAGGATGATTTACTGGATTTTCTACGAGAGGCCAATTCAAACATTAAAAACATCGAATACAAGACAGCAGGAGAACTGTGCTCATTGGATCCGGTTAATGTTTGCAGATATTTCAATCATAGATTTGAGGCTATGATGTCCTTCATCTGCAATAAAAAAAATCCACCCCTTGGAGAAGTAGTGGATTTCTTTTGGAGAAAAGAGTACCAGGCAAGAGGTGCTCCTCATATTCATATGCTGCTGTGGATCAAGGATGCCCCAAAGTTTGGAACAGATACTGATGAAGCAGTGTTATCTTACATTGAAGAATATGCAACATGTGGTATACCAAAAAGCAAAGAAGAGAACAAGTTAAAGGAGCAAGTTCTACGTTTCCAAAGTCATCGGTGTGGAAAATACTGTCGACGGAAATACAAGAGCAAAGAAAAATACTACACTAAATGTCGATTTGGATTTCCTAGACCTGTTCTTTCAAATGGAAGAGTCAACAGTTTTATGTCAGCTGTGAGACATACTATCACAAGAAAATCACCTAAGAATACCTACAACCTTAAAAGAAAAGAAGAATCAAAAAATATAAATGACTACAACCCAGTCATTTTATCCATGTGGAACGCTAACATGGATATACAGTATGTAGCTGACAATTCCATTGCTGTTGCACGATATGTAACGTCTTACATTACGAAATCAGAAAAAACAGAATTGAAGGAAATGTGGGAAGAGATTTCTCACGAGAAGACTGTCAGTAAGAAGCTGTACAGTTTCAGTTTGAAGATGTTATCGCATCGAGAAATTGGATCCTACGAATGTTCAGATAGGTTATCTTCTGCAAGTCTCTACTCGAAGTCAAGAAGAATAATTTGGGCAAGTTTAGGCCTTGCAGCAATGAGAAATCGGGTACTGAAATCTGTTGGAGAAATTGAATATTTGGCCGAGAATGACCCAGAAAGTACAGATATATTGAAAACAAACATGTTGGACACATATTATCCCAAGAGAAGTCATCATCTGGAGAACATGTGTCTCTATGAAGTGCTGCAGAACTACATTTATTCACGGAAAGCTGCAGAAGACATCAACAGTGGAAAATATAAAGTTGTTGGTGAAGAAGGATGTTTGGTGAAGCAAACCAAAGGAAGTTTGATAAATCACCGGAAGCTGAGTTGCGACACAACCGACAAGAAAGAATTTTACTACTTGGCTCTTTTACAGTTGTTTAAACCATGGCGTACAGAGGATGAACTACTGGGAGAATTCCAGAGCTATGAAGATTCTTTTAATGCTTGCAAAGACAGCATACAATGCAGTACATTCTCAACTTATCTGCAAATGTTAAATGAAGAAATTGAACAGGAAACTACAATTGCAGCAGAAATAGCTAGAGACAGTTCTCAGGACAGCCAAAGTTCAGGAACATACAGTCAAGATCCCCTAGGACAACCAATCGTTGAAAATGAAGCATCAATAGCCATGAATGAAGTGGAAACGGCTATGAATCAAGCTCAAGAAGAATTTATAGACTTACAAAATTTGGAAAGACAACTGAATCAAGAGCAGCAACACATTTATGAAGAGATCAAAAACAAAATTGATCACGGATTTCTACATATAAAAAAAGAGTGCTCATGCACATCATTTCATCCAATCAGGATGTATGTAAGCGGACAAGCTGGCACTGGAAAAAGTTTCCTAATTAAAGTCATCAGAAGCTACCTAAAGCAAAAAACGGATTCTACTTTGTCTTGTGTGGTTACTGCTCCAACTGGGTTAGCAGCATATAACATAAAAGGAATCACCTTACATCGTTTGCTAATGTTACCAGTGGAGCATGAGAACAAAATACAATTCAACAAGCTAACTGGAGAAGCATCCTTGGAAGTTTCAAGAGTATTGAAGAAGATGCAAGTTCTCATTATTGATGAGGTGAGCATGGTATCAAACTTAATGCTTGCCTTTGTGCATTTAAGAATGCAGCAAATTTTGAAGACAGACTATGACGTGTTATTTGGTGGAAAACACGTCATAGTTTTTGGGGATCTTTTGCAACTTACTCCAGTTAAAGGACAACCAGTGTTTAATACTGTGACACATGAAGACACGAAGAAGTCATTGGGAAGCATTGGAAATACAAATATTTGGTCCTTCTTTGAGTACAAGGAACTTACAACTAATATGAGGCAAGCAAACGATGAAGAATATGGAAGTATTCTGAAAGATATCAGAATTGGACTACTCACAGAAGTTGGGAAAAAAGCATTACAGAGTCGGCTGCTACATAATTTATTTCCAAAGGAAGAAATAGTTGCAGAGAAAATATACAAGAATATTGCAGAAAACAAAAGTGTCATCTGCTTAATGCCAACTCTACGTGAATGCTCAATATTTAATGAGGAGCTTTTGAAATTGGAAAAGGAAGAGATCAGGAAATTGGAAGCAGTGGACAAAATTGAGGATGGAAGAATTACTGTCACAGTAACAGGCAAACTGAAAAATAAATTGGACTCACTAGAGAAGAACATCTCCAAAACAGCAGGATTAGAAAAAAATCTATATGTTTGCATGAACTGTAGAGTATTTTTAAGGAGAAATTTGGATGTTGAGAAAGGCTTAGTGAATGGAGCGATGGGAAGAGTTGTGGGTTTTATTAATTATCAGAAAAAAGAAGGAATTTAATGTTTACAGATAAAATTTGATCAGATAGATGAAGTTAAAGATATTTGTCGTTGTACAGTTCGTTTTATGCTTGTGAAAGACTTATATGTACGTAGGAAGCAGTTTCCGTTTTCTCTAGCATATGCTGTAACTATCCACAAGTCTCAAGGATTGACTGTAGATTGTGCATTTGTGAACATTGGTTCAACTGTGTTCAAAGAAGGTATGGCATATGTAGCTTTGTCACGAGTCAAAACATTATCAGGTTTATTCATGATAGACTTTGATGACTCAAAAGTTAGTGCTGATACAAACTGTGTAAAGGAGTATAATAGATTAAGAAGAAGCTATGCTCCTCATTTAGGTCAGTATCCTGTGTTGGAGAAACGTGTAGTTTCTCGTAAAAGGAGAAATGAGAATATCTGTAATGAAGATATAGAGAAGAGGAAAAAAAAGAGGAGTGATGTAATTGCAAGCAAAAAGAAAAAGGACAATGAAGAACAGGTTGTAGGATGTCATTTTGAAAATAGCTCTGGTGTCAACTGCTACGCTAATGTAGTGCTGAATGTTGCATTTTATCTGGAAAGTTTGCAAGAGCAGATAATAGTAAATCAGGGAAAAAGATTCTGTTCAGAGCTGAGTCTCCTTTTTCAAAAGCTGAGTAAAGATAAAACTCAAATAGAAAGTGCTACTGATATTAGAAAACTTTTAGATGTATGTTCAGGACGAACACAGTTTTCTCAAAATGAACAGCAAGATGCACACGAATTTTTGATGTATTTTCTTCAGGTAGTGGAAGAAGAAGGAGTTCCCATTGACATTTTTTTTGGTCTCTCTTATAAATGGGAACATAGTTGTGATAATTGTTATAATATATGTGGCTCTATTGTTGATAATGAAAGGTTTATTTATTTGACATTGCCAGAGAGTAAAACAGTCACTTTTGCAAAATTAGTTAAAGATGCTAATCATAGCATGAAATGTGGTGAGTGTAATTCTGACATGTTTTCAACATTAATTTTAAGGGAATACGGACAGTATGTAATTTTAATGATGCAACGATGTAGAGCTGATGGTTCAAAATTGGATACTTTAATAAAGAAGTTTACAGGACAGCAATTATCAATTTCAGGAAAAACTTTTGTAACTGTTGCAATAATTTTCCATGATGGACCTACTGTTACTTCTGGACATTACACAGTTTATCTAAAATGTGAAAAAGGCTGGACACTGTGTAATGATTCCCAATTGATTTTCAAACAACGTTTGCCTTTTGATTTAGCAAATTCCTATCTAATCTTCCTGAAACCTAAATTTTAGAGAGGCTTGGCAAGATCTGGACAAAATAATTTTACCATTTTACTGGATTACCATTGCAATTTTGTAGAAAAAATATTTTTAAAATTATCATTTGGCCTAAAGGAAAGATAACCAATTGTAATGTGGACTTTTTTAATTTTTAATGCAATTTTGAAAAACCAATAATTTATAGATAATCGGTAACTTCTGCACATTTTAAATTTTGGAATGCTATTGGACTGCCATTGGAAATTTTTTCAAAAATGATTTAAAAAATTACTATTTGGCCATGTGGAAAAGTAAGCAATTCTATTGTGGACTAAATAAATTATTCAAAAAATTTTCGTGAACCAAAATGTTACAGAGAATCGGTGAGATCTGGACAGATTAAACTTTAGAATTTTAATGGATTTCCCTTGGAAATTTATTCCAAAAAAAAAAAAAAAAATACTATTTGGCCTAAAGGAAATGAAATCAGATGTATTTTGGAGTTATTTGAGATATAATATTGTGATTATACTTCTGAAACAAACATATCAGACGGTATTTTAAAGAAATAAGTATTGTTTTTAGATGATATTTTTTTAGAATAATATGCATTTCTGTAATGATAAGTTTAAGTGAGAAGAGATTCTGGGCTTTTTTAATACAATCTTTGAGATTGTTATTTTTTTTTGCCCGCTGTAAAATGATGAATGCAATTGCTTTCACAATTTATAGTGAAATGCAATATATTCTGAAAACAGCAAAAATAAGGCAAAAATATTTTTTTGAAAAAAATGTAAATATGTATACTGTATTATAAATTGTTAAAAAAATATTAATACTTTTTTCTTTTTTTTCAGATCGATATAGAAAATTTTCGAAAACTACAACCATTTTTAAAACTATTTTTAAAAAAAACAAATGAATAAATATTTTTTTGAGTGAGTATGGTAAGTCAATAATAATAATTGTAGTCTCTCAAGGACCTTGTAATGTGATAATTGATTTTTAGTGTTTTTTTTAAAAAATAAAAAAAAGGTACGCGCACCGTACGCGTACGGTAAAAAAAAAAAAAAAAAGGTTTTAAAAAACATATGTAAAAAAAAGATGAAAGATAAGGTTGGCTCTTAAAAGAACCGTTGTGTTCATGCAGGGACAGAGGAAAGGAAGCATGGGAAAATCATTCAAAGCTACAAATGTGCTGATCTATTTTGTTGTTCACTAGGGAAACACTGGTCTCCCTATGACAAATTAGACCTTTACAAAATGTGCAATGAATATCAACCTTCCGAAATCGAAGGTTCATTTCCAGAGGGCCAGCAAAAGGAGATTCTCCCCCCACAGATGAAGGGCTCACCTGACCTGCAGAAGAAGGAGTCAGCCCTGCAGATGATGGTCCAGGCTGAGCTGCTGTGGATGTACTGGCTCGTCTTTCTGAAGAGTTACCTCCAAAAAGATGACCATGTGTCCTTCTGTGTACATCCTGGAGGTGTCTCTTCATGGTGTGATTCCCAAAGGAATACTTCCTGTTAGGATTACCTCTAGAAAGTACACGCTTACACAGCTTGCAAGTAACTAAGGGTGCATTCACCTTTTGCTGGCCTTCTGGAAAAGTAAAATAATCCCAAACATAAGAAGGCTTTTGTTTCCTCGATCTCTGCCTCAAGACAGTGCTGCTGGTGCTAGCCTCACTCTCAGAAGAGCTCTGCTGTTCTGCCATCGTATCCCAAAGACAAACCAGCTCCTTCTCCCAAAGGATCACAAGCAGAAATGAGGGGAATGGGTGTGGTGTAGGAGAGTTCTAGAACTGAAAGTAGTTTCAACCAATCAAAAGTTGTGTTTCAAGATCACATGACCTACCGTACGCTTACGGTACGCTTACGGTACGCTTACGGCAAAAAGTACGCGTGCGCGTAAAAAAGACACGCGCTTGCGCGCATGCGCATAACAGTCACTCCCCGGCACTTCCGCGTAACGTGCGCGTGTGGCGTAAGCGCGCACGCGTCCCACGCGCAGTACGCGCGGCTACGCAAAGTGCGTAACTATACGCAAGCAGCGTAGATAGATTACGGACGTTGCGTAAACCGTACGCTTACCGTGAGCTTACGGTACGCGTACTATAAAAAAAAAAAAAAAAAAATCTGGTAATAAATTTTACATGTTTATTTTAAAAAATATATTAAAAAAAAATATTTAAGGATTTTAAAAATTTAAGCATAGTCTTTATAAAATGAAAGAAAATTAAATTAAAAATATGTTTGAAAAAAATGAAGAATAAAAAAAAAAATTAGCATTTAAAAAACTTTGCAAATTCACTGAAAAAACCATGGGTTACACACACGTTATAGTTAGGAATTAGCATTTAAAAAACCTTGCAAATTCACTGAAAAAACCATGGGTTTCACACACGTTATAGTTAGGAATTAGCATTTAAAAAACCTTAGAAATTCACTGAAAAAACCATAGGTTTCACACACGTTATAGTTAGGAATTAGCATTTAAAAAACCTTAGAAATTCAGTGAAAAAACCATAGGTTTCACACATGTTATAGTTAGCTGGACATTTTACTCGTAAAAAACCAATGAAATTGCCCCGTTATAGTTAGTTCAGCTAACTATAACTCACGCGCCCGCAATGCACTGCTGATGACGTCACATATTACATCACTCATGACATGGTCAGTGACATCACTCATGACATCACTGATGACATCTCAAATGACATCACTGATGACATCACTGATGACATCATCCTTGTGATAGAGTGGCAGACCTCCTCTCACCTTAATATAAGCTTTGATACACACATTCAAAAATAGAGACTAAAATTTTCAAAACAATGGACATACCAATACCAGTTACAACAACCTCTTCAGTAATTCTAAGATCCACATACACATCCACTCATTCACCAACAGTCCTATACAGTCACTCATACATGTACTCACTCATCATATGTACTCATACACCTATACATCCTGTTACATAATGCCACTCATCCATAGAGTTACTCACACACATAGTCACTCATGCTAATAAAGAATCAAACATACATTCACCTGCATATACAGTTATACACACACCACCACACTTACTTCTACAGAAACTTACACATACTTAGTCTTTTAAACAATCACTTATAGAAACACATACTTATTCATACAGGAACTCTTTCAATCTCTCCCTCTCACATATACTCACATATATACACCAATAGTCACATATACTAGTTTAAAACATATGTAGTTACTCCTGAAGACACTATTGGGACAGTCATTCACTCACTAACACACCCATACACACACTCATCCACCCATACAGTCCTGCACACATGCTGTCTTCAACACATACAAACAGTGAGTCACTCATTCATGCACCTATGCACTACGTAATACCCCCCACCGAACCATACAGACACTCAGACTGATACTCAAAAAAACAACTACTAACCTATATAGACACCCATGTAGCTACTCACCAACCCATGCAGCCACTTATACACAAAGTGAGAGATACACTTAATCAGTCAGTTACACAATCAATTTTTTAAAAACAAATCATCCATTTAGACACTTATATACCCATTTATTCTTCCATCGACCTTGAGATATACATATATAAAACATATTTAATTTTCAGAAAAACACACATTCACTGGATGATGTCATCAGTGAGGTCATCAGTGATGTCATTTGAGATGTCATCAGTGATGTCATGAGTGATGTCACTGACCATGTCATGAGTGATGTAATATGTGACGTCATCAGCAGTGCATTGCGGGCGCGTGAGTTATAGTTAGCTGAACTAACTATAACGGGGCAATTTCATTGGTTTTTTACGAGTAAAATGTCCAGCTAACTATAACATGTGTGAAACCTATGGTTTTTTCACTGAATTTCTAAGGTTTTTTAAATGCTAATTCCTAACTATAACGTGTGTGAAACCTATGGTTTTTTCAGTGAATATATATATATATATATATATATATATATATATATATATATCGGCCATGGGTATGTTGACGGAGAAAATGAGGGTGTGAGAACTTGCCATCCACGACGTGACCACTCCGACAACGAGGACAGTATTGAAGCACCGCACGCTATCCAAAGGAAACAGGATACACCGTGCAGGTAAGAACGCTGCCTCGTTTTATTTGGATGTTGTTTACAAGGCTGAATTGGAAAGATATCCCTACAGTAGTTTCTACACCTATGCTCAAGGTTACGAACATTGGGCTAACGGAGGGATAAACGGAATATCCAACTCACCTACTCACGTAAAACGGAACGATATCCCGCCCCAAAAGTATACTGTCACAACCCAAGGACCAGGGGAACTCTATACTATATAGAGGAAAACACTCTGACACTAACAGTCATACCGGACATTAAGTTCATAAGGGATCCCTTTGGTTTCCCTGATAAACAAGGATGGAGGAAGAAAAGGAACGTAGGGAGGCGGCACAGGCACTCTTTGCAAGGGCACCAGGCATTGGGAAACATGCACAGGACATAACACCAAAGGAGAAAACCATCCATGAAACTCTGAGGAAATTTGAAAAACTACACAAACAAGAAACCTCTAAATGGTGGGAGGCAACGTCTCTACAAGATTATATTGATAAATCAATGGTACCTCGAGGTTTGAGGATTTATATAACTCCCTCGTATGACTCACCAGATCCCCAGATGTTGGAGGATTGGTCAACCAATTCTGCGACCAGTTCTAAAAATATGCTAGCGATATTGGTGAAGTATGCTTGGTCCGACAGGGAGAAAATTAAACAAGAAATAGAGCAAATAAAGTGTGTGTTAAGCACACACGAAGACCAAGAAACTATCAAAAAGTATTTAGACGAAATGAAGAAACGTCTAAAACTAATGGAGGACGACATCAAAAGGAGGAAACAACGCAAGCTACACAGGGATTGCGGAGACTACGAGTCCGGCAGAGTCCTGACATACAGTAAAAAATATGATCACTTATATGAAAAAGGCCAAGTCCTAGAGACAAATACAAGACACCATGAGGAGCAAGGTGAGGAGGACTTAACAGACCTAAGTGATATCAATACTGAGGACTCAGAGACAACGAGAACATCTGATAGTTCAATATCGGATCCAGATATGGCAACTAGGCCAAAAACAACTTTTTTAGACGAATACCGGCTCATGAAACAGAGCCGGCAAACAACGAGATCAATGTCCAGGATGAACCAGAAGGAGGACTTACCGAACCCGAAAGGAAGGGGAAGAGGGAGAGGAAGGGGTACCAGAGGAAGAGGAGGAAATGGTCCCGACAGAGAAGAGAGAAAAATATGGAGTACATGGGAAGAAAACAAACATACTCCAAGAAGAACCAATAATGGATGATTTAATGGTAAACCAGACAATTATGAACTTAACAACCAAAACTTTGAGCAACAAAGATAAAAGAACTTTGTGTTTAGGTTTGTCATTTTGCCCAGCAGTCCCCATGAACTATGTGAACAGTAAAATCGATATATTCAAATTTTGTAGGAAACTAAAATTAAAGAAGTGGCACAAACTGAAACCATTGAAAAGTAGGGAACAACATGGAACGAGAAACACACAAGCAGATGATCTATCAATAGGTGATATTGATACTGTGATTGCCCTACATGAGCTCCAAAACAACCCGGATGAGACGCATATGAGTCCAGAATCCCTTCATATTCTGGACAAGTTGGAAATTCAGTATGATAAATCTGCATGTAGCCTTTTTAGACCAAGATCAACCTTTGTACCCAAAATGGGTCATGACAATATTGATACCTTTCAGGAGCTTGTCAGTAGTGAAATGTTAAAATTTAGACAAAATAACTGGCCTAAAAAAATGAAAAACTTTAAACACAACCTAACAGCCACATAGAAGAGCATTATAAATGAGCTTGCAACCGATGATAGCCTGGTGGTCAGACCGGCCGATAAGGGCGGAAACATTGTCATCTTACCAAGGGAAATGTACACAGCAGAGGCACAGCGACAACTCAGTGATAGCAACACATACACCATCTCCGCTAGGATAGAATATAACAACAGTATCTGTAAGATTTGGGAACTACTCAGTGAGTGGAGAGACATGGGACTGTTAGAGTGGGAGGAATTTTGTTTTTTAAAAAAAGACTACCCCATTCTGCCAGTGATGTATTTACTCCCTAAAATACATAAGAACAAAGAAAATCCCCCAGGGAGGCCCATTATTTCCTCAAGGGGTAGTGTACTGGAAAACATCTTGAGGTATGTGGATCACTTTTTGAGGGAATTTGTGTGCACCCTCCCATCATACGTTAGGGATACCAAAGATTTTCTGAACAAAATTGCTAACCTGATGTGGGAGGAGGATTATATCCTTATAACCTAGGATGTAAATTCACTGTACACAGTAATTAATCACGACCAAGGAGTACAGGCATGTGCCCACTTCCTAAAACGCAGAAATATTGGTTTTTTAGAACATACCAATATGATCCTTGAGATGATCAAGTACTGCCTCACGAACAATTACTTTCTTTTCAATGGGTCCATATACAGACAGAGACATGGTACCGCGATGGGTACGTGCTTTGCACCTAGCTTTGCCAACCTCTTCATGGGGGCAAGGGAGGAAGAGATCCGTACCAACAGAAATCTTGAAAAAGCCCTTACCAGCGTGAGGATGTGGCTCAGGTACATAGATGACATTTTTGTTGTGTGGCAGGGCACAGAAAAAGACGCGTTGTTGTTCATAAAAGAACTCAACAACAATGAGAGAAATCTTACCCTTACATGTACCATCAGCAAGGAAAAAGTAGAGTACCTAGACACACAAGTATTAGTGAGAAATTACACCATCCACACAACTCTCTATCGTAAATGCACGGCAGGTAACACTCTTCTCCATGCTCTGAGCAGCCATCCCGACAATCTTAAATGGAGCATACCATATGGGGAGCTGCTCAGAGCAAAAAGGAATTGTAGTTCCCTAGATGACTACTTGAGCGAGCAACAAACCATGATAGAAAGATTCAGAGCAAGAGGATACCCAGCATGGGTTCTCAAAAAAGCAGTTGAAAGGGTGACAGAAGTTGAAAGATCCAGTACCCTAGCTCAAAATGAGAAGGAAGCTACAGAAAATGAAAATGACGAGGGCAACAGCACACGTATGATTATGACGTACAATGGCAATTCCACCCAGATACGTAAGGTCATTAATCGACACTGGAATATTTTAAAAAATGACCCCATAATTGGCAAGACATTACCAGAAAGACCCAGTATAACATATAGGAAGGGACACAGCCTCAGAGACTCTTTGGTACATAGTGATTTGACAACTAACACAAAGGAGAGAGATCTAGACCTTAAAGGCTTTTTTCCATGCGGCCACTGTAAGGCGTGTAGCAATAGCAAAATGGCCAAAGAATTTTGGAATACCAGCACAAATACAATGATTACTATTTCTCAATTTCTAACATGTACCAGTACCTTTGTGATATATGTCTTGGAATGCCCATGTAGCTTGCGCTACGTGGGCAGTACAACACATATGGCAAAGAAACGTGTCCTCGAACATATGCGGGCGATTACGAACAACGACAGACAATACCCTATAGCCCGCCATTTTGCCAGCCATCATTTTTCAGACTATAAGAAATTAAGATACTATGCAATCGAGCAGGTACTACCAAAATTGAGAGGTGGGAACCGTGTCTTAAGACTTAGACAACGGGAATCAAGGCATATAATTGGTATGTGCACTCTTTTTCCGGGAGGTCACAACCTGGATGAGGAAATGGCCATACACCTGCAAGAGGAATAAGGATGTATTTATTCTGTATGAACGCAAAGTGTTTTTTGAGGCCTTATACATAATGAGTTGCCTTGACATGCTATGTCCCGTGTCCCGACCCCCCCCACAACCCCTCCCCTTTGAATATATAATTATATATATATTTTTTAACATTTTGTTCCTTTGACTATATGTTTCCTTAGCACTTTGTCTTAGCACTATGTTCTAGTATCATGTTACATTTCTGATATACTAGTTGGTAAGTGTTTCTCTGATTGATGACACTTTATCAATCTGACACCTGTACTTTTTCTATCTCTCGCAGGAGGAAAGAAAGGGAATGGTCTTTTAAGGTGCCCACGCGATCCCTACCCTTTTCTTCAGATCATCCTTCAGTCACAGATTTGAGATAAGATTCTATATGCACTTTTCAATTTTGGCATTTTGTATTACTTGGGAATACTACGGGGTATTTCGAAAGAGGGGGTGGTGATTTTGATGCCTGTTTACTTTCTCATGTACAAGTGTAAGAAGACGGATGTCTGCACCACACACACTTCTCCTTTAAGAGCAATGTAGATGTCAAATTACCCACTAGCAAGGGGAGTTTTAGATTAGTCCATTACGCATACCCACTAATTAGGGGAATTCCAATCAATTTTAACTTTGTTTATATGGTATGGACACAGCTACATTACCATACAATGAGGTCGCTAATATTCAATCAACTACATATACCAGCATGCACAGTACAACATGTACACGAGACCTTATTAACCATTATGTTACGATACGCTTAGGATTGTAAGCGAATCACCCCCGAATCAGGGGAGTTATAGTGAAGTCCACTGTGGTGTTCCACCCAATGATCCATCGATATACACTGCTATTGATTTACAATGAGAATGTCGATGGTTTGACTACGTGTACCAATATATATACTACAGTACCAACATAAGATAACTATTATAATAATATGGTACAGACGATAATGTAAGCGTGTACATTGGTATTTCTCTTACACCTGTTCAATATTTGCATAGGAGATATAATGTTATGATGTGAAAAGACGTTACAAGATGGCGCTCAAATTGGGATCTCCCGATACACATACGTTATAGTCCTTTCTCTATGCTTATGTACTATACCAACACGAACGTATATGTAATGGCAAACTTTATTGTAAAACGTTGTGTGAACAAGCCACTACGGTGGCGAAACGTGTCACGGCGGGTTTATGAGAGGAATAAACCCCCTTATTGATATGAACTGAGGCCTGGTTTACTGTGTCAGAGGTTTTTGAGAGCGCGAGTGGGACTTCGTTTCAATATATATATATATATATATATATATATTCACTGAAATAAACATAGGTTTCAGGGACGTTATAGTTAGAAATTAGCATTTAAAAAAAACCTTAGAAATTCACTGAAAAAAACATAAGTTGCAACTCAAATGACATCACTGATGACACCATCCAGTGACTGAGTGTTTCTAAAAATTTCAAGAATGTTATATCTATATATGCTAAGGTATATTGAAGAATGATTGGTTATCTGAGAACCTGCATGGGTGCCTGAGTGTTTGTGTGGGTGTGTGGGGTGTGTGACTCCGTGCATGGATGTGTGAGTGGGTGATTCACTGGGTGTATGCGTTTATGAGTGGGTGAGTGAGTATGTATAGCTGTGTTGGTGAGTGGTTGGATGTGTTAGTGGTATTTGTGTAAGTAACTACATATGTTAAAGGCAGTATTTGTGAGTGTTAAAGTATATAAGTGAGTATATGTGACAGTGAGTGATTGTGACAGTGGCTGCATGGATAAGTGTGTCCTTATGTCAGCAATTGTTGAAGACAGTACGTATCTGTATGAATAAGTGACATGGTGTATGTAAAACTGTTTAGGTGAGTAAATGGCAGTGTAATTAATTCTTTGGGTGAGTGGCAGTGTGTGAGTGTCGATATGGGTGTATGAGTGGATATATCAGTGGCTGTAGTGATGAAGGACTGCGTGTTTGAGTGACTGTATGGGTTAGTGGATGGATGTGTGTGTAGACGTATGAATCACTGAGCGGGTATGTACTAACGGATATTGGTTTGTCTATGGTTTCGATATTGGTAGGTTGTATTTTAGAGTGGGTGTATGAAAGGTTTTATAAGGGTGTGAGGAGGTGCATCAAATCACGTGGATGATGTCATCAGTGATGTCATTTGAGATGTCAGCAGTGATGTCACTGAGCATGTAATGAGTGATGTAATATGTGACGTCATCAGCAGTGCATTGCGGGGGCGCGAGTTATAGTTATCTCTACTAACTATAACAGCCAAATTTCTTTGGTTTTGTACGAGTGAAATGTCCAACTAACTATAACGTCCCTGCAACCTATGGTTTTTTCAGTAAATATATATATATATATATATATTTATATATGTATATATATATATATATATATATATATATATATATATATATATAAATTGGGACAAAATGAAAGGGTACAAGGACGTTATAGTTAGCAAATATTTAAAAAACTTAGAAATTCACTGAAAAAACCTAAAATCCATCCTGAACCCTAAAAGCCCTTTACTACTCCCTAACCTTACCAATTCCATAAGCCTAAAATCACATTACTTACCTCTACCCACCCAACCGCGAACCCCTTACACTTCCTAAATCCGCTATTAAAATGTACTAAGCTGAAAAGTGCCAGAAAGCATACTTAACTACACAATAAATGTTGTGTAGCAAGTGTAACGCATGGTTATGCCAGTGTTGTAAAGGCTAAATACCCTTTGTCAATCTAGTGGATGCCACAACATGGGCTGCAGTCCACAGTTGACATTTAAACTTGCCATGCCATTGGTGGAGCCTCTTGCAACATGTATTGTGGCATTACTGGAAAGTTAAATAAGATGAGCCTCTTTTACCATATTTCTTGACTCAGAGCAAACACACCGAGTAGCAGCGCCCCAATGTGCAGGGTAGTCAGTCAGTCAAAATACTTTATCCGGTTAACTAAAAGCATAAAAATACAAGCAATAAAATCTAGTAAATACATTATAAATACAATAAAAATATAAATATATCTTCCCTCAAATCTCAAGCATAAAAATATCAGAGTACATCAAGTAAAATTGCATCCAAACATTACTACATAGAAACCATATATGCACGTATTCAAAGAAGACATTTTTTCCTTTTTCTAAAGGCAGCAACTTAAATACTTGCAATACTAAAACATTCCAGAGGACTGTTTCGCTGCCCAAAAAACATTAGACCACATCACTGCTGTACTGATGGAATTCTCCTGACTACCTTTGCTTGCACTCCATTTATGCATCCAGGATCTGGAATGCTGTACCCTTCAGGAATGCATCAAACCTGCTCTATTTTAGAAAAGAGCTGAAGATGCAACCATTTAAAGAAAACTACACCATGATGCAATAATAGTAAATTTCTGCAACCAGCTTCTTCTCCAATCGCTTGTTTAGAGTATCTCTGGTTTTGACATTGCAAAGCACTCCACTGCCTTTTTACTTGGTTTGCACAATACAAATATCACATACCACACACATATATTTACAGTGAAGAATGCACTTTTTGTGTTTACTTCCACCCACATATAACGCACTGAGAGGTTGGTTTTTGCTGTGTTCTCTCGCTGTGTAAATCCAATCTCAAATCTCCCTAATTTGGTGAAGAACAAAATTTTATTCTCAAGTGTAACTCCATAATAGGGTGATCATTTGAAATTTTGAGATAGTGATGACTTTAGATAGTGAGTTTCAGAGGCTGCTTCAAAGACTCTTGTTTAGCTCAATGGTAAACGCTTTCACTGTGAAACAGTAGCAAATTATTTTTATAGCCTGTGTTATTTTTTCAAATCCACTTAATAAAACTGTGATTTAATTATTTTTCAAACTGACATTGAAAGCTATTAATAAACTTGGAATACAAAAGGAGCAAACTTCGAGTGGGTGTGCCTTGTGAGTGTATGCTCTTTGAATTATTGGCCTAATGCCAGATTTTGGGGAAGATGATTGAGGAAGATAGGAGAGAGAGGGAGAGGGATGGCATTTGACTTTGTACGGTGTTTGGATTGTAGCAACGGTACTGTACCACAAGTTGCTACTAGTTGCCAATTGGGTGTAACACACACGCAATGGAATAAAACACAGAATAATGGATTATGCATAACTGAAATGTAAGGCCAAAGGAGAATGTACTAAGAGTTTGTTTCCAAGTGAGCATCTTTCATTGAAGGTCTAGGTGCAGCCCCAGGGCTGAAGCCTACATAATAAAATATTTCACAACACTGCAGTGGTTTATGTGTGAATAAGGACGGTGCAAGTAAGAGGGCGGAGATGTATCACAAAAGAGCAACCTAATAGAAGGTACTGACATAGAAAATGGATTTTTTAAAAAGAACGTCAAGTAGATCCTCTTAAGAGAATGAAAAATAAAGAAGAGATTAAAATCACAGGCTCCTGAAAGCAGGAGAGATACAAAAAGAACTAAAAGTCTGGGCTCGCAAAAGAATAGGATGTAGAGGGAGTAGTACAACAAATGACTCAATTGCATTACACAACACTTAATAATTCTATGGACTCTATGGAACAATTAAACCATACAGTTTTATTTGGTTGATATTAAATAATATTCTGGGTTCTCAGCCTTTTGACTTCTGTGGACCCACATTCAATAACTACTAGTAAGGATTGCCAGTGTCAGCAATTTCTATGATTTGGTCTTCAAAACAATACCCCAAAATGTAACGTAGAAACAAGTATAAATAAAACAAATACACAAATTATGAAGCATTTGATTTAATTCACAAATGGAAAAAAAAGACGAAGCAATATGCTTCATCTTTTTTCCACCTAATGCATGCTCCTTTTATTTGCACATGCCAGTGCTTCAATTGAGGACACCCATCATCCATACTATAGTCTGTGTGTTGCTACAGTAAATCAATCTAAGGATATCAAATACATTTTTAGCCTACAGTTCCAAAATCCTTCATCTTTTAGCATTTTCTATTTTTTACATTTTGCTTTTTAATTACTTCACGTTTTAGCATTATTTATTTATTTATTGCTTTTAATGTATGTATACTATATTAATCTACTAATGTTATTTAATTTTCTAAAGAGTTGTGAACCCCATGAGTACGTTTTGCTAGCCCACATGGGTCCACAAACCCCAGGTGAATAACTGCTGCTCTAGGGCATCGCTCATGAATGAACAAACCACCGCTAATAGGATAGTTAACTAACTGTAAATCGCACTAATAAATACACTAAACTGCCCTGTAAAACAAGTATTCATATTTCTCACAAGAAACTCAGCTATGAGTTGGCGGGATGGGGGGTGGGGGAAACATGAGAATAGTTTTTTGTTCTGTCCCTTAGACTTTCAAATGTGTGGATGAAATTGGTTGTATATATGGAATCTAAGAACTGTTTGTTGATTTTTATATTTCCTAAAGCCTTGAAAAAGAGGTATATCCTTGAAATATGTGTCAGCTGTGTGGATGCGTTTTGTATTTGATATGAAAATCAATAGAATGGGATCCATTTATTTAACTGACCTCCATAAGGACACACTGAACATGGGTATGTTACACACCATTACAGGAAATCTCAAAAGAGGAAGGGACAAAAATGTGATTTCCCTAATTAGAAAATAAAAAGACACAATACAACTGGAATCAGAGGATCAGTCACTAGTGTAAATGCAGATGAAGTTTACAAACTGACAAAAGGTGAGACCTAGAAATAGATACATCAAATTGGAAAGGTGTTATTCAACTTTAAAAGCTAAATAGAAATATTTATTTGTAGTGAAATCAAAAAAGTATGAGACTGCATTAAAATATTTTTCATGTCACATTTGTCA
Organism: Triturus cristatus; assembly: GCF_964204655.1. NCBI lineage: Eukaryota > Metazoa > Chordata > Amphibia > Caudata > Salamandridae > Triturus > Triturus cristatus. The sequence continues at coordinate 543,502,700 of NC_140587.1, read as the reverse complement.
ATATAATCAATTGTTGATGATGTAGCATTTATTTGCGTGCAAGAAAAGCTATTATTTAAAATCAAGAAACAATAAGTATGTAAGTGGACAGTAATACTTATTTAAATCATGTTTCAAAAGAGCCCCGATCTGTTGCATTTACCAAATGTTTCAAAAGAGCCCCGATCTGTTGCATTTACCGAATGTTTCAAAAGAGCTCCGATCTGTTGCATTTAACAGCAACGCCCTAATTTCACGATGCCTTCGGTGTTAACCAACTCATCCCTACCTTCCTCCTCAAAACAATGCACCTCATTCACTGCAAAGGAAAGCAACGTCTAAAAGGCTAAATTATATAAAATAGTATTACAGTCAGAGAGAGATACTCCTGGGGGCTGATGTAAGTTGTGACTGCCAAGGTCTTAAAGTCATGGCTGAAGATGGGTTGTCCCAAAGCAACGACTGGCTGGCTAAAGGGGACTGACCAAAAGCCCATCTAGCTATTTTAGACTGGTCATGAATAAAGTTATGAAAGATTGCTAAAGCACTCTGAAACCAGACTTAAAAGAGCTCTAATGGCACCATTTCAACAGGTGAGAAAATCATTAATGGATACAAAAAAGTTGTAATTCCAAGAACAAGTTTCAACAAAAACCTATTAACAAGAAATATTGCACAGATATTAACCGTATAACATTTTCTAGTAAAACTAAGTAGAAGCATTAGATGCCAGCATTAGGGAATCTTTGTACCTCAGAGCAGAAAAAGGAACTCGGACAATTTGACCTAGCACTGCTTTTGAGAATGGTGGAACAGCTTGATGTTCTCAAGTGACAGTGCTGTGTTCTCCTTGTCTGGATGCTACCCAACTAACTCAATTTGCTGTAGTTTTCCTTTTACAATCAATAATTGAAATGGGTTTTGCACAAAGTTGATATTTCATCTTTATTTAGTTGTAAACATTTTAGAAAAGTCTTAATACAGCCAACAGAGACAAAATAAAATCACTGTGTGCATATATAGTTTTGTAACTGAATTTTCTGTTTAAAAAAAAACTTGTCTGGGTCCTGCTCATCGAAGGAGATAGTGTTTCAGGAAGATCCAGTGATCGAGTAAGTGACTGCTTCAGATGCTGGATATTCAGGAAGCAGTCAGGTGCATCTAAAACATGCACGGGCCCTGCCTTCTGTACTGCTCTAGAAAATAAATGGAATTAAATCAACTGACTTGTGAACTAAATAAGAGAAAATAAATTAGCACAAATAATAAGACATTTTTCAACATAAAAGTACTTTTAGCTAATAGGCTGCATATCCTGGAATAAATATGTGAAAGTGTAAAATCTGATGGTGGCTATCCATCATTCCATCATTATGGCATGGATGAATAAAGTCTTGGCACTAAATATAGATAATATATGTTTAAATAAGTAAATTAAGAGGCTGCTTTGGCACTGGATCATCAATAAAATCATCATAGATGTTTTTGTGGCTGGTTAAGCGATGGTAAAGATGGAAGAATCACGTAAATTCAAAGTCTGTGTGAGGACAGATGATTGCCTCCATGCGTCGATCAGGTTCCTCAGTTTCGGGCCATATACACAGCTCTTGTATTTGTTAAGTCTAATCAGGTCTCTGCGAAGCACTCTGCAGCCCTCCAGGTTAAATGTGCCCTATACAAAAAACTCAAAAACATAAAAACAGCATATCTAGTAGGACTAAAAGTAAAATCATTAATGTGTTTTTTAAATCCGCTAAGTAAACCATGATCAATTGCAAATTAACCCTATGATTACAAGACAGAAATAATAAATTGGCGATCTTAACTCCAGAATAAAAAAAACATTTTATGTTTGGGGCAAGAATTAGGTGTATACAATGAACGTATTCAAGAACTCTCCTAACGTGACATTTTTTTAAAAAAAAATGTAATTTACAATTTGATGTCTTCCTTGGGAAATTGCTTGTTTAGCAAAATTCATGAAAATTACTACAACTAAGAAAAATCTAAAATCTGTATCGCAAATCAACAATACAGATCGAGGGACGACATATGAAGCCTTGCATAAATGACTGTTGCAAAATCAGAAATAAAAAACATTAATTAAATTTCATTTAATTGAAATGTGACTACAATCGGAGATTGCCAACCCTTTATCAACCTCAAATTAAAGAGTGCCCGGTTAACAAATTCTGAAAAGTATGTCAGTTCAAGGAGAAGAAACAATAAAATACATACACCGGAATAATAAGAACTTTTTTATTAGAGCAAATACAGTTGTGGAAAACTGTATAATGTACATCTGGAGTTTCAAGGATCATAAATAGCGAAACTTGTAGATAAAGAGTTGTTTCACACCAAGAAACTTTAAATAAACAAAGTGACATTATTAAGTACGTTGGCAGGCTTCAGGTGCTGTCCAAAATGTAGTGTACAGTATAACAACCAATTAATTATAAATAGGCTTTCATGTAAAATACAGTTGTGCACATTTTAGAAAAATACCAACATTTTCTATTTTGAGCTTTGTTTTATAAAAGCTTATAAATCATACATCTATTTATAAAAGCAACTGCCATGCTTAAATAAACTGTTTTTAGAAATTAGATTTCTCTCCTTTATTCCTAAAAGTAGTTCAAAAGAATTAAATATTTCAGTTACAAAAATGAGACTTTCCTGCATTTTGGGGGGAAGGAGGTCTATGAAAACATTTCCTTCACATCTATTTATGCATAATGACCATTTAGTGTATTATTATTAAAATTATTTTCTCATACTTTAAAAATACCCTTTCTAATGAATATACACGGTTACTTTCCTATGCACGCTCTGTTCTTTAAAATGTTTATTCTCAATGTTTCACACAGACTCTTTCCATCACATACCACCAAGCTATTTAGGAAATTTCAGCTTGCTCAGACGATTAAACATTAAATCGCACCTAAAAGTGACGTGTCTGCTGCTTACGAAACAGGTAATCACATTAAGGAGTTTTTGCATTAAATTATACAAAATATTTTTAAATGTTTACAAACTGGTTCAAAGCGGACAAGTAGGAACTCTTTCCAAGATGATTATTGACAGTATTCCAAGCCCTTTACAATTCTGAAACCTTGCTTTAGAAAAGTGCCTTCCATAATAGTGACATGAAATGTACAGCTTCTCTGCTGGTCAACAAGCATGCTTTTGTAAAATATATTATACCAAAATTGCAATTCAATGTCACAATGAACAAACTTTGAACTAAAGTCTAGACTAAGAAAATCTACTTAAGGCATATATCCGAAATGTTACTTGTTGAGGTGCATCTGCCAGGGAAAATTACATAAGTTCAACAAAACACGGAAATAGTCCTTCTGTAAAATAATTTTCAGGAGAACGTATTCCACTTGAATGCATTTCTCATCGCATTGCAAAACGTATATACTAGCCAACGGCCCAATGACGTTATCATGCTTTGCTATGTTACATTTCAAATCCTCTATTACAGTATAGAGAGCTGTTCTGTACTAAAAAACAAAGGGTAGGTTCAACAGCTCATCTACTTGTAAAATTACTCCTAAGGAGTTACCTGATCCTCAAGGAAAAAACATTGCATTTTATTTTCTTAGCTATGTAACTATTTATGTAGTTTTACCCTTATACTCCTGTTATTAATTGCATTTTTATGTAATGTACAGAAACCCTGATTTACCGCTGTATTATTTTCTCCCGACATATTTTACAATAAAATAAAAATATAATCTTTAATTTACTGTCACTTTACCACTTTTAGCATTTCCCACACTTCATGAAGCATTACATCTTGCTACAGCTTTCTACAGACAACACTAAAAAGCAATCAATGAGATACTAATGGTTATTTGTATGCACCCATACATTATGCTTACTAATAAAGAATCACACATGATGGAGAATTCAAACTGAAGCTTTTAGATACCTAAACATACATGTGTTATTATATAATGTAGTGTGTGCATGCATACAAATTTATACCACACACACGTATATATATAAATACACACATGTATACATGTTGCACTACTTATGTCAAGTCCTGTTAATAAATAAAGCAAGTGCTTTTCTCGAAGTTGTGTGACATTACAACAAGGCATCAGATTTAAATAAGCAGTGAAATTAACATAACCATGCACACCCAAATTAAACTGGATCTCCCCTATCATAGGAGAAGTTAAAAGCAGCATTTATGGAATAAGACTGGCGAGTGATGCTGTTAACAATTTCTTATAGCAAGATAGGCTTGAATGCTGGACAGAATTCCTACAGGGACAGAATCGTCGCAGCACATTTATGCACCAGTCACTTGCCCCATCTCCGCCACCGAAAGAGACAGAAAACTAGTGAGGCAGCTTCTATCAATAATCACAAAAAAGTGCAGCACCAGGCGTTTCCAGTTTAGTTATACTAACGGATGGAGGACCCATGTATTTCACTGCTTAAGGCAGGTTACTTCAACAGAACTTTACTTTTCAGCTTGATGAGAAAGTACTTTCGATTTTTTTCGTAAGATGACAAGGTAACAAATCATCTCCAAAGGAACAGTTTACAGCTACATTATCCAACGTATATCGCTCTTTGTCCCATTTTATCTCCAGAACTTCTTCCTCTGTGTCCGAGTTTGACTCCTGCCGTTAAAATACTGATGACACAGCATCCGATAACCGTGGATTAACACCACTAGATGTCACGACTTCACTGATTGATCAAAGGAAATATATAAATTAATTACTATGAGCAAATAGAAAGGCTCATCACATTACTGATTTCTATCAAAATGTAAATGTTAAAACATGTAAATATATGTCTTACCTCTTCTACTGCAATTCCAATCAAGTTAGAAAATGGACAAAGAGTATGGCTAGACCAACGTTCAACAGCATTACCAGGGCAATCATGAATGAATTAGGAACCTAAAAATAGAGAAAAAAATGAAATTGAATTTTTCTAGTTCATATATTTTCCCCAAAAAAACTAAACAGGACAACTTTTGTAGTAACTATCAAAATGCAGTTTTAGAAATATTTTTACTTGAGGTTTGTGCTAAAACCATTGAAAAAGTGACAAAGTGACAGTCAAACCAAAAGAAACATTTTGGTGTATAATGCATCGAGAAATATTCAAAATCATACTAGGCAGTATATCTATGTATGTATGCATGTATCTACACACAATACATGTGTGTATACATCTGTGTGTTTATACACAAACACACACATATACAAACGCACAAGTTACTTTCCTTCGGTAACAATATGTCTGTAAGACGCCTGGGGGTAATGCGAAGGTAAGGAATTTATAACTAATGTGTTTCTTTCAGATAATTTTTTACCCGACAATGGATACATTTCTAAAACTTAACTACTTGCTTTCACGGCTTCCTTGCACGAAACCAAGGCAGATATTTAAAAAACAGGAACGATCATTGAAAGTAGAAAACTTCCAACCTGGCCTCCTAATGCATCTCCAGAAAACAGGTTAACACAACAGAATTTCCATAAAATTGGACAAGAAACCTGCTGCACATACTAGAACTACCTATATATGACGTTAGAAGTCTCAAACACAGAAAGGTAGTGGAGAGGTAGCAGGGTACCCGGATCATGACTAGTGGGCCCATCGGGGAGTTGTTCTAAACAGCCACGAAAAGAGAAACACTATCTGCAACAGTTACTTATAAGAAGCAATAGTAAAGAGAGAAGATGGGCGACCTCAAAGACATGTGTTAAGATGGATAAGTGTTTTTTTAAATATCGATGGTAAGTCCTTCTAAATATGCTGCATTTGCTATTTGCGAATTGTAAAATCCAATAAAAATATTCTATAAAAATATGTCCACATATCGAGAATGGAGTAAAAGGTAATATCGCAGGCCTACAGAAAACTGCTGTGAATAACAAAGTGATTCAAGTGGTGGTCTTTAAGCACAAATCTCAAGTAAAAAAAATACACTGACAAGAAGAGGATGAGACTTGCTTTAAGTAGTAAACACAAAGGGCCAGATTCTGAAAATAATTTAATAGTCTGCACCTGCAGGTTTACATCTCCACACAACTTTATACCTTCACATGAGTGCAGATTCACAAATTGTATGCATTTACTAAGGTTTACAAGACTAATTTCGGTAAGCTGAACAACTGCTTCTAGAATTGTTTTCTAAATTCTCAAATCTCAATCAGGGAAATGCTGTTCTGTACACATCTGTAAGCAGTGTACCATTGTGCCTGCGAAAACTGTTTTTATTTGTTATGGAAACCCTGTTCAAAATTTTTTAGGTCTATTCCAACCATGATATAGATCTCCTGGACGTGACAGGAGCTAACCATATTACTCGCACTGTCCGTCATGATCAAAACAAGAATTTGCCAACTGTGCAGGAATAAAACAAGCATTTGCAGTGCAATGTGTCTCGCATTTGCAGGAGATTAAGCTATTAGTATTGCAAATGACAATGCCTTTTTTTTAACATATATAAAAGCAGTGGTCGAAGTGGGGAAAAAAAGTAGGGGAATTGTCGTTCGAGAATCAGAGGGCGGGAATAACCCGAGGATTGAATCAATGGGCGGAGTCAGACGTGTGGCCAGAATGCACAAAACATCCCAATTTTTTGTATTTGTTTGGCATTTTACTGACCAGTTACAGATTATTATTTTATTTAATTCAACTAATGGATACACACGATTATTTAGGCTTAATTTGAGTTATTGACATTAAAATATATTCACAAAGTTGGACACGTTTCCAATCAGAGAATGCCCAAAATAAGCTTAAAAGTGGAATCACAAGCCATTTGTCTATGAGCCATGACGTTTCTGTCATCAGCACTTCTCCCTTTTTCCACAAGAGCAGTTCAAACATAAATTGCAAAACATCCTAGTTTGCAAATGTCTACCACATAAATATGGCTCCGCCACATTTGCCACATAATACATCATCTGCTGCATAATCGGAAAATTTTAACTAATAAATTGTTTGTAGCTCAAACAGATTAAAAGTTACTAAAATAATTTGACTTGTGTTGCTGCAAAGTGGACGGCCCTTTGCAAAGGTCGACTGATCCCCTTTCTCACTGTTCCATTTGTATGTTACACTGGGACAAATAAGGCAAAATCTTTGCAGAGACTGTTAGCATGTGTAAAAATTTAAAAATAGTAAAGAATCAGAAAATATATTGCATTACGCTGCAGCCCTTTTTTGCTGTATAATTTAGTCAACACAGCGGCATAATTTTGTTCTCCATTGCTGCATAATTCCAGAGGCCCCAAAGCAGTCAGCACATGTTAAAAGTGCATGTGCGTGAAGAAGAGAGACAGGGCCGGCTTTGGCGCTGGGGGCGCCCAGTGCGACAATGGTTGTTGGCGCCCCCTCAGTGACCACCTCTGCCATGCATTCCCTCACTACCACCCTTTAACAGTGCCCCTCAAGTCTCCAAAACCACTCCATTGCTCAGATGCATTAAATTAGTTGTATAGCGCCACTCATACCAGTGTAGAGTGTCAGACCACTTTACATCACACGCACAAAACACAGACAATCAATCATAGGTGTGCAAATCTGTGTATAGGAAATGTTACATAAGACAGAGGACTATAAGGTGTAGGAGTCACATGTCATCCACACTGGTAGACAGCATAGTTTAATAGCGCTTGGTCTGGAGAAGCACAAACGCAGAATTTAAAACATAACACCATAGTTGGGGGTTCTTTTTAATAATCAGAATTGATTTATATCCCAATGAATCCTTTTTCCAATATTAGAATAATGAAAGACGGGGGGGAAAATCATAACGCTCTCATCTATACCTTGCAGGTTGCATGCAGCTCTTTGATGACAGTTAATAGCTCACTGTTCTATGCTAGGATGTTAACTTATTAACTACAAGTAATAAAAGGATCTCTCAGACAAAAGCAATGACCTACTGATCTATTTAAATTATATGCACTTTGTGATCTGCTGGTACAGGTTCTTTTGTGATCTCCTGTTACAGGTTCTTTGCAGTAGGCATATTAACCATCTGCGCTACCCTCAAAGCTTCCACTAGACAAACCTACGATCTTTCTGTAGGAAGAAAATTAATCACGGAGTTATCTTGACATTTTTATGGACGGCTGAAAACTGCTGGAGGCCAGAATGCTGGCAGAAGGTGCTTTTAAAACTATTATTAACTTGCAAACATGACGCCCCCACCTAAAGTCAGCGCCCGGTGCGGTCGCACCGGTCACACCGCCCTAATGCCGGCCCTGCAGAGAGATTCAAGTTTGCGAACTTAGTTTAGTGAGCGTGCAAATCCTGCATGCCGATCAGGGCCAGACTGACTACCGGGCTTTTCTTAATAAACAATGCAAAACAAATGATTAAAAAAGTACGCTTTAAAACTATTTGTTTTGCATAGTTCATTTAGAAGCGCCGGCCGCTTCCCAGCAACAAAATCAGCCCCCTCAAGTCTCCATAACCACACTCTCTCTCAGATGCATTTAATTTGATTAACAGCACCAGTCATGCCAGTGTAGGGTGTCAGAGCACTTTACATCACACATTACACTGAGACAATCATGTGTAAATCTCTATATAGGAAATTGTACATAAGACAAAGGACTACAAAGTGTAGGAGTCACATGACAACCATACTAGTAAGCAGTATAGTTTAATAGTGATTGGTCTGGAGAAACACAAACTCAGAATTTAAGACGTAATACCATGGTTGGGGGTTGCACCTTGACAGACCATTAGTGAACATCATTTGTATTTTTCTCACCTATGAATTTTTTCACTCAGACCTACGCCTAACCCCATTGTGTATGTCACGCAACTGAACAAAAAACAATGGTCCTAGACCTTCATTTATAAATCGATAAATGATTATATGAGTTGTTAGTTCATATAACTAATTTTAGTTTTGTACAACATAAAAGTGCAAACGACCAAAGAACTGGATCACCATATATTTTATTTAGAACAATTGGTGAAAAACCAAACAACATTCAATACGTTTTAAATTAAGAGTTGCTCCAGAGGGAACGTGCATGAAGGAAGGTGCTCAAGTGTGAAGTGAAAGTAAGAGAATTCAAGGAAAGGACTTAAAAAAGGTTAAACATGTCAGAGCAAAAGGAGGACTGGTATAATTCACCGTCCTTGGATAGCCTGGCCACAAATCAATCACAATTATATTACATCATTGATTTCAACTAGACATCATTTCTAGAGTAGCACGTAGGGGAAGAAAGGGTTCGAGATCCAGGCTGAATGAAAAGGGCGTCGACGTTTCGATCAGTCTTAAGGCCATAGGGCGATTAATTCCTTGGCCGTGCGGATCTTCATCAGGACGGGGTGGGGCAACCTAAAAGAGGGCCAGAGGTCAGGTCGTTGCACGAAAAAGGGGGGGTATAATAATTTAGGATATATATTTGGAAAAGCTCACCCATCAAATATTTGTCATCTATTGATCAGAGGGATGAACTAAGCTCCATCATTCCATAAACGCGGCAAAGGGCACGGGTAGATATGTAATCTTAGGAGACCATAAGGTGAGTGAGTACCCATCTAGTTATCCGGTGGTAATATTCATATATTAGGAAAGACTATTTACCTCAAAGGGTGGCAGTGGGATTATATCCAAGAGCATCAAGGTACTTAATTATTATTTAAGGTCCACAGGGATAGGCAAATCAATACCAACTAAAAAATCAAGCGATAAAAATCAATTAATGAGGAGATACTCTGTGTCTGACTACGCTTGAGTTAAGATCACGTTAATTAACACAATTAATGAGGATACACAGGGCATCTAACTTCACTTGAAACCCTTAAATTCGCTTTAAATTGAACAAGCTGACCAGTCAAATCGTTGAAGAAAACCTGATACATCACTGTGCACCAACACAGTTTAGGTCGCTCATAAAGACGCTCTAAAAACAAACCTAATATCCAACAGCCAGCAAGATAGTGCTGGGAGTTAAGCACTAGCAGTTTCCATCTGTCTAATCTGGAAATTAGAGATTCAAACTACAACATGGATGACTCAGTCATTCATCCTTCCCAGAGGAATGCTCGAGCAAATAATTTTTAACAGTATTAACTATCTCTCTTGCACATTAATAATTAGGAAAAGAAAAATTAAATAGAAGTAAGGACAGGAAAATCACTGGACCTAGCAGACACTCTGTTTTGATGTGCAAACAAAAAACATTACATAGCGACCAGAACAGCGAAAACAGTTATTATAAGGTTCTTCACGTGCTATTATCTTTTTAACCTTGACCACTAAAAGCAAAACCGTTGTCACCCCAGCAGTCATCTTCAGAAAGAGGTGTATTAGCTATCCATTAAGTAGCAAGCAATTAAACAATCATGTGCTGATGACGCCAAAGAGCTTGGAAATAATTCTCAAACTGTTGTATGGAAGAACGGACCTCTTTATGTAAAACATATGCTGACATGGTCAACATATGCACACAATACTCTTACGACAGCTTCACTACTTGTATATGTCAATGCATTCTTCGATGGCTGGGGTTTCATTTTCAGCACACATATTTAATACCAAAAACCTTCACTCCAAAATGACCGTCAGTGCGAGCTTGGTCGACGAAAGGTCATGGGTCACGCCAGCTGTTGGGGCACAGTGTTTCCTTATTTTTCTGGTGCCCATGGGGCGGGTCCCCGACACAAGGCAGCGTATTTACCTGCACCATGCACCGCTACTGTGCCACCTTCAGAAGTCGAGGCGGCTGGGCAGGCAGAGAAGAGCAGAGGGTCAGCTTCTTCCCGTAAGTGCGCAGTGCACCTGGTGCTCCGTTGTTGCTTTTAGGGGAGTGGGACTGAAGATGCTTTATAACACAGACCCCAACTGATATTTTCACACTGTTACACGCCTGTTCAGACTTTGACAAGTAATGCTGGTGTTGATGAAAAATTAAAACATAGCTGCAAGAGAATTGGGGGAAGCATTTGCAATGCAATAGGTCTCGCATCTGCGAAAGTTTAAGCTATTAGTATTGTAAATGACAATGCCTTTTATTCATATTTTAAAACCTAAAACAAATAAAATTCATTGTCATTTACTTTGTCAATAGCTCAAACATGTGTAAATGCGAGACCTATTGAATTGCAAATGTTTGTTATTTGTCAGCCGCCATGCGCAATGGGTGAGCATTTAAGAGACTCTCCCAAATTAGCTGCAAGTCACATGTCACCAGGCTAGGTTGCTCCTTTATGCTGGACATACTGAGAAGAGGCACCCAAGGAGAAAAGTGAGCGACAGCTGTGTGCAAGCCCTTCTGGAAGTTGTTAAAAGGCACATTCACCGCAATAATAAGCAGGGGGAAGGAGGAGGCAGCGAAGAAGAATAGCCAGCTGGAGTGTTAAAAGGCATGCTTCTTGAAATAAAAATCAGAGAGGAGGAGGAGGATCAGTCAGCCTAGAAGACAAGCGAGCTGTAGCGCACCGGACAGCTAATAAATAAAGGTGCCCTGACATGTGAGAGGTTGGAGGGGTCTGCTTTGGAGGGGAAACAAAAGACTTCTGCATCCGTGCAGCGGAAACAGAGCGTACTTATAAGTTGAAAAGAAATGGAAAGTAGGTTATGAAGCAGCCACCATTACTGAAGCTGGCACCCCGTATGTGCTGTGTTCCTTAATGAAGTAAATAGTTCTTGGGAACTGGTAATGAAAGCTCCCGAGTTAGGACACAGTAAACGGTCCGGTCCTCATGGGAGGTTCCAAATGAAGACAAGGCGGTACTAAGGAGGGACCAACAAGCATATTACGGAATCCGAAGACAGCATTTACGAAAGACAATGACACAAGCCAATGACAAATATGGCTGGAGCTTCAAGTACATACTGCAATACAGCACGACTCGCAGAGCAGCGCATGCGCTACCCAGGCTTGACCTAAAAACAGAGGCAACAAGATAACATATCAGACAGCGTTATTTATGGCATGTGTTGTGTGCACTGCTAAATGTAACTGGTGAATTTCAGTGGCATTGGGTTTTTGAGCCAGAAACAAAACTCCGTTTTTAACTATGGATGTTTAAGTGAATTTCATGCAGTTTTCTTTTAATGTTGTACTTCATTTCCAATCCTTGCTGTACACAGAATTTGGCCGCAGGCAGTGGAGTTCGCCTCCGGGACTGGTCTGTGGCCAAGCCCTAATTCCAAAATGCTGATAGAGGTAAATAAATCCCCACTGAGCATGGCCATACCTGCGCAGCCCAAACCACCCTGTTTGGCTGAAACCAGCTGCATACCGACTTCATCCACATGCAGCCATGGTTGGCTATAGGTTGCCAACCCACACCTCCGTGGCCAGTGCTTTAAATGGAAAAAAATAAGTGCAGGTACTCACCAAATTGAAATGTGGACTAGGGGGCGGGGTTTGGGAAGGGGCTATGGGGGCGGGGCTACTGACAATGCTAAGGGACCTGGCCAGAGACACACATTTAATTTGACTGAGATTCAATTGATGCGCAGATGCGCAGAATGATACTGAGATGCAAAACATACATTCACCTGAGAGCCACTCAATGCAAATTTGCTTCTAATCTAGCCTGAGAACAATTTGATTACGCTTCACTAAATAGGCCAACAATCTTCAAACCAGCTAAGTCTACTCACAAAACCCAGCAAAACGTGAGGAAAGCAGATTAAATCGGAGTAATTGTCCTATTACAGGGTCGCCCCTTAGGCTGCAGTGTCTCTGCCTTCTCAGAACAAAAAGAGAGGGTGCCAAAAATAATATTGTTGGACTACAGCACTCGTTTTTCACCATCTCCGTGCAAGTCACAGGGGAATTTTGGGGACCAAAGAGATGCACCAGCTTGGCCAAAATATCAAGGAAGATTCTTGTACTGAAAAAGTTCACAAAAACGAAGTACAGAATTTAGGCCAATAAAATACTAGTTTAGAAAATCCAAAGGACTTTGGTTTAAAATTCTAGGTTCTTTCCTAGATCAGGTGGCCTTGTGAGTTCAAGAGCTTTAAGGTACAGACTGCCAACTCATGATCTTAGAGAACTTAAAATATTCCATGGTCGGATAGAAACAATTCACAAAGTGCTCTGTATTAGGGTTTGATCATTATTGAGGTAAAGTGGTTAGTTTATCCTTAACTAGAGCATTAGACCTTACGATCAATTAACCAACAAATAACAAAACATTTGCTTTAGGCAACGCACTTGACACACAAATGAAGCAAACCTATTTGCTGGTTCACTCACAGAGAATTATTGCTGTCCTTCTGAACACAACCTCTTTATCCACAAAGCAAACTTCACTCTCTATGCAGCTCAGAGTATTTCTTACTGAAAAAGAAAAATGTTGCTTCTGGTTGTAATGCCCCCTGCACCCTTCACATGCAATGGGCATGACAAAGGACAATGTTTCAAATGTGCCACGACTCTCCAGGGACTTGCATTTTGGGAATTTCTCGTCATAAGCTCTTTGTGGTTGATTCGATCTCGACGTGCTGGGCGAGCAGGAATTCCTGTTCAGAGTCACAGTGTAGTGAGCAGAAGGGGTGACAGAAATCTGCATCCTGGGCTGGGGGCCGCTCGCACATCAGTCCTGTGGATGACTTGTCTCCATCAGAGTTTAAGCACTATTTAATACATATTCAGATCAACTAGCAATTGTGCCTGCCAAAGGTATTGCTTTTCCAAATTGAATGAAATTTAGCATATACAAAAAAGAAATGCAACACAGCTGACGAGTTGGTCCGTTTTCCTGAAGCACTCTGATGGAGTGCTAATCTCCCCTCCTGCTGGCATGGCAGAATACGGCAACATTTGTTTGAAGTCCGATAAAGGGAGTCTGCGCACATTACTAAGCCTTGATTCCCACCGGCTACAGATTAATTATCACCACCTTCCTCCTTTATCGGACTCCAAACAAACGTTGCCGTATTCTGCCATGCCAGCAGGAGGGGAGATTAGCACTCCATCAGAGTGCTTCAGGAAAACGGACCAACTCGTCATCTGTGTCGCGCTTCTTTTTTGTATATGTTAAATTTCCCTGAGCTTGGCTGGATGCCCCATGAGTACCGGTACTCTCTTTGTACAAGGAAAAGTTCCGGTACTCAAGGGTCGAAAATTAGAAGTGGCGGTACTTAGTACCGTTGAGTACCGGCCCATTTAAAGCACTGTCCACGGCCTTTCGCTGTGTGTAGCGGGGTTGTCTGCAGCCAGGCTCTACACCCATACCACGCTGCAGGTGACATTTTGCCAGCAGCACACAGCTTTTTTTTTTAATTTCTTTTTTTAAATGGTATTTTACATTTTTTTTGTGAAAAATATCATTTCTAAAGAAAATCGTAATTTTCTGCATAAAATGATGGCTTTTTTGCTGTTCACAAAATCTGTGAAACAGAACTGCAAATTTCATTAAAATCATGGTTTTAGAACCTTGAACCTCTTCTTTTGGGGGATTTTGGCACTTTTTCTCTATGCCTCTGTGCTGGCCAACCCTTCCCTGTGGTGAGACACATTTCATAGCGCCCGCTCCATGGCGGCAGACATTTCTTTCTACAAAGTACAATTTTCAAGATGACAGAAAAAAATGAATCCCCTTCATCAATCAATCACATTTGAGAAACAAAATGTAAACGTTTGACAGGATTCCCAGTTTTCTGACTCACAATTTAAAACAGTGAGTTATAGAAACGCGTGAATGCCTTAAAGTCGTCCCGAGAACGTATTTTAAGGGTTTACTTGCCATAACTACTGAACGGATTTGCACCAAACCAATGAAAACACATTTGGAGTAAGGTTCGACTTTCATTCAAATTATGGCACAAATGCATTCAGCGCAAGCAAAACACCTACGTGTGCTAAAATGAGAAACCTCTACTTTATTCATCCCCCTCACCTCCCCACTAACTTTTTTCCCCTCACAGAGCTTCATCAAAATTGACACGTTGGACCTGGAGAACACAGATTGTGGTGCATATGTGTGGCTGACAATTACTACACAGAGGTGACAATATATTTATATATATTTATGTACATTGCATCATAGGTGCCTGTGTAATATGGTCCAATATTGTCAATGAGGGGTTCTGGTGACATCATAAACCACAAAGCTGAGTGGTTTGCAAATTTCACCACAATAGAGTGCACTTTATATTACATGTTTAATTTGGGGCCGTGAGATTGAAAAATATGCTTTTTTACAAAGGCAACGAACAATGAGCACTAAATGGAATTAGAATTCTTGAATGCAATTTCAATAAAACAATGGGCTATGTTGAGGGTCAGTGGTTGCAGCATTTACATCACTGCTGCATTTGCACATAATTTCCAATATAGCAGGTTCCACTAAAGGTACTGCATGTCTCAAATAGATAAATATAATAATGACAGAGAATACGCCGCATAATTTGCATTTTGTTGCCCAAAACTGAAATAACCTTGTCACATAATTCGGCCCTCCATGCTGCATAATCCTAGCAGCCCTGATAATGTGCAAGCACTGCAAAGTGGTTTGGGGCTGTGATTATGATGATAAAATACATATTTCACAGACCATCATGAACTACTACTTAATATGCCTGATGTAGCGCCTAAAGGTTTGAAAATTGTAGGGGTGCATTATATTCACTGTTAGTCGGCACCCGCACATAATCAATGCATATTTAGCTGTATCGTGCACAATGTATTAAGCAAATGTATCAGTTATATCGTAACATAGAAGTGTTAGAAATGTGAAACTACATTGTGAATATATTCGGTGAAATACATGATGATTAGTTTTGTTCAATGCAATGTATTAGGCTAAACGTGTAACCTGATTAAATTAACTCATGTATGTCGTTTATCCACGTATATGAAAGTAAAAGCACTAATGTTAGGATGTGATTTAATAGTGTGGTTAACCTGGTAGAGGCCTGAATGTACATACATCATCAGAGGAAAGGCCTGGTATTTTCTTATGTTAGCTGAATGCGGTAGGCCGCAATGATTTATCCCGTTAGAGGATTTAGGCTGCAGTAAATTGTAAAAGTTAAAAGATGCGAAGTATTTCTCCATCCCATGATCTCACCGCAGGTGCAAGGACAGTTGGTTCGTTAGTAGAAAAGGTCTTTGTCTAAGAGTTGAATTATGGAGAAAGCCAGACATGGGAGTGCATTGGAATGTGTCAATCGCAACTCCTCGTGCCGACGGTGTCTGGGACTCAAGGCCAAGCTGATGGACGATGGAAGATGGACAGCGTTGGACGGAAAAGTACTGGAAGAAGACCTGGTCGAGGAGGTGTGCCAGAGGGAGTGTTCTATGTTTTGGGGTTTCGTATTAGGGACAGCACCCCGAGCGTTGGGCAGAACAGAGTAGCCCAGAGCAGAGAGAAGAGGTGGGCGAGGAGCTAGAAGGAATACTTTTGATCGAACTCTCACTAAGTGAAGACTTCTTTGGGAGTTTCACTTCTGACACCTTTTCATGATTTCTTGGGTCTCAAGGGAACGTTAAGTAGGGATTACATCTAGCATAGAGTAGGGACAGAGATGCTTTGGTGTAATGATTCCTAATATCGACATTGGCTTGGTAGTTATCTACCTCATGCTTTTAGAATTTGTACTCCTGTTTATATTTAGTCGTATGCGGATTCTTCGTAGAGTAGCATTTGTGTTCGTGCCTATTTACCTGTTGTGCCTTGTATTAAGATGCTTATACCTGCAGATGTTTTTGTTGATAATAAAAACCCGAGAGCAATAGAGATTGAGTTCGAGTCCCTAATTATGTCAAATTGCGGAAAGTATTCTCTGATAATTGTGTTTGCTCCCTCCACGCTATTGGGCAAGTAAAAAGGTTCAGTCGACCCGAGTGGGTTCTTGGAGATAAATGGTAAACAAGAAAATTGGGCCCCAGCAGTTGGTAGCAGAGACGGATGGTTACTTCCGATAGCGAGGGACGATTAGATTAAGATAAGTGATCCTTGAGACCCATATATGATAAGAGATGGTGAATCATTAGATGGTGAGCAGCAGACGACGGCAGATGGTGAACATTGACGGCGAGTAGCAGTGTGGCAGGAAGCAGCAGTCCTTGGAGTGAGTATGAATAGGATGAGATGTTGTAGATTGCGGTGTTGATTTGTTGTGTGATGTCTTGCGGAGTTGGAATGAATGTTGAATGATTGTGAGATCAGGCTGTGAGCGCGCGCAGCCCGGGAATTGTGGTGTAGAAGACACAAGTGGTAGATTGTGTTGACCACCCAAAGGAGATCGTGAGGTACCATCGATCACCTGGACCGAGATAGGGGGAGCGAATATGTGAGTGCATGACAACTCGACGCTGGTCGTGGGTTGCTGTATGTGAAGTTGAGCACTTGTAACCTATCAGAGGCGATCTGTCTGGTCGGACGGGGACAGACAGTTGCCAACCGAGGTCAACAATTTCGAGAGACTGTGGACGAACAGTCAGAGGCTGTGGACGGACAGCCAGAGAAGTAACTTGTTTGGGACAAACGGTTATTTCAGTGTATGAATGGGACGAATGCAGGCGTGAGACGTAAGCGTAAGGAAAGGGAACTGCTGCGAACGAAGGAAGGTGACGTCAGAGGGTGTCGCGCTGTGATAGGCCGGTTGGTGTTTGTCGCGCTGTAATTGGAGGGTTCGACACCAAGAGGTAAAAACAGTGTGTGAGATCGAATTTTGTCAATCATGAAGTGTTTTAAGGTTTTTCGAGAAATGTGTAGGGGCGACAAACATGTGGTTACTCGTGAGGGAGAAGAAGCCCCTCCTGAGGATACTCCGGCACATTATATGGCAAAGAATGTGGGATTGCATACGATAATTTGGCTTGAGAATTGGCATAAAATGACACAAGGTGAAGGGGAATTAGCATTCCCAAGGTATGGCTCGTTCAGGCTAGCAGTGTTGTACCAGTTGAAATCTGTGATGGCAGGGTTACGACCTATGCTAAGGCCAACACAGTTCGAAGCACTACATGCGTGGATTAGAGCAGCGCATGATAGGGATAGAGGAAGGAATCAGGAAAGGGTGAAAAAGTCGATCAGGGCTTACCAGGATGCCAGATGGGACGCAGCGGAGAAAAGGTGGAGAGTGCAGGCGATAGAGGGAGATAGACTGTATCCCTTATTGATCACATCAGAGGGGGTAAAGAACGTCAAGCCAGAAGAGGAGGATGAGAGTGAGATAGATGATGACTTATTGGAAAGATTGTTGTCAGAGAGAGCACCTCCGTATAACCCCGAGGTCCCAGAAGCGACATTGATTCAGATAGAAGACACTAGAGGAGTAACAATCCATCCAGAGATGAGAGTAGAAGGAAGACTCTCGATAGGAACAGAGGGTACAAGGAGCCCGTCCGAGGCAAGCGTAAAGGTCGAGAGAGATGTGAGGTTACCGGATGCTTTCAAGGTACCGGTTACCATTGGACCCATTGTTTCAATTTACCACCCAGATACAGAGGAGGGCGAAAACCCAGAACAGACATCCGAAGGGGTTAGGAGTGAGGTCGCAGAAAGTGGCCTAGCGGGTGCAATGGCCCGGACTCCGAACCCTATAGAGTGGAGTACACCATTGCCAGCCATGTCAGATTCATCTAGGGGACAAGGAGAACGGAGATCAGAGAGGTCGAGGTCTCTGAGAGAGTCGGGATCAGATTTACGATCATGGGTACCACCCCTGAGAGGCCAGGACCCAAGAGTAAGGATAGCAGAGAGAGAGACGGTCATTTTCGGAGATCGGTCCGCTCTAAGAGATGTATCAGGAGAAAGGAGGTCGCAGGACCAGGAATGTGAGGAAGACGGTAGAGGAAGGGTGGTCTGTCGAGAGGTGTTGAAAGGAGCCTCAGGAGCCGGGTTGATAGATGTAGTAAGGTTAAAGGCAGAAGTGGATGAGATAATAAGAGGAAGTTTACCCCTTGAGAGAGTGCTAACATATGCACCGGATGAATTACTCTTTGTAGCGAAGGATGTGACTCAGAAGGCACGAGTTGCACATGAGAAATTGTCAGAATTGGCTAGGCGATATGAGGTAGATTTGTCTAAAACTAAGGCATTGCAGGGAAACCATAGGTTGCAGTATAGTGACCAGGAATTGGAGGAGAAAAGGGTCGTCGGATTGAGGGCCCATAGCAGAGATTTGATCCTAGCCATGCGTATATGGATGACGCTCGATAAATGGGAAGAAAAATGGTCCAGGAAGAAAAGCTCTAGGGGAATGATAGGAGGGACCCCACCTCCGGGTGGAGGGCAGGTAAAGATAGGGAATTTCCCTTTAAGGGAAGTGCAGAATGGAGGATACGTACACGTACCCTGGAGCAGGGGCGATTTGGCGGCGTTTACCAATGATTTTCCCCGGCTTAGGGAGAAGCCAGTAGAGTGGTATAAGCAGGTTGAGCGCTTTGTTAAGATCTCAAAGGTATTGTGGACCGATCTGAATACTTTATTCGATATTGTGGTTCCGGGAGATTTGTGGGCGGCATGTAAGATTGCCATTGATTGGCCAACTCACGAGCCTGAGAGAAATGCATACACGAATGGCCCATCACCGGCAGTAATGAGGATGTATGATCGAGTGATCGCCTGGTTGAAGGAGAAAGTTTCACCCCAAGATATCGATTGGGTGAAGATAGACAGGACAGTGCAGGAACCTAAGGAGACGGTACATGAATTCTATGAGAGACTCTTGCAGGCTTTTAAGCAGTACAGTGGCCTAGATGCGTTGGACACGAAAGATATGGGACAGTTTGTTTCAAAGTTTGTGTTGGGATTGAGGCCAGAGGTTAGCCTCATGATACAGCAGCACTTGATTTGTTGTCAGAATAAGCCTGTTGACGAGATTTTGCGGTACGCCAGGTACTGTGCTGATGAGATTGAATCCAAGCACAGGAAGTTGAAGGATAACTTGATGCTTATTCAGATGCAAACCGCTCAGGGACAGCCTAAAGGGGGAGCGTTGGTAAGGAGACAGGGGAATTATCAGGCGGGAAATCAGAACATTCAGGGGCAGGGAAGGCCAAGACCAATAGACCCTAGGACGGGGATGGATGTGGCGACATTGAAAAAGACCACAGCATGTCATCAATGTCACCAGGTTGGACACTGGAGACGCGAGTGTCCCCTGAACCCATGGAATCAGATACAGTCGGAAGGAGAAGTAGTTCAGGTCCCTGGGGCGGAGGCGGTACAGACAGTAACTAGACCTAGGACGATAAAAGGGGGGACTGGTGTTCCGCAGGTGCAGGTTCCCCAGCCACCCAGAATACAGACTGTACAGCAGGGAGCTCGCACTTATTTGCAGATGCCAATGTTTGAAGTGAGTGGGGGAAACAATACAAGTTTTTTGGCACGATTAGGGTCAAAAAGGGACACGGATTGTATGCTTAGAGCCATTCTAGAGGTAGATCAGGCAGGACCCTTTGTGGAAGCAGATCTTGACGGTCACCCTACAACCTTTTTGGTTGATACGGGGGCTACTAGATCGACTATAAGGTCGGCAGTGGTTCCACGGTTGGCCCTCTCTGGACAAAGTATCCAGGTTGTTGGAGTGGCAAATAAGAAACTGGTTAGTCCATTGACGGAGCCAATTCCAATCAGGATAGGAAATTTCAGTGATCGACATCAGTTCGTGGTGTGCGATTCTAGTCCGGTTTGCTTGTTAGGAAGAGATCTATTGTGCAAGCTCAAATGCACGATCTACTGTACCCCGAAAGGAGTGGAGGTACAGACGAGAGACGATGATGCGACCTTTAAGGTTGCAAATCAGCGTGTGCGTGTGGAAATGTACCCAGCATTGACGGTGGAGGAGCTTCCACTTGACCTGAGGGACTCAGTGTCTATTGACGTATGGGACCTTAGTGGAGAGGAGATTGGTTTAGTCAAGGGAGTAGACCCAGTGAAAATCCAGATTAAACCAAATGTAGAATTTCCGAGGACACCCCAGTATAAGTTATCTCCTGAAACTATCGCAGGGATTAAACCTGTGATTGAGTCTATGATCAGGCAGGGAATACTAATGGAGATTATGGGTAGCCCATGTAATTCGCCTATCATGGGACTACAGAAACCAAGTGGGAAATTTAGGATTGTGCAAGATTTGCGAAAAATAAACGAAATAGTTGTTCCATGTTGTCCAGTGGTACCGAATCCATCTGTGATACTATTTCAGATCCCATGTGAAGCTGAATGGTTCACAGTGATTGACTTGTGTCAAGCCTTTTTATCGATTCCCCTGCATGAAGAAAGCCGATTTCTTTTTGCATTTCAGCTGGAAAATCGCGTGTTAACATGGTGTCGTATCCCACAGTGGTATACAGAGAGCCCATCTATTTTTAATCAGATCTTGAAGAAAAATCTCGAAGGTCTTGTGTTGCCACAAAACTCCGTTTTAGTGCAATACATTGATAATCTGCTCGTTGCGTCGGAAACGGAAGACGCCTGCTGAATAGATACCGTTGCTCTGTTGAATTACCTAGGAGAGAATGGTCACAAGGTGTCTCCAAACAAGCTGCAATACTGTTTGAGTGAGGTACAGTATTTGGGGCACCGAATTGAGAAAGGCAAGAGGAAGGTGTCACCAGATCGCATTGATGCGATTCTGAGAATGCCAGTTCCCTCGACTCGGAGGGAAGTCAGAATGTTTCTGGGAATGGTGAGTTATTGCCGCCAGTGGATCCCGAACTTTTCCTTTGAGGCGAAGCCCTTACAGCGGCTGACGCGAAAGGATGTGAGTGATCCGGAACCATGGGATGAAGACTGCTTAAGGTCATTTTTGAGGCTGAGAGAAGCTTTATGCAGTGCACCAGCTTTGGGAATGCCAGATTATAACAAGGCATTCGCTTTATTCTGTTGCGAAAAGGAAGATTGCGCATTAGCAGTGTTGACTCAGAGTCACAGAGGTGTCCGTAGACCAGTTGCCTATTTCTCAGCTACTTTAGATCCAGTAGCTTCTGCGTTGCCCTGATGTCTCAGATCCGTTGCTGCAACAGGTGTCAGTATCGAAAGATGTGAGAGCATTGTGATGGGTCATCCGCTTACTGTTCATGTGCCACATTCTGTTGAATTGTTGATGACTAGGACTAAAACACAGCACCTCACAAATAATAGGTTGACTCGTTATGAGCAAGTTATCCTTGCTGCAGACAATGTGACGCTGAAGAGGTGTTCTGTTTTAAATCCTGCTACACTGTTGCCTATTCCAAATGTAGATGTAGATGAAGATTGTGAGGACCATGATTGTCTCGATGTGACTGAACTATGCACCAAACCGAGACCTGACATTGTCGATGAACCGCTTCCAGTTTCAGACGAGATTTTCTTTGTGGACGGGTCATGTTTAAGAGACAGTGTTGGTCGACTGAGAGCAGCGTTTGCTGTGTGTACCATCACAGGGGTGGTTGAAGCCGCTTGTTTAGAAGGAGTATACTCCGCGCAGGTGGCTGAGCTTATTGCTTTGACCCGTGCCTGTTTGGCCGCTGATAAGATCTGTGTAACGATCTACACGCATAGTCAATATGGGTTTGGTGTGGTTCACGATTTCGGACAGCTATGGTCCCAGAGAGGGTTTATGACATCTTCTGGTTCACCCATCAGAAATGGGGACTATGTAAGACAATTGTTGGAAGCATTGCAAGACCCAGATGAAATTGCTGTTGTTAAATGTTCTGCACACACTAAAGGAAATGATTTTGTGTCACTGGGTAATAATTACGCAGATAAAGTTGCTCGATTTTGTGCAGAGCAGGGATGTAATTTTACCGAGAACTATGTTGTGGAAAGCGAAGAGATAACAGATTATGATGTGATGTTAGCTATGGCAGACTCATGGGAGGAACTGAAACAGTTGCAAGATGGAGTCTCTGATCAGGAGCGGGACAGCTGGATGTGAGAAGGGAGATGTAGATGTATGGGTTTCGAATGATGGACGAGCTGTGTTACCAGAATGTTTATTGAACCCGATGGCGAGGTTGATACATGGTGCTGTGCATCTTGGCAGGGATGCAATGATGCGAGTGTTTCGCCAGACGTGGTACAATCCAAAGTTTCGGACGGTAGCTGAAGCTGTATGCCAGAGGTGTGTCACATGTCAACAGATGAATGTAGGAAAGAGGACCGCTGTGACGTTGAGTCACATAGGTAGGTCAAGTGGTCCTTTTAACAGGATGCAGCTGGATTTTATTGAAATGCCGAAGTGTAATGGGTTGAGGTACATATTAGTCAAAGTATGTGTCTTTTCCAGGTGGGTGGAGGCTTACCCGACACGTAGGTGTGACACACTCACTGTAGCTAAGTTACTATTGAGGGAATTAATCCCAAGGTACGGTTTCCTGACCTCTTTTGAATCAGATAGGGGAACGCACTTCCACAGTGAAATCATGAAGCTGCTTTGTGCTGCCTTGAATGTAGATCAAAGATTGCATTGTAGTTACCGACCAGAGGCTTCTGGGATTGTGGAGCAAGTTAATGGGACTCTGAAGGCCCGAATGGCAAAAGTGTGTTCTTCGACATCCCTGAAGTGGCCAGATGCATTACCTTTGGTTCTCATGAGTCTCCGTAGTGTCCCTGATAGGAGGACTGGATTGTCACCTCACGAGATCCTTATGGGGCGGGCGATGCGCTTGCCAGCAATACCTGCTACTGCTTTGATTAATATCACTGATGATATGATACTGGACTATTGTAAAGGCCTGGCTGACGTGGTCCGTTCTGTGTCTCAGCAGGTGCAGACAGCAACGGTTCCAGCCGTAAGTGACCTGTGCCACGACTTGTGCCCAGGAGACTGGGTTTTGGTGCGCAAACACGTGAGGAAGAGTTGCCTGGATGCTCGCTAACGCGGACTGTACCAGGTCATATTGATTACGAATACAGCAGTGAAGTGTGGAGGACTTCCAAACTGGATACACGCCTCCCATACCCGTAGAGTTCCAGCACCCTTGGAAGAAACAGCCCCTCTCGAGAACGAAAACCCAGCTGAGGTGGCAGAGCCATATGAGAGGGCAAGTCGAGCTGTAGGGGTTGCTGACGCAGCTGGTTGTGCACTAGACCAAGCCGAAAGAGAACGTGAAAGTAACACAGAAGCTGACTCGGAAGCAGAAGAAGAAAGAGCTGCAGTGGGCAGTGCCGAGTCAAATCCTGCTGACGGAGAAAGCAGTGCACAGGGTACCAGTAGGGAGACTGGGGGTGCCACCGAAGCAGAAAGGGTTTGGCCCGTGAGCCAAAGACGGGTAGACCTGAGATCGGCACCAAGAACAGATCTTGCCCCAGTTTCTGAAGAATCTGAAGCAGAGCAATGTGACGAAGATCAACCCCAAGGTGCTTTGAGGTGATCGAAACAAACAAGAGTGCCGTGCCAGAAGTACGCCTCACCAGAGTGGGTTTATTCAGTGACTGATGACAGGGTTACTAACCACGGGACGGCTGAGATCGATCACACTGGTCAGCAATTCTCCGTTTCCGAGAGTGGAAGTGTTGTTGAAGATCCCAGGATTGGAGATCGAAGGAATATTGACCATCAATATTCCGAATCCGCCACTTCTGAGCATCATCCGTGGTCTGATTTTGGAAACGCTGGATTTTCCAACTTTTGCAGTTATACCAGCTCCCCAAGAACGGACAACCCTTAAACTTGAAATCTTGCAAGAGGTCCTACAGCTGTTGGGACCCACAGTTATTCTGGACTGATAGAAAATTTGGTGTATATAAAGTTGAAAAGAAGATAACCTAGGCCCGAGTGGAAGAAGAATAAATTTAGGGATTTTCCGTTGGAGGGCGAAGAAGAGTTAGGGAAGCCTTCCAGACCGAAAGGATAAGAAATTGAACTTTGCTAGAGGTTCCCCCGGTTGAATAGAGTAGCTGAACTGAACATTGCTGGATGAGAAAAAGACTTGTCAACCGAGACTGTACTGAACATTGAGAGCATTTCAAAGATGGCGGAACCTGGAAATACACACCGTAGAGCTAAAATAGTGATAGGCACACTGTTAGGGATAGTGATAGCTGTTATATTTGCAGTAGTAGTAACTTCATACATGGTGGCCCATAGACATGAGGGGGAGGTTCAGGGAACACCCACACCTGCCACTTTAGGACAGGGAGGGGTCACTATTAGGGATCAAAAAGCTCAGATGCTTGAGGAGAATCGTATGTTTCACATAGATTTGTCTCGAGCTGATTTCAAACTCAATGCTTATGCGAAGTGTATGAGTATGTTGATGCGATGGATGCGAAGGATTGCTATGTGTGCATGCAGTTGCCCGCTTCGGTAGATGAAGGCATTAGATATCATCATCTTCCATTGACTTATGGGATTTCTTGTAGCTTATTGCTTAGTTTGTTTTATGACCGAAGACAGTTTGAGTATTTCTTTTCAAATTACGATACGGTACTTCCTGAAGTTCCGGCATATAAGCATTTGAATAAGTATGATTACTACAAGTCAGAAGATAAGCTTCGGAAGTATTTCATACCGACTGTGAAGCTAGACACAGCTTACGCTCATAGACATAATTTGACATGTTGGTTGTCCGAGACAGAAAAGAAGTTCATAGCTCAGATAGAGGATAGGTACAGGAAACTGACTCAGACACGAGATACAGGAGATAGTCCAGTGGATTGGACGGATGAGGAGAGATTGCATAAATCTAAGGGAAGTTATGGACCGATTGCACTAGATGAAGTACAGAAGGGGAAATTGTGTGTTGCTCGTCATCAAACTCCTAAGGAGAAAGTTCCAGTGGGACAGAGTATGTGTGATCATACTTTTACCGTGGAGGACTCTGCCAAGAATTTCTTGCAAGGTCCGGTACAGGTGATTCCGACTGTGTATTATGTATGTGGGAAGAATGCCTATGTGAGGTTGCCTGCGAATTGGTATGATTCATGTTACTTGGCTATCATCTTCCCAAAGATTTATCATGCTGAGGATCTGAAGATGCTAGAGACGGGACGTCATTCTAAAGTGCGTAGAGCTGTGAGTGCAGGAGCAGTGATTGGTGATATATATGGAGCGACTATACCTAGTTTGGGTGTGGTCCTGAATGACGTGAAAATAAGAAGGCTGGCGACAGTGGTGGATGAATTGTCAATGAATTCGGCGAGGTCATTGTTGTTGGTGAATGGAGAAATGTTATCGATACGGAATATGGTTTTGCAGAATCGCCTTGCGTTAGACGTATTATTGGCAAAAGAGGGCGGAGTCTGTAAATTGTTGAAGGTTCAAGAATGTTGCATGTATATTCCAGACAATAGTAAGGATCTGGAGAAATACATTGTCAATATTACCACAATTCACAAGGAAATACTAGATCTGACAGAAGAGAATGTGTTGGAAAAGATTGGTCAAGCATTCGGTCGCGTGGGAACTTGGTTTGCGAATTTGGGAATGGGATTTCTTGGATCTGTGTTGAAGCCTATAATAATTGCCGTGGTTTGTGTGATCTGTTTGTGGAGACTCGTAAGAGCATGGAAATGGTACAGAGGGAATAGGGCCGAAAGAGCCCTCAGAGCGAATGAGCAGAGAATGGCGAGATTGCAGGACCGTCAGTATCAGAATCTTAAAAGGATGGAAGGGATCCGACATGGTAGGATGGTAGATCAGCTTCATTCCAGGTGGAATGAGAATGATGGTGTGATGACAGTTGTCATCAAAGGGGGGGGAACTGATGTAGCGCCTAAAGGTTTGAAAATTGTAGGGGTGCATTATATTCACTGTTAGTCGGCACCCGCACATAATCAATGCATATTTAGATGTATCGTGCACAATGTATTAAGTAAATGTATCAGTTATATCGTAACATAGAAGTGTTAGAAATGTGAAACTACATTGTGAATATATTCGGTGAAAATGATTAGTTTTGTTCAATGCAATGTATTAGGCTAAACGTGTAACCTGATTAAATTAACTCATGTATGTCGTTTATCCACGTATATGAAAGTAAAAGCACTAATGTTAGGATGTGATTTAATAGTGTGGTTAACCTGGTAGAGGCCTGAATGTACATATATCGTCAGAGGAAAGGCCTGGTATTTTCTTATGTTAGCTGAATGCGGTAGGCCGCAATGATTTATCCCGTTAGAGGTTTTAGGCTGCAGTAAATTGTAAAAGTTAAAAGATGCGAAGTATTTCTCCATCCCATGATCTCACCGCAGGTGCAAGGACAGTTGGTTTGTTAGTAGAAAAGGTCTTTGTCTAAGAGTTGAATTATGGAGAAAGCCAGACATTGGAGTGCATTGGAATGTGCCAATCGCAACTCCTCGTGCCGACGGTGTCTGGGACTCAAGGCCAAGCTGATGGACGATGGACAGCGTTGGACGGAAAAGTACTGGAAGAAGACCTGGTCGAGGAGGTGTGCCAGAGGGCGTGTTCTATGTTTTGGGGTTTTGTATTAGGGACAGCACCCCGAGGGTTGGGCAGAACAGAGTAGCCCAGAGCAGAGAGAAGAGGTGGGCGAGGAGCTAGAAGGAATACTTTAGATCGAACTCTCACTAAGTGAAGACTTCTTTGGGAGTTTCACTTCTGACACCTTTTCATGATTTCTTGGGTCTCAAGGGAACGTTAAGTAGGGATTACATCTAGCATAGAGTAGGGACAGAGATGCTTTGGTGTAATGATTCCTAATATCGACATTGGCTTGGTAGTTATCTACCTCATGCTTTTAGAATTTGTACTCCTTTTTTTTTTAGTCGTATGCGGATTCTTCGTAGAGTAGCATTTGTGTTAGTGCCTATTTACCTGTTGTGCCTTGTATTAAGATGCTTATACCTGCAGATGTGTTTGTTGATAATAAAAACCCGAGAGCAATAGAGATTGAGTTCGAGTCCCTAATTATGTCAAATTGCGGAAAGTATTCTCTGATAATTGTGTTTGCTCCCTCCACGCTATTGGGCAAGTAAAAAGGTTCAGTCGACCCGAGTGGGTTCTTGGATATAAATGGTAAACAAGAAAATTGGGCCCCAGCATGTCCCTGATCTGGGAAGGGGGAAACAACCTGCTGAGTTAATCTGCCATCACTTTGTGTACCTTCCCGAGATTAATAGATTTTAGGGAAATGAAATATTGCTCGAATCGCTGAAGTGACTTGACTGCACCCTCAGACTACCACCTGGAGTGATCCCTTACAAGGATGTTAGTATATCAACTGGCTGTCATATTGTGCTAAACCATCACTCTCGCACCCTTCATCAAGAGAGCAAACCCCAACAGAGCCCTCCTACTGATAACTTCCTACTCCTTCCAGTTCAGAGAAAGTTTCATTCCATAAAAGACTACTCACTCTGTAAAATCCTTGCAACCAGACGTCTCCCCCTCACAAGTCAATGCCATATAGAAAGGTTACTCTAGATAATTTATTAGTTGAAGCTGTTGTGCAAGGAATTACCAGAGCAACTGGAGCCATTTCTCACATGTCACTTGATTCAAATCATCGAGGTCTTTAACACTGGCTTTGACATTTTGGGCAAACAAACCACTAATTCCAGATGACTTCTAAATCTTTGAAATAACTCAATGGTTTTCACCCTGATTCACTGCATTACAATAGGACCTAGGCCTGGAACATTCCAGTTTTTGTACAGGAGAAACATGCCTCTGAATCTCCTCAATATGCAACCTGCAAATAACACCATAGTAATGTTTTCCCAGAATATGGGTCCTGTAAACTCCAAATTCTGACTTGATTTCAGCCAAGCATTTCTTAATAATTACACTTTCGCCGTAAGCTAATAAATATATGAACGTCTCTTTGTGACAGAGAACGAAACAGGTGTAAAAATGATAGAAAATAATTCTTAGATGCGGGAGCAACTCAAGGAAGACCCTGTACAACCTCAAGGAAGTGATTGATAGCCTGACAGGAAGACGTCAAAACTGAAAAGGCCCCTCTAGCATTGCAAACCAGAGAAATATCGGACAACAATATATGCTTTCTGAAAATCCAACATAAGTAGAACGCCTCCTGGATTATCGAAAGCGATTATCTTCTGTAGATATCCCACCTATCAGTGAACTGACGTTACTCAAAAATTCTCTTCTCCTGAGGTACAGCACAGTAGCAAACCTTTTTTATCCCCTAAAAATACTTGAATACCCTCTTTAGTCTTGACCTTAGGGAGAAAGCTGAATCCCTGTCCTACTCTCTATTATCACTGCAATTTCCGCACTCAGCACCTCTGCTTTGATAGTACATCTTCAAAAAGGAAAACAAATGACAACTGGAACTAAAGGCATACCAATTCCCTTTCATCAGAACTCAAAATGTATGAACACCTACTAGCAGACTGTCAAAAAGCTTAGGACATGATCCATAAAGCACCGCAAGAGATACATCCCACTTAAATAATAAGGACTGAAAATAAAGTCCCTCCTGTAAAACTGCCCTCTAGCAGTACAATGAAGAGTATCTTTAATAACTTTAAAATATACTGGGTGAGATGTACTAAGCCATTTTGAGTCTTAAACCCCGTGATTTGCAGGGTTGAAAACAAAGCCATATCAAATGACAATTAGGAAGTAGCATCTCTTCCTGATCGCGAATAGTAATGTAATGTATCAATGGTTTGTGACTGCAAACCACTACCAACTTACTGACTACTTAAAGGAGGTAGTAATCCATTCACAAAGAGGAAGCTGTCCCTTCTGGATGTATTGTGACTGGAGAATTTAGCAACATGACGTATTGGTACATAGACGAGTATGATTCGGTCATGACTGGAGGCTAGGATCATGCTTGTTCTCCATAATTCCGCAACTCCAGTATAAATGCAAATGCTCATTTACTTCTATACAAACGCTGTCCACAAAATTAGAACATATAACTTCATCAGTCCTTTCCAAGCAACAAATCCCAGAGGCCCATCCCAACCTCCTTTCCATCCGCCGATCACTGAGGAACAAACATCATAACATCGGGAGTATCTGTTCCATTATCATCTTTTCGTCCTGCTCCAGCAAGAAAAGTCAAGATAAATACCGTACCATTTCGTCATTCTTGATGTGGGTTTGTTTCCAGGGCTGCAGTGCCATTGCAAGGAGATATAAAGTCTCATTGGGACTCTTCTACTGTTTTTGCTCTGGGGAGCGTTTGTCTCAGTTTCTAACAACTCTGAGCATTATGAAAGTGTCAGAGGGCAAGACCTCTAAGTTGAGGTATTAAAGGATGTTTTCTATCTGAATATGGACCTCCAAGCTGCTAAGGATACCTCTGTGTGGGTTCAAAGCGTTGCATCCCTTAGGCAGGAAAATCTCTTGGAGTGAAGAATTGGCTTTAATACTCACCAACCCAGAACCACAGGGTTTGGGCGCTTCTGAGGCAGCTAACAGCATGAAAGCCAAGGTGAAGTCTAGGCAACAGCACCAAGATACTTTTCATTGGCTGACAGTTCACCTTCTGAGCACCTAACTGGTAGGTCTGATATGCTGTAAGGCAGAGGAAGGTAGGGTTAAGGATTTGTTTCTAGGTGAGGCCCAGTAACGGCCACTGGTGCAGAGGGTTCAAACCTACTGGATGAAGAACTCTGCCCCAACAGGCCCTGTTGCACATTGGTTCCCAATAAGTCTCCTAATTTGGCAAACCCAGCAGGGGATTTCCCGAGGGACTCTGCTATGCTTGAGTCTGAAAACCTTTATCATTCTAGGTCCTCTGAGTGGATTTCCACTGACAAGGGGCTCAAAATGCAGCCAATCGGCACAACCAGCCTCTAGAAAGAAGTGAGGGGCTGCCTTCGAGGTGAATGGCTGCACTCCCCGCTGAAGGGTAGAATTGCACAGACTACGGAGATGATTGGCAAGATGGCAACGTTCTTGTCCAAGTTTTTGAAGTGTCTTTTGGTAAGGTCTTTTCTGTTAGAGACGGTATATAACCACAGATTCCTCAACTTGTGAATTTTCCCAGGCGCCAGATCGGATCATGAAACATTTGCAGCAATTCCCTCTTGTGTTGGCAGATGGCATAGTGTAAACGGAATTGACGATGGGACCCTTATATGTGAGCCACCTTTGCATGCTGACGTCAGTTTCATTCTGATCTCCATCTGCGACGATGGGCACGGATCCATTGAAATCAGAGTGTGGCAGTATAAGAATTTGGATCACTAGTTGAGGAGGGGTGAAACCCTTCTCAAGCAGCAACCACAATTCTCCTCAGGGGGCAGTCATAAGCCAACCCTAATAGAAACTATGCTCAACCCTTGGGTAGCTTGGCACAGAGAAGTCAGGATGAACTCAAAGGCAATGTGTACAGTAGTTGTGCAACACTTCAAACAGTAGCACAGTGCAAAAAAACCAAAAGGATCCCACAACAGATCAGAAAAATACAGTTATGTTTAAGAAATAAAACAAGGCCAAAACAGCAAATATCCAATCATTAGATCTGGAGATAAGCAATTTTAAAGATTTCAGTGAAAATAGTGCTAAAAAGCACATTCGCCAACTGTGGTTATCTGGTCGCTCCTGACTAGGACAAAGTCACAAGTTAAGGCCGACCCCAATAAATCGCAGGACCCAGACACACCTTAAATACTGGTTTGAGGATCGTGGCAAGGATCTGCGATGAAGATGCATCGCACAGCTGAAGCGATTTATTGGTTCCGAGATACAGGAAGGCTGCACTGTGAGGTCCTATGTCATCAAGGATCCCGTCAATGAGGGTTTGCGCTGTGATGTCCGGTGTCAAGGGTGTGGCATGCAGTCGAGGTAATGCGTCAGATCCAAGGAGCTGTGAGACTGCGATGTGGAGTCTGCCGTCGTCGTGGAGGCTGCCGTCGAGGCGGGATGCGAGGGCCTGCGCCAAGGATGCATCGTGCAGCAACGGTTCTAATCGGGGTTCAGAGGTGATGCGGGTCGATTGAGTCCATTTAAGCCCTTCCCTGACTCGCCAACTTCAGTTTCTTCTTTTCTGCGCTTTTAATGCATATCCGGTAGCGGTTTCTTAAGCCGTTTTCGGCCTACTTCAATGTTTTCGGCCATGGAATAGTGTGCCTTCCACCTCTATGTCTTCTGGTTTTAAGCTTTGGAGGTCCTGTGGATGGCAAATGTCGTCCACAGACCCTCACTCTAATAGTATGTGGTGCCTGGGGAGCACTATGACTCCGAGAAGTTAGACTTCTGCCATCTGTTTCGACTGAAGGCACTGCGGGAACACGGCTCTTGCAACCTTCCAAGTCTTCCCTTCAATCTCAGTCTTCTTTTCGCTCCAGGGTCTGATTACAGGTCTGTTCCAGGAGGACGTCACTCTTGATCGACGTCCCGAGGTAAGTCTAGGCTCAGGCGCTTGAAGGTGTGGCTTCTCCAGACTTAACAGCATAAAGCAAGCATATTAATATTCTCTTCAGGCTATCTTCGGGTCTTCACCTTCCCCTGGAGCGCCTTTGGGTCCCAAGGAGGTGCGAAGTGCCTTGATTGTGTCTGAGCCAGCAGTTTCGCCATTGGCTTCAGAGCGGCCTTTTAGGCCGTCTGATTCCATTTTCTTATCTGTTTCAGCACCAGTGCACAGCTTTTCGGGGTTCATACCTTTGGCCACTGTGACCGATTAGCCAATACCGACTACGAAGCCGGCGATCGACGATACACAACTTTCCTCTCCTGGTGCTGCGATGACGCTGATTCGCCGTCGCTCGCTGCAATGCCTGTAGTGAGGCATGACTCGGACATCCTGCCTTCGCTCTCAATGGAGCACCCTCCTGTTTTTCCTTCTGAGAAACGCTATTTTGGATGTGAAGAACAGTTTCTGCATACCATGTCTGACACTGTCCAGGCTCCCCTGCAGGACAGTTGGCTGACAAGAGCTGGGAGAAGCTTAGAATTTTCCCCGGCCTAGGGCCTTCTACCCCATCTATCCTCCCCTCTGCTCGACTTTGCTCTAGAGGTGAGATCTGCCTTGGCTGATATGCTGCGGCCTGTTTCCAGGTTTTAGATTGGACACTTCCTTCTGTGGAAATGACTACTG
Organism: Triturus cristatus; assembly: GCF_964204655.1. Taxonomy (NCBI): domain Eukaryota; kingdom Metazoa; phylum Chordata; class Amphibia; order Caudata; family Salamandridae; genus Triturus; species Triturus cristatus. The sequence goes on along the minus strand of NC_140587.1, from coordinate 543,469,809 downwards.
ATCACCTTACAGGCGTCCTTCTTCTGGGCCCATCGAGGGTGGAGCAGGTGCTCCCTTATAGTGAAGCTCTTTTTGATATTTTGTTGGGGACTTGGGCTAAACCTGATATAGGGTTCCCTGTGGATCGGTCTGTTTCGTACAGCCTCGTCCTGCCCCTGATGATCTAGCCTGGTTCCTCCAGCACCTTACTCATCACAGTTTTATGGTATAGGCCGCTTCGGCCTCCCTCAACTATTCCAACTGTCCACATGACAGAGATTCTAGGAGACTAGACAATTGTGGCAGGTATTTGTTTTTCCCACACTTGTTCTGCACTACGATCATTAATACACCCTGCGTTCTCTGACGCTTTTCCCATGCATTGTGGGAGTCATTGAAACGTCTGCTGCCTTCGATTCTAGATGACACCAGGGACAAACTCGCCCAAATAATCTGAGATGTGCAACAAGTATCTAAATTGCTCATTTGTTGTGGCATGGATTCCATTGATTCAGTGGGTCAAGCCATGGCCTCTTCTGTGGTGTTACGTCGTTACACATGGCTGCGCACCATTTTTTTTGGAGGCTGTTCAAGCCACCTTGATTGCTATGCCTGTTTGATGGCGCCTGTCTGTTCGGCGCTGATGCCGACTCAGCTTTGCGGTGATTTCGAGATAGTCGGGGTGGAGCAGACTCCTAACTCTACTGCCTGCTTCCCCAGTTCTCCAGTACTAGGGCTGTTTGGGGGGGAGGGGAGTCCCTTTTTGATTTACACATGAGCCTTCCAGGGCGGAGCCCATTGCCATTCTTACTCAAAATCCCTTCTATATATGGGTGACCCGGTGAGGTGTTCCTGCCTTGTGAAGGTAATTTTATTCTTCTTATACTGTCAATGACAGATTATGTTCCTGTTATCTGGTACGTATATTATTTTGTGGCCCTATGTACATCTGTTCTTAAAAGGATTCTTTCTGAAGCTAGGTTTGTACCCACTTCCTATTCTACAGAGGGTATTTTGCTTGCATTGAGCGGATGCACTGTTGCCTTGTTTCCTGTTCTTCAGATACCATCTTCTGTATTCCTTGTAGGCATTTGTGAAGAATATTTCACACTCAAACCCCCTTATAGGGTCTTCAGTTTTTCTGCATCTGAATTCATAATGCTTGCACGTTTCGCCTTGCACCAGCGCAATGTAACTTCCCTCTCCCTCAACCCTCATAATAGTTCTCTCTCATCACTATGAGGCGTTTATTCCTTTTATTGGCACCCTTCTTGCCCTAGTGTAAGCACTGGAACGAGTAGCATGATCCTTAGCTGGGATTGATTTTCCGCTCTGGTCTAAACAGTGTTCCCACTTAGGGCCCTTATTAGGGCGTTGGGACTTCTTATTGTTCTGCTCTTGCTTATGCTTTGTCATGAAGGTTACTGTAAATGATCTATCAGGGTCCTTGTTAGGCTATAACTCAGTGGTGCATTGGCAATGGTTCATATCCCACAACTGTCACAAGGTTACCTTGGTTCTATTCCACCGACCTTGCTGCCTTTATTCTGCTTCATCCCTGGAAAAGTGGTTATTCCTTGTCGCTTTCTGGGATGCATTGTGGCATTATTCATTTTCCAGTTCAAATCACAGCCACAGCATTTACTTACCTTGTGGGTTGTTCTTCGATGTTGCCATTCGACATTATGATTCCATCTCTCAGAAGATTGGCTTCTTCGGGGCTCGAGCTCCCTTAGTATCCTTTTCCAGAGGTACTGCTTCATCCTCATAGGATGTGATAAGGGTTCTAGCCTCATATGGTTCGTTACACCACTTCCACCTTATTTTTGTGGATTATTTCTGCTTAAAGGAATTTATCTCTCTCCCTTTGGAAATCGTGGGCCGTTTCTACCTTTCAGTCCTGGTATACTGAAAGTATGACTATGTATACATCCTGTCTCCTGGTAGACATTTATTACTGCCCTCAATTCTTGTGATGCTTGTATGCACAGTCATCCTTTGTTCGGTCTTCCATTTCGTGGGCTAGGTCCAAATGCATCTATGTACTCCTTCTTTTAACTGATGCTTCAGTTAGGTCTGACTCTGCCTGATATCTCGGTCTATTGTATTTGAAATTGGATATCTGTCGAGGCCTTCTGTGTGTTGGCCTCTATTTCAACCATACCTTTTTATGGACCATGATGGTCAATCAATCAATCAGGGGTTTATAGAGCGCGATACTCACCCGTGAGGGTCTCAAGGCGCTCATGGTGGTCTTCATTCCCTTCCTAGCAGGGTTTTCACACCTGCTGCTTTCTTTCAATTTCCTGTCAACCACCTGATGGTAGCCTGGTCAGTAACGCTATTTTAAGGGCAACTGCCATCATTAGCTGGGGTGTATGGTGCCCTCCACTCCTCTTATGGGGTACCATATTGCTAGTTCTCCAGCTGGGTACTAATATCTCTATCTATCTATCTACCTATCTATCTCTCTATAGATCTATCTACCTAGAGATATATATATATATATATATATATATATATATATATATATATATATATATATATATATATACACACACCAAAACGATTCTCGTCATGCAGAGAACCGGAGGGACATAGCGGGAGTAACAGGTAAGAAATGTATTCCAGCATAGCATGACGTGTTTCGGACGTGTATGCCTTTTTCAAATGCCTGCTGCAACTAAAGTCCTTTCAGCCAAACCGCTTTGATGTAGTTCCCATCGTTTTGCCATTGGTGGCAATCCAGGGGGGCCGGAATAACATGACCACAAGCACTGTAGTTGCATCGGCAAACTACAGTGCCCAGCATGCACCTCTCACTGCACACCAGATGAATGTCTCGCATCGGCTCCACTGAATCTCTTCATGAGTCCTGGATTTAAAAACTTGGAGAAGCTGGATGGCGATAATGTTGCTGATGGAATGAACTTCTCCCCTGGGTCCTGCCATACACCCAACCGCATAAATCCATTCTCAACCTGCCCTGGGAACACAGATTAAGTAATCCTAGATCCTCCGTGAAATCACAAACTGCTATCTGCAGCGGTGCCTTGCTGTGCCTGGATGCGGTGGGCCAGAGTACTCCCAATACCTTGGATACATTGGTTGTGCCATAGCTGCCCTTTGTAACTCTGGCTTCTTGAAAGACGGGTCTCCTCCAATGCGCTCGGGGCTTGCACGGATAATATACCAAAACGATTCTTGTCATGCAAAGAACTGGAGGGACACAGCGGGAGTAACAGGTAAGTAATTTATTCCAGCATGGCATGACGCGTTTCGGACGTATATGCCTTTTTCAAATGCCTGCTGCAACGAAAGTCCTTTCAGCCAATCCACTTTGATGTAGTTCCCATCGTTTTGCCATTGGTGGCAATCCAGGTGGGCCTGAATAACATGACCACAAGCACTGTAGCTGCATCTGCAAACTACAGTGCCCAGCATGCACCTCTCACTGCACACCAGGTGAATGTCTCGCATCGGCTCCACTGAATCTCTTCATGAGTCCTGGATTTAAAAACGTGGAGAAACTGATGGAATGAACTTCTCCCCTGGATCCCGCCATATAAAATATATATATGTGTGTATATATGTGCCCACGTATATAAGGGTATAAATTGCATGTGTGGTTGGACTGAAAGTCTTCCACAGGGTGTACGTAACTGTTTTTGTACCTACGCTTTTCTTGGTGCTCTAGTACGACCTTAACTTGGTTGTTGCCTATGCGTTTCTTTTTCCTTTCATCTCAGGGTGTCTAGTTTCACTGTCCCGGAGGGTTACCTCCTCTCTAGGAGGGTTTTCTTAATCAGAGAGTGGTCTCTAGCAAACGTTGTTGTTCTTAGTTCTTTAGCCTTGTCCAGTCCTGGTTCAAATACCATCAGCAAGGCTAGATGGTATTTTTGTTTTTTGAAGTGTTTCCCCCAACACTTTCTTATCCTTCTACTGTGGGTAAGAGTTCCAACTAGCTTTTCACGGTCTTGCAGACTTTAGCTCCCTAAGGGCTTCCAACAGTTCTTCTGTGGAACCTCTTGGTTTCCTCACCTATATTCCTAAGACAGCTTGGTCACTTTATCCCATTTAGCACTACCTAGTCCTATACAGGGATCTTACGTGTGATCATTTTGCAGACCCCTCTCTAGGGATGGTATTGCTTAGGTATCTAATTCTAAGGTAAGGAATCTGCGGCTAGATGTGTCTATCAGATGAATACGTCAATTACCATTGGTAAAGCCTTATCTGGTAGAGACAGGATCGAGCCGCAGACTTCTTGCTGACCCATCCATCCTCCCCGCTCTGAAAACTACTTTTCTTGTTGCCTTCAAGATCCCTTTCTTGGCATTCTGATGCCTTTCTTTAGGTCTTTGTAACTGTTTGAAAAAAGATGTATTTTTTTGCCACACCAATTCTTTGGGAAGTTTCAATAGTAGATCTGCGTTTTTGGCATGAGAAATAATCACAGAAGAAACTGATGTCAGTGCCTCAGGGGAGGGCTTATGTGGACTCTGTCGACGTCACATCTGGTGGACGGCTTCACTTCGAAGTAGCCCTATACCGATGCCCATAGATACTGTTGTAAAAAACCTCTGGATCCAGTCTGGCGCCTGGGGAGAATTCTAAGGTAAGAAATCTGCAGCTAGATCCTGTCTCTACCAGATAAGGCATTACCGAAGGGGAGTAACTTATTCTACAGGGCCACTTGTAGCACTTAATTTACAGTCCCTTGGTACATGTATTACCACTTAACTAGGGACCTATAAGTAAATTAAATTGCCAATCGGTGATAAGCCAATCTTACCTTGTTTTGAGGAGTGCACATATACACTTTAGCACTGATTGGCAGTGGTAAAGTGCACAGAGCCTTAAGGACAGCAAAAATGAGAGCAGCAAAAATGAGGAGGAAGGCATAAAGTTTGGGGGAAGCCCACCCTAAGGCTGGCGGGTCTAACAGGCAGTGTCCAGACTTTCAGATTTGGATTATTTCAATGAGCAGCTTGAGTCTATTCCACAGAATGGGGAGGTGGGTGGGTTGGTGACGAATCTGTGGTTGGTTAAAGTCTGTATCAGGAAAGGTGTTACCAAAGATAAGTAACTTTCAATCGCAGATTCCTCACCTTCTGAAGCAGTACCTCTCCAGGTCATAGCATTGTGGAATGGCTTAGACCAGGCAACCCTGCAGGATTGTTTGAACAAAGCACCCGTCCTAAACCTGGCTGGCTAGACAGTAAAGCTTTGTGGACGTGTGGAAGGAAGTCCATGCAGCTGCTTGGCATATGTCCAAAACTGGCACACATCACTCCCAGCACCGTAGTAATAGCCTTTGCTCTGGTGTAATGAGCATGTAAACCTTTTGAGGGCTGCTTCTTGGCTAGCCCTAGCAGATCTTGATGAAAACTGATCTTCTGGGAGATGGTTTTTTTTTGCACCACTTTACCCTTTTTTGCCCAAGAGAAACTGACGAAAAATTGGTCATTCTGTCTGTACTACCTGTACCGATCAAATTAAAAGCGGTTTGCTCTATTAGGGCTAACGCAGTGGAGTATTTCTTCCTCTTTGGAAGGAGGTGCACAGAAAGCCTTTTCAGACACTCACCCCCAGTCACAGGATCTGGGTTGAATCCATCACCGTTCTTTAGCTCACTTCGCCACCCCAGTTAAGACCAAGCAATGACAAACCGGGTCAAGACTGATTTGCATATGGCTGGGTCTGAACTGGGATGGCAAAGTGAGTTAAAGAACAATGCCCATCTTCTCCTTGTGTTTGATTTGTCTGCCCTAAGTTGGCAGGGTATATGCCCAGACGTGGGTCACTTTCTCACTTTGCCACTGGATTCAAGCTAGCCTTGCTGATGAGGGGTGTTACCCCGAAACTGGTCCCATGTTGCTTGATTCAGCCCAGATCTGTTACTGGGGGTGAGTGTCTGAAAAGTTTCAGTGCTCCGTCTATCATCTCCTTGTGTTTGCTTATCACTTGCTAGCCATGCTGCATCATTATATCTCATCTGCAGTTAAAGATGTGCTGTTCTAACAGAATAAGTTGGCAAAGTGGAGTCTGGAGATGAACTGTCCCAGCATGTTTGTTTCCAGTCCAGGGAAGACCTGGCTTGGCAGTTCGGGCTGGACTGTTCCCATAAGGAACAGGGTCAAGACTGAGTTGCATATAGCTGGGTCTGCACTGGGGTGTCAAAGTAAGCTAAAGAACAATGATGGATTCAACCCGGATCTGTGACTGGGGGTGTGTGTCTGAAAGTTTCAGCGCTCCGTCCATCATCTCCTTGTGTTTGCTCTGCAGTTCCACTACCACAGGGCTAGGCTTAAACCACTGCGAGAGGAAATATATATCCAAGCAGATTAAAGGTGGCGCATGATGTGTAGGCAACATCCTATCATTGTCTCAATGATCCTTTTGGAATACAGGTGGAATCCTGGGCTGTTGGAAACTGGATGAAAGTGAACAGACTGGAATGAGCAGCTGTCAATGAGCTACGGGAGGGTTGCACTGCAGTCTGAGTTGACAAAGAGAAAATCAGTTTTACTTCTATTATCAGACACCTCAATGCCTTCCAAGAGTTATGGACAGTGAGACATGTCTTGTAACGGTTTGGTAGACTGGCAACTGCAACAAAGTTGTTAGGACGTCAGACAACAAGCTATGTTTATACTAACAACCCTTGAGGAAAACAAACTGAACCACCTTTCCACCACTTCACAATTTTGCTTGTAAAACAGCAAACAAGAAACCTATTGAAAATCAGGTTTCAGGTCAGCTCGTTGAGAAGAATCGATCACTGCATATGTACTCTGTGTAAACATGGATCATATTGAGGGACTCCTGTACCCCGATTTCTCGTCAATGCTTCAAATGCCACAAGCCCCAGCGTATTTTGACATTGATGCAGAGGTGTTCAATCAAGCCTTCCCTGGGGTCACTAAATTGTTCTAGTGCCAAAAGAACATAGGTTAAAACTCAAAACAATACCATACTCAGAGAAAGCCGTAAAATGCAGACTCCCACAAGGATCAATCTTATCCCAAATCCTCTCAATGTTATCTTAATACCATTCTACAATGAGAGCCCATCAGTCCTTAATCGATAATACAAAGCTAAACCATAGACAATTAAATGTTACTTATAGCTTTAATCATACAACATATTTGGAACTGATGTCCAGGTCCTAGTGAGAAAAGACAAGCTGGTAGTTGGAAAGGGGGAGACTAAGACATTTACAGTGCGATATAGTTGCCTTCACAAGTAATTGACAAGCAATGGCAAAGTGAATAGGTCTGCCCCTGGCAAGTGTTAATTTGTTGTTAGACCCGGGATCCCTGGTTGGCTGAGGTAGGTACCTTAGGCCAAATAGGGACCCACGTTTCCACGTCAGGGAAAGGAAGGTCACCTTCTGAGATAGCCCCGGCTCACCCCCTTGGTAGCTTGGCATGAGCAACCAAGTTTATCTTCAAGGCAAATGTGTAAAGTATTTGCAACCACGCTCACAGCAACCCAATGATGACACCACAAATAGACTTCACACGAGTTTTATAAAATAAAGAGTATACATTTTATATAAAAAGATTTACGATAAGACCACACTATATAAATCCAACATATGAGTATGTGTACCATTTCTCGTGGCCGGTTGTTAGGCCAGCCAGCCCTTGTCAATTCTGGCGATATTAATGAGCGCTTCTAAACATTCCACTGTAATCATAATACCATGTTATGCAGTTCGTAATCTAGAATCAGATACTTTTGCAATTTAACAATAGTGCAATCAGTAATACAACAATCAGGCACTTTGCAATGGAAAAATAATGCAATGCGTACAGCAGCAATCAGGTACTTTGCAATGTAAGAATAATGCAATGCGTAATACAACCACCAGGTACGTCGTTATGCAGGAAGAATGCAATGCGTAATACGCTAATCAGGTAGTTTGTTATGCAGAAACAAAGCAAGGCGTCATACACTAAACAGGTACTCCGTTATGCAGAAATGATGCAATGTGTAAGACGACAATCCGGTACTTCCTTAAGCAGAAATAAGATAATGCGTAATACACTCCGGCACCGATCACAGTGCCTCAGGTGGTCTCCCCGCCACTCCTTCTGACTCTCAGTCAGCCTTTGGCAACAGTTGCCCCCAACACGGGTATGGTGAAACAAAAAGTGCAGCTACGCACTCCGACCCTGGTACTGTCACTCCCATGGCAATACGAGCCGCAATACGAGCCGAAGCAGAGGCTCGCGCTGCTGGAACGAGAGAGAGGCTGAGAGCGTCTCCCTCCGAGCCCGCACCAGGAGTCGACACACGTTACCTGGGGGGCGCAAACCCACTCTCCTCTCCTCGTCCAGCGACTTGGGCCTCCGAAGCAATCTTTGTGAATTGGCAACAGCGGGCTCGGGCTGGTGGCTCAGCTCCTCCGGGGCTGCCGGTCCGGGCGATTATTGCTACGAAGATCTCAGGCTGCCAGAGGTCACACGCACACAGTGTCGCTGAGACTTTCTTGAGCTTTGGGTGCACGATCACCGGGCACTCCACACGAAGGTCTCAGGCTGCACGAAGATCACGCGCACAGCGTCGCTGAGACTCACTTTAACTCCGGGTGCACATTAACAAGGCAATCCTCACGAAGGTCTCACGCTGCACAAAGCACACGCACACAGCGTCGATGAGACTCACTTGGATTCCGGTGCACACGATAACTGGACAATCCTCACAAAGGATCCAGGCTGCAAAAAAGCACACGCACACAGCGACGCTGATCCTTGCTTGGACTCCAGGTGCCCACGATCACAGGGCACACCTTACGAGGGTCTCAGGCTGTAACAAGCACACGCACACAGCGTCACTGAGACTCTCCAGGAAACTTTTATGTTCCTGAGTTTTCGCAACAGGGAGCCAGCTCACACCTTAGGCCCTTGGGGATAAGTTACTTCAGGACACAGCATAGCAAAGTCCTTTCAAGCAGGGGGACACAACAAAGACCATTTTGCCTTTTCTTGGTTAAAACAGCAAACTGCAGGCCAGCCCCAGAACACACAGGAAGGGTCAGTCCTTTGTTTCAGTCTCTTCAGTTGTTTCTTCCTTGGCAAAGGTTCCTCTTGACCACGAAGTATCTCCAGTCTTTGCAATCTTGATCAAGCCATTCTCCAAAGTTCAGGGGCTTCAGCGCTCATAGTTATACCCCTCAATGGCTTTGAAGTCTGCGTTCAGGGGCACTGACCCCTGTTCAAACCAGTTCTGGGTGCCTCCCTGCCAGTGACAACTTCTTCCTTGGATTAGTGGGGGTCTGGATTCTCAATCACTCAGCAGGTGATTGGACAATTGTTTTATAGCAGCAACCCAGGCCTCTTCACCTCTAGGGGCTACTCCTCCCCCTACACTCCAGATGCAGGTCAGCCTGTTGCTGTCTCACCTCCTCCCCTGGGTCAAGACATTCCCCAGATCCTATCGCTTCCAAATCCAGACAGTCACTCCACAACCAGGCAGAGACACACAGAAATGTTAGAGCACATAAATCCAGTCACTTCTAAAAGAGTGGCTTATAAACACAATGCAAAAACCACCTTCATAAAAAGATGTGTTATTACATTGTGAGTTCAGGCATTCTAAACGTCACCTCTCCATCTTAAGCCTTTGGGAAGATAGGCTGGAAAACATACTACACAGCCTTCCCATTCTATTCTATGGGCAAGACGGCCTTTCAACAGTGGAAAACTAAATGGAGATTATTTCACTTTAAGGACATGGTACACACCTTAGTACATGTCCTACCTTTCACATGCACTGCACCCTGCCCAGGGGGTACCCTGGACCTACCATAGGGGTGTCTGATGTGCAGAGAAAGGGAAGGGTAAGGTCTGGCAAGTGGGTGCACTTGTCAGAACAACATGGCTGTTTAACAAACAGTGTGCAGGCACTGCAATGGCAGGCCTGAGTTCCCTTTTTAAGGCTACTTGCGTGGGTAGCACAATTAGTGCTGCAGGCCCACTAGTAGCATTTGCATTACCAGCCCTGGCACACATAGGGCACTTTACTAGGGACGTTACTAGTAAGGCAAACATACCAATCATGGACAACCAATTACCATTACACTTTATACAGGGAGCACTTGCACTTTGACACTGTTTAGCAGTGGCAAAGTGTCCAAAGCATCTAAGTTGGCAACACCATGTCAGAAAAAAAGTCTAGGGGGAAAGCAAAACGTTTAGGGAACTTTAGCCAAAAAGGGCCAAGTCCTACAGTTGTTCTTTATTTTCAAACATAAGCAACATGCAAAAAAAAAAAAAGCCAAACAAATACAAAATATAAAAATAAAGGGTGGACCATTAGCCCAAGCTGACCAGACCGGACATTGAAGCGCACTCTCTTTCAGGAAGCTGTGCACTTATGATCCCGCAAAATGTCCTGAAATCACATTGCAAGGCAGAAAAGAGATAAAACGGGTTGACCGACTGTGCAAGGCTGTATGCGGAATAGGGTGGGTGCAAAATGTCAATGACACTTGAGCAGAGCAATGGATGAAAAGGGCTTACTGAAAGGCGCTGCAAGTGATTTTAGAATACTTTTTTTTTTTTTTAAACACATGAGGCTAGTGAGACAACTTAGGCAATATCCAGGCAAAACTTGAAAAATAATCTAAATCCGGGGTCACCAAGCTTTTCTGTAATGGGAGCTACTTATGTTCAATGAAAATCTACCTAAGCTAATCATATTAGGAGAGTTGTAATGGTGACCACTTAAGCCATATGTAAGATTACCAGCAGTGTCTATGTCAGTATATCAGGTGCTCTTGCCAGAAGTCATGTAAAAATGCTTTGTCAATGTGTTATGCTTCTACAAGGGTACATAACAGCAATAGCTACAATGCTCCTGGCACAAAGGTCATATAATTAATGTTAGGTCTGCCCAACACCAGATGATATGTCATTCAAATACCATCTTTAAATATATTTTGGAAACTCAACTATGTTTCTCCAAACACCAACTTATCAGTTCTGAAAATGCACACATTTTTGTCTTAAATAAACCCTTTTCACTTTTGGAATACAAATAACTCAACCAAGCAAAAGCTTCTAATTTAGTAAGTTAGACAACCCAAATCTCTGTATTTATACTTTCTAAAAACGTTTTGACAATGCTAGGAAAGAAGAAACAAACTTCAAAAGATGATCGAAGTTCTGAAGTAACCCTTATCGAGGCGCAAAAGCAGGGGAGCGGAGATCCAATTAACAATCAGCAATAAAATCTGGGGCCTTTTTTTGTTAATGACTCTCGATTTTTACAGTTGAACAAAAATTTAAATCCAAGACACTAAGCGGGAAGCCATGAGGAGGAGTATCAGAAACGGGAAATGAAGAGATAACCGGGCCGAAAAGCCTGAAATAAGTCAAGAAGTCAAGACATCCTTAAGGAAGGAAACCCGTTCATTTTGGGGAGCCAAAATTAAGCAATAATTTGATAATCAATGTAAGCAAATTTTGATTACTAGGGTGAAACGGATTTTAAACTTAGGACTGCCCTACTGCCCTGAAGTACTACCTTTAACTGTGCCAAAACAAGAGTTGATGTTTCAAATTTGTCAGGGAATTAAAGTTTAAAAAAATGTTACCACTGTGTGAAGAAAGAGACTGCCTGGAAGAAAACTGAATACCAACATTGATACGGGATAGCCTAAAATTGGGGATGCAATTTTTGTGCAACTGTAGAAAGAAGAAAGGATTCAGGATGAGAGGAAGTCTATAGTACAGTACTAGAGGCACACTAATTCTGCACTAATTTTTGAAAATACTTGCAACCAGGAAGTGCTGTTGGAACATCATCTAGACTTGCAAGATATGACAAAGTTGCATCACTATTAGTACTTAGAGAAATAAGTGGTAGGCTGGTGCGTTAAGCTGGCTGATTGTGGTATGGGAAAATACTGATTCTATATCAGTGAAATGTGAAGTATATGAATGTGAAATCATTAGTCTGGGAGCTGCTATAGAAGATAGCAGAAGCTGGTAGGTCAAGAAGTGTGGAAGGTTGATATGCAAAGGATTGCATTAAATTACAAACTTATTTAGGTTGGAATAGAGGTGGGAAGGAAACATTTCATCCTCCTCACATTAGAAAGTAGTGCAAGAATTCTGCCTCTGAAGACAAGGAAGAGATGTGCCCTCCTTAAAGGGTGCAAACACGTTGGATTACACTAGTATATTAATGACATTTGGTCACACACACACACTAAGAGGAGAATGAGAGGGAAATGCTGGTGCCCAGAAAGGGATAATGAGAGTTGCACTTACTTTTGGGGAACTGAGAATGGTTTGAAAGTTAGAAGCTTTCTAGCACTCTTGTGCAGGTAATAGAGATCAATTACATTTTCATGAGATGCAAGGAGATCAATTAAGTTTTCATGAAATGCAAACCTAAAAGGAACGAGGTGTGAGTTACAGAGGAACCTCCAAATCTAGCAGTGTAGTTATGCATGCTAATAGAATGATTAAAGACAGTATACAGACCGCAGCTAACAGTAGACCAAGTGTGGGAAACAGTTGAGGATATGGTGTGTGCTCATTGTATCAAACACAATGTCTTCAAGGCCATAAAGACCTGGCTTTTCACTGACTAATGCTTCTGTCTGCTTCTCGGTTCGGTAGCGTCAAGACACCACTGGTATTCGTGCGCTGTATAAAGTTTTTAACATAACATAACAAGGAGAAGTCTTTCACATGTAATAGGGGAAGTAAGGTCAAAACCAAGTTGGTACTGCAATGCATGAAAGATGCTTAAGAGAAGGCTGCCAGATGGTAGGGAGGTGTGGAAAAGGATGAGTGATTACCCGAAGGAGACCAGCTAAAATAAAGTAGAGAAGAAGGCATGAGAGGCCATGTACGTTTTCTGATCTGAGTAAAGGAAGAAATGTGCAAGGGATTTCTGTGGTTTTGCCTAAAAGTCAAAGGAGGAACAGAAGAGCAGTTTAAATTCAGAGGGGAGGAAATAAGGTGACAGAGGGTGGTGGTAATCAAGATTGGACAGAAACCGATGACTTGTGTTTTGATGTTTAGGAATGACCCAGAACTGTTGGTAGGAAAGAGATGGAAGGCACTGCTGCTTCCTTCAACACAGCAGTTCTTGTGAGGGTAGGCTCTCAATATGGGCTGCAAAGACAAAGGTTGACAATGCAGAGCCATGAGTATTAGCAAAACTCGAACCTAAGGAAATAACCTTGGACATATTGTTTTTTTTGAGTGAGAAACCGTAGTAAAAGCTGCAGTGCTCATACCTTTGCTGCACACTCACAGTGCACTCCTGGGCATCCACGGTGGTAATCTTAACTGTTCCCTGTTACTACTTGGACTTTGCTGGATATCTCTCACTCCTGTAATGAGCTTCCACCCCTGGCAGACTCTGACATTGTCAGTGTTGCAAGAGTCGTTGAGAGTGGTACTTCTCAGCTAATCTCACAGTTCTTTGTTCAAGTGGTCTTGTGGTTCAGGCTGAAGACACCAGTGCTGGTGGTCACAGAGACAGGCAGGGGACAGATATTGGGTTTGGTAGACATTATCTACATCCAGGTGGGTAAGCACGCTAAGGTGTGGAAGTCTTGGTCACTACTGGCTCTCCCGGTCTTTGGTCCCCTCACTTTATAAATATGTTCATCCCGTCTTGAAATTGAGGGTTGTTGCAACTAAATTAGTGAGCAGACTCCAGCTGACAATGACCTGCGCACAGACAGCCAAGCCTGTGACAGGGGAAACTACGAGGTATGGTCCCAGAGTGGAGACTTGGAGCTCCTCAGCTGAAGCACAAAAGTTGAGAAAATGGGGCTGGCGTGGCTTGTGGCATTCAAGTAAGCATAACTTGTAAAAGTAGCTTGCCCCAAGTTAGTGAGGTGCATGATAGCTGGTTATCACAGAGAGGTAAATAATCAGAAATATCATTTGATTATCGCCACATTTGGAGATATTACTCTCCTTCCAATCCAAGTTCCTCTTTTAAGAAATAGTAATGAATTTCCCTTATATGATTTGGAGTAGCATTGCTACATTTTCCATTTTTTGTACAATTCTGTTTCACTTTATAATAACGTTAATCAGTGAAGTCCAAAAAGGAAGCTTGGGTGGAGAAGGACGCTACCACGCCTCACCCGTGGGGCTGTTTTCCTTATTAGTGATCGTTATTGACTTAAAGATCTTTACTATTTTTTTTAATTGGGTAGAATAAAAGTCATACTAACATTAATTTTCTTTATGGAATTAATAATTTCATAATCCAAAATCTCCAAATATTTTTAACAAACACTGAAAGATTCATTCAATCGAATAAATATTGTATTTCTTAAAAATGTAGAGTCCACTAACAAAAAATAGCTTCTAAAAAAATTACAAATACTACATCTGCCTTATATTTAATACTTGAAGTGTTAAAAAAAACTGCCAAAATTTTGGGAAATTAGCAACTTGATTATTTCTTTTTGTGTATATTAATTCCAGAAATCTAACTTGTTCCAATTAAGCCTGCCATGGAGCAAAAAGAGGATGTTGGTTGATTTCAAGCATTGCAAAATAACAGAGTAATAGAGTGATGCAAAAATAAGCTTTCCCCCTAGACTGGGTTGATCATTATGACATCTTATATATCCAAACAAAATAGTAAACGAGGGAGTCTGGAATAAACCTCTTTCCTAAACTAAAGCCTCAAAAAGAACACAACTCTTCTCAGAACAAAGAAATGAAAGGGCAGCTTCTAGGACATGTTGCCAGCTTCTAGGACATGTTGCCAGTCTCCCAAAACATTGTTCTGGAACCTAAAACAGCTTTGGGGTAAGAGAGGAAAAGCTCATCAGTTACGTTTGGATAGTAATAAAGCCACCAGTTTGAAAAAGAAATGTCGCCCTATTAAAGTTAGCTACTCTAAATAGTTTGTAACTGAAGTAGGAAATCTTGCACCACTCACATATCATAATTCTCCAAGCAGGTTCCTTTTTCAACTTTATCAAAATGATCAGAAAGCAGGGAAAATTGTATAGTTGTAGCAAAATGTACAAGAGCCCTATGACTCTTAGATTATGGTTAAATAGTTTTTTGAAGATGGCATTCGCCTCCTTGTCTACTACAGCTGGATACCGCTGAAACATTTTTGTGATCTTTATAAAGCTACACAAAAGCCTAATACAATCATTTCTATCAGGAATCTGCAACTGATCCCATGACTTACAAGAGGGATTCAGCTTAAAATCAAAAAAGTTTTGAAACCAATATCATTCAATGTTTTCATATCATTGATAGAAAAAAACAGTCCTAGGCCTTTACTTTATTTGAGTGGCAAATAATTGTGGCTTTATTGGGTTCTCTCAAGACATCAAGTTTACAAACGCCAGCTTGTGGACTGTTTTATAATGTGGTTTTGTGGGCAGTTTAAACTTTTTTCGGAAGGCAGGCGAATACATATTTAACTTCTGAATCATTATATAGAAGATAAACTGTCATATAAAGTGTTAATTGAGGTATTATTAAACACGATATACTGTATATTAAAGAGACCTGATAATAAACACATAAATGTGACAAGACAATGTGTGCTCGTCATCAAATTGCAAACAATTTGCTTACTGCTAAACATCCTAAAGTTTCCAAATTAAATTTCAAAGTAGTGTGTCAATTACATTTTTTGTGTTTTTTTGATGGGCACGTTAAAATATTGAAAACAAGAACAGCATTAAAATTGATATTTTGACCAAAGCGACTCTCCCTTTGATAGAGAGAGGAAGCAGTTGTCATTGATCAAGCAGCCTTCGAGCTGTAATGATGGTGGCTATGTAGCTCAATACACAAAAAGTCAGAATAATTGGTTATAAGGAAAATCCCCTGAAATCCAACTACCTGGGAGGGGCTGCACTTACCTTGCAACTCGAGGGGAAGATCATTAATGGAAGCATTAAAGAAGTATTTCAGAATTCTAATGGTTGATTTTATAGCCTCCAATCTGAGTGAAATCGTGAATAGTGTCTAAAGTGTTGCATATTGGATTTTTCTACCAACAAATATAAAATAATGTTGCCTGCAAAAAGTTTCAATTTCGACATACCTGAGATTGGAGACCGGTGTTAGTATCTTAGCGAATGCAAATCGCCAAAGGTTCAATGAAGAGAGCAAATAATAAGGGAGACATCGGACAACCTTGGCGTTTCCCCCCCGAAGCCTTAAAATTAAATTGTAATGAATTTATCAAATGGCCTCACCGTCTGTAGCACTGTGGAATATAAATATTTATCCGTCATCATAGACAACCGCGGACCAAGCTCAAACCTGGCTTGAATTTGGTCTCTAAAGTCAAGTCCTGGAAAAACAAGCCACCTTTCTGAAAATCTGTTTTAAGCCTCGATTAGCAGGCTCCGATAACCTAGAGAACCAACTCTCGACTAAAATATGCAAATCGGCTAGCCCCTCTGCTGCCTGGGGATTCCTGGACCAGTCTGTTAAAAACCTACAGACCTCCACAATAGCGGGAAACCCCCACCTCTATGCTAACTTAAAAAGGATACTTACCAAAATGGTGCATCAGATTTCATGGCTAGCCAACAAACTAAAAACGGCCTCACAATCGCATACCTAGGGGATTCTAGGTAGCTCTACCAAGCAGTGACCGCATATGGCTACAAATACATGCATGCCAACGCAAGTCAAAAACAGCTTATTCGATCCGGGCTTGGGAGGGGGGCTACCAAACTTTGGATTGCCAACCTGCATATAAAAGGGAAACATCAAATAGCATATGCAGGCCCTGCTTCTCCTGCAGGGAAAAGCAAGTGCATATCACCTGCATTTGTCCAACCTTGCTGAAAGAATGACGGGCAATCTCATAAGCACAATTCCTGGCTCAAGGTATTTGTTCCTGAAGACCTGCCTTCCTCTCATCTGAACACCCCATTCTGACAGAAAGATTTCTGAAATATTTGCAGGTGTTTGCGAGACCTCTGAACAATCTGGTTCATCCGGACTAAAAAATGCATGGTGAGAAGTGTCAGGGTCTTATGATGCAGTTTTCCCCTCCTGTGGCTGTAGAAACATGAGAACACTGCAAGAAGTCAAGACAGTATCTCACATGTACGCTTTTCTCATGGAAGCCACCTTGGCAGGTCACTCATGCTCTACTTTGAATGTTTTGATATTCATTTTTTAAATTTGTACTTTTTAAGCTGTAATCTCCTTTTATGAAAGTGATCCTCAAAATATATTTTAGCATGTAAAATAAGAGAATTGTTTTGTAATGGTTTATATTAATCATACAAATGAGTAATGATGTATGAAATCATCATGATTGACACTGTTGCTGCAGAACATAAAAGTTGTATTGTATTGTATTGAATAATTGGAACGTATATCAAATAATACAGACTAGTTCACTAAATTAAAAGCTTTTTCACCACCACTCAAATATTGCTGATTTATATTTATTTTGTGAAAACTAATCAATGTCATGAATTAAATCATATGTATTTGCCAATATATATCAGTTAGCAATAAAAAAAAGACTTTATTTTGATTAAAGTTGAAGAGACAAACATAATTTTATAGGTCAGTATTTCAGTGAAACGTTTACAATTGTCTTTAATAGGCCTATAAGGATTTGGATTAGTGGGGATTTCTCGCCCTTCAGGAAAAGGATTACTATAGCATTGGAGAAGAAAGCTGGAGCCTTCTCTCCGGCATAATTTGTTTGAATATTCTTCTACAGTTGGGGAAAAAATTCTTCATATACCTCAGTGGGAATACCATTGCTCCCATTGACTTTTGTGTTCATTAGCCCAGTTTAGTTCTGGAAGCGGTCATAGATAATACTATTTAACCCTGTTTGTTGATCTAGGGACTTCTTAAGTTTAGGACATGATTTTTGATTTGCCCTAATCTCTAACAAGAAAAGAGCATGATTGGAAACGCAGTTTGAAACAACAGATGAGCTGTTTCTAAATACATTTCAGAGTCTTAAACGAAGTCTAATCTAGAAGCTAAATTAAACTCAGATGAGAAACACGTATAAGATCAACATGTCTTGGATACAATGTAATTTCAATTTGGAGATTACAGATGCTGTGTTTGGTTTTAACTGCTTCTTACCTTTACATGAAGTATCTAATTTGGGTGTCTGAATAAAATTAAAATCACCACCCAATATTATGGGACCTTCTTAACTCACTGGCAAATTATATGCCCGAAGAAGTGCTTCCAATTCATCATCAATCGAACCAAAATAGATTACGAATTCAAACTGCTTTGTGCTTATGGAGGCTGTAACCCACAACCCTCAATCTAAGGGATATCATTTGATTAATATTCTCCATTGTCCATACCCCACTATAGGCTGCATTGGAGCAAGAACATGATGTGTGGGAGACCCTTTGTAGAATGAATATGTTTAGCTTGTTGCCTTTCATACAGGTCTCTTGCAAGAAAATAACATCTAGCTTCTTTTTATTATTTATGTTGTTTATATTGCATGATAGGATTTGTATTACCCCTATTGACAAAAAAGCCATGAAGTGCTAAATTGGAGAATTACGGAGAACAGTTGATTTCCAACTGATTTTATTTTTACTAGCACACCTAGTGCCCTTTCTCCATCTTCCCATCCCGTCTAGTGTGCAGACATAAAAAGGGCAATGCCTGAAGATGCCCTTACTCTGCAAAATTGACCTCAATTTGAGGATCTTACAGATCTGCACTCAGTGTTACTGCCTAAGAAAGTGAACACCCTTCGCATTCCCCCATATTTTGGGCTAACAAAACAGTCTATTATTGTAACCAGACACTGTAGGGGTGCATTGCTTTCTGCAGCAAAACAGGTTATGAAGATGAAAAAAAAGGAAAAAAAAGAAAGACCATATAATCTACTGTAAATGGTAAACTGATGAATCAAACCAAATCACAACCATCATTACCATAGTCCTCAACACTGCACAACTTTTGTACTTCCATCATACTGAATGGAAAGATGTGGTCTTTCCCCTCTCCTTATGCCGCCAGCCTATGAAGTCAGATAATATTTTTTCAGAACCATATAAGGGGTGCCAACAGTTAATGCATCACAAATTACAGATAATCAGTCTATATTATTTTTATTATGAAGTACTTAGTGGAAAATGCATATAAATGCCATATTAACTGCTTTCAAAGGGCCAATGAAGAACACCATTAGAGCATCAACATCGATACCATAGCATTGCACATTGCTTTTTCAGCAAAATATTTATTTTTTAAGTTTTCAATTTATGACAATGTGAGTAATTTCTGTAGAACAGTTAGCTTTCCTTCCTCACCTTCTTACTCAATGTATACCATTTTGTACTTGTTTTATGAAGTTTCAAGCTGGCTGTACAAAGGAAAAGATCTGGAATAGTCCCCTGTAGAGTTATTTCATCTTTGATGGCTGACAGAGCATCACCTCCAACCTGGCTGCTTTAAACAATACCTCACATGTTCTGTGACTGTTTCCTCTGTTGAACCAAAGAGATGGTCGTATGAGTTGAAACGTTTAATCTTTAGAAGTGTCAAATAGCTTTTGCCTCATAAATGTGCGCCTTGAGATATCTGTATGCTGCTCAATGTTATGCTTACTTATGTTCATTCCTTAACTTAAAACTCAATAAAAAAGATTTTATTAAAAAAATAAAAGTGCCCCTTTATATGATAATCGCAAAGTTAACTAAAACGTTATGAGAAAACCTAGCTTGCTTGATGTGTGTGGTTTAGGAGTTATGGGCTGTCATACATGATAAATTGCTGGAATAAATTGGTAGACTGTGTTTTCTGATTAGCCTTTCTACCAAAGGAATCAGGCTGTCATGACTATTGAGTTTTTCAGGGGCCCCCCAGAAACCGTAGGTCAGATCGAGAAGAATAATTTTCAAGTTCTTCCTGTATATTCTTTAATGCAGCGATTTCCTTCTCATGAGTAGCTTTGTAATTGTTTTTGTTGATGTTCAAGATCCAAGACACTGTGCTCCAGTTCCTCTAGGTTTTCTGGTAACTGAGTTATTTCAAATCAATCTTGTTTGAATGATCCTGTAGCATAGCTTGAGAAGGTGATTATTGAATTTTTTAATCTCCAATAAAATTGTCTTGAGTCTGCTGAATACAACTAGCTGTAACAAAAAGTGCAGTTATAGCAGCTGGCTCAGTTGAGTTTACATTTGGGGCTGATGGCAGTGAAGGGTAGAATAGGGCACTGGTTGTATCATGGAGACTGTGTTGAATAGAGCCAGACAAAGACATACCTTTGTCGGTACCACCTCCAGCAGGCTTTGTTTGTCTTGAGCTGGCATCAACTTTAATTGAGGGGGTTGTAGTGCCTTTGTGGAGTCCTCACTGAGGGTATGATTGCCAACTACTATCAGATGTTGAGTGTGGAGATAATGAAGAGTTTGCCGAGGGGGAAGCATCGTCAATGTCTTGCCCGATTCATCCAGAGTAATGGACTTCCTGTTGTCGATTAGGGAGCTAGATTCAAGTGGTATTTGATCACTGCATTTTGTAATAACTCTCAATAGATCCAAATTTAGGATTGAAGTGTCCTGAATCAGGCTTTGTGAAAGCAATTCCATATGCATCATATTAAACTAAGGACCTAGCTGACCTGGCAAACTAGAAGCACAGATTTCAGCCGCTGGGATTGGGGGCTGTTTAGGTTTTTCGGGGGAGCTTGATAAACTGTAAATCTTAATTGGGAAGCCTCTCATGTTATCCTCTTGCTTTCACCTTCTCACTCCTCATTTTTTTCTCTTTAATTTCGGATTTTCAAAAACTTCCCACCCCTTTCTTCAAAAAGGCTTGTGATTGCAGAATTTCAGCATTATGCCATTTTATACTGACAAACAGCTCCTCAGTCTGGCGAGGCAGAGAGACATAGGGTGATTCCCCCCTCCTACTCCTTGACAGCAGGACGAGCACTCACCTTGACACCTCCTTATTGGCTAGAACTATCAACTAATGTAATTCTTCTTATATCCTGGTCACAGAATAAATTAACTGGCACACCAATATGGATTTGTCTCCATCAAGAGGTAGAACATTCAGGGATAGAGTGGTTTATGATTCGCCACAAACCAATTATAAGGCAAATTATGCTACACGACCCAATATGTGTATCAGCAATTTATTATGATCAAGTATTATCCAGAAAAAAGAAAAAAAATGACCTATTTCCTACTTTTTTCATGTTCAATAAACAGTTTTTACTTTTACGTACACTTTGCCACAGGGCGCTCTCCACCCCGGTGGGTGAGATCTACATATGCTAAAGTACAAGGAAAAGTAAAAAAAATAAAAAAGTTTATTACACATGAAAATAAACTGTAAATATATTTGTATGTTCAGAATCAGAATCAGAATCAGAAACAGCTTTATTCGATTTTTAAGTTTCAAAACCATAAAAGCATATATACATCAGATTTCATACATAAAATACAAATTTTCAGAGTTAAAAATAGCAGCATGATAAAGATGAGCTAATTCATAGAAATCCTGAATCTAATAACAGTTTTTAAAAAAGTAGAGACCGAAAAGATAAGAAATTCATCATCTAACATTTGTAGTCTGACCAGAGCCGCTCTACATTGTCTCAGCCCTAACTTTTTCAAGACTGGTCGTAAAATACTTTTTCTAGGTTCCGAGTAAAATTTACAAAAGAGAATACAATGAAGGGAAGTTTGGACAGAAATATGGTCGCAGGGACATGGAGTAAGTTCCTTGAGCCAGCAATTCTTCTCGGGGAATGTAACCATTCTATGGAAGATATCAGCCCTAAAACGGGATAGCAGCATACGGGTATAGCAGCTGGGAACTACTTTCAAATATGGTTGTATGCCCTGGTGAGTGATGAGTAGCTGATTGGCCATGACAGAGCTCTTGTGTTTCTCTAACATCCAGCGTGCCTCTGAAAGGAAGTGCAAACAAATTTGCTTGAATTTCCTTCTAGAGAAATTCGTCATGCTTGCTGGAGAGTTAAAGAACTCCGGATGGCCTAGCTCGATAAAAAATTTCCTAACATAGTTAAGCCAGGGAATTTTCAATGCTCCATGTAAGACTAGGCAGTCCTTTATTATTTCCCTGTTTAGGGCTGTCTCAGTTCCAGACCAGACTTTATGCCACAGCAAGATGGGCTCCAGTTTAATAAGGTCAGCAATGTAGGGCACACCCAGCTCTTGATGACAGGCATAAGCAGAAGTTGACCCTGGGACAGCCAGTAAGTATCGCAGGAAAAAGTTTTGACAGGTCTGGATTTGGGTGCTTGAGGTGTTAACAATCCCCCAAATTCCTGCACCATATATTGCAGTAGATACACACTTAGCTCTATAAATATCGAGCAAGACTGGTACCGGGCGGCCTCCGACCTTATTTGAAAAATGTTTGACCGCCCCAATTGTTCGTGAGAAGGCTAGCTTACGGGAATCACCTGCCGCAATCCAAGTTCCCTTACTGTCAAAAGTGATACCTAAGTACGAAAAAGTATTAACAGTCATGATTTTTGTGTTAGATAAAAATGTATTACAGCTAAGGCTCTTCTTTTTTGTGCAACACATATTAAATGTTTTGGTTATGTTGATCTTTAGGCCTCTACTACCCATATATTCGGAGAAGCTAGTGGTCGATCTCTGGAGACCTATTTGGGTCCGGGACATAATTACCGCATCGTCTGCATATAAGAGAATGGGGATAAAGGAGTTGCCACTTTTTGGGTAATCCTGTTTGTCTGCCAGGAGGTGAGACGCGACCGAGTTAATATATAAGTTGAATAAAAAAGGTGCTAAAATACAGCCTTGTCTCACGCCCTTTTCTATGGAGAATTTGGATGTACAATCCCCCTTTTCCCCATAACGAACCCTCGCGCCCGCCTCCCGATATAGTTCTCTGATGAAAATGAGGAGGTTTGAGTCCACTCCCATTTCCTGCATAGTTAGCCAGAGTTTGTTATGGTTGATGCAGTCAAAGGCCGAACTCAAATCTACAAATGTAAGAAATAAGTTCTCTTGTTTTGCTTCGACGTACTTGGCTACAAGGAGTGCTAAGTTCAGGCCTTGCTCAATTGTGCCTAGACCTTCCCTAAAGCCATATTGGAATTGGGAGAGAGTGCCTGTGTCGTTCACCCATACTTGTAATTTGTCCAGTATGACTCTCCCCGCTATCTTCATAAGTGAATCAAGTAAGGAGATCGGTCTATAGCATTTAGGTGAACTGCGATCTCCTTTCTTGAAGATAGGCACTACAATGGCTTCCTGCCAGGTCTTTGGGAACCCCGTTTTGTTAAAGCTATTAAGAACGTTGGTTAGCAGGGGGGCCCATAACTTACTGTTAGCCTTAAAGACATCTACGGGAACACCATCCGGCCCCGGGGCCTTACCTGCTGGGCTCTTATTGATGGCTATCATAACTTCCTCCATAGTGAAGTCGATATTTATTGGGTGGAATACTGTGTCCTCATTGCCTGAATTAAAATCCCCTTCTGACTCGACCTGAGAGTCCTTAGTGTAGAGTTCTCGGAAGAAGGACAGCCAGCCTTCTTCCGAGATTGCTATTACAATAGTGTCTGTGGAATCTTTGGAGAAGAATGGAGCATTCACCGCTTTCCAAAATGCAGTATTATTTTTGGAAATACAGGTTTCACGGAGGGTACTCCAAGCTTCCTGTTTGATTTGCTTTTTCCTTTTTTTTACTGCCAGTTGGTACGCAGATCTGGCTGATCTAACTTCAGCCATTACCCTAGGCTCCCTTTTTAATTGTTCCATTAAGTGAGCGTGGGTCTTGCTACACTCTCTATCAAACCATCTCTTAATTTTTTTTTGCCCCAGAATGCTGTGGTCTCGTGAGTAGCTTTTTAATTTCCTCCGAGATGGCAAGGAAGGCATTATTGACTTTGGGAGGGTCAATGAGCTCTGCAAGACAGATATTAAATTCCTCTTCCTTTGAGCCAATTAGTTTGCCTAGGAAGACCGCTGGTTCCACTTTGTCCCATTTAAGGGTATAGCCATTCTTTTTCACGAGTTCAAGATTGAAGTCGTACAGGGTCTGGGTCTTAGTAACCATGTTCTGTTTACCCAGCATTATACCAAGGGACATGCTAAGTGGTAGGTGGTCGCTCATTGCTATCTCACATGTTTCAAACGCAAGAATATGGTGAGAGTAGCGTTTGGAGATTAACATGAAGTCAATTGTTGATTTACAACCCCGTCCAATAAATGTGGGGTTAAAAGAGACTGGTGGGGAGCATAGTTCGTTCACAAAACCCAGGTCCAGGGAGAAAAGAATCTCATTAAGGTGTTTGCCCAGGGATGTATGTGAAAAGTGTGTCACGGTGATTTCATCCATCTCTCCCAGTCCACATAGGTTGTGATCGCTCAATGGGCATAAGGAGCAATTAAAATCGCCCATCCAGATCACACAGCTATCAGTGCGTTCTTTTTCATCTATATTTTTAAGGCTCTCAAGTAGTTCTTTATAGGTCGAGGCCCAAGCATCTTTCGGAATATTGTTATAGAGATTAATCAGGTTAATATGTTCGTTACCTCCCAATGTGATATGCAGGATCTGGTAAAAGGTGGAATTAGAGAAAAAGGAGATCTTAGTTTCCTTAAGACAGTTTGAGACATAAGTACAAAGGCCACCTTTATTTCTCCCTCTCAGAGTGAGTACCGCTGGTGTATGGTAAGTGCGGTAGCCATTCATATGAATAGGCTCAACCGTCCAACATTCCTGAAGGCAGACAATCGAAAACTGTTTAATAAAGGAAGCGCAGTTTATGTCGGCTAACCTGGAGTTCAGCCCTGCAACATTCCAGGATAAAAGTCCGACTGAATGGCGTGTATCACCCACTGGAGATAAAGTCACTATGGGTGTTGCACCAGGAGCACCACGTTTGGTGGATTCGCTACTTGACAATGAAAGATGGTCAGTTTTCTCGTTATCCTCCGTGTTAATGAGGGAGGATCCTACGTTATTCTTTGAGGAAATTGGCGGTTTTGCGGGCCAGCATTTAGTCACAGGGGTTGATTTATCACCCACTGTGGCTTCCCCCACAAGATCAACAACATTAAAATTTAGGGGTAGTCAATCAACCATGTCCAAACAGCTATACTTATTGGACAGTGGGAAGGCTTCCAACCAGCCTTGTCTATGTATAGGCAGCATGCCTCTTGCCTGGTTTATATGTGTGTTTGCTCTCCCTACTAATTCCCACTGGTTATTTACTAGGTAATGAGGATAAAAGTAATCGAGAGGTAAAGGGGTGATATTTGTGTTGGGGTCAAAGGATTGTGCGTGCTGAATATATTTTACAGCCTGAGTGTCCCTAAAATTGACAATTATGCAGTCCCCCGGTATGTCTTTACTCCTTCTACCCACCCAGCTAACTCTCCGAACAAACAAGATTTTAGTGTGAATGTTAGGAGGGAGGGGTCGGTTGAAATTAAGCCAATGGATAATCTTGTTTCTGAGTTCCAGATAAGACTCGTTGGTTTTTCCCTGCAAGGCAGGTACTCCCGCCAGTATAATGACGTATGGTGATGATTCTGGGGGAAGGTCTAAGGTGGGTAATTTAGGAACAGCATCTTGGACGGGAGCAGGTCTATTTGCTACCTCGTGACTATCTTGTGGAGTAGGATTGTTGGATTTGTTATTAACTTCCGATGGGTTCTGCTGGGGTTTTACTCCTACATGAAGATTTTGGGGGCCACTTCTGGACGTGGTTTTTTCAGTGCAGGCTGTATTTGGACAATTGTCCCCTGTAAGATCCAGGTGCTTGTCAATTAAAGGCAAGGCCATAAGAGAAGGGGTTTTCTCTTTCGAGTGACTGGCAGATTTGACGGGAAGAGGGTGTTCTTGGAGCTCTCTGAGGAAGTCTGTCCTCCACGATTTGTTAATTTCTAGACTAGCAGAGGTAGTCTTTTCTAATTTCTGTAGACGCTCCTCAATTTTGGAGAGTCTGTCCAGAATTAGGCGGGTTGAATTTTCAAACACCTCTATTATTTTAGCCTGGAACCCGACATCTAGTTGCCTGGACTTATCTGAGGTAACTTCAATCAGAGGGTGTTCAGCAGCGCCCAGGGTAAATTTAGAGACAGATGTTTTATTTTTATTTTTTGACCCTCTTGTTTGTCTCCCCCCTTTTGTTTGCGGAGCAACCTTGGTTTTCGGTTTTGCTCCTAGATTTGAGGGAGGGGAGGAAGAAAGTGAGGTGGCCTCATTTATAACATGTAGTTGTGCGCGGGTAGAAACACCTTCAATTTGATTTTTAGCGGCCGGTGCCGTAGTAGTCATAGGTGTAGTTATCCTATTAGAATCGCCGCGCCTATTACTGTTACTGCCAACAGTTAATTCCATACTGAGGTCGGCACTATCATTATCACTGGACAAACATTCAGTTAGTATGGGGTTAGTAGTAGTTACCCCTGGTGTGACTGATGAGGCAATTTTCCCTAGAGATGAACGTTTGGTTGTAAAAGGGTCAAGCGATAGACGACGCTCAGTAAGGTCTATCTCTCGCTCTAGAATGGTTGCAGCTCTAACAATAAAGTTGTCCAGGGTCCCTGCCATAGATGTGCTAGCGGTGGGAATTTTATTTTTGAACATTATTCCCGCCTGAGAGGATGAGGGGGACTCAATCTCGTACACTTACTGGAATATTAGGGGGGGTGGCCCAGCCCAGTGTCTCCAGTCTCGAACGGCCTCAAACGGCCCTGTCTTTGCCCAGTCTTAGCCCGGGCTGCGTCCCGCGCTGCGGGAGTAGAATGTTATTATCAAGCCTCAGGAGGGCGGGTGGGGGGCGGGGCAGCAGGGAGAGCGGACCGGAAGCTCGTTGAAGGTCTGGCAGGGACTTCTGGGCAATGAAGTCCCCGCACGCTCGCAGCCCCGCTGCAGCCACACACCAACCGCTGGTTTCCCCCTCCGAACTCCTCCCGGTCGTTGTCTGTGAACCGCTCCTCAAAAACGGGCGAAGGGGCACCCGCGAAGCGGGTGCGCCGAGTAGTTGATGGGCGACAGGTAAGCTCCTCCGTGAGAATCCCTTTGTGCAAAAGCAGCAAGATGACCCACTTGATTCGTGGCAATGAGGTGTTTTTAAGCCTCAGGAGGGCGGGTGGGGGGCGGGGCAGCAGGGAGAGCGGACCGGAAGCTCGTTGACGGTCTGGCAGGGACTTCTGGGCAATGAAGTCCCCGCACGCTCGCAGCCCCGCTGCAGCCACACACCAACCGCTGGTTTCCCCCTCCGAACTCCTCCCGGTCGTTGTCTGTGAACCGCTCCTCAAAAACGGGCGAAGGGGCACCCGCGAAGCGGGTGCGCCGAGTAGTTGATGGGCGACAGGTAAGCTCCTCCGTGAGAATCCCTTTGTGCAAAAGCAGCAAGATGACCCACTTGATTCGTGGCAATGAGGTGTTTTTAAGCCTCAGGAGGGCGGGTGGGGGGCGGGGCAGCAGGGAGAGCGGACTGGAAGCTCGTTGACGGTCTGGCAGGGACTTCTGGGCAATGAAGTCCCCGCACGCTCGCAGCCCCGCTGCAGCCACACACCAACCGCTGGTTTCCCCCTCCGAACTCCTCCCGGTCGTTGTCTGTGAACCGCTCCTCAAAAACGGGCGAAGGGGCACCCGCGAAGCGGGTGCGCCGAGTAGTTGATGGGCGACAGGTAAGCTCCTCCGTGAGAATCCCTTTGTGCAAAAGCAGCAAGATGACCCACTTGATTCGTGGCAATGAGGTGTTTTTAAGCCTCAGGAGGGCGGGTGGGGGGCGGGGCAGCAGGGAGAGCGGACCGGAAGCTCGTTGACGGTCTGGCAGGGACTTCTGGGCAATGAAGTCCCCGCACGCTCGCAGCCCCGCTGCAGCCACACACCAACCGCTGGTTTCCCCCTCCGAACTCCTCCCGGTCGTTGTCTGTGAACCGCTCCTCAAAAACGGGCGAAGGGGCACCCGCGAAGCGGGTGCGCCGAGTAGTTGATGGGCGACAGGTAAGCTCCTCCGTGAGAATCCCTTTGTGCAAAAGCAGCAAGATGTTAAAAATTAATGTAAATTAATGTTACATATTTTAAGTATAAAAAAATAAAAATGCTACAGAACCATTAATATGATTTAAAATGGAATTATTTTGAATATTTTATGAACTTTTAATCAAATCAAAAACATCCTATCAAAAGTAAAATATAATAATAAATATTGTATTTTTAAAAAGTGATGTACAGAATTGAAAAAAGTAAAGATTTATTTACAATTTATTTATATCTTAATAAAACCAATGTTATAAGTTTAATTAAAACAACTATTAAAATATTTTTAAATAAAGTAATGAATACACATTTTTTAAAATTAAAAATAAATGTATTTATATTTTAGCTAGCTTAAATAATTTAATTTCCCATTATTTTCTATGTTAAGTCCATACTTACATTATTTTCCATTTGAGGGTGTTGCAGTACCAGTGTTTGGCTCTGTGTGGTTCTGGAATTTCTCAAGTGCTGACCTTGAGTACATTTACAAATGTTTCAGGTCTTTTATGTCTGTAGTCTTTAAGTGCTGTTTGGTAATAGCAATGGGCTTATTCTTTTGTGGGTGGGTTCATTATCCTCCAGAACCCCTCCTCTAATCCCCCCTTTTTTCATCCCTAAGCCCCTCCCATTTGGCAGTATGTATGTCCACTTTCTAATCACTTCATCTGGACCCTCTAACACTAACTAATAAGTAGCAAACTTACATGTGTGAGGATCTCTCCATCCAAAACATTTATACTCATAGGTTTGTGAATAGCATTTTGTAGCAAGTAGTACCACTGTAGTCCTACTTTACATATTACATAATACAGTTTGTGAATCGGGCCCTTAGGGTTTAACCACTCCAAGTAGGGGTATGTAAAACATGGTCGAAAAGTAGATGCATGATTTTATGTTTATGTGGCAACAGTTCAGGATACTTTGTTTTATGGAATTGAATGTTGTCAGCCATCTGATTATCATATTTTAATACCAGTATCATCTTGAAACAATATCTAATGATAAGAAAGAGCTGTTCTGAGGAAGCCCTTAGGTTGGAGTTGAACATGGCTGGAATTCTTTACCATGAAAACGGACATATTATGGGGATATACATTATAAAGATATACTCATTGGTTTGGTGATGGGTATTTGTTTGAATGAGGGAAACCACTATCTCACTACGGGACCGTTCCTGTGGGAATACACTTATGATGATGTTGCCCATCAATATGAGCGTGTATATAAGAAATAGATTTATACCAACAGCGATTTTGGAGACATATACAGGTGTGATGAATGATGGGCAAGAATGGGGAAGTGGCGTTTGAAGAAAAACAAAAAAATGTCCGACTTAAAGCTTTGGGAGAAGAATTTTCAATATTGTTTGGGTATCAATACTACAACTGACTGCCAAGGGGGCGTGGCTTCGACAGCCATCATGGCAGACGCGGCTTAGAAGAGCTCTGACCGGCCAGGTCTGATATTCACCAGAAGCCGCCATAATCCAAAGCAATTGCGCCCGACGGACCAGGACACAACGATCCAGGACAGAGTGTCCCGGTTGAAGACCTGACTGGGGTATGTGGTGGCCCGGGCTTAGAAAAGAGAAGCTGTGGCCTCATGAGTCGGGTCCGCGCTAGCCGGCGAGGGTGAGCTGGAGTGGACACCCAGCGCTGTGAAGGTGGACCGCAGCTGCCTAGAGTGCCCGGGGTGGAGCGCTGGACCCAGAATCTGGCCGGAGGTGGGCCAAACATCCTGCTTTGCTGGCGGAAAACTTGCGACCTCACGGCGGGCACCCGGGTGGTCTGGAGGGCCCTATTGGAGCGAAGCACCGGCCCAAGCATCTGGCCTGAGGCGGGCCAAAGCATCCTGTCCCATCAGGGGCGGTTCCGCACCGTGTGGGAGGTGCCCTCATGTGTCCAGAGGCCCAGAGCAAGTGAGTGCGGGGACCGGGTCGGGGCCGGCGCGACTGCTGTGAGCGCAATCAAGGGCCAGGTGCGCGGCATGTAAGACGGCCTGACTGTAGCGTTGTGGCAGTAAAATCTGCTGAAACCAGATCAAGCAGGCGCTCTTCCCTCGGGCCGCACCGCCTAGATACCAGCCTCTGCTGGACCTGTTGGAGAACCTCCTCTGGGATACCGGTGGAGCCCGACCGGCCTGTTGAGCTGGGCTGTGTTGCAAGGTGGGCCTGCTGTGCCGTGGGCCCCCTCCTCCCTATCTTGGAACTCCAGGGCTGAACCTTGTTCATCAACAACTGGGCAGGACTGGTGCAAACAGGGGGTCGTCCTGCGGCTGGGTCCCTTGACACGCCTGGACCTTTGCAGGAGTGGCAGTCTCGTTCTCTGTGCCTTGTGGGGCCTGTTGAGGGGGCATCATCATGGTCAGTGATTGCGTGAGGGTGGCTACGGGTTGGGAGTTTGGCGAGTCAGGTCCCGCTAGGGTGCCCCCATGGCGGGCTGCGGAATCGGTCAGGCTAGGACTGGTGAGGCTTATGGACTACGGTGTCCCGATTCCGTGACGGACGCCTCATGAAGAAGCCCACTTGCCACCTACATAGAGCAGGAGTAGTTGTGCAGGCAAATGCAGTGCACACGTGGCCCAGATCAATTCTGCCATAATGACGAAAGACAAGCCCTCGGGCCCCGTGACCAAGCAGAGTATGCTAGACCAATTTACTGCGGCCCCAGGTGGCATTGGTAATGCCAATAGTGAAAGCCCCGTACCGGACAATCCCACCCTATTGGCTGCAATCACCCAGGCCTATGACACACTGGATGCAAAGATCAGAGCAGTAGAATCCAAGGTTTCTATCCTACGACAAAACCCCAGGAAGGCCGTCGACCGTATCACAGAGGCAGAAACCCATGTATCGTCAGTTGAAGATACAGTAACAAACCTACAACAGAAAGTGAACAAACTTGCGGTGGTAACACAGGAGTTGGCCTCCAGGGTTGAAGATGCAGAGGGGCGTTCCAGGCGAAACAACCTACGCCTTATTGGCTTCCCGGAGGGTTGCGAGGGTTAATCCATGGAACGTTTCCTCACACAGTGGCTGAAATACCTTTTGACGGAGGGCTCCATGCCCCCCTGCATCGTGGTGGAAAGAGCCTATGGAGCACTGACATGGAAGCCTCCTCCCGCGGACGCTCCAGGCCTGTTATATCCAAATTGTTGAATTATATGGACCGCGACACCATCCTGCAATTTTCAATAAATCACAGCGACAAACTGCTGTACAATTCCAATTCCATCATGATTTTCCTGACTATACATGCCTGGTACAACAACGACAATCTTTCACCGCTGCCAAGAGCAGGCACAGATAACTGAACATCCAATATATGTAGCGGTATCCAGCCCGTATGCGCATTATTTATAACGCCAAGTCTCTCTTATTTGACAAGCCGGGGCTATATTCGCCTGGGCTGAGGAAACGGTTCATCTTAGAACGCATACCCCGCCCCCTCGAGATGGAGACTCTTCACAGAACACTCACAGGAACCAACCGAAAAAGGTCCCCTCCAAAAGGCAACACAGATCCAGGTCTAACTGGCACTCCCAAAAGAAGGGTGATGAACAGTGAAAGCGGCTGGGACATCGTCGGTCCCCTGTCCGTGGCTCAGAACGCAGACATTATAATAATAAAATAATAATACCGAAATTTATAAAAAGCGCGAACAGCTACCTCTAACAGAGGTGTCTCGGCGCTATAGCAGTAGGCGGCATGCGAAATGAAAAGAGAAGGCCGAAGAGAACTAACAGACTAAAATGACAGGTCTTTAAGAACTTTCTGAACATCGGCTCTGATTTAATTTGACGGATATTGTTCGGCAGGGGATTCCAAAGTTTAGTCGCCACTACTGTAAAGGATATGCCCCCTAAGTGAGCTTTAACAAAGCGGGGTGTGCAAAGCAGGTTCTGAGAGTTGGCCCGCAGTGTGTGTTTTTGTTGGTAGCGGCATAGCCAGTGTTCAAGGTAACTCAGACATTTGCCATGTATTGCCCAAAAAGCCAAAGTTAAAGCCTTAAACTCAATTCTTCTCGCTACCGGCAGCCAGTGGAGTGGTCTTATATGCGGAGAGATATGGTGACGAAACGGTACACGTCTTATCAATCTCGCAGCCGCATTCTGTACAATTGCAGTCTCCTGACAATGTAAGCGGGCAGACCCAGGTATAGGCAGTTAGCATAGTCCAGCCTAGATGTCACTGTGGCATGGACAATGACTCTGCAACAGTCGTCCGGCAGTAGATGTAAAAGGTTCCGCAGGCTTCTTAATTTGCTGAAGCACAAGGCTGTCACCTGCCGAATTTGAGCTGTGAAAGAGAGATCTACTTCCCATTTCATGCCCAAGTTTTTTGCCGTAGTTGCTGGAGTAGGTGGCAGGCCCATTTCAGCTGGCCACCAGCTGCAGGCGGAAGAGCCTTGCCGAAGAACAACACTTTTGTCTTCTTTGCATTGCATTAAGTTTTTTATTGTTCATCCACTATGCAATGTCTCTCAGGCATCCCTTAAACCTAGTGAAGGAGCCCACAGACTGGTCCTTAAAGGAAAACACCAGCTGGGTGTCGCCGGCGTATGATATTGCCTTCACTCCCCAGTTTGCTATTAGTGAGAACAGAGGGGCCAGATATATGTTAAAAGGAAGCAGGCTTACAGCCGAGCCCTGTGGTACCCTACACCATAGTTGCTTGGGTTCCGACTGGTAGGGTTGAAGGGTGACCTTCTGCGTACGATTTTTAAGAAAGGACTTCAGCCAGGTGAGTGCCACGCCTCCAATTCCTATTGCTTGCAGTCTCTGTGCCAGGATTTGGAGGTCCACTGTGCCGAACGCTGCGGATAAGTCCAGGAGCACAAGCATAGCTGATGATCCAGCATCCACAGACAACCTAACTGACTGCCACCTCCAACAGTGCAGTTTAGGTACTGAAGCCTGACCAAAAACCGGACTGTGTATCATGCAAAATGTCATGGGCTCTCAATAAAGTAAACCAACTGTTGCTGTACTATTTTTTCCAGCTGGTAATAATGAGATTGGGTGACAGTTGTTTAGCTCTCCTGGATCCACATTGGATTTTTTCCTGAGGGTGAGTAACACGCATGTTTCCATGTATCAGGGAAGATACCTAAAGCAAGTGATGTGTTCCATATATGATTCAGAACATGGATTACAGAGTGGGCCAGCTCTTTCCACAGCTTGGGGGCATGGGTCCTCTAGGGAGCCTGACCCACATATCAGGCTCTCTACCAGCGATTCCGGT
Source organism: Triturus cristatus (assembly GCF_964204655.1). Classification (NCBI taxonomy): domain Eukaryota; kingdom Metazoa; phylum Chordata; class Amphibia; order Caudata; family Salamandridae; genus Triturus; species Triturus cristatus. Next base: position 543,436,581 of record NC_140587.1, on the reverse strand, counting down.
TGAGAGATAGGAAGGAATTCTGAGAAGGGATATTCGGAATCACGACTCCCACTGTTTTTTCCATCTCTATCGCTGTTGTGAAGGTGTTGTAGACTTTCAGAATTTTACGGTTGAAAAAGTCCGATAACTTTGCGCACAGAAAGGGGGATGGCTGTATTACATTTTCCAGCACCATCGGTTTGGTGAAGGAGCTGACGATCCTGAATATTTCCTTACTTGAGTTTTCCGCATTATTAATGCGCTTCACCAAATAGTCCCTCCTTGCCCCCCTCATCAATTTGTGGAGCTCTTTCAGGGCTCCACTTTTTTACATCTACTTTTATTTAATCTGTGGGTCTCCGAGAACCACAGAGCCGAGGGAGATTTTCTCAAGGTGTTTGCTACTCTGGCTGGGGCGATGGTCTCCAAGGCGGAGGAGATCCACCTGCGAGCGTGTCAGCATTTGGATCGCTCGTTAATAGTGGTTGACTCTCTTGCAATACTGGTCCAAGGGACTCAGCTGTTAGCTTTTTCCAATTTCTTTTTGGCAGATAGCCAGTTTCCCTGCTTTGAATTGGTTTTTCCAGACTGAAAGAAAACAGAATTAGGCAGTGGTCTGTCCATACCAGTTGATATGGGTCTCAGCTACCAGGGTCGGAATATTAGAAAACAGGAGATCTAAGGTATGACCTGCCCTGTGGGTGGGGAGTTTTACATGCTGAATCAGGTTTGCTTCATTGAGAGACAAGGAGAGCTGAGATACATGCGTGCATCCCGGGTCATTAAAGTGCAAGTTGAAATCACATAACGCCGAAAAGTTGGAATACGGCAGTGATTTCTGGGCAACAAAGTTGCAGAGATCAGAAATTATGCCTGGTGGACAGTTTGGGGATCTGTATACCAAGAGTCCAGCAAAGAAGATCGTGGGGCCGATCTTAATACAGAAGTTCAAACCTTCTGTCAAACCCATATTGTGCAGCACTGAAGTAGAAATCTCCCAGGAGTCATTTACCATAACAGCTACCCGCCCTCCTCTTTTCTACCCATCACTATTTGCACAGCATATTTTTAAGCCTGGGGGAATAGCTAGAGCTACCGCCGATACAGTTTCATCTTTCAGCCAAGTTTCCATCTAAAACATTACATCCCATTTGTTATTGGATAGTAATAGCCAAATATCTTCTGCATGTTTAGGCAGAGATCTACAATTGATCAGGCACGCTCTAAACTTGCCAGCCTGCATATTCTGCCCCCCTCCTTACTGCACCCCATGTATCAATTGCCCTGGAACCAACTAGAGTGCGCCAGAACCATGTTACATCCTTTACAGTTGCAGGGGAGTGTATCGGTCGCTAGGTTAATGGCATGTTCACAAGGACACGAATTCCTCCTTAAAGTGAGGCATCTCGCGGCCAGCAAATTCTCTTACTGCTACTAAATCGAGCAGTATGGCTGGCGCTGGCCACGGACCGGCCCGGGACGGGCGCAGACGTGCTTACCTTTGATGCACCAGTGGCGCGTCCGAGCTCCCATACCGGTTAAGTAGCTAATAAAACACCGGAGATGAGGGAGCTGAGGCGGAGGAGTCACGTCCCTCCGCACAATCGGCTGGAAGAGCCGCGGAGGACCAGGTACCAGCATCTAGGTAAAGTGCCAAGTGCCGAAAATGAGATAACCAATGACTTAATGTTAAAACCACTAAAAGATGCCCAGAATGAAGTTAAGTACAGTTTACTGTTAGAATAATAAAAAAATGTTCAGGGTCCAAGTAGCTTTGCCTTACCGCGCGCTGCTACCTACCACTGCTTGCCCGAGCCCCCGTAGCTATTGACTCTTGTAAATGAATATTGCCCATCTGTTCGAGACAGCCCTGTCGGCCATACATCTTGGCCGCGCACTAGGTCCTAATGGATTCCCCAGCGGGTTTCTACGTTTCCACATGTCCCAACTAGGCACACATCTCCTTGCGGCACTTAATGAAGCCTTGGAACAACATATTCTACCTCCTGATTGGCGCCACGCCGAAATTTTAGTATTCCTTAAACCACGGCGCCCACCGGAGTAGCCATCATCCTATCGCCCAATCTCTCTTTTAAATTTCAAATCTAAGCTGCTGGGCAAGGTTCTTGCCAACCGCCTTCGTGCCTGCATTCAAGAGCTGGTCCACCCCAATCAGGCCGGCTTTATGCTGCACCACTCTACCCAGCATAATATCCGACGAGTCTATAACACCATCGCGAAAGCCCCGGAATTGGGTTGCCCTGCAACCCTCTTATTAGCCGATATAGACAAGGCGTTCAACTCCTTAAGCTGGACCTACTTATACCAGCTCCTCCAAGCCCTCAACTTTGGCCAGCTCTTTTTGTCTTTTATACAACTACTATATACAGAACTTGCGGCTTCGGAACAGGTAGCGGGGATGCGACCAGCGGACTTCCCCATCTGTCGGCGTACAAGGCAGGGGTGTCTGCATTCCCCACTATTATTTGTGCTGGCAATTGAGCCCCTGGCGGTGTGGGTGAAGCAGCACCCTGTGATAATTGGATTTGACTGGTCAGTAGGCAGGTCCGACAGGATCGCGTTGTCCTTTTCTTCCTTTCAGACCCGGGGTTTTCTGGCCCAGCGATAAAACAGATATTCCGTGTGTTTGGTGAAACCACGGGCCTAGGTGCTAACCCAGTGAAATTGGTATTGTTCCCAATATGGGGGCACCGTCACCACACGATACCGCCTCATCCAATTTAAATATCTCCACAGGGTGTATTACACATGCTCCCACCTATGGCAGATGGGTGTCATTCCATCCCCCACCTGTTTGAGATGTGGCGATACAAAGGCAACTTTCTTGCACACAGTCTGGAGCAGTGTGGCACTGCAGCCGTTCTGGCGCAAGGTCTCCTCTTGTCTAGAGCGAGTCCTGTCCTGGAAGTTGGCGCTTGAACCCAAACTATTCCTTTTACACAGCAAAGAAGGTGTCGGGGGAACCATTATAAGCAACATTTATTGATTCTAGGCCTCACATTGGCTACGCCGGACATTGCCCAGTCTTGGAAAGGGACATACCCGCCACCAATAAGTAGGTGGAAGAGGGCCATAGATGAGTGCATGGCGGCAAGTGGCCATTCATCGGGCGCAAAGCTGCCCGCAAAAACACAGGAAGGTATGGTCTCGGTGGGCAAAATACAGTGGGATTAATCTCCCCTCTGTACCATTTTTTTTTTTTTTTTAAAACCGTTTTTATTGCAGAACAATATAATAAGCAGCTTACATACATAATGATCCTGCACCGCCAGTGCCAGTGCCATTCCTTGCGTGGCCATTAGGCTTTCGCACACAGCTTGTTAGCCCACATCCCAGAGGCCGGGCAGCGGTGACAAGTAGGCCATTGTACCGAATCATAGTTCAACCTGTACCTTTGCTACGAACATAATAGGGTGTCTGCGTTCCGCTTTAAAGTTTCCTCCCCCCTTCTCCCCCACTCCCCTCTCTACCATCCCCAAACTCTCCATAGTCAGGCAGCATTTCCCGTAATATGACAATCACAAGTTGGGACACCTCGGCCTCATATGCACGCATAGTAGATCCCCCTGGCATGGGGGAACACTGTGTAGTATGTGCCCAGTTTTTGGTTAGTCTGTTTGTCCACAGGCTGTATTGCTGTTTAGATATATGGGTACCACCCCGCAATGTACTGTATCCTGAAATATATGCAACCAGATTTGCCGTAGTGTACCACAAAAACTCAATAAAGTTTTTTGTGTAAAACTGACTGCCAACATCAAAATGGATGGCTGGCACTGTCAATTAAAAGATTGTGTGATGTATTATTAAACATTAGTTTTATAAATAGACTTTTGTGATATAATCAATTTTGAAATTTATATTGATTGATGTGAAATTATTTGGTATCAAAATAATTGGAAAATAAATTATTCTTCATTAAATTTTGTCAGGTTGAAGAATATTTGGAGGTGTAAGTTTTTGGTATTTGCATTGTTTACTCCCTGATTTGCATGTTACGTATTTAGGAAACTGTGACCAGTGGGATTTTCTGGTCTTTTTTAGGTTGAGGACAGCAGGCTATGAGCGGGCGTAAAACCCCATTTCGATATTCATAACATTTGCCATAAATTCAGTAGATCATACGATGCCCTAACATAAATGTACTGGATGTAAGGAGATGCTCACTCATGCATATAATAAAGAATCCCATTACAACGAAATTAGTAAGATTTACCATAGTGACCCAATGGCAGTTCTTCACCCATTTCCCCCGTATCTGTCGATGATTATTTTACGCTGTTTGGACTGAACACATTTTCCTTGTGCTGACACTCCATGTCCAATCACTTGCTCTATAAGCTCCCTCTGATTCTTACTCCCAATCATCCAGAGTGATTACTGAATTTGCACCAGAAAGAGCATCATTACAAAATATATCCTTTCACCAACAACTGAGGATTCAGGAGCATGGATAAGAATTACAGCAGGTAGAGGTATGTTTTAAGCTGTTTTTGAAAGGAGAAATGTTTTTCAGTAGAGCAGAGATAAAAAAAAAAAGATCATTTCAAAGAGTTGCATTAAAATACAGAAAGAACAGCCACCAAGCCATGAACACATTCGCTGCAGTGATTAGAGAGACCAAAGGTGCATGACTTGTTATGAATATTATGTATTTTCCTTTCAGGAATCTCCTTTTCTGAATTACATATGTTGACTATAAGATATAAATGTTGAAAGATAAAATGCATACTTATTCATGCTATTAATATTTGCCACATGATATCAAGTTTGCTCGAATATATTTCTACTATTTCATATGAATAAAATATCTTGTTCTAGTGATTGTTTTATGGAAACAGATAAGTTTGTAAATCGTTTAGCGCTTTTTAACCTAAAGAACGGTTTCACAGAATGCAAGTAAGTAAAAGGGTGCCAAGCCCTTCTCTGTTAATTATTTATTATGAAAGGTTCAAAACTGAATAGACAAGTTATATAAACTAAGAACATAGTGTGAAATGATAGAGGGGACTTCGTGCCAACGACTTCAGACAAAGTTTATGGAGAATCGTATCATCTTCCTTTGCTGACGGCTGCTGGAAGGAGCACTTAGCCTTCACTCTGTGGTCTCACTGGCCTTCCTTCCAATGCAGAACAGAATAGAAGATGCTGCTATTTCCCTGAACATTGGCTTAATTGTTCAGAGAAGGTAAGTGGGAATGATCGATCTCTGAAGCTCGAATTAGGCTTTTTCTTTGGTGCCAAAATCTATTTGGTTAGCACGAAAGCTTTATGATTTAAACAATATGTTACAATATTTGTTTACTGTTAACACTCTTGTTAAATGAAGTGGCTACAGTTTTGCGGATTCTTTTAAAAGTTACCATCTATATTGGATAGGATTTTGAATGTAGAAAGACATGTTTTAAATACATTTTGCTTTCTAGTATTCTGGAGTGTGGCTTTCCCTAATTAAATTGGGTTTGGATACCATTAGTTATCCCTGTAATATCTCTCAGGACTGTTACCTGAAACACATATCACTCGAATACTGCTCACTGGTTTGTGGGGTGGTTGCAGTCCAATTGGCTTTCGGTCTTGGGTTGACACACTGCCAAAGTCCTGAGCGTGAGTGGGGTCTCTTTGGTCTGCAAGAATTGTGAAACAATTTTTAAAAGGACTTTTTAGGATTTTGCCTCCAGTTAGACCTCCGCCACCCATGTGGCAGCTCATCGTAGTCCTTGCTCAACTCATGAGACCGCCTTTTGAGCCAATTCATAAGGCGGACCTTAAATTTCTCTCATGGAAGGTAGCCCTCCTTCTTGCTTTAATATCAGCCAGGAGGGTTGGAGAACTTCAGGCTCTCACTATTCAGGAACCGTTCTTACAGTTTAAAAAGGACACTCTCATCCTGAGGACAAATCCAAAATTCATCCCAAAGGTCCCTTCGGATTTTCATTTGAATGAACCAGTCATTCTGAAATCTTTTTTCCCTCGACCGACAACTCCAGCGGAGAGGTCTCTTCATTCTTTGGATGTTCAAAGATGTTGAAATTTTATCTCCAACGCACCAAGGACTTCAGGAGATCTACTCAGCTCTTTGTCGCCTCAGTGCACCTTGCAAAGGTTTCCCCCCTTCAAAGCAGCTGGTAAGCCCGTAGAAGGGCGGGTCCGGGCGCACTCGACAAGATCAGTTTCATCTTCCGCTGCTCTTTTCGCCGGAGTTCCGATCAAAGACATTTGCAGGGCAGCTACATGGAGCAGTGCCCATACTTTCACGAGACAATACTGCTTGGACTCTTCCATGCGGAGTGATGTTGCAGTGGGACAGGCAGTCCTGAGGAATCTCTTCCAGTGAGCGGTGAGCTTTCCCTTCTAACCCTCCTTCCTGTTATTGGTTCGCACATTTTGTATCTGATTATGTTTACTGACTAATGTTTTGGTAACTTATTTTTCTTATGATGTTATAGATTCACAGTTATTCTATGGTTTAATACACAAAATGTGCTTTTTTTCTAACTGCTAGCTATTCTGATACAAGCTATGGGAATCTATGAAAGTTCCAATACTGGAGTAAGAAAACAAGTTACTTACCTGTAACTTTGGTTCTCCAGTATTGGTAACTTTTAATAGATTCCAATGCGCCTGCCCTCCTCCCCTGGGAAAGCTCAGCCTTCAGCATATTCTGTTATACTGTTCCACAACGGCTACAAAAATCTGAGGCTCTCTCAGGAGGGTTCTATGGGGTGAGGCTGATCTGATTGGTTGTTGCATTATTTTGGTCTCTTTTACAAAAAGAGGTGGATAAGCTACAAAATGAGATGAGGCCTAGGCCTTTTTTTCTCTTTTGTGCCTACTGCTATGGTATTTTTTATTTTACAGAGGCTCCCATTCCGACGATGGGGAATGATACAAGCTAAGGGAATCTATGAAAGTTCCAATACTGGAGTAAGCTGGGCACATCCAGGTGTAGAGCATTTCTGTAACCTAGTTTTAAGAACTCTCATCCGAGGTAATGCTTATCCAAATGTAGATAGGGAAGAATTCTACACAAGCTATTCAAGAAGCGAATACAGATGAACACAAGCTCGTTTTCCTGAGGGACACATGATAAGCCAAAACCAAACTTTGTGGACTTTGGGAACAGGGATAGGACTGTTGGCCACAAAGCTTGGTCCACTCAGAGCTACATTTCAATGTGTCAAAGGGCTATTTTTCAAAGAGTCTAGAGTCCACCCGCAGATAAGCTTAAAATTAAGAGGTGCATCCCTGTGTTGATGATTTAGATGGACAATAGTTTGGTGTCATTTGCAGAGGCATAAACTGAGCACATTAGAGCTCAAGAGGATCTATGCAGGCCCTAAAGAGCTTAGGGGTAAAGGATAAGCCTTGTGGAATGCCACACATAAGGGTTCTAAGGTCCAGAAAAGATGAAGACAGGCATTTTGGGCTCAATCAACCAGGTAGGACCCAATCCAGCTCAGTGCAGCAGCTGCAACCTCTCTTGAGTGCCATAGATCACATAGCTGCCTTGCGAATCACCTAAATAAAAAGGGATCTTTGGAAAGCCTCTAACACTGCACAGCTCTAAAAGAATGAGATGCATTGATTACTTAACACATGATGAAGACATCCAACGTCCGTCTTTCAGTATGCATGGTAGCCATGTGATTCTTGAAGAAAGATCAGTCAGAAGGCTGCAGAAATGTTATTAGGTAAGAGATGTGTGTTCTCAATCGGGAGCCCTGTCTGGAGTAGGGGAAATTTTTGACCTGTTTGCATAGGCTTTGCTTGTCGGGCACAACCTGTGCTAAAGGAGTTGGAATGTGTAAACCTATCTGCTTCCTTTGACAGGTAAGATTGTTCATTTTGGCAGGAAGTCTCCAATCTTCTTGGGATCTTCCTAAGGTTTTGAGGAGTTGGCAGTTTCTTTCGTTCGAGCATTTAAAAGAGGTGTTCCCCCACATGATCAGAAAATATGACCTACTCCTTCTGTGGCCACCACTTTAGAGTTTTGTCTCTAGAGTTTTCAAAAACCAAGATACCCATCAACACTGAATATCTTGACTTTGACATAGTCCTTTAAGTTCTTGGACACACTTGGGTGCCAACCACAAGATGTAATTAAATAATTTTATACCCAAAGCAACACTAACAGCTACTGAAGTGTCAATTGCAATGTGATAGCAGCATTTAAAAGAGAAAGCAAGTCAAATAAAAAATGGTAAAAAAATTCTGTCGGATTCATAGCATACAAGAAATAAATCAGCATCTAGGCCTTATGCCTTAGCTTTGGGAAACAGCCTTTACAACGCGGCTGTTTCCACGCAGGGCCTTTACCACGCAGCCGTTACCACGCGCAGCAGTTACCACGCTCAGCCGTTACCACGCATATATTGTTACCACACATAGCCTTCACCACGCAACGTACGTGGTGAGGGCATATGCTGGTAACAGTGGTAAAGACACCTGTGTGGTCAAGGCTATCGGCGTCGTTATGAGGAGCAAAGCAATCCCTTCCGCTTCCTCTTTCAAGAGTTGCCTCGTCGTCCTGTTTAGGTGAGCAGGATTATTTTTGGGATGGCTTTTGTTGCAGGTATTTTTTAGTGATTAGGGCAGGGGTCGGGTATTTTCTAAAAGGGCGGAAGGCTGTGGGTGTCGCACTGGTTTCTAGAATTCGGGCTAAGGAAAAAGGGCAGGGCAGTGGGGTGGTGCAAGAGTATATTTTTAGGGATTAGTGCAGTGGTCGGGTATTTTTAAAAAGGGCAGGGCCGCTGTGGGTCGCGCTGGGTTCTAACTTTAGGCCTTAGGGCAGGGTCGTGGATTCTTATAAAAAGAGCGGGGGCAGTGGGGGTCGTGCAGGGGTGTATTTTTAGGGATTAGGGCAGTGGTCGGGTATTTTTTTTTAAAAGGGGAGGGGACAGTGGGATTCGCGCTGGGTTCTACAATTAGGTCTTATGGCAGAGTCTGGTATTTATTTTAAAAGGGGAGGGGAGGGGGTAGTGGGGGTCATGCAGAGGAATATTTTAAGGGATTAGGGCAGGGGTCGGGTATTTAAAAAAAGGGTCGGTGGGGGTGGTTCAGGGTCTGGCTTGAGGACTGAGGGCAGGAATTAGGGAACATTTTTAAATCGCATGGACCTTTACCATACATGCTCTACAACAAAATACGTTGTAAAAGCATGCGCGGTAAAGGTTGTACGTGGTAAAGGCATTTGCGTTGTAACGCATGCGTGGTAAAGGCATGCGTTGCAACGGAATGCGTTGTTGCATCATACATCCTTAGCTTTGTATCTATGAATGTCCTATATTTGAAAGGTGATTAGCTTGGTGTGCTCAGCACCAAGGAAGCTACAGGTGATAGTTGTATTTATTAGTTTGAAATAAATAAATGCATCAAAGGGTAATGTTTTTCTTCCTAAAATGGACAACTTTATATGCGAGTGAAGTACGAAGGTTAAAGACGGAGTGCAAGAAGCGTGGCCATTATAATTCGATTCAGAGACGATGGTATGAATATGAGGAAGTGGCATGTTTTGGATAAATAGTGAAGTTGTAAGAAAACGAGTATAAGAGCCTTGACTGTGAAGAATTCCGGGAATTAAGGGCCCTTTAATACAGATATGTTGATGGAAGCATGATATGGCTTGCCACGTGTTGAAAGAAAGAATAGAGAATATCCGCATACCTCGAGCAATATTCGCAATAGAATAGGTATACTTTGCTTTCCCTTAAGGTTGAACTTTGAAAACATTGTATATTTGAGTGCCCTAGTCCTGAGGAGGCCTGTAATTGATTTGGCTGAAACGCGTCGACAACAATGGTGAAGACACTCATGGGAATTTGGACTTTGTGTTAACTAGTAGAGAGTACTTCAAAAGGAACGAGGTTGTAATAGTAGATCTCGAAGTGACTCTTAAAGAGTGTTCTTTTGGTAGGAATGCTTCAGAGAAATAAGGTCAGAAGCATCCTGATTAACTATTAGGGTATCACTTAGACAAGGTGCAATAAGGAAAATATTTTTTCTGTGACAAAGGTGCAAATATAGGTGTGTTGAGTTTGCTTTATGTATGTAAATAATGTACATGTTTGTATATATATGAAAAGAAAAAAAGAAAAAAACGAGATATAGTTATGTGAGATAAGTAAAGTATGAAATAAATATACATACTTACATTCAACCTAAGAGTATATCTATTTTCTTAGTGAAACTGTTTTTTGATTTCTATGTGGAAATAAAAATTTAAAAAGATTCCTTATAGAGAAAGAAGATAACTCATAGGAAGAGATAATTTAGCTATCTCCTCTAATAGTTGTTACACTATTGGTCCCGAGGCATTATTTCTATATATTGTAGCTTGGTGTGCTCAGCACCAAGGAAGCTACAGGTGATAGTTGTATTTATTAGTTTGAAATAAATAAATGCATCAAAGGGTAATGTTTTTCTTCCTAAAATGGACAACTTTATATGCCGGTCTCCGGTGTTGAGGAATATATAACTCGGAATAAAAAAAGATCGGTGCTAAGCAATGGGGCCACTATTCAAAGGCGGAAATTGCCCAGTCATTTTAGATGCATAAAGACGTTTAAGAAAACAACCTTGCAGTACATACCGGATGACTTTCCTCGATTTTCATGGAAGGAGGTGGAGTGTTAATGGCTTGTTTCTTTGGTGCAGCAGGTTCAGGTTTCTTAGCTTTTAGCTCCGGTTTGATTTCTTTGGCTTGCGGTTTTACAAAAGGTTTCTTAGGACTGTGCTTGGGCGGTGGTGGCATTCGCGCAAGTGTTGAAGGCGATGGGACAGCATCTTCTTCTGGCTCTAAAGGAGGCAGGGCTGCGTCTGCCTTGACCTGGTAGCCATGGTAATTGCTGTGCAGCTGCCCATTACCAGGGCTCGCAGGTTTATGGCTTGCTGGAGACTTTGGCAGAGGCTTTATTGGCACATCATCTTTTGCAAATGAATTGTAAAGCTGAGGCTTCAAGTCAGCTGTCACATTCTCCTTGGCTGGAAAGGGATCCTCGTTTCTGTATTCGCTATCAGCAGTGCTGAAGTTTTTTCTTTTCACATTTGCAGCGAGGACTGGCGGTGTTGGCTTCCGCTTTGCCTCAGGGGTTTGTGGGGGTGTGGTTCCTCTCCTATAAAAATGTGGCGACTCCTTGGGTGACGGTTGCTTTTGTGGCACCTTCTCTTCTGGCATCTCTTTAATGTCCATAACATCTTGAAATTTCTGTTTTATGTAATCAGGGCCTGAAAATGAAAAAAACTAAAATGTATTACATTATGGCATCAAAAAATATTTATGAAAATAAAACAAACGCGAAGTTTGAAATACTTTTTCTTTTTCTGTAGTTATAAATAAGACAATGATACTTTGGGGCACAATCGGAAATATAGAAACGTCCCGAAATAAGACACATGTAAATGTTAACTAGGCACACAAATATAGGACTGTTGAGAAAATATAATTCAAATATATGCAAGTAACTTCTACAGTGCAGGTAATCCAAAGGATCAGTTTAATTTACATTGTTTTCCCATAGAGACACTTCACCAGTTGGCATTAGAGCTCTTTACATGTAATAATAACTATAGGATAAGCTTACAAAAACGACATTTGAAAATTGACCAGAAGGTTCTGGTAGATCACAAGAGGGAGCTAAGTGGTCAGGGGGTAGAGATAGGAGACCTTGTGGAGATTCTTTACTATAAAATATGCTAGTGTGACACACTACACCTTTAAAGCACGCCACTTTAAAGAGTTGTAAATTAAATTTGTCTTGTGACATCTTGGTTCCCAGAGCTGAATTAACATATCCTCAAAGTTCTTAGTTAAGGTATCTTGCAAATATGTAGGTCTTTGGGTTATTGCAGAAGAATAGAATATCAGGCATTGTTCTTAAACGGATTTGGAGATTGTTCCAAATTGTGGAGGGGGATCTGGAAAAGAATTATCTTTGAGTTTACATCGTTCAGAATCTAGGGGGTTCCAGAGTGAAAGAGTCCTAGCTGTGGGATTTTGTTACGCCGCCAGAGATTTTCAGAACATAGAATGGGTAACTGGGCCTGACTAGATGGACTATATCCACTATGAGGGACTTACACAGCCTCATATCCTCACCTAAATAGGATTGTTTTGATATCATATGGTCCACTGATTAAAAAACACAAAGGTACCAACAGCAGCATGGGAAACCCATTATACATTGTAGTAAAACAATCTAACTTCATGGTTACTCCATTGAAATCTGGATTGAGAGACGTTGATTTCACAGCTTTTCCAATTGCAGGTGGAGCAAGTGTGATCACGTCTGTACAAAAAATAATCATACAGTAGACATTATAGATCTGAGAGATTGTCACAGAGTAAGGTTTGGTTATTAAATTAAGCAGATGTTTTTTACGGTCAATGGGTGAGCACATGTTATGACACAAGGGCATGGCCAGCAATCAAAGAATGCGCTGCATGGTCAAAGGCCATTCAGACCGAGCTTAAGGATTTGTCTTCCTAGGTACGTGTTATATCTGCAGGCCATACCAGGTTCACAGAGGCTTTTCTATATATATGATCACTACAGGCAAACACTTCTGTGAGCAGGGCTAAAGGCTGTGAGGTATGGGTCATGAAGGCTGAGAGCAGCAAAAGGCAAAAAGTGACACCCGGCAAAAAGGGCCAGCTGAACAAGTACAAATTAGTAGGGGATTCAGTGAGCAAAACGACTGGCACAGAGAATATTCAAAGTTTTAGCATTATATCAGACTGCATTAAGCATGCCCACTAGCCAGATGAGAATAGTTTGCCAACTGCCACACCAAAAGCTCTTTCGATACAGCAAAGGTCATGCATAATGAGTTCTAGGGATTCAAGGAGTAGATATAGGCAGCTCACAAATAGAGGCTCTAACTTCTGAAAAATACGAAAGTAAAAATATATTTGGTTTATGTTAAGAAAGGCTGTCCATGGTAAGCTACAAGTACAGGGCTTAGGTTATCACCAGCTCTGGCAAAGTCTTTCTACTCGTGCTCTTCAGTCCACTGTATGCGGAGTCCACATCTCTTATAAGTTGGCTTGCAACTCTTGGCAGTGGCAAATTCTATACTCATAAACAACCACCAAAAGCTATGCCCAGGAGATTACAGCGGCACAGAGGAGCAAAGTGTGATGTTCCCTTAGTCCTCTGTACAAGAGTGAGGTCCATGTGTGAGTGGGATGCAAGCGGGGCACCAACTGCATCTGAAGGACAAACCCTATTAACACCTGCAGTGGTGTATGGCAAAAAAAGGGAGAGCAAAGCAGGCTTAGTGAAAGGTATAATAGTAAGACAGAAGGTGTGCCAAGAACTCAGAACAAGAATGAAGACATAGGTTCTATGCTGGGGCACCACAGGTGGGACTATATATAATTCTCACTCAGATATCCTTTTATGGGAACATAATGTATATCAGTCAACAACAAAGTCTTGAGAAGCAACAAATAAATAAATAAATAAAAGAGTATTCAGTAGACTGTCCAAATATCAATACCCGTGGAACTTCAGCTAATCTGTGTCCCCTGGAAATAAACCTCAGGGGTGCAGAATTTTATAAAACATCCATTCGTGCAATGGATTGGAGTCTACTTTTTCTGTAAAAAAAAAAAAAAAAAACAAATCCACTTATCCTTTTTGGTACCATACAGTGAGGTGACACGTTATGTGAGCTTTCTCCTACTCTCTGGGTGCTGATAATAAATATGCCAGGGTTTATGAGTTGATAATAACCACACACATATACAAACTATACATTTAACATATCTTCCAATTGCTAAATGAGAAGATGTATAAAAGGCATACAACACATTTAAGGCCTCCCAATGCCTTTCTCCCTATAAAAGGCCTAACCTGGCTAATGTCCCTAAGATGTGTGGTGCATCACCGTGGTCCACTGGAGAGGCATCCCCTGAATGCCTAGGAAGGGCAATAGTGTTTTAGCAGGAACAAGGATACTATTATTCCCGGCCCTGGCTATGATGTTACTGGGGGGGGGTGGGGGCGGGGCAACCCAAATTATGGTGGTGGTGCCAAAATAGGTACTATGCCTTGAGAGCCAAGTGATGCAGCATGTTTCCCCACCATGACATACGTTACTGCAAGGGCCTACTCTCATAATCCCCGATGGTGGGTAAAATACATATTACTGAAAGGGCCCGCAGCACCAGCTGGGGACAAGATACATAAAGTGGGAAAGTGCATAGTGCAAACCCACATATGTCCAGGGCCTAGTTACTAAGGGAGACAATTACCTAAAATACGACAAGATATTGCATCCCATCTCAGCCTAGTTTAAAATATCACTATAACAGGGGGTCAATCTAGTTGCTGTTGAGTAAAGGCCCCTATATTTTAAAAACGAGACCCAGTTACTATCTTGTAGATATACCTTATTAAATATCCATCTCTTAGGGGGCCTAATTTCTTCCCCCTACTTTGAATTCGATTACCAGCATTGCGTGGTCTGAGAAGCCATTATGCAAAAATTTTTGATGAGAAAATTTTAATAACCTAGAGACCAAGAAAAAATCTATACGAGAAGAAGATCTATGTCTTCCCGACCAACAAGTAAATTCTTTTTTTTGTGGGAATTTTAATCGCCATGGGTTACAAAGATCCAGTAAGAATATATTCTGCATAATAGACCTTCTTGACTTTGGTTTAGATTGTTTCTTCGAAGCATCACTGGAATCTAATTTTATATCCATAAGAATATTAAAATCCCCGCCTATAACTATATCCGTCCTAACCATCAGCAATGATTGAAATAACTCCTCATAGTTGGGGGCACGGTCTTCCACTGGGGCATAAAAACTAACAAAAGTGATTGGCCTATTCCTGTCTTTTATTACACACGTGACCCAACACCACCGCCCTGCCCCCCCCCTCTTCAAACTGGATAATTTCCGCATCTAAATTCCGATTTAAGAAAAGCGCGACCCCCTTTTGAGATTCTTGAGCGCAAGAAAACCCGCGATATGAGGACCAAGTTTTAAACATATAACAATAATTAATTTTATCCGCAGGAATATGAGTTTCTTGCAACATCACAACTGCTGGGCACTCTGTTTTAATCCATAGCTCGATGGCTCGCATTTTTTTCCTATTATTCAGCCCATTAACATTAAAGGAAATCACTCTAAGCCCCCCAATAGACATATATTTAAATCATTGAAATTAACTTCTTGCCAACATATTTTCCCAACACTGCCCAACAAGAACTTCAATTTTCCATTTTTTCCCCCACCCAACCCATTCCCCCACCCAGGTGGTCCCCCCCTGCACCTAGCCCCGTGGCCCTGTACTTCACCTTCGCCTCCCTCCCACGTTGGCCACATGGCGCTGACCCCTCTCATAAGAGCGCCTTGGTGTTGCGCCCCTGTTCCCATGACCCCCCAGTTCATCTCCTGCCCCTCCCCACCACACGATAGCGTCCAAATTTACAGAAACAAAAAAAAAAAAAAAAAAAAAAAGGGAGAACTTCCAGTAACCATCAGACCAAATCAAATCAAATCTTAACCCTACACCAACTGGTCAAGCATCTCACGTGCCTCATCAACATCAGTAAACAAATAGAATTTGCCCTTAATCAAAACTTTTAGCTTTAATTGCTGTACAATCGATGCTTGAGCGCCTTTGTCCTTAAATAACTGAAGAATCTTTACAAACTCTTCTCTCCGTCTAGCAGCGGCAGCAGACATGTCGGAAAAAATCCGGCACTTAGTAGTAGGATTGGCATGAAATTGTCTTTGCTTGAAAGCCTGTGATAGGATTATTTCTTTAACACGAACATCAGCAAAATTAACAATAATAGTTCGATGAAACGGAGAATTGGGGAATGGGCGAGCTGGAACTCGATGCGCCCGCGTGATTGTTAAGTCTCCCTTAAACTCAGGGACAACCTCTCGAGAGAAAAAAGAAGTAATCCATTGCATCATGTCGGACCCCTCAATATTCTCTGGTACGCCCACTATTCGAAGGTTTAACCTTCTATTATAATTTTCTAATTCGTCCAGTTTAAATTCAAAAACCTTCGAAAATTTGGATACACTAGCATTCTCTTTCTGCACAATGGTCAAATTGTCCTCCAGCCCCGAAATTCTAGTCTCAGATTCTTGAAGTCGATTTGGAAATGAAGCCATTGAATCTTCAATTTTATCCAAACTCTTGCTAATCACCTCCAATTCCGCCTTTTGAAATTGCTTCATCTCTCTTATTTCTCCCAGAATCAAATTCAGCATATCCTTCACTGAAATCTGAAAATCCCCAGTAGTCTCGGTATCCATCCCCATAATCGAATTCTGAGGCATAGTAACACCAATGGAATCTAAGTTAGATTGCAACAATACAGTAGAGACACCCGTAGAGGCAATCGTAGAAGTACTGGTAGAAAAGGTAGAAAGTTCTTTATCACTGAGAAAAGTGGCTCTTGTGTTTAAAAGTGGAGGGTCTGTTAACTCAGCTAAGTCGCCAGTCGATATCGTTGGGCCTAAATTCTCAGAATCTGTCAAAGGAGGAATAACTGTTGGAGGAATTGGAAGAGTTAAGAGTCCCTGGTAGCACTGCACGAATACCAGCTGTGTTAGCAGAGACATGTGTTGCGCCCTTTCGCTCAAATAACGGAAATTGTTTAGAGATTTTAGAAACACAGACTGTCGTAACCTCTTTAGACGCCTGTAAATCAAGTGAGGCCGCTGGATTCAAACACTGAGCTATTTCAGGTAATTTGACTTCTGAGCCCAGTAAAGCCATATCCATTCCCTCCACGGGTAACTCCAGTGCCTCCTGTCCCTCACTAATGACGGGTTTGTGAGGATTCTGTTGATGAACCTGTATCGGGCAGCCACCCGAGAAATCGTCCTCGCCTTCCCCGGAGCTCTCCGAATTTTCAACAGAAGATGTTTCTCTCTCCGCTGCTGACCCAGCCCGCTTAGCCCTTTCTGAATTCTCTTTCAGTTGCTGGCGTCGTATTCTCGCCTTGGCCCTGGCCGTCAATTGTTTGCCCATTATTAGAGCCAATCCTGTCGAAGTGCCAGAATTACCTGGAATCGCCGGTAATTCCGGAAAATCCGCTCTCAGTAAATCAGCTCTCAGACCTCCTTCCAGGGCGGAGCAATACTGAAGCCCGGTAATAAGAAATAAACGGGGGACTCACTTCAGACGAGTCCTACCATTTAGAACGCTAAAGCACCCTGCAAAAGACCAAGCAAAGCCGTGATGCTGCAGCTTCAGCCCAGAATCCGCCGGTGAGCCCGTAGAACACGCCGGACCTTCAAAGTTCCTCCAGAGCACATCCTCTAGCTGCTGCCGCCATCAGCCGCATGGAAGGAGAGGGAGGGGCAAAGGAATCAGGTGCAGGTGCAACGTGGAGGCGTGGAACTCCACCGTTTTTAAAATTGGAGATTGCCGAGTTTATTGCTCGTAATTCGGATACGGCTCCGTTGCACATTATTTGGGACTCATTAAAAGCCTTTATTCGAGGCATCATAATCGGTAAAGATGCAGAAGAATGGCGCGCTATTAAACAAGCTAGGACTTTACTTTATCAAAAAATCCGTACGTTTACTCTGCTTCAACAATCTAACTTTTCTAGTGTTGCGCAAAACAAATTAAATGAGGCCAAACATGAACTCAGTACGCTTCTTTCTACACAGAGTGAACAGCAATTTCTGGTACAATCTCAGAGGATTTATGAGGAGAGTAATTTCTCTGGTAAACTCCTCGCGTGGCAGGCAAAAGATCAAGCTGCTGCAAATTTGATCCGTATTCTAAAGTGTCCTGTTACTCAGATAGAAACATCACAGTCTGATGTTATTGGCACTATAATGTTGTCCCATTATAAACAGATATACAGCCAACATCAAGAGATAGATCATTCTAGGCTTTCCAATTTTTTAGCTAGATATGATATGCCTTTTCTATCTCAGGCAGATAGTGGAGCAATGATGCGTTTTTTTTCTAAGGCAGAATTAGAATCAGTGGTTAAGAACTTGCCAATTGGCAAGGCTTGTGGCCCGTATGGCCTCCCAGCTGAATTTTTTAAAGGTTTTCTTTAGCGCCTTTTCTGACTTACTATTACAATTAGTTAATTATATGCTAGTGGGCGGGCAAATTCCAGATTCTTTTGGGGAGGGGATCGTTGTTAGTTTCCCGAAAAAAGGTAAAGATCCTAAAGACCCTAACTCATATAGGCCTATCACATTACTGAATACTGATTATAAGATTCTTACTAAACTATTATCAATACGTTTTAATTCCATTGCAACAGATCTTATTCATCTGGATCAGAATGGTTTTGTGGCAGGCCGGCAAATAACTACCAACACACATTTTCTCACTGAGGCTTTAGATTACTTTCAGACAAAAAAAATCCCTGCTTTAATTTTATTATTAGATGCGGAAACAGCGTTTGACTTGGTGGTATGGACAACTTTATTTGTTATTTTAAAGCACTTTGGAATTCCGCCACAAATTATTAGTTTAATCCAAAATTTGTACACGGGTGCCAAAGCCAATAAACCTAGGGTTCATACACTGTAGGGAAGCTTACAGGGTCCTTAAAACAGATCTATCTAGGCAAATAGTATTTGCAGTTTCTTCATTTCTTGCTTCATTCTGGAGGAAAAGAAGACTAAACGTGTGCCCCTAACTTGAATTTTGATGTTTCCAGTCTTTTGATTTATTATGATGAAGCTCCTCTTTATAATTCAATAGTTTCTAGATTATTTTTACTCTGTTAGGTTGGAGAAGTGAAATGTTATGTCTGTGTTTTACTGTCAATATTTTATTGCATTTTTATTCATTTCTGTCGTATTTCTATGTGCTTTTATGACTAATTAGTCTAAATAAAGTTGAAATGAATGAATGAATATAATTATTAATTCTGTTATGGTTGGTACAGTATAGGTCCAACGGGGCACCAGGCAGGGTTGCCCCTTGTCCCCTATTCTTTTTGCTTTCTTTATTGAACCGTTAGCTACAGCAATTCGTGAATCTGTGAATATTCCTCCTCCGATCCCTTCTATGGCAAAAATTGAACTGTATGCCGATGACATGTTGTTGATTAAGACGGATATTCAATCCCAAACTGCTGCTTTACAGCTTTTTGAAGAATTCGAAGCTTTGGGAGGTTAACGAATTAATTTTTTTTTAAAAACGGAAATATTAGTTTGTGGTGGGGGTGAGGTGGATTTACATGTTGAATTACTTGGATGCACTAATTTAAAACCGAAGAGGTATTTGGGGGTTATGTTTTCCACTCTGGTTTCCGATTTAGTCATGTTGAATTTTGATCCTCTTCTACGTATGATTCAATCCTTGTTTACCAGATGGAATTCGTTGCCATTCTCCATCTTGGGGCGGGTGGCACTTATAAAAATGTCTATTCTCCCGCTCTTCAATTTTTTATTTTCTGCCATTCCTTGCTTTTTGCCCAGTGGCTTTTTTTCAAAAGTGGAATCGTTATTCTCAGGGTTTATATGGGCAAAAAAAAGTCCGAGGATAGCAATGGGACTCTTTATGTGGAAACTGAATTGGGAGGTCTATCCGTACCTAATGTCAGAGATTATTATAGCGCATATTTTGCCTAATATTTAGAGCAATTTAAATCTGCAATGCAGAGTCCAAATGTCTTTATTAATTTCTTTTTTGACCAAATTTGTCATGAGGCTCAGACCCCATTTCCGTTGCATATCCCTAAATCACCGAAACTTAGTCGATACAAGACGATGCTTTGGTTTTTTAAGCGTCGTGACGTTTTTCTTAAAAGATATTCTCTCCCGCAGTTTAATATCAGAACCCCCTTAAGGAATGCTCTCATTTTTATGGGAATGAAAATCGGAGTGGATACTGTACTGCAATGGGAACGTGTTGGGTTTTATACTTTATCAGATTTTTTAAGGGAGGGGGCTTGGTTGTTACCAGGAGAGATGCAGCTATTAATTTCGGGGAATTTTATGTTATTGGGTTCCTATGTTTCAATCTTTAAAATGTTGGAACAAGTGGAGCCAAGACTTATTGGTTCCTCTAGTCAGTTATGGGACGATTTGTTCTTGACTCCTCGGACGCGGAAGCCAGGGACATGGAAACGTTGCTTAGCTCAACATATTGAGGTAGATCTGAGCCAGAAAGCCATTAAAAATGGCAAGAACAGGAGAATCATGCACTTACTATTAACACTTGGAAAAGTATAAATAAGCTGAATTTTAGTGTTCTTCGAGGATCTAACTGGAGAAGAATGCTATTTTTCAGTAAATGGCTCCTATATCGCACTCCTGCCGCCATTGCTAAAATGTACGTTAATACCAGTGCCACCTGTTTTAGATGTCAGCAATATACTCCTGCTAACTGGTCTCACATTATAGCTCACTGCTTTAAAATTGTGTCCTTTTGGAATGAGATTTTCGAATAGTTGCAAAAGTATTGTGGGATCCAGATCACTTATAACGTTAAATTAATACTGTATGGATATGACTCTGATCTCGGTTTGATAGAACAGATGGTTAAACTATTATTTATTGCAATGGCAGTGGCAAGGTCTCTGGTGCTCCAAAACTGGAAGTCAATACAAGTTCCTTTGTTTAATGCCTGGCTTCAAAAAATGAGGAATGTTAGAAAGAGTGAACTGCGATATGCACAGCGAATTGGTGGGACGAGGAAGTTTGATAAAATTTGGAGTTTCTATTTTGAGTAATGTTGGATTTAGGTATTCCGTAAATCATTTTCCTGATTTCTGTATTTTCTTGTTCGTTGTGTTGCCAAATTATGTTATTTTTATACTGAAATTATGATACAAGAACTTCAATAAAAAAAAAATTAAATAAAAAAAGAGTAAAGTACTAGGGTGCATGCTACATAAACTGCATATAACCAAGACCTCAAACGGGCACATAGAGGCTCAAAGCACTGACTTTCTTGCTGCACCCCTAGTGACCCACCCTTAACCTAAAGAAGGTGGGATAGTCACAATATATAAAGTGCAGAAGAGCATTTATGTAGCCTGCATATGGACAGAACCTCAACAAGGCGGATAAAGGATTATAAAATGGTTGGTCTTACCATGCTCCTAGCAGCCCACCTTTGACCTGAACAGGGCGGGACAGCCGCACTGAGGTGCATACTATAAAGTCTGCAATAGCCACACCCTCGACTGGCCAGGGTAGGGGATTAAAACCTTGTTGTTCTTACTACCCACCTAGCAGCCCACCTTTGACCTTACCAGAGTTGGATAGGGGATGGAGCATTATTATTTCTACTGCACCTCTTTCAGATCATCGGTACACCCCTTCCACACCCCAAGGTTCCAGCCTCATGCAAGGACCTTAGGCCCTATGTGCAGTCTTTGGCCCTTTCCAATGACTTGAAAATATCCATAAACTACACCAGCTGAATATTATGCATGATGTTCTGTGGTTTTAATAATTCAATTGCTGCCGATTTACAGGTCCTAATTCCTAGGGACTTGAATTCACTTTGCAACAAGGCTCTCCGCTATGAGCCTATACAGGGGCAGATGCACAGGACGTGCAGCAGCATTTTCTTTAACTAATGACATAAACGGCACATCATGTCCCCCCCATTGCTCTTCTTCCTCTTGCCATTTAGGCTTAAAGTCTAGGGTGGGACGCACACCCAGTCTCATTGACAGTAGCTTTTTCTTAACTTTAAGAAAATAAGCGGCCTCAAGGACAGGCTGGTCATTTTGATCGTCATATGTGTTTAACACCAGCCATCCATGTGCTTGCTTGGTTACTGTTCTTTTATCCTCTGTGTAATCGGATGCTTTTGTTCACCATACTCTTAAACGCTTGCTTGTGCCTAACTGCCAAGGCTCACCCAGACCAAGTTTTTCGACAGCATTTTATAAAAGTACTATGCCTCACAAGGGTTTGCCGTACCAGCGAGAACTCGAGCGTGACTTGCTGCTGGCGATGCCGATATTGGTAGTTGGAAGACTTGCTTCAATCTCTGCGTTGTGATTTTGTCCAGCAGGTTGATGTTTGATCCCAACATTATTTCGCCTCCATATGAGAGGATTGGCATCAATTTGGACTTGATTAATGTAAGCAGAGATTTAAGATTATGACCCTGGAGAGATTTTGCTAGAGTTGAAAAAGGGAAGCTTAGAACCACAGCTTTTCCTTTGATACCTTCCTTTTGTGGTGAAAATGAGGCCCCCAAGTCGATCATGACCCTTAGATAAACATAGCTGGTTGTCTCGTCTACCGTAGATCCATTGAGGAGTCATCTGCTCTGCTTTGAAATACGCCGATTTAGCGGGATGACCTTGGTTTTCTTAATGTGGATCTCTAGCTGGTTATCAAATGTATACCACTAGGCGGCTGATTAACCTTTGTAACCCTACTCTAGTATTGCTGAGAAGAAGCGGCTAATCTGCATAAAGGATATTTGACAGCGGAAGACCACCTTCCCTGGGGGTATGAGTTGCCAACTCATCAAGAGCCGGAGAGAGAATGGAGATGTATAGATTGAATAGGAGGGGGGCAAAGACACACCCTTCTTTTAGGCTAATCGATGTTCTCACCTTCCTTGACAAATGGGTTCCGTCTCCGACCTTGATCTTAACCCGAGTATTTGTGTAGAGCAGATTTATTGCCCTTAGAAGGTCATGTGGGATCCCCCAAAGCTGAAGCCTTGCCCACACCTTGTCCTGTGGGACAGATCAAATGCCGCTTTGAAATTGACAAAGCACAGATACAGCGGTGTACGGATATCGTTTGCTACTCTCATGATAAGTCCTGCAGCCATCAAATTTGAAAGCGTCCCTTGGCTCTTTGTGAACACAGTTTGGTTTAGGGGCAGCCTGCCTGCTTCAAGTACCCAGGCTGATAGATCTTGAAGTAGCAATGATGACAGGTATTTGAGGTTTACGTCCAACAGTGCTATCAGACAGTAATTACCTGGGGACAAGGCATATCCTCCAAGACTGAATAGATGGTTGAGCCCCTTCAGCTACCTGGAATGATTCCACCACCAGCTAATATGGTGTTCAACATCACCACCAGAAAAGTTGCCCTTACAGGTATATTTTGTTTTAAGAGAGCTTGGGGGATGACCATTCGGGCCAGCAGCACAAACAGATTGCCAGTTCTCAATAATCTTAGTTATTACTGAGGCCAGGTAATGCTATGGTGCACAGGCAGAACTCGCCACTTGAGAGTATTCGGACGGTGGCTCTGTAGAAGCTAAACTGGTAAATCATCCAAAGTGCGACTTCAAGTACTCCTTTCAGGCATCCTCACCGTTGTTAGTTTTGTTTGCTTTGTTTGCTGCCCTTGTACCTTTTTCAGTGTCGTTAACCAGTTTCCAAAAGTTCCTCGAGTGTTTTTACTTTGATGCATGTAGAAGTTTAGCCCGTAGAGTTTCTGGTCTATTTCTCATAAAGACCCACACCTATCTTTTAAGGAGTTTCATGTCCCTATGTATTGACTAACATTTCTGGATTTTGGGTGATATGCCATAATTGCCTAAGAGTTCTGCCTATTTTGGATCTAATTATTCAGATGGACCTCGGCATAATAAAACTCTTTTCACGCACAATGCACGCCCCCTTATTCAAGTTTTTGGCTGGGTATTTGGGCATCAGACAGTTAGAGAAACATTCCCGAGCTGATAAGGAGTTGGGCTTTTTAGTAGCAGTAGCTTTTAACATCTCTACAGCACCAACTGACAGATAGTTGATAGTACTTGACATTTACTTCAAGTGTTTTAAGTCTTCAGTATGGGATTCTTTTTGCAGGATTCTTGAAGGGCCATGTTTGCTCTTATTAACTCCAATCCATGTAGTTTGGTGGTGATGATCACTCTCTGTTCGTAGTGTGATTCTAAAATCCATTAAACTGCTGTATAGGGAACAGTTTGCCATGGAGAAGTCCAAATAGGATACTGTTTTATCTGTTGACCTAATCCATGATGGTGGGATGTCACCTGGGCATTGGGCATTCAAGAATATAAGGCTCGTCATCCGGGTGATGGAATAAGTTTGAGTTGAAGTCTCCAGTGATTAACAAACTGGCTGAGCGACTGATGTTATTGAACTGCAGCATATGTGCAATAAAAGCATCCACTGTTGTAGATTTGCCCTTCAGGGTGGATACAAACATTTACAATGATCAGAGGATCGGCCGGCATTTGACTTGAGACCAGCCATTCAAGCGCGGAGCCAGTAGCCATGGTTCTTGTATGTTCAACACTGTCATTTTTGCAAATAGATTGGAATTTACATAAAGGGCTAAACCACCCTTTGCTCTACCAAAGAGACTACTTTTGTGTGCAGGTCTACTATCCTCCACAAACCCTATAAGAGGGATGTTGACTTGGGCCCAAGTTTCTTGAACTGCTATTGTATCAAGTGGATTCAGATATTCCACTCCGGAGGCATCCTCAATTTTTGATTTCAATGTTCCCAGATTCCATGATCATATAGTTAGGCCATTTCATTCTTTGATGGCAGCTAAGTGTTTCTGCTGCGGGGGACTGGGCCTACATGCCCAGGAGACAGAATAAATATGAAAACTTGTTGTCCTTGACCAAACAATATATCTTTTGAGTTGGGTGAAAAGAATTCCACACCACTGCAACCGCTAGGAAACTTAGGGGTGATTTAGAGTTTAGTAGAAGGGTTACACCATCATATCTCATTAGCCGTATTACAAGTATACAAGTGCTGGAGAATGTAATGCACCTGCAATTAGGTACTTTGAAGCCTTGCACAGAGGTAATGGATGCTGGTGGCTGGCAGTGCTTTGGCGGTGCAGATACTTCATAAGGAAGATAGTCCAATATTTCCAGTGCCTGACAGAAAAAAATGGCTCACTATGCTTGAGACTGGCAGCAGAGCAGTGGGTTAGCTGTATAATAAGTAGGATTTCTATCTGACGGCAGAGCATCTTGAGTGCCCAAATGAGAAGAGGCCAGACTACATTGCTGACTGACACCAGCTCCCAATTAGTTTTTGAACCACCAGCAAGACTTTGGAATGTCCAGTACCAGAGTCACTGATATTACCAAGCAGGGTGCAAGCACCCCTTCTTCTTTCTGGTGACAACTTCAATGGATCAGATGGCAAGAGAGTTTAGCAGACCAGCCTTGTTTTGTACTAGGCTTGAAGAACCTAACATGCCCTGCCATGCTGTGTGCCAGTGCCCCCGTCATTGATGAGTATCACAGCTAAGCAAACCCTCTCCTGCCAATGAAGCACAGGTAATACTAGTTAACAAGACCAAAGTAATTTTCACTTCCCTCTAAATGCGCTGGTTGCAATCCCTTTCAAGTTCACAAGAGATGGTGTCAAATCAGCTTCTGATAAAACAAGTTCAACAACCCATTTTCCACGTACCCACTCTATCAAATGTTAACCTACTGCTAATACACCCACTGCAGACACAATCAGAAGTAAATGAACACTTAATTATTTAAAGGGTATAAAAATTGCCAGACTACTGGCACTGCTAATGTTTGTTTGAAGCAGATAACATTTCCCTTCATGATCAGAATGCACACGGTGGTGTGGTATGTGGGAAGAATTATTTCCTTGCACCTAGGCCTCCCATGTTCTATGTGCCAGGATGTGGAGCACAGAAAAGCCACTCACTACATCTGGTGGTCACTGTCAATGGCCTCTTTCAATATGTGTATACAACCTCAATTTACCATTGTCAGCTGGTCACTCTGTAGCTCCTTTATCAATTTTGCATATAATGCCCGAGTAGTCAGTTGGGGTCATATTGTTCATCAGCAGTAACACTGCCGATAAGGGTGTTTCGGACCCACTAACCATGCTCCACCTGATGCTTTGGAAATTGATAAATAACACACTAGAGTACCTAGTCGTAACAGTGCTAAACGACTGCAAGTAGCAGAAACACAGAGGGATGTAACTGGGATTGATCAAGCAAACACTTTGGGTACACCATCACACTCTAAGTCATGACTTTTTACTGTGTTCTCATTATTAGAGCTTCACTCATGAGAGCCTAAGTTAAATACAAAGGCAATAATTTTCATCACTTGACTCTCATATCAATATAAAAACTATAGTCGCATACATATGTAGTGACAAATATTTTTCTGAAATGTCCCTTGAGACATATAACTGTATAGTCACTTTGAATGGTTGTAACTGACATTCTAACTGATAATGATCAATGTCTTCCTATTAACAACATGCTTATGGCCTCGCTGATATGTGTTTCCGTTGATTATCGATGGGCAAACCTTCAGCAAGGTAAAGTATGGTGGTTGGTACATATTTCATATTCAAATACTTGAGGTTTCTGTCCAGCAAGAGAAATTATATAGTTGAAACTGTCCCAGGCATTTCTAAGCAGGGCTAGATTTAAGCAATATCTTACAAGGCAGACCGCGCTCCCAGTTAGTTAATGACCAAGGAGGAGGTACATTGAAGCAGAGGGTCATAATCCACTCTATCAATACTCAAGGAGGAAGGGGGCTGACTTGATAGTTAACAGTGCTGCTGCAAATCATACTCCAACGTTGGGGGTAAAACTCATAAAACCGTTTTTAAAGTGTGTGTTTTTCATGCTATTACTTTGGCTAGAAGGTTACAAGCAAATACCTGTTTGCAGACATTGTAGAGTAATGCCTGGTTTGAGGATAGCTAAAAAAAGAGCATAGAGAAAGAGGATGAATTTTAGTCACAATAAGAACGGTTTACTAGTGATGCCATCCTACTTTTAGGGATTGTGGGATGTTCCAAGGTGATTTTGTCCTGTGGAAAATGCATATACTCTTTTGCGATTTGATAAACCACCTTTGACAAACTATTTTTTCAAGGAAATTATAGTTTAGTGCTTCAGAAGCTAAAACTGGGAAACAATTTCTATAAAATCACAAAGTTTTACTCCGTTCTTGGAGAAAAAGGGTGGACTTGTGCAGTAAACCATGCACTTCCAGCAGCAACGGCAGTCAGTCAGTGTATTTCCCAGTTTTCTACTGTAGCTGTACCACAGAGTTCTAATAGACAACTAGAATGCTAACACTCTTCATTTGCGACACAAGTGAGGCGAACCTAAATGCACTGTTGTTTGAAAAGGGGAGTTCAGATTTAAAGCTTTTCCTGCAGAGCAAGCTGAAGGGAAAAGAAATGTGAGTGCAGGTATTGGTCTTTAGTCAATTATGATATAATACACTTTTAAAGGGCTAAACGCGGTCTGCGGGAAAGAACCCTGCCTAATATCAGCACTCTCTTTCCCCGACTGATTCCTCAGACTAACCATCCTATATCAATACTAATTATTATTTTTTTAAAGTGAAATTCTGGCAGATATCAACTTTTTTTTTTTATGTTTAAGTCTTCAATTTAAATGCAATGGAGTAGAATTTTTAGAAACACATGAATCTATTTGCATATATATTTAAAGCGTTCCCAGTCTGCGAAAATGTTAAACGCGTTTTAAAAAATTGGCTTCATTGTTCTGTCTGACTTACTATACAGTTTAGTTAACTAACTTTTAATGTAGCTATTTATATGTTGTTCAGTTTCAAGGAATGTATGCCTGGAAGGTCTTTTAAGTTTCCCTCAGGACTGGCTGTGAAAACTGACTCCTCATAGTAGCCACAGTGCCATCATGTACTTGATATACATGTTTAAGGTGGCAAGTGTCTCCGTAAGAGGGCCCAAACGGGACTAAAAATCAACAAATTAAAAAAAACTACTTGGAAATCTTGATAGGCCTGGAAGATGAACAATGCATGTGCAGAAAAGGCACCAAATACTCCCTGGATGAGGGCATATCAAAGAGTACAGCAATTACAAGGAATCGGACTAGAAACTAGCTACAGAATAAATGGAGCAAAAATCACGAACAAATGGTTGCAAATGGGGGTAGCACACTATCATAAAAGAATGGAATGAGACTATGTTGCACGGATCCATCTCTTTTCAATGCCTACTTATATATGATCTAAACTGTAAATTAGATCACAAAACAATTACCTCCTTCTTGGTTTGGGACCTTTAGACAACCATCTATGGAAAATACACAATCTTGGAAATTACCATACATAAAACTAGTTGTGTCTTCCTCTTCAGGAATGTGGTCTCATTTTGACATGAGAAGCAGAATCCCACGTTTACTATCTCCCTCATCTTGTGTTTTTTCATGCTCTGATTGACACTTTTCATTGTTGGCATTCTATGCAGGCCGTAGAACACTTCCCTGGTAACCATTAACATGTCGGGGTTAGTGAAAGGACTACCTGTGCACTGAGCATGGAGTGCAGAGAAGTGTTGCCTCACCATGCTATGAGTGGAGAACCCAGGCATGCATTGTCTTCCATATGCACGCGGTCACAAGTAACCACCTGGCACAATTGAACCAGTATGACCACTCTCCCTATGAAGCTCTGGGTTTATTTGGATACTGGAGCATGAACAGAAGAAGATTCCCTAGATGGATAATCTTTCCAAAGAATCAGGAATGTGAGATGATATTGAAAAACTGATAATCATGTTGTAGCGTATAACGTGTTGGGCTCATTAACTATTTTAGTTATTTTTCTCTTATCCCTAAATAACCTCAGCTACCATGCCAAATTTCTTAGGTCCTCCAATGGTTCTTGTTCTGTGCTGAAAGGGACAGGAATACTTAGGGGATGAAGAATCATCATATGAGGACCTCAAATAAGATAATTTTTAACATTCAATCTTGGGTAGAACTCCCAAGTAATCCCACCTCTAGCTTAGTTATCTTGCCTAATCAAAATTGAATTTAGCCACAAACAAATGAGACCGAATCAGCAGAGTAAGTTATCCTTAGACTGTATTTTCTATTTAGAGTTATATAAATAGAGCACGACCTCAGCATAGAAGAGATCAGATTTTAAAAGTTAACTCATCGAGATCAATATATGAAGGAACCAATCTTCCTCATCCGAGGGAGATATTCTTAAGGAAAATGAATTAGTAGGGAAATCAGTTGACCCTCTTGCCAACCCAATTAGGCAAGTTCAGTACCTTTCAAGTGACCAGTTCCAGTTTATAGACCGAATCGTCTGCCTCTGTTCGCACTGCAGCATCAGTGGCGCAGATGCTCGATTGCGAACCCTTTCAGCCAAAAAAGGTTCCACTACATTAGCATACAAGCTGGCAGTAAATCTCAGTATTTTGACACAGTTTAAGTGTGTTTCTGGAGGTCCCAATCGTCAGTCTCTGCACCAAAAGATGGGTAGAGGGGAGACGACCTTTAGTTTAAAATGTAGGCAAATATACTCCATCAATTCAAAGTTTACACCCCTTGACACCACCAAATTTGTCGGAGCACTTTGTCCCATTGGTTGCTCACAATAGGACGAGATGATGTAGTAGGTAAACATATACAGAACCAGAAGAATTGAGTAATCTATTACTTCATTTCCTTAGAATCACTGTAGTTTAGTCATTCAATTATCTGTTGCATTTAGAAAGTAGGCGATTTAATGCTCTCATCCATTGTCTGTCCATTCTCAAGTGTTTGCTCTAAGAAGTAACACTTTTGTTGTAAGTCTAGTCAAGTAAGATACAAATGTGAAAAAAGCGACTGAGTGTTAGAACACAAGTGATAACTTTACAAACGTTTCCCATAGGCTTTAGACTGTTTCGTTCATAAGTGCATAATTGCAAAGGAGCAAAGTTTGAGGCCTTCATGAAATGCAGCTCATGCACAATGAAATTGAGGTAAAATATGAATCTCGCATTACATAGAATAGTGCATTAA
The DNA here is from genome assembly GCF_964204655.1 of Triturus cristatus. Lineage (NCBI taxonomy): Eukaryota > Metazoa > Chordata > Amphibia > Caudata > Salamandridae > Triturus > Triturus cristatus. The sequence goes on along the minus strand of NC_140587.1, from coordinate 543,406,841 downwards.
TTTCTGCAATAATACATATTAATACCTCTTCATTATGAACTGCAATTACTTCATGTAAGTATGAGGTACCCCTAAAAACTTTAATATTCACCATCATTTCACATATAATTTTGTAAATCTCTTTTGCACTTTAGATGTTATTACAGCATACAAGGTTTAAAGACACATCAATGATAAACTATACGAAAGAAGGCAAATCATGTGTAATGCCTACTTTTCTCGTCAACTTCAATGCTCACATTTATACATTCTAGTATTACTATCCATTTTCTAACGAAGTATTTTACACAAACATTGACATTTTCTGTTATCATTTATTCATCACATTTACCTAAGCATAGGAACACATGCCACTAATACATCAGTTTTCACATTGACTTATTGACTGTTATGTGTTATTGGAAAAACACTTCCAACATTATGCATGCTTTTACGATGCAGTAGGGAAACCAGAACTTCATTGCATGTAGTTTTTGAAACATGAAGCCCAATTCACATTTTGTCGTTTTCATGTAAAATGTGTCATAATTAGATGAAAGATAATATCTCTACTCTATCATTTGCCGCTTCGATGGTAAATCGAGCCATCATACTCTTATCTTTATCTGATGTCACTTTATAAGGCGGATGTCTTCATAAGTTTTATCCTAAATTACTCTAGAGCTTTCAATTCATCAGAGTACTCACATTGTCTTTCTTCTAGTTCAATTTCTGCTTTCTTTCTCCTTATTTCCCTAGTCTCTCTCTCTCAATTTTGTATGCTTATAGTATCTGATAAAGCGATACCAAAGGGGATGATGGACGGAGCGTTTGAGTTAATCAAACACTCACCCCCAGTCAACTGATCTGGGTTTAATCCATCATCATTCTTTAGCTCACTCCACCACCCCAGTTCAGACATGGCCATATGCAAATCAGTCTGACCCTGTGCCTCATGGGAACAGTCCAGCCCGAACTGCCAAGCCATGTCTTTCCTGGACCGGAAACAAGCATACTGGAATGGCATGGTGAGCAAAAAAACGATTTTAGGCCTAGATCTCTGCACTGGGGTGAATGTACGACTCTGTTTTGCATTCTGTCCATCAATAGTTCTTTTTGCATTTATATTATCTGATAATCGTTATTAATATTAGTAAGCAAATAGCAACAGTTAGTATGGGTGTTAATATTCTTCCCACTAAACTACCTCCCAAGTAGTAAAACATTTTCCCACAGTGGTAAATCCTTTACCAATGAATTCCCATGCTCCATCAGATTTTAATTCAATCAAATATTTTCCCAAATTAGAAATATTGTTGATATAGTCCCGCAAGTCTTTGGGTTTTTTCAGGGATAGTACAGCACTGTTGGTTTAGCATTTGACAAACTCCGCCTTCTTTTGCAAGTAGAAGGTCTAATGAAAGTCTATTTTGTCACACCATAGATGTGATATCACCATTTTAGTGTCTATGACAACGAATCTTCCTGCTATATCAGTTGATAAACTGTCAACTACAGTAGAGTTTTAAAATTTTGTGAACCTTTAGATTCACCCCAACTGATGGTATTACTGCACTGAATATCTCCCCAATTATCTCAGCAGTACTTATTCCCCTTCTCAAATGGGTATGTTTAAATTCGTTGGTTTTATTAGCTTGTAATATATTTTTCGAAACACTATCCCCATATAGCAGCTTCGGTACCAATGTTTTGGTAGCCTGTAATAGGCATTTTTCCCACAGATACAGTATTACCCCTGGAAAAACTGGATCAGATCCTCAAGATATAAACATTAGTTTTGCGTCTCAATATGAATCGCTTTCCTCTGTGTTGCCAATCTTAGACCATAGCAGATTGTTCATCACCCTTTTTTAATTTCACCCTCCCGGTGTGCCTTTTTCTTAATTTCTCCACGTCTATCTTCAACTGAATAATAAAGTCCTTTTCTACATTATGTAAAAAGCAAGTTAGATTATGTCTATGCAGATACACTGTGTCTATACTTTGTTTTGGTTGGAAAAATTCAGCCATTATTTCAGAAGTTCGGGTACCTCTGAAAGGATCAAGTCATAGTTTGAATAATAATATTGAAATTATTCCTTGCAATAGAATAAACTAGTTAGTACACTACAAGAGATGACATAAATAAACAGGTGGGTAATGGCAAGTCACCCCCTTCGATACAGAGGTAGGTAGTTGCATGCACACATAAGCTCTAGAATCCATAGTGACAACATACTTGTATAGGACTTAAGGCATACAAGAAAAAATAATTAATAGATAGTCTTATCAGTTAGGTCATTAGTTACAATTCCATCATTCTTTTCTTCCAGTAGTTCAGTAACAGGGGTAGGGTTAATGTCATGCTTTACATAGATATGATGAGGAAGATTCAAAGCGATAAGTAGGAACACAACAATTATAGTAAAATCAGCTACAAAGCAGGCAAATATGCGTTTACGTTTTCAATATACCGTGTTTGGATCTCCCATCTCTCTAGAAAGGAAACTCGTATTTTTCGGTAAAATTTTGAGAATGCTTAAAAACGTAGGATTTTGCAGCAAATATTTTCTGTTGAGCTGTTTAAATGGGAATATTCTTTGCTTCTCCCACTGTTACAGGCTTCAAGTTTTGGCACACTCTGGTTGTTATTGTCTCTTCAATTATTAATAGGTCAATTCTTTAGTTGTTCCTCCTTCTAGAATCCCTTATTGCACTAGTCTCTCAAGGTGGTTTTTGTGAGTTTAAATTCCTGAAGCAAAAAGCTAGATATGCTTTCTCCAGCTGTTAGATGCTGCTAAGTAAGTCCATTCAGGTGCAGCATACCTTCGATTTGAAACTTCAGCTCTTTTAGATTTTCTCACGGTTGGTCCATCATCATCTGCATCGCTCTGTTTATATTGGCTTGAGACTTCGATTACAGTTGGGGGTACTTTGCCTTCTGCCAATATTGATGTCAATCTAGCATTTCTTCTGGGCCAACGGTCTCCACTTATCACTCGCTTCTCACTTGCACTGTTCACAACAGCTAGATCAACACTTTGGCTAGTCAGGTCCCTCTTCACATGACCCTCGTTACATTTAAGGACTGATTCTCTCGGACCCTCATTTGAACCAGTGCTTCGAGACCCAAGTGCTGGCACCCCCTCTACTCTATGACTGAACTGAGCTGGATGTCTCACTGTAACCACCGGCACATCCACTACAGGTACACATGTTGTTTCACCGGGACAAAAGTCATCGCACTGGTTCTGCTGTGATGAGGTGGCAGCTTACCCAACCTGCTGAGACACAGAACGAACCACATCAGCCAAACATTTACAGTAATGGAATAGACAATTATCAGTTTTATTTACCAGCTGATTGGTTGGGACTGTAGGCTGTCTCATAACCCGCCCCATTATGATTTCATGTGGGAACAGTCCAGTTCTTCTGTCTTGGGTACTTCTCAAACTCATCAACATCAAGGGCAAAGCATTAGGCCATTTCAGAGATGTGTATGCACACAGCTTTGCCAGACGGGACTTTAGAGTTCCATTATCCTGCTCGAATACTCCAGATGCCTCTGGTCAGTATGCACATTGTAACTTCTGCTAAATATGGAACGCTGCACAAAGCATTTGCATCACCTCATTGTTAAAAGGAGTCCCTCTATCCAATTCCAAAGAGGTCGGAAATCCAAACCTTGGTATAAGCTCTCTAAAGAGGAATTTAGCTACAGTTAAACTGTCATTACGCCTAGTTGAATAAGCTTCTATCCAACATGAGTAACACACAATCACTAGAACATCACTAGTACATATTTCAGTCCATTGCATGGGGGCATCTCGATAAAATCGAGCTGCATCCTTTTAAAGGGCCTTCCAGATCTTCCTACATGTCTCATCGTGACTAGTGTTTTCTTTCCCACATTTTGTTGTTGACCTATTACACACCTATGGCACAACATCTCTGCAGCAGCTCGGAATCAGGGATAAAACCATGTTTGTTGAAAAAGACGCATCATAGCATCTCTCCCAACAGGATCATGGTAGTTTCTTGTCAATGGGGACAATAAACTATCAGGTAAAACCGGTCTTCCATCGGTGTATATGCACACCTTATTTCCTGCCTTTGTGTTCAATCTGCTTTGATTCATCCCAGTCTTTCTGTTTCTGACACTTTATCTGGTAATGCTTTAATTTCCTCCCATGTTTCTACAACTGAAAACATAAGCCTGCATTCTGTGACACCAGGTTGTTCTTTTAATGGGTCCCCATTGAAGATGTAGGAATTTAGGGCACAATAACGCACGGTCTCATTGCACAGCGGTTGCCGACCGTCACATAATAATTTCCCTGTCAATGAGCTGGACATTTCACCACTGTAATTTGAATGGGCAATTGTAACAACAGCAGTAGAGTTTTCATGCTCTCTACATTTCCGATGGGTGAACCCGAAGAGGTCATGAACCCACGCTGAGACCACAAGTGTCCAAAATCATGGACAACCCCAAAACCATATTGTCGGTCAATGAAAATGGTAACTCTCAATTGTTCAGTAAGGCTGCAAGCCCTGGTTAGCGTAATCAATTCAGCTACCTGGGCTGAATACACTCCTTGTAACCATAAATCTTCCACCACTCCCACAACAGTACAAAAGCATTGCACAGTTCTCAGGTTTCCTCCTGCATCCCTCAAAACCGACCCTCCACAAAGAACACATGATCGGACTCAGGTAATGGAACATCCAAAATGCCCGGTCGGGGCCTGGTGCACAACTCAGTGACATCCAAACAGTCATGATCTGCCTCATCAATCACAACTTCAATTCCTGGTAAGGGTGTCAATGTAGCTGGATTCAAGCTAGTACATCGTACCAATGACACATTCTGAGCACCCAGTATCACCTGTTCTTATTTAGTTAGCCGGCTACTTAGGAGATGTTGCGTTCGAGTACACGCAAGAAAGATCTCAACAGAATGTGGTACATGCACTTTCAGCAGGCGGCTCATCACAATGCTCTCACATGTTCTAAACTCATACATGTGGCAGCAACTGCCTTAAGACATCCAGGCAATGCTGCAGCTGCTGCATCTAATGCAGCTGAGAAATAAGCAACAGGCTTGCGAGCCATTCCGTGGATTTGTGTTAGAACTGACAACGCACACAACATTCGAGCTTTTGTAAAAGTCGGGCATTTCCAATTCTGGAGCTCGACACAAACTCTCTCGCAGTTCATTAAAAGAGCGCTTGTATTCATCATTCCATGGAACTGGATCTGAAACATCCTTGTGTGTAAGCCATTGAAGTGGCTTGGCTGTCAATGAGAAATTAGTCTGAATTGTCCCTGCACTCGAGATTCATTCACTTGTTGTAGAGTATTTGCTTTCCAGTATGTTAAATTCGAATTTACTTGATATCTACTCTATTTCTTTGAAACGGTATTTGCTCCCCCAGTCCAATGGGTATAGTTAAAGCATGTGTTTGCTGTCCTCCTGTTCATGATTGATACAAAGGTACCACAGGACCTATGGGTACTGGAAATGAAGGAGCATCTGGAGCATTCAGTATTATGGGATTATTAAATACTACTCCTCTGGGTTTTTGCTCTTCAATCAGAAAAGGGTTTACTGGATTTAAGCTGTTTTGCAATGTGGAAGCATTTAGTTAAATTCCTACAAATGGATTCGACCCTGTCTGTGACTGTTCTTCATTATATGGTGGTAATCAGAGCACGTTCACACCTCATTCACACCTATGAGAATGCTAATTACTGGCTGGCAATAGAGGGAGAACAAAATGCAGATTTAGCTTCTAGGGACTTCAAGCAGGGTAAAGGTAACTTTTTAAAAGTCATCTTTCCAAAATATTGGTTACAAATTCAACTTCACTAGTGAATTAGGCTTGTAATAAATAGTTTGATAAGTTCAGAAATTTAATTTGTAGCCGTTTGCTAGTCTGATTACATTTATTAAACTTAATATTGTATTCCTTTGCTTTCCTACGGAACAGCCAGCCCTGCTACAGTAAAAATAGTTTTGAAGGCTTTTTCACTGTAACAATATGATTAACATTAAACATTACATGTACTAAATTTAAATACCATGCACCATGCCATATGGGTAGGCCTATGTAGGGATGACTTATAAATATTTGAACATAAGGTTTAGGTGTGTCAGAAGTGGTTATTATGACAGGTCGAATTTGTAGTTAAAACCAGCTATTTGGGCTACTGGTGGGAAGTCTGCAGCTATGTTTACATTGTCACTGTAGTGGGTGGCACAATGGGCACTGCAGTCGACTTACGACATTCAACTTACAGGAATTGGGTACACCTTGACACCATATACCAGGGACTTATAGGTAACTTAAATATACCAGTCAGGTGTATACCAATTTCATCGTGCGGAAAGAAGGCGCACAAGCACTTTACCACTGTTTAGCAGGAGTAAAGTGTACAGAGTTGAATGGCAAACAAAAATAGGGTTCACAAAAAGACAAAAAAGAAATAAAAAATCTGAAATGACTCTGCAGAAACGGTAAAAGTTCTAATAGGTCTCTTTGAAGCATCACAAACGGCTTGGAGGGAAACATGTAAGTTTAACCTTTTAAGAAACTTAAACAACAATGGTTGATTAGGTTAGGTATAAACAAAGATGCTAAAAGGGTTAACAAATAACTTTTCAACATGCACACCGCAAGACCTTACGTCATCCAGCAACCAAGATGAGGAGGATGCACGAGACGAGCAGACCAAAAAGCCTCAGAGCCTTCATCACCTAGATCCAGGCTTGAGCTAAAAAACATTGGGATCATATCCCGAATGTCCATTACTCGCTGCAGCAGTGAAAATGCCCTGAAAGCTACAGTGTCCAGAAAAGCCCAAATGAAGGAAATCCTCTGTGTGGGTTTCAGGTGGAAATTCAGCTTCCTGAAAGAAAAATCCAAGGATGTCAGGAATTTGGCCGTAATTAAGAGGCGGCCTACAACTGACTGTTGCAAACATGCGTTTAGCATCCAGTTATCAAGGTATGGGACTATACGTATCTATGAACTCTAAAGATGGTCAGTGACCACTGGCATCACTTTTGTGAACACACGAAGGGCAGTTTTATTGATGTAAGGGAGCAAAATACATTGAAAGGGTTCCAGGCCCACCCTGAACTACAGATAGCGCTGACAAGACTGTAGGATTTGTATTTGCAAATAAAAATCAATCGCCTAAGTACATGGGTAAAGATAATGATCAAGGTGAGCATTTGTCTTTCCTCAAAATGTGTTAAATGGGCAGAGATCCATGATGGGTCTGAGATCTCCATCCTTCTCTGGAATGAAGAACTAGCACATATAATACCCATTCCCCCTACCAGAGTCTGGTACCTGCTCAATGACAAATTTTGGACAACAGAATAATCACTTCCTGCATCTAAATTGTGGAGTGTGCCTCCGAATGTTGCCCTGACACAGAAGGAAGACAGGGTGGGGAAGAAATGAAAAACAGGGCGTAAACCTTTAGAACAATTTGTAAGACCCATCTGTCTGACATGGTGATCGCCATCTTGGAGCAAATGCTGTATTCTGTGATTCCATGAGGGCAACCTAAAGCAGCTTAGCAGCAGCTGCAGCAGAGGAGTGAAAGTTGGAGGACTGCTGCCCGTGCTTGTGTGAACGATTTAGGCTATTGCCATGCGCTTAGCCTTGAAAGTGCTGGGTCAGTTGTTGTAATACACAACAACAGCCTGGAGCTATCAATAAGAATGTTCATTAAGGACCCCTGTAAATCCCCTGATAAACCGGCTGATCTCATCCAGGTGTGTCACCTCAGCAAGACACTGGTGCCAATATCTCTTCCTAAGCAATCAGTAGTGTCCAGCTCGGTGGACATACTTAACAGCACCCTGACCATCATGTCTATATTGGGCCAAAGAGGACCTGAGGTTCTTGTGGACAGTCAGAAAGAAGTCACTGGCCATGTCCCACAACGCATGGGTGTGCCTTCTCAAGAGAAAAACTGAGTACATTGATTACAGGACTAAACTAGCAGAAAAATACATTTGCTTTTCAAAAGGTAGCAATTATTTTTAATTCTCTGACAGAGGATTGGTTGGAAAAGAATTTGATTGACCTTCCTTGTCAAGACCTGAACTATAGGACTTTCTAGTGTAGGGCTTTTGATTGGGAAGTCTGGGTCACCAAAATTAATTCTGTGTAGCTTAGTCATAGGTCATCAGACCTGTGAGAATGAGCATGGATTTGACCCATGTTGCTAGTAAGGCTTCAGCACAGGCTCCATTGAAAACAGTAATTTCTGAAACAAAGCTGGTCCTGGTTGAAGAGTCTCAGTCAACACATTTGCCTTAGGGGACAATTGGAAGTCTGGAGTTTCAGCAGCCCTCTGAATGACTACTGCAAATGAAGCACTTTCTTCCGTCGGTGGCCCAGGTCCTCCGTCTAGCTCTGTTTCAGGAGATATGCCTTGCCCACTGGCATTTTGGGGCTCTAAATATAGGGCACTATCAGTATAATGAAGGATGGGGGAGTAAATTGTCCCTTCCCCAAGAACATCAGTGTGAAGGGACATTAGATGCATCCTGCACTGGATCTGAATCAGGCCCAAAGAGAGCCTCAAGCCTTTGATAATACTTGTGATATGGCAGAGGTCTTGGATTAGAGCCAGCGTGTATCCAACTGGCTGGACCTTTGTCATCTCATAGCGGAACATGGGCCGTGTTAGACCTGGCACCTTGGCGTGAGTTTCCCTTCCACTTTTTGATGGTGTGCCTCGATTGTTTTGCTGGTGTTGTCCGCTCAGGGCACTGCGCCACGGCTAATCCGTGCCGCAGTGCAAGTGCTCCCTAGGTAAGGTGTACCTGTAATTGATGTCCATGATTGGGTTATTGGATTCACTGTCAGTCCCCAGTAAAGTGCACCAGGGGTGCCAGGGCTTGTGAATGCCAATGCTGCTGGTGGGCTTGCAGCGCTGGTTGCGCCACCCACGGAAGCGGCCTTGTAAAATGTGTCTAGGGTCTGCCACCGCAGACCCTGTGCGCGGTCCGGGACCGTCGCGCTGACTGCGCAAGTGCCCCCACTTGCCAGTCCCTAAACCTTCCCTTACCTACATATTAGCCACCCTTCTGGTAGGCCCAAGGGCAGGGTGCATTGTAGGCATAAGGTAAGACATGCACTGGTGTGTGTGGCATGTCTTAGTAGTGAATTACAGCCCTTGTCGTTTTTCACTATTGAAGGCTACCTGCTCTCCATAGGCCAGAATGGGCTGCTGGGATCACGCCAACGCTGTGACCCCAGTGGACTCAGAGAGCATGGTAGAAGTGTCAAGTTTAGTATGCCTGAACTCAGGATGATAAAATACTTCTTGTAGTCAAGTTTATTTTAATATCCTGGGTTTGTAAATACTACTTTTAGAAAGTTAGTATTTACTGACCTGACCATCTCAGTCCGCCTCTGCTGTATGTGTGTGTGTTCTGCCCAGCAACAGTAAGAAGCAGGGTTGGGGAATCCCCAGAGACAGGTTGGCTGCCAGGTGGGGGGTAGAGAGATTACACCTGGATGGGTGGGAGGAGTACACCTTGACTCTTGAATAGACCTGTGCTCTGCCACCACAAAGCCGGCGCCACCCCCTGTGGGGCGGCTGATGTCTCTGCCCTGCTGCTGAAAGGAAAGAGCAGAGACACCATAACAAAGTGCTCCAGAACTGGACTGAGCCAGGCCTAGGCCCCCTGGCGCTAAAGAACAAAAGAATCATGGTATAAAAGTAGGAGCCTGGCTCCTAAGAAATCAGAATCCTGTTTACCACAAAGAACCTCTGCCCGACTAGAAGGAGAAGAAGACGCCGGGGGAGCTGGCCTGCTGCTTGCCTTGCTGAGAGAGGAGAGGAAGAGACTTACTGAAAAGACTTTGCTACTTTGTGCTTGAACATTCTCCAAGGGCTTGATCTGAGCTTGCCCCCTGAACTGAACCCCAGGAACAGTGGGATCTCTGTGCTTCTTGCTCGTCCTCCAATTCGAGCCGTGTGTGCATCCCGCTGGAAAAGAGACTGCGCCCCTCATCGCCCCTCCTAGGGCCGTGACACTCAGAAGCTCGCCTGCCTCCAACCCGTGAGAGCCCCGCTCCGTCCGGAGCCGCTCTCTGTTCCCGGGCCAGGCCGCCTGCATCCCTGTCACCGCCTGCCATTGGAGTGCGCTGAACGCGCTATCACCCCTCCTGCCGGAAGCCGTCCGACGACTGTGATCTACGCCGGGTCACCCAGCTGCACTAACCGTGCCCTGCGACCCCGCTTCGCTATCCCCGGACTTCTCAGGCCGCGCCGCCCCCGCTGTGGAGACCCTCCTGCACCGCCGTGCTAAAGGGTCGCTGGCCGCGCCTGCCTACGTGCCCACACCTGCTGATTGAGGACCCAAGAACACTTCCCAAGCTGAGAGTCGCACCGACCTGTGCCGACTCTCCTAATCACGAAAGAAGTCCAGTATCGGGCTCGGGGCCCGCAACGCCTTATTTCCCCGTTCGCAGGAACCGATCTCTGTGAGTACTGGAACTACGAGTAAAGAGACTACGAAGTATCCATTTGAAACTACGAACCAAGAACATTTGCCTGCTGTATAACCTGGTGGCCTAGCGACAACGTTATTGGTCTTGTGATAAGTCTGTTGAGATATATATACCTTATTTTTACATAAAGAATCGTATTTTTATATATATCCAAGTCTGGTGTCCGTTTCTGGGGGGATTGATGTATTTACTGTGTGTATGATTGTAAGTGCTTAACCAACAACGCCTGAGGAATCGCCTTGGCTGCTCACGCCACGCACCTAGAGGGTGAGCAAGGGTCATTCGCGAGGGGTTATCCTGCGCCCTGACGTGGAGGAGAGGGTTCCTGCTTGACACAAGGGCAACCTTGCGCCAACCAGAGATCCCCGACTCTAACATTGTTGGCAGCGGTTGGGATTTCGGATTTGCACTTGTAATTTGCATACAGTGAATTATTAATCACCAGATAGTGAGAGCAGACCAAATAACGCAGCCACAGGTTTGTAATTGTTGAACTTTGTTGAGACATCTGCCATTACTGCAACCATGCCTGGCTCACACTCCGCTGGGAGAGCACTCTCTGTGATTTCTGGAATCGATGAGGTGGATTGGGAGAGACTGGAAGGCTACACGATGGAGCAATTGAAAGGCTACAGTGTACAATTCAGAGTCCCCCATGCTGGATGCAAGAGGAAGCCCCAGTACACCAAGGCGTTGAGAGCCTGGAAGGAGTCACGAGACCTACGGAATGCGGGGGACATCGTTCCACCCGACAACCTGGAGGAGCCCAGCCGAGTCCGGTCGCCAGAGGAGCTGGCAGACAGGGCAGCAGACAGGGCGCATGCAATGGAGATGGCAAAGTTGGCAGGACAGATGGAAATGGAAAAGCAGAAGTTGGCCCTGGAGGCACAACAACGCCAAATGGATCATGATATCAGATTGAAGGAGTTGGAGCTGAAGGCGAAAAGTTTGGACACCGCTCCTTCTGGTGGCAGCACTCCACCAGCGCAGGTAGAGTCCAAGGTGTACATCCCCAAAGATGTAGTAAAGGAGTATTTCAGAAAGGATGACATAGGGCAGTGGTTTAGGGCCTACGAGGTGGCCATGTCCTCACACCGGGTCCCTGAGAAAGACTGGGGAGCGGGGTTGTGGGGAAGGTTCCTTGCTGAAGGGCGTGACACACTGTTAGATTTACCCTTAGATCTCCAAACCTCATACCCCCATATGAAGGAAGCTTTAATGACCAGGTATGGGTTAACTCCGGAGCTATATAGACAGCGGTTCAGGGAGACAAAGAAGATCCCTGAGAGTACGTATGTGGAATATGTGACCTTTTTCTGCAGAGCGCTGGATGGTTGGGTGAAGGGTAGCAAAGCGAATGATTATCAAGGGCTGCTTGATTTAATTGCATGGGAGCACTTGTCCAGTCAATGTTTTCCTGAGCTACGCCAGCACCTGATTGATAGCAAGCTGTCCAACCCGAGGAAGCTTGCTGAGGAGGCGGACCGCTGGCTCAGCACCAGGGTCCACAAGGGTCAAGTGGGAGACTCCGCCAAAGGTGGGCAGGGTCCCCAGCAGAAGAGTGGGGGGGACAAGGGTAAACAGAAGGGGTTCCAAAAAGGCCCCCAAAGTAATTCCCAAGGGAACCAGCAGAAGGGTTCTCAGCCTCCCCCACCCCCGCAGCAGAACGGGGCCCCGACAGGTAGACCTGTTCCAAAGGGGCCCTTCAATTGTTATAAGTGTGGTGATCCGGGTCACATTGCCTCTGATCCTAAGTGTCGCCTGTTTGGTAAGACCGCACCCACTGGTGCTCCACCCCGGCAAGTAGCTAGTGTTAACTTTGGGGAGGAAGTAGCAGTCCAGGAGGGTGGGGGTCCCGGGCAGATGACCCTAGTCTCGCTAGGAGACAGTGAGATGGTCCCTGTAACCTACCTGCCCTCTAACACTAAGAAATATGGGCAAGTGGTGACCATCAATGGAAGGAAGGTGGAGGCTCTTAGAGATACAGGAGCCAGCGTGACCTCGGTGAGGCAACACCTGGTGTCTCAAGAGCAGATTGTACCCAATGCCTACTGTAGGGTTGTCAATGCTGACAACGTAGAGAGTCGTTGTCCAATGGCTCAAGTTCCCTTTGAGTGGGGGGAGGTCTCTGGTACTCTACAAGTCGCTGTGAGAACTGACATGCCTGTAGATTGTCTGCTAGGGAACGACCTGGAGAGCTCCCCTTGGGAAAAGGTGGAGAAGACCACGCATCTGAGGATGGTGGGTCTACCCGACTGGGCGTGCGTGACCACCCGGTCCATGGCAGCCAGTAGGGGTGTTGAGAGGGTCCTGGAGCCTGAGGGAGAGGTCCAGGAACCGGCCTTAGGGAGAAGGCGCAGGAGGCGCGGGAAACCGGCCCCCGAAGTTCCCACGGCCCAGGAGGAAGTAGACCCTGAGGGGGATGCTCTGGAGCCTACCGGGGAACAGATTGCCGAACTGGGAGATCTGCCTGAGCTGACCCATTGGCAGCAAGAAGGAGGTCCCTCCAGGGAGGAATTCTGCAGGGAGCAGAAAGAATGCCCTTCTCTCGTAGGTATGCGGCAACAGGCTGCAGACCAGGCCAATGGTGTTCAGGCCAAAACACACTACGTGTACTGGGAGAGTGACCTCCTGTATTCCGAGCCTAAGGCTGCTGAACCTGGGTCAGCCCGTGTGCTGGTGGTACCCCAGAAGTTCAGAACCTTCCTACTGGGGCTGGCTCATGATGTGCCGTTAGCAGGACATTTGGGGATGGACAAGACCTATGACAGGCTTGTCACCCACTTTTACTGGCCCCAAATGCATAAGAATTCAGATTCCTACTGCAGAACCTGTCAGACTTGCCAGGCAAGTGGTAAGAGCGGAGGGAAGCATAAGGCTCCTCTGCAACCTTTCCCTGTGGTCGGTACGCCATTCCAACGAGTGGGTATTGACATTGTGGGGCCTCTGGACCCCAAGACAGCCCTGGGCAACAGGTTCATCCTGGTCTTGGTGGACCATGCCACCCGGTACCCTGAAGCCATCCCTCTGAGGACAGTGACGGCCCCCGTGGTGGGACGGGCACTGATGGGAATTTTCTCCCGAGTGGGATTCCCTCTAGAGGTGGTGAGCGACAGGGGGACCAATTTCATATCCACATATATGAAATCCCTGTGGAAGGAGTGTGGGGTAACTTACAAGTTCACCACTCCTTACCATCCCCAGGGAAATGGGTTGGTTGAGAGATTCAACCGAACCCTCAAAGGCATGATCATGGGCCTGGACGGTCCAATGAGGCGTAAGTGGGACGTCCTCTTGCCATGCCTGCTCTTCGCTTACCGAGAGGTGCCACAGAAGTCTCTAGGGTTCAGCCCCTTTGAGCTTCTGTATGGTCACCCGGTAAGAGGACCTCTGAGTTTGGTAAAGGAAGGCTGGGAGCAATCTCCCAGGAAACCTCCCCAGAATGTATATAGTTACATGCTGGCCTTCCGAAACCAGACTCGGCGTTTCAGGCAACTTGCTGAGGCAAATCTGGAAGCCAGCCAGGAGGAGATGAAGCGGTGGTACGACCGGAATGCCACTCTGGTAGAGCTTCAACCTGGACAAAAGGTGTGGGTCTTGGCCCCAGTGGAGCCGTGTGCACTTCAGGATAAGTGGACCGGTCCATTTGAGGTTGTGGAGCGCAAAAGTCCTATCACCTACTTGGTGGACATGCAGACTCCCAGGAACCCTTTGAGGGTCCTACATGTTAACCGCCTTAAGCCCCACTTAGAGAGGACCGAAGTGGGCATGTTGCTGGCCACTGATGATGGAATGGAAGAGGAGACCGAGCCTCTTCCTGACCTCTTAGTGGCCTCTGAGAAAGATGGGTCAGTGGATGGAGTTAACCTCTCACCCACCCTGACGCCCGAACAACAGGAAGACTGCCGCCACTTGCTGGGACAGTTTTCCGACCGATTCTCCCTGGTTCCTGGTGTCACAGATTGGTGCGTCCATGATGTGGACACAGGAGACAGCTTACCTGTAAAGCACAAGGCTTACAGGGTAACTGACAGGGTCAGAGCTTGCATTAAGGAGGAGGTCTCCAAAATGCTTGCGCTAGGGGTGGTTGAGTCCTCCAGCAGTCCTTGGTCCAGCCCCGTGGTCTTGGTCCCCAAAGCTGCTGCGCCGGGAGCCACACCTGAACTCCGGTTCTGTGTGGACTACAGAGGACTCAATTCAGTCACGAAGACTGACGCGCACCCCATCCCCAGAGCTGATGAGCTCATTGATCGGCTGGGGGCTGCCCGGTTCCTCAGTACGTTTGATTTAACGTCTGGGTACTGGCAGATCGCCTTGACCGATGGGGCCAAAGAGAGGTCCGCATTCTCTACACCAGATGGGCACTTCCAGTTCCGAGTCATGCCATTTGGGATGAAGAATGCCCCTGCCACCTTTCAGAGGTTGGTCAACCAGGTACTGGTTGGGCTGGATGCGTTCAGTGCCGCCTACCTGGATGACATCGCAGTGTTCAGTGCCACCTGGCCCGAACACCTGCGCCACCTCTGGGAAGTGTTGATGGCTCTGCGCCGAGCAGGCCTCACGATCAAGGCAAGCAAGTGCCAGATTGGGCAGGGTTCCGTGGTGTACTTGGGACACCAGGTGGGGAGTGGCAAGGTGGCACCCTTGCAACCCAAAATCGAGACCATCCTGGCTTGGGAACCCCCCAAGACGCAGACCGCAGTGAGGGCCTTCCTGGGGCTCACTGGGTACTACAGGAGGTTTGTCAAGGGCTATGGAACGATCGTTGCCCCCTTGACAGAGCTGACTTCCAAGAAGCAGCCCAGGAACGTGATTTGGACTGACACCTGTCAGAAAGCTTTCGACACCCTGAAGACTGCCATGTGCACGGCGCCCGTGCTTTTGGCCCCTGACTTCTCCAAGGAATTCCTAGTACAGACAGACGCTTCAGAGCATGGTGTAGGGGCTGTTCTCTCACAGATGACTGAGGAGGGCTGGGACCAACCCGTAGCCTTCATCAGTAGGAGGTTACTTCCACGGGAAAGTAGGTGGAGTGCAATTGAGCGAGAAGCATTTGCTGTGGTCGGGCGCTGAAGAAGCTAAGACCCTACTTGTTTGGGTCTCACTTCCGGGTTCAGACGGACCACAGGCCCCTCAGATGGTTGATGCAAATGAGGGGTGAAAACCCGAAGCTGTTGAGGTGGTCCATCTCCCTACAGGGTATGGACTTTACGGTGGAACACCGTCCTGGTACAGATCACGCCAACGCTGACGGTCTGTCCAGGTATTTCCGCCTTAGTGACGAGGAACCCCCTGGGCAAGGGTAGTTCTCCCCACATTTCAGCTGGAGGGGACACGTGTTAGACCTGGCACCTTGGCGTGAGTTTCCCTTCCACTTTTTGATGGTGTGCCTCGATTGTTTTGCTGGTGTTGTCCGCTCAGGGCACTGCGCCACGGCTAATCCGTGCCGCAGTGCAAGTGCTCCCTAGGTAAGGTGTACCTGTAATTGATGTCCATGATTGGGTTATTGGATTCACTGTCAGTCCCCAGTAAAGTGCACCAGGGGTGCCAGGGCTTGTGAATGCCAATGCTGCTGGTGGGCTTGCAGCGCTGGTTGCGCCACCCACGGAAGCGGCCTTGTAAAATGTGTCTAGGGTCTGCCACCGCAGACCCTGTGCGCGGTCCGGGACCGTCGCGCTGACTGCGCAAGTGCCCCCACTTGCCAGTCCCTAAACCTTCCCTTACCTACATATTAGCCACCCCTCTGGTAGGCCCAAGGGCAGGGTGCATTGTAGGCATAAGGTAAGACATGCCCTGGTGTGTGTGGCATGTCTTAGTAGTGAATTACAGCCCTTGTCGTTTTTCACTATTGAAGGCTACCTGCTCTCCATAGGCCAGAATGGGCTGCTGGGATCACGCCAACGCTGTGACCCCAGTGGACTCAGAGAGCATGGTAGAAGTGTCAAGTTTAGTATGCCTGAACTCAGGATGATAAAATACTTCTTGTAGTCAAGTTTATTTTAATATCCTGGGTTTGTAAATACTACTTTTAGAAAGTTAGTATTTACTGACCTGACCATCTCAGTCCGCCTCTGCTGTATGTGTGTGTGTTCTGCCCAGCAACAGTAAGAAGCAGGGTTGGGGAATCCCCAGAGACAGGTTGGCTGCCAGGTGGGGGGTAGAGAGATTACACCTGGATGGGTGGGAGGAGTACACCTTGACTCTTGAATAGACCTGTGCTCTGCCACCACAAAGCCGGCGCCACCCCCTGTGGGGCGGCTGATGTCTCTGCCCTGCTGCTGAAAGGAAAGAGCAGAGACACCATAACAAAGTGCTCCAGAACTGGACTGAGCCAGGCCTAGGCCCCCTGGCGCTAAAGAACAAAAGAATCATGGTATAAAAGTAGGAGCCTGGCTCCTAAGAAATCAGAATCCTGTTTACCACAAAGAACCTCTGCCCGACTAGAAGGAGAAGAAGACGCCGGGGGAGCTGGCCTGCTGCTTGCCTTGCTGAGAGAGGAGAGGAAGAGACTTACTGAAAAGACTTTGCTACTTTGTGCTTGAACATTCTCCAAGGGCTTGATCTGAGCTTGCCCCCTGAACTGAACCCCAGGAACAGTGGGTTCTCTGTGCTTCTTGCTCGTCCTCCAATTCGAGCCGTGTGTGCATCCCGCTGGAAAAGAGACTGCGCCCCTCATCGCCCCTCCTAGGGCCGTGACACTCAGAAGCTCGCCTGCCTCCAACCCGTGAGAGCCCCGCTCCGTCCGGAGCCGCTCTCTGTTCCCGGGCCAGGCCGCCTGCATCCCTGTCACCGCCTGCCATTGGAGTGCGCTGAACGCGCTATCACCCCTCCTGCCGGAAGCCGTCCGACGACTGTGATCTACGCCGGGTCACCCAGCTGCACTAACCGTGCCCTGCGACCCCGCTTCGCTATCCCCGGACTTCTCAGGCCGCGCCGCCCCCGCTGTGGAGACCCTCCTGCACCGCCGTGCTAAAGGGTCGCTGGCCGCGCCTGCCTACGTGCCCACACCTGCTGATTGAGGACCCAAGAACACTTCCCAAGCTGAGAGTCGCACCGACCTGTGCCGACTCTCCTAATCACGAAAGAAGTCCAGTATCGGGCTCGGGGCCCGCAACGCCTTATTTCCCCGTTCGCAGGAACCGATCTCTGTGAGTACTGGAACTACGAGTAAAGAGACTACGAAGTATCCATTTGAAACTACGAACCAAGAACATTTGCCTGCTGTATAACCTGGTGGCCTAGCGACAACGTTATTGGTCTTGTGATAAGTCTGTTGAGATATATATACCTTATTTTTACATAAAGAATCGTATTTTTATATATATCCAAGTCTGGTGTCCGTTTCTGGGGGGATTGATGTATTTACTGTGTGTATGATTGTAAGTGCTTAACCAACAACGCCTGAGGAATCGCCTTGGCTGCTCACGCCACGCACCTAGAGGGTGAGCAAGGGTCATTCGCGAGGGGTTATCCTGCGCCCTGACGTGGAGGAGAGGGTTCCTGCTTGACACAAGGGCAACCTTGCGCCAACCAGAGATCCCCGACTCTAACAGGCCGTTAGTAGGCAGACGTCAGCTCGGGGTCCGAGATCAGCATCTGGACTCGACCTTGAACAGGCAAAGTCTCTGTCAGAGCCCTTACAGAGGGGAAGGTTTCCACTGCATAAAGCAATCACAAAAAGAAAAAGAAAACCAATTTAAAAAGTATGGTAACATATGTGGTTTTGGAATCTTGGTTGTACAAACACATGTTTTAGCAGGCTTATCATACTTATTAATCACAAATCTCTATGTTCAGCAGATTTTTTAAGGGCGATCTTAACTAAAGTACCAATGAGTGGGGATTCAATTCAGTTTTCGTTAATTGACTGACGTTTCTGCTTGGGAACATAGTTTATCAACAACAGAAACTTACACTTTTACCTCAGTACTTTTTTAGCACCCTACCCAGGTTGGCCATAGAGTGCAGTTAACATGGATAATATCACATCCTACAAACTTGCAATCGGTCGTTTATGTATATTTCTGCTCACCATTTATTTACTGGGGAAGCTACAGTGGACTTCCATGCAACAGCAATGGCTCTCTTTCCAAAAGAGTAAGACTCAGATATCTGTTCCCAACTTTCTTCAGTTGTACACCAGGAAACAGGCCCAGGAAGCAATCACCATAGGTGCTAAGATCTCTTCTATGTAGGCTCCTAGTTAGATCAGTGATTACCTCTATCCAGAACTGAGCTACTTATGGGGCACTCCCATAACATAGGGAAATATACTGCAATTTTCCTGCACGCACTGCAGCATTGTACTGTTGTAGTAAAACTTTTGTTAATCACTTTGGGGGTCAAAAACACCTTACGTAAATATTTCAACTGAATATATTTAAATCAATGTCTCTGGTGCATAGTCAAGAGATTTTTGCCATTTTGCTTCATCCACTTCCTTCCGCAGGATAAGATCCATTCACTTCCAAGGCCAAGACATTGAGAGCAGAGCTCTATAAAAAGCTGCATCACTTCATGCATTAGGAACTCCATAGCTCTAGTTCCCAATGCTCCTGAGCATTTGATGGCACAGTATGTTAGAAAGTGACCTGGCAGGAGGCCGTGTGCTTCAGCCACGTCTGATAGGGATTGTAACCTGCCTGAGAAGTAACAGTCCCCTAGCATCAGTAAAACTACCTCTGTCTAAGCCTCCAACTGTTTGTCTTCAAGATGCCCATTTGATCTTAGGGGACTAACCAATGGCAAAGCCTGAGGCAAGGATGGGGAGATTTCGTTTTCTGCAGACTGCTCTTTCAAAATGTTAGACTGACTTGGAGTAAGTGAGCATGGTCACTGAGCACTGGTCCACATCTAAAGAACAAGGCAGCTAAGGAATCCCCATTCAATCTTCCATTAATTTCTGACTTCGTTTCATTCAAGGATCACCTCTGAAAAGGCTCCAAAGACAACTATTTTTCTGGCCTGCCAGCTTTCAGAGGCAGACCAGATATGTGCTGGCGATTCTCCAGCTCAGTCACACGCTAAGATCATGTCTGCATAAATGCCAGCACAGTGGAAGATTCAGTCATATGCTGGACAAGTGAGTGGCAAGCTAGAAAGGATGAGCACTGTCAGTCAAATGTGAAGTTCATCTTGAAAAAATCAGCTATAGTGCGACAGAGTTAGCCACATGACAGTCTCACCTTTGAACAGTCAGTAGAGTTGGGACAGTTTGTCATATGTCAATCACCCTAAGATGTGACTGCTGACTTCGCCTATGGTGCATTTTCTGAAAATCAAGTAAGCAATAAATAACAAATGAAAACAGCCATTGATTCAACTAAATATATTTTTAGGGAAGTAAAATGTATTTATTATTTTTTTTAAACCTATTTGAGTGGAGATCTCAACAATATAGTAATATTACTCATGCAGCATGAAGCCAGAACAAATGTGTTAATATTTCAAGCCCTGTTGAATTCCAGGTATCTTTTGGGCAACAATGAGAGGATTTACCTAGCCAAGTTCTCTGACTCTGCTTGCTTCTTTTTAAATACTGTATATACCACTCAGATTCCAGCCACCTTCAGAACAAGTTTCCACCGAACAAATGAGAAAAAGCAGAGCTTTTAAGGATGGCTTCCCAGTAGGGAGATAATAAACGGCCCCTTATTCAAGGGCATCATGCTTGTGGCGGCCACCTTGGAATGCCTGTGTAAACTCATTGTTTCTTTTCATTTTGCTCTCTTTTGAATACTTTCTTTGGAGCCACATGCTGCAGCTAAAATTTGGACTTGTTCAGGCCATACTATTTTCTCAATTTTGAGGCCATCAGTCAATACAGCATAATGAACCTCAATCACTTCAACCCACACTACTTTGATTACCATTATTCTACTATCACATACACTTCACCATAACGAAGACCTCACTTGTGAACCCAATGAGCTACAACTACAGTTAAAATATGTCCGTTTGAAGTAATGGTTAAAAGTCAAACTAACGGTGACGGAAATTTAATGTGTAAATAGAGCAACAGAAATGCATCAATTTAAAACAATTGAGAATCAAAAAACATGACTTTTTACAAAATAAAAATTATATACATGGACATCAATTCAGCAAAATGACAGGGATAGCAGAAGTTTTAATATCAATCACTTGAATAGTCTGGAGCACACCCATATTATTTCTCACTTGTTCTTTTCTGAATTTATCAAGTTTGACGTGCATGCACCCATATAATGCTCCGTTCCAGTAAGAACTTGTAATGATACTTCCAAAAATATGGACCCGCCTTTTGTAGATCCGAAAGGGTTGCACAGCCTTATGCACTAGTGTTTGAATTTCATCCACTTAAACCACAGTAATCAAGTCTTTATTTTTGTTAATCATGCTTTTATTCATAGTTAATACATCACGCCAAAGACTTGGAATTCCACAATCTTATGCATGTTGCTTATTCCAAAATTGCCCATCCAGGCCTATTCTAGAACAATTAAACAGATTTCCGAGTTCTTATATTTACGATCTTTACACCCAATGCATTTCGGCCTACTTTAAACCTCTTCAGGGGTATCTGTAGTATGTAAAAAATATATATGTGTCTGTCAGCCACAAGATCATAGAAATAATAACATCCAATCAATAATTTAATCATATAACAATATCATGGAAAAATCGTCTTAAATAACCCCGCGATGAACTCAAACAAAGTGTAAATTAACCCGCCCCTCTGCTCCCGCCCGTGTAACATCCAACAAACAGAAATGCGTTTATACTTGTGTCATTATTACTGTGCCCCACGCTTTTAACCCAAATTGCTCAACACCAAACAACCCCATATTTCCACCAAACTCATATGGTGCGCTCATCGCTGTATGTAAATTTACCCCCACACCCCATTCTTGTCACTTCTCCCAGTATCCTTTATATAAGCTCTTACATACCTGATGTAATCTACTTTTGCAAGCGCCTTGTTCTTCCCAATGCGCGCACAACATAAATGAATAACCACCCAATGCTCACTCGCTAACTTAAAAACTATGTTACCAACCCCACCTATAAACACCGTGATTAGCACGTATTGCGTCCACATGTGCCCGCCCCCCCGAAACTCCTTGTTTACAGCAAGTCCTTGAGTGACTTTACAACTTGTACATCTGCAATCTTTTTCTGTGTGTATCTCTTCCTTGTGTGACTTTACAACTTGTACATTTGCAAGTTTTTCTGTGTGCATCTCTTATGTAACTCATGTAGTCCAAAGTCCTTATGTAACGCAACTGGTTCTTTTGTAAAGCGCTCCGACACCTTCGGGTAATGTTCGCGCTATAAAAAAAAAATCACATACAAAAAAAGAAAAAAATCTCTTTCCTGGAGGAGTAACAAGAATCTCTCTAGAAAGGAGCTTTCAGGAAAGTTAGTCATGTTATTGTGTTTGATATCCTGTAGGAGAGCATCCGCTGTTAAGGCCCTGGATATTACAGGTAGAGTTACAGGTATAGTATTTACCCCTGATAGGGTTACTTTCCATGTTTTAGAAGAACAAAATGTAATTCAGTTTATTTCATATCCACCCTTTAATGACACCACAAATGGGTGTGCTAACAGGTTTATCAAAGCCTATGAATATGTGACTAATCAATGTTGTCTCCCAGGTGCTGACAGCTATTGATTTCTATCTGTAAGCCTTTCAAGGCAGTTTCATCACCCACTGTAGCAAGATCGGTCAGATGGACCATGCAAGAGGCAGTCACCAATACCTCAATTTTTGGGACACATTCTGCCCATCCATGGAGCCATTGCCTCAAAAGCCTTTTCAATTGAGCTTGTTTGGATAATATTTTGAATGCTAAAGATTGGTCCACGGACTACGTTTAGAACATTTTACTTTAAATTGGTGTTGGGTATGGCAACCATGGTGGTAAGTAAGCTTTGAACAAGCATAATCATCGCCTCAGGTCTTGACGGAGAATACAAAATTCCTTTGTTTTCATAATGGAAATTTGCAATTCTATTAAGGACTCAAAAGCAAGGATAATCTCTCCTACGACCAAAAGGGACTATATCCCTACCCTACCATGATACAGAATAAGAACTGGTAAATTTTGTCAATGTGTATGGCATAATTATTTTATGAGTTTTTTTATACCCACCTTATGTTTGAGGAATTTGTTGATACATTGTATGATGCAGGTTATGAACTATGAAGTGTGTACAAATGTTAAAGTATGGCTATATAACAGACATCTGTTTTCTGGTGGATTTTATTAGGCACATTAAAGGTATATACTATTGCAGGAAACAAACCTACAAACACGAGTAATATGGAGTACGAAGACGGCCTCTGCCGCACAAAGAAAGAGGTGGTATAGGAGTCGAAGGACAATGAAAGGTAACGAGGACTCTGACTGGATAATATTTTATTTCTTTATTTCCCTATGGTTTATGGAAAAAGAGTTTGAGCATAATCCACACCTACACGTCCTTAATACATTATGAAAGCTAGGCAATTTGACATTCAGTAAAATAAGCATAAAACTCTGCATTAACATGATCCATATTACTATTGAATTCAAAGTGAAATAAGGCACCAAATAGGAGATAGAGAAGAACCACAAAGTCACAATATTTTGGTCGGACAGGACGAGAAAAATCTGTTTGTGGCATAGGCTCATTTTTTAACTTCTTATTTGTTCATCTGAAAGTACAACAGTAATCAGCTTACTCCATACAGAGACACTCGTTAAGGAAAAGGTTCTGACATGGAAATATTTCCAATGCGGTTAAAAGGCTCTGCCACATTCAGTAAGCTGTTGCACTGGCACATTAGAAGCCAGTAATGGCCACTCCCCACACTCAAAAGTGAGTACAAATAGAGTACAATTGGCAGACCACACATATACTACACATAGTAGTGAATTTACCTGACCTTTACTTAGCAAAACCAAATCCTTTTCATGTTAGCAGCACATCTGATAAAAGTCTAGGCCATTCCCAAAGGTGGCAAGATGTTCACACACCTGAAGATTTCCATGAGAATGTATACCAATTGAGCTTATCATTACACTATAAAATGCGTTATAATGTATTGTGTGAGAATAGAATTAGTCCCTTTAAGACGTAAAGGATGAATTGGCATCCCCAGAAACAGCACCCTGACCTACCACCCAAGCATGGTTCCCAAACCAATTTCTCCAGAAGATAAAGTCCTTTATTTGGCATATCGAGCACACAAATTCAAGGACATCAAATCTAAAGGTAGTCTTAGAAATAATTAAGAACTCTGTTGATGAGCATCCTGGGACTGGGACCATGCACACTGTAAAGGAGGGAGGACACAATGGCCATAGGGCAGATATTTCCATGGGTATGATTTGTTGTCATGAGACTACTGGCATTTTTTTCTAGGGCAATGGTTAGCCAGCTTATTGCGATATTGGAACGTGGGTTGCACAGCCTGTTCTCTTCAGCTTGGGAGACAAATGTTACTGCGGTCAAACACTGTCTGGATTCTCTACTACCAATGCCATTTTTTCTATCAATAGGACATGTCAATCACTATAAAGCAAGAATGTATGCGCTAGCACCTGTTCTTTCTAATAAAGCAGTATTTCCCTCTTAGCAGCAAGCTAGCTGGCCTTGGACGCTCAAGCAAAATTGAATTTGCTGTGGCATTCCAAGTAAAACATCCTTTAGGGCATGCGACAGATCAGTGCCAAAATATGTTCTCAACCTAACAAGTTAGGGCATTTGTTACTTCTGCCCGACAGCCTCTCAAATATCTGTCTGACCTCCCGCCAGTCAATTTCTGCAGTTCAGAAGTAGGTTGATGGGAGCAGGAAAGTTATTTGTAGATTCTTTATTTTCCTGCACTATAGCTAGTCATTTCTTTTGCTTTTACAACTATGTCTATACACACACACACACCTACCTCTTTCATTAAAGTCATCTTTTTTATGTCAAAATCGTGGAAATTTTAACATAAAAAGATTTAGTGGATGCCCATAGCAATCGTTGGGGGTTAAGATGCCCCCCTCAAATAAAATATCCCAAACTTCCCGGGAAAATAAAGTAAAAAAAGCACAGGTTTTGCTGATGTGCCACAACATCTTTGACACACTACCCTAGAAGCCAAAACTCTGGTCTTCTCCAGATAGCTCCCCTTACCATTCATTCCACTGTCTAACTGCACTCTTCTCCTGATCTTTAACACTTTGTTCTATGTGTAGATTTATATACATCTTCTGCATGCACTTGTCTTTCTTCACAAGCACTCTACCGTCCTTGTGCTCATTACCCATGTGACATAAGAACTCACCCTTGTGCCATGTAAAGAGATACACTATAAGCTAGGTCAGAACTATAAAAAAACATTATTAAAAAGGATATTGATAATGGAAAAACGGATGCAATAACGTGAAAGGTTGCGTTTTTTACGGTAAAAGGTCAGAGTATGGGCTAAGAGAGGAATATATAATTTCCAGATATTGGTTTAATTTTGGGTTTTGGACAACTGGCCAAAAAATAGAATTCTGTTTTGGTATGCTTTTGATCGGGAGACAGCCAAGTGAGATGAATTTTCGGGTGATTTTATTCATCATTCAACAATTCCCACTCTCCAAAATTCTTTTATAAATACTTCTATCATATGTAGCTGTTGACGAAATGATCCAGGACATAGGTATGTAGCATGTAGCATTAAAACGTAGGCTCTAGTGCGACGAAGTGCACGATCATAACGTAACAGTTTTGGGATCAAAATTGTAACGTCCAAAATAAGGGTGATAGAAAGGCGGCGCTGCATGACACTAAAGAGACTAAAACAGGAAAAATAAAAGTAATCTGAATCAGGGCCTATATTAGCCAGGAGACGACTTTACGGGCATTTCCAGTAGATCAGAAACTATAAGAGGCAGGATTCTTTATATCCAAATTATGGTCATAGAAGATAACTTCTGTTTGCTTTTTATTTTCTGACCATACTTATATGGCACAGAAAAAGTTGTAGAAAGTGCATCTCCTAGGACTGTATTTAAAACTGATGTTTCGCTAACCACAGTCTTTATGACGAGTATTCCCCACTGCAGTATAATTTATTATAATGTATTCTATAGACCCTATTACATACCATGGAAGGCTCAGGCATCCAACTAAAGCCAGAAAGTCCCACTGTGTCCCGTTACATCAGGCGACTAACCAACAGGGCTGGACTAGCAGTTTTGCCACTCCCCATGGCGACCTAGGCTGCATGCTAGGGGCAAGGCTGCCATGCTCTATCCATGGCCTCATTCTAGTCACTTCCTCCTACAGTAGGGGTTTGGTTTGAACATTTTTGCTAAGGCGAGTTTAGTTTCCAGTTAGGCCCTGCTGCCCAACCAGTTCTGGAAACAATGTTGCAGGAAGATGGGTAAGTTTGACTGATTCTGAGCTTGGCCCGGAGGTAAACTACTTTACAAGACATCACAATAAAATAAAGAAAGGAGACACATTTTGCATAAGAATATGGAAGCCAAAGTAGAACATTGTGGTCCAAAAACAAATAACGTATTCCCCACTGTATAGTGTTATTTAAATATTGTAACTTAATGTAAACATATCATTGTAGCACACTCTTTAAATCCCCAGCAGAGGAGACAACGTTACTCAGCTAAATGCTTCTGTAGTATTCCAGTTTCCACATACTTCCGACTGTCAATTCTCTCTTAGGAACCACTGGGGGATTTCCTAAGTGGTAGACTTCATAAAAAGACGGGCTCATTAAATTGCCACAAGTATTAGGGCGGGTTGGAAAATTAATACATCAAGCCTTCCATTACATTTCCCTTTGCTTGATACTCACCTATTCATAATTTACGGTGTATAAACCACCCCACTGTTTAAAAGCGTTATGTCAGTTAGAACTGGATTTTCTAGCCCAGAAACACAATTGCTCAGTGTGAAGAGTCTGGCTGCGTTTCAGGTGACTGTAACCAAAGCCTTATTTAAGCGGGTTTCACGCCAACCCACGATGCAGTTATATTTGATTACTGAAAGATCACTTTCCTGTTATATGAGCCATTTCCAGCTAATAAGATAAGCGATTTGCACATTCCCTCCATCTTCCTTACAAAACCACTGTGAACCCTACCTAGACAATTGTGGAGTACAGGCAGCAGGACATGCCTTGGTTCAAAGTTTCTCATGTCTTCGTACATCTTCAAAGAATACATACTAAGGTTCCTCTTCTGTGTACAACCTCACACAAATGTTCAACACAAGCGACAACACCATGTTTACTTCCTCAGACATGAGTCTTCATGAATCAAAATATTCTTTAATTAAAAAACATTTGAATTAAGCAAAATACTTGAAATAAGGGTTATTAGTGGCTTAATATTTAAAGATCATCCTATAGTTACATTTCGAAGGTTACGATTCAACAAACAACTACATGGCATGAAGAACAACCTTCAGTAACATGATTTCTGGTGGATACTCTAAGAGCAGATTCCTCACCTTTAGAAAACCACATGTGTCAGACAGACTGGATCCAGACGATGGTACAGCACTACTCTTGCGTCACGGTCGGTGGTGTAGTGTTGTGTTGTTCTACGCCAACTGCATGCTGCCCTGGAAATTACGAATATAAGCACCATCACAGCGCGCTGACGTCAGTTTCTTTCTTGACTTTCCTCTCACAGTCAGGGCACAACAGTATTCAGCAATACCAATGTGCAGATTCAAAGCTTGTGACATTTTAAGACTGGTACGGAGACCATTCCACAGAATGGGGAGGCGGGAGGGCAGTGAGGAATCTGCAGTTAGATCTAGAATCCACCACAAAGAGCTTTCCCAGAGGTAACTAAGTTTTTTTGATGAGATTTTGAACCACAGATATCTCACCTTTAGAAAACATACTAAAGCAGCACCTTCCAAGGTGGAGGGTCTGAGGAATGGCTGGGATCAAAGAGTCCTGCAGGACTGAACGTACAAAACGGCCTTCTCTTCGGACCTGGCTGTCAAGACAGTGGTGCTTCGTAAACATGTGTATTGATGCGAATGTCACAGCCTAACACATATCAAGTACAGACATTCCACATGCAAGGTCAGTGGTAGCAGCCTTGGCACTGGTGGAACTACGGGCCCTCACCCCTCTGGAAGCTGCTTCTTGGCCACCGCAAAGGAGTTCTTAAAGCAAAGCACTATCCACCTTGACAACATCCTTCTCTGTACTGCCTTCCATTTCTTTGCCCCAGAGAATCCCACAAAGGCTTGGTGGTCTACCCAGTAGCCTTTGGTGCGATCGGTGAAGAAGCGTAAAGCTTTGTTAGGGTCCAGTCAAGAAGTCACCCCTCTCCTTTCTAGGGGTTAGGTGGCGCAAATAATGTTGGGCAAGTAATAGATTGTTCAACTTGGAAAGCAGTAATAATCTTCAGTAAAAAGGCTGCATTGGTCCACAGTAACACTTTGTCTGGGGAAAATAAGGTGGCTGCACTGAGAGAGCGTGAAGTTAGTTAACGCAATGAGCCAAAGTCACTGTGAACAGAAACCCTGTCTTCAGAGTCCAGAGATGTAGAAGACATCTGTGCATGGGTCTGAATGGCATGCACATTAGAAAGTGAGGACCAAATTAAGAACCCAGTGAGGCACTACAAAGGGTTTTAAAGGATAAAAATGAGTCAAACCTTTAAAATATCTCATCACAATGGGTGACTTGAACAGAGACAGCTGATCTTGTAAACATAAAAAGATTGTAAGGCCCATAAGATAACTTTATACAGTGCTCATTGCAAGTCCTAGCGGGGCCAGAGATAAAATGAAGCATAGGACACCCAAATGTTCGGCCTGCCATGGATCAGTGTTGCGGGTGCAACACCAGGCGACAAACTTGTCCAAGCGCCTGGCGTAGACAGACTTAATAGAAGGACACCTGGCAGCTAGGATGACATCCACAACTTCGAAAGCAAGACTGAATGCCGTCAACTGCCACTGATCAATCGCCACTCATGCAGGTGAAGATTGTGCAGATTCAGGTGAATACCCTGCCCTAATGCTGTGATGGGAGGTCTGCCTGGTAGCCTTATCTGAGGACAGATGCACATGCTAGGAAGTTCCAGGTACCACACTTTCATGGCCCAATCCGGAACCACTAGGATGACTTGGGCTCAGTCGTTCATGATCTTCTTGAGGCGGAAGAGAGCGTGGCAGGGAGGCATACAGGAGTCACATACACCACTCGATCCAGAAACTTGTCTCCAAGAGAACCTTCTTGAAAACACAAGCATGCAAAAGATTTGACACTGAACGTTCTCTGTGGTGGCATAAAACTAGCCAGATACCTCCCCATTGCTGGAAGATACCCTGTTCTACCTTGGTGTGTAACTGCCATTTGTCATCTGTCAGGCACGGCTTGCAGAGCTTGCCTGCCCTGGTGTTCAAAGATCTGCCAGGTGGTTCTTAACTAGGGAAATGCCCTGTTGCGCTACAGGTGTAGAGCCTACTGGCACATTACCCAGGACTCCACCCTCCTTGTTGCAGTACCACATGGCAGTAAGGTTGTCTGTGAGAACCTGAACTAGCCTCTCTTTGATGGACTGTAGGAAGAACTTCAGCACCAGGCGAATGGCCCGCCACTCCAAAAGGTTGATGTTGAGACAGGTCTCCAACGGAGAACAGAGTCCTCTGATCTCCACCTTTTCCAGAGGACCTCTCCTACCCAACAGTGATACATCTGCCACACCGCTGGTGTTGGGTGCGGCAGGGAGAGGGGTCTGCTGACGGAACAACTGTGGTTGAGCCGCCAATGCAGGTCCTTTTTAGTCACCTCTGAAATCTGGATGGTATCAAAGAAGTTCCTCTGATGCCGGACCCACTGAAACATTTGGTCCCACTGCGGAGTCTGCGTGTGCCACCTGGCAAAGTCAACAAACAGGATGTAGGATGTCAACTGGCCCACACAAAATCCACTCCCACCAAGATCAAGAATCAAGGTTGAAACATTAGGATCATAGTTTGAACATCCTAGACTCATTGTGTTGGAGGGAAGGCCCAAAACTGCACTATATTCATAATGGCTTGAGTGAAATGGGGTCTCTGCGAAGGAGTCAGGTGTGACTTCGGCACGTTGATTGTGAACCTCAATGATGCCAGGAGGTTTACCTTTGTCTGGATGTGGTCCATGATTTACTGTGTAAAGCCCACCTTTAAAAGCCTGTTGTGGTAGGGGAAACTGGGATCTCCATCCTTTGAAGGTGTGCCGCTAAAACCACCATCACTTTTGTGAACACCAAATAGGCACTGGTGAGGTCAAAGTGGAGCTCCATAAATTGAAAATGGGCCCGGCCAAGCTTAAACTACAAATAGTGCCTGTGGGACTGCAGGATGGGTATATAAAAGTGCTCTGCAGGTACAAAGTCACCATCCAGTCCCCTGGATCCAGGGAAGGCAGAACCTGGGCCAGCATGTGAGCATCTTGAAAATGTCCTTCTGCAAGAAGGCGTTCACAGGATAGAGGCCTAAAAAAAAAGGAGAAAGACCTTTGTCCTTCTTCGGCACAAGGAAATAAAAGTAGAAACAGCTAGTCCCTATTTCCTGGGAGGGAACCCCCTCTATGGCAATTTGGCCAAAAGAGCCTGCCCTTCTTGGAGGAAGATAGAGAAGTGTTTCTTTGAAAGATGCTCTGATGTGCATGGGAGGTGCGCTGGGTTGAAAAGGGACAGTAGAGCTTAGCCTTGTTGGACAATCTGGTGGATCCACCCTTTGGATAGTATATTTTGACAAACCCTGAAGGAAATATCCGATTATCTTCCAAAAAGTGGTTGTGTGCTACTAAGAGCAAACCGGAAGGGGCTTGAAAGCAGATGCTTTAGAGGTAGATGTCTGGGACGTTCACTTCGTTGGATAGCCTGGGCGTCACCTGTTTGATCCTCACCTTAGCCCGAAAATGGTTGTTCTGGGAGCAGTAGGCCTTTGCGCTGGTTGTACGCCAACTCTCTGTAGTAGCCTCGTAAAAAAAAAAAAAGGGGGTGAACTGGTGCAGAAACTGTTTTGCGGGGGCAGAAAGCATAGGGAATGCACTGTAGCCTGGCTTTCTTTAAACAGTTACAATGCTGAATCAGACTTCTCACTAAGCAGGTAACACCAATTGAACGGAATTTCCATTAGCGAGGCACATCACCAAAAGAAGCCAGTTGATCTCATTCAAGCGCGCAGCTGAAGGACCATGCTATTGTCAACTGCTCTGCCCAAGCACTCAGTAGTGTCCAGTCCACAGTGGATACTATATTTTGTTGTATCTGGTGATCCTCGATGGTTTGAGCCAAATTGGCCCGAAACTCCTCAGGGACTGAAGGTAAGATGTCACCCATCATGTCCCACAAAGCATGGGCATATCTCTACAGCGCTGACTGACCAAAGGGCTAGACTGAGGAAAATATTCACTTTCCAAAATGCCCAAGATGTTTTGACATTGTTTGTTGCGACAGAATTGGGGTTCACCCTACACGTGGAAGATTCTATCACCAATCTCTTTGGTGTAGAGTACTCAATCAAAAAGTCAGTCACATGGTTCCTACCTGTGGCATTTGGCAACTTGCAAGTTCACCAGAAGACAGGAACAGGGCTTAATCCAGATAACCATACGAGTGTAAGTCATGGCTTTATTAGTTGGGAATAATAGTTCCGATTACCTTTATCCAGGTTCGAATCTACTGTAAAAACATTGGTTTTAACTTCCATGATGGGTGGTTTTAAGGACAAAACATCGGTCACGCATTGTCATCACAGGGAAGGAGACACCACTTCTTTAGGTGGTCCAGGTAGAAAAGACAATCCAGTGCCCAGAAAAGTTTTCAACCCACTGGTATCCAGCAAATCAAGATACAAATTGTCATAATCATAATGTTGGGGAAAATTCTCCCCCTCATCACTACTGTCATCAGCAAAGGTTATTTGGCTCTGCTCAAGCCGAATCGAAAAGTTGATGGAGTATTGGGGTATGGCTCAAAGATAAAGGCATATTTCTGTTTGAGTTAGAATGAACTAGGGTCGGGTGCTTTGGTACGGGGTCAAGACACGACTTCGGTCAGGGTCGAGAGGGATATGCACTGAGTCTGAGAGCACAATAGTAATGAAGTCATCCCCCAGCGCCAGGGGAGTCAGTGCCAATGTTGTTGAAAGGGGCACAGATATTAGTGCTGAACAGGAAGTCTGATCTGGCATCAGAGAACCTGAGGTGAGTTGTGGAAGCGTAGATGGCACTGAGGGGAGACCTCCCAGAGGTGTCCCGACTGGAAGCCTCTGTAGATTCTCACGGTCCAAAGGCACATCAGAGTGAGCCAGAAGGGCACTGAAAATTCACAACATACCCTCTTAAAAGGCCTCAATTTGTTGCAGAATTGCTGATGGACCTAGAAACTTCGGGTACATTATGATCAGTAATGGAATCGGCTCTTCAGTGAGAAGATCCGTATCGAAGGTCCAAACGGTTATGTTTAGACCTTCGATACGGATCTTCACTTTCGGGCATGAATTAGCCCTGGGAATTCCCTTTTGCATCCAGCGCAATACACTGGAGCATTAACATTGGACTTTTCTTCATGATTGTATTGAGCTTTCGCTTCGCTTTACTTAAGCCCTGATGAGGTTCACCTTGAGAGAACGAAACGTGTTGGCTGAGCTGAATGTGCTATTAACATATGGGAAATACTAATTTGAAATAAAGACGTTTCATACAACAAGAGTGTCTTGGACTTCATTGCCTGGGGCACACCCACTTGCAGCAATATTGCATTTTCCCCCTTGTAAAATGTCATGTCATCTGAAGCTACTACTCAGATCAACTCTAATATTGTGGCTGCACAGGACCCTTCAGGAGGCCTCCATTTTGTCCAAGGGCTATGAATATTTGTGAGAAATGGGAGTGTCAGGGATCTTGATAATATTGTAATCTATTTCCGTATTCTGAAGCTATTCAACATATTTGTCAATTCTTACAAAGGTTAACCAAGAATCATCTAAATATATAAAGCGAGAGAAAGGTTTCTTCAACCACCAGAAGCTGATTATTTAGGTTTTGGATTCAGCTACGGAGGGATTGCTATAGGTCAGCTAATGCTCCAAGCTATTTTGCTATGGTAGATTCTGAAAAATGTGAAAGATTTTCAAAGATATTTAAGCTTTCTGAACTTTTATAGAAAATATATTCAAACTTTTTTTCAGTTCATACAACCTCTCAAATGACTCACAAGGAAGTCAGTAGCATATACGTGGATCTAAGAAACAGATGCAGCCTTACAAATCCTGAAACAACATCTTATTGAAGCTCCAATCATGGCTCATTCGAAGGAAAGAGAACCATTTATGGTTCAGACACACACCTTTGATTCAGCGACTGGCACAGTTTTGTTTCACAAACAATAACTCCAGCTTATAAGCTTATTTTGAATGGCATGAACAGCACTATCCTTTAAAAAAATATGTTATCAATCAGAGAAGTCTTCATACAATGGAGACGTTTTTTGAAAGAATCACCCAATTCAGTAATAGTGTCTAAAGATCACAAGAGTTTACAGTCTCTTCCTAAAACAAAGTGTAAATGGTCACAGATGGACATTTTTTCTCATGATAGGATTTGATTTTCTAATCACAACCACTCCAGAAAAAACACCTACAGGCAAGATGAACTATTCCAATGCAAAGAAAAGGCTGAGATTGCGTGCACACCACCCACCTTTCCATTGCGGCAAAACGTGGCCACTATCGTGGACAAAGGCTTCCAAATGTTTTACTTTTCACCTATAAAAACATTAGTTCCTGCAGTGGCAGCTCGTAAATTAGTTTGACAGTGTTGTCTAGATTCTCCCAGTGTGGGGCATTTTAAGTAATACAAAAATACTTAATTTCATGGTACATTTGGTGGCAAAAATGAAGGAAGATATATTATATATATATTGCTATAGACATACCTGTGTCATTTGTTTTTCCCTAAAATTTCCACAGAGGGTATTTATGGTTCCTTACAATTTCCACAGAGCACAGGTACATTACCACATCCTGTTTCTATACCATGTCAACCTTGGTCACGAAGATCAATAGATTTCACAACATATCTTTGCCTACCTGAAAAGATGACTACCCACAAAATGTTTATTAACTCTACAACAAAAATTGTCCAGGTGTCTGCATCCTATCAAATACTAACAGCAAAGGGCTTTGTTCTTCAATTCTATGTCAGGACTGGAGGCGAGGATTATGCCTTCTTTCTCCACTTTATCCTCAATAGCAGCGTAGAAACAAACAAAACTACGTTTCCCATGGAACAACGGGAAAATGTAGTAGAGAAAACAACATGGCAACAACCAATCAGGAAGTAGCACCAATGTCCAATCATGGGCTAGAGAGCCCAACATAGTCCTCTGTCAGTGTCCCCTCTTCCTCCTTCTTCGCTGCTCCGCAGCTAAAGATAAGTGCTCCTCAGGTTTTCCTGTGTAGTACTGTCGGCTACGTAATGTTTCCACGCTTTGTATGCCGTTTTTATGCTGTTTAGCTATTGTGTATTGAACCTTTGCTGGTTTCAGGCTTTGTATGCGTTTATTATTGTTATTTGCGGTTTCGCCATTGCTCTTGCTTTTCAGCCGTGTTTCCCGCTGTACTCTTGATGCGTTAGCGTTTCTTTTCGGAACCGCGTATTCGGTGTGTTTTGTGCGCTTTCAGCGCTCCTTTGCTGTGGCGCAGCGGGTACAGGGGCTTCCTGTACCTACGCGGCGTCTGCTGGCTAGTTCTGCGATCCTCCCTCCGACAGGGGGCGCACAAGTCTGGCTTTGGCGCGACGCAGTGTTTGATTCTCCTCAGGAGTTCAAACACCGTGTGCGCTTCCGTCACGGAGCTCTGGCCCGAGGTGAACACCCGGTTGGGGCTCCGTATACGGCGGCGGTGTCCTGTGTACCGTGAACGCCGACTTCCATATTTCACGCTCCGTTTCCCGGCTGCAAAATAACTGCCTTGAGGGTTTCGGAGTCGGTATTGTGCATTGCTGACGCCTCTTGTGAGGTCCTGTATTGGCCTTTGAGGGCCTGTGGAGGGGAAATAACCTGGGCCAGTCTTTACCCTTTGGGTTGTGGATTCTTTAGATTTATATTTTCGCCAGCATCTGTCCCCGGGGCTCGAACCCGATATAATTTGCGGATATACCGCCCAAAGTGTGGGCTGCCACCCAGCCTTGTAAGCAAAGTACACCCCTGTGGGTCCTGTCAGTTCCACCCCCCATTTCCTGTACCATGGAGTACTAGGATGAATTTCCAGAGGAGGAAGACCCTCTTGCAGACATGCCTTGGGGGGATGCCTTTTATGAGGCTATGGACTCATCTATTTACCAAGCGGTGGATCAGGCTATCACTCCCTTGGAAGGTAGACTCTCTCGCCAGATTAATCAGGCGTTTTCACGCCTAGAACAGTGGATAGCTACTGGTCCTTCCACCTCAGGGCCTTCGGACCCCGCTCCCACTGGCCCCCGCCGGCCAAACGTCCCCAGGAACATGGGGTAGATTTGGACGCTTTTGAGCGTCTGTGACAGGCATGTGTAAATAGCCAAACCTTGCCTCCTACAGGGAATCCCCCCTCCCACCCCAGTCCTCCTGTCTACCGACGCTGACGGGGCTGGTGACTCCGATTCTACCGGCCCTTCAAGGCCTTGGCTCCCTTCGCGTCCAGTTCTCCCACAAATCACTTCAGATATGTTGGATCGCAACGACATCATCCACCCCCTCTCCTCGGAGTGGGTCCCTGCAGAGAAAGTCGCCACATATGTGGCTGAGCATATTCGCCGTCTGTTGGAAAAAGAGGCCCGCAACGGTCTATGGGAGGAATGTCCACGCCCATCACTGAAGGGGAAGGTAGCCCTGACCCCAGAGATTGACACCCGCATGTCTACCTTGCTTCAAACGTTTATTCGTGATCACACGTGCCACGTGGAGGGCTTGCCAAGATAAGCTCCTGGACACCCTCGGGCCAGTCACCAAAATTCTGGATATGGCCGAGGAGGCCAAAGTGTCCAGCTCCATTATCTCTATGGAGGCCCTTTCAAGCTGGGCGCAGAGAGTGGTTGTTTTTTCGGGCAATGCGAATAGTGCCCTATCCACTGAGCGCCGCCGGTCCCTCCTCATAAAGATAGACCCAAAGTTAGGGGACCTGGCGGATTCCGAGGCTGGCGCTATTGCGCAAGGTGGCTTGTTTGGCGAGCCTTTTGTTAAAGAGCTCGGAAAATTTGTTAATACATTCACGTCGCTAGACAGAGCTCAGTCCACAATAAAGAAAGTTTCTCCCCGTGTTTTTCGCGGGGCCGGCCGAGGCAGGGGCCGCTCGGCCGGTCGCCAACACCCTCAGGGTAACCAGAGGGTGTCCGGTCAGTATCAGATACCCAGTCTCGGTTTGGGAACTTTTACCCCACTAGAGGACGTCATGGGAAAGGAAAAGGATACCGAGGAGGATCCTCCGCCTCGAACTCCGGTGAGTGTTCTCCCTTCTTCCCTGTTATTTATAGGGGGGTGTCTGGCGAGTTGTTACCAGGCTTGGTTGTCTCTAACACACGATGCATGGGTTCTCCAGACAGTTTAGGTTTCACATAGAGTTCATGGAACGTCCAGTTCAAAAAACCAGACTCCGGCCCATTCAGTTCTCCGTGCAAGACGCGGCCTTAGTGGACAAGGAAGTAGCTTCCCTCCTCCGCAAAGGCGCCATTTCCCTTACCTCTGTACAACCAAGCAATCTTTTCATGGTAGACTAGACGGATGGAGGCAAAAGACCGGTTATAAATCTGAGCGAATTCAACGAATGGCTAGTCTACCGCCATTTCAAAATGGAAGGGATACACCTCCTTCGGGACATTCTCCGTCCTCAAGACTGGATGGTCCATTTGAACCTCAAGTACGCCTTGGAGGCACCTAATTTACGAGTTCACTGGTCTCCCGTTCGGCCTTTCCTCGGTCCCCTGGTGCTTCACCAAGGTCCTCAAGCCAGCGGTGGAGTTTTTGAGATCCCGAGGGGTCAGGATGATCGTGTATCTGGACGACCTGCTTTTGATGGCTTCTTGCCCTCGTCAGCTGACTTCTCATCTTCAGATGACCGTCTCCCTCCTCCAGGACCTGGGCTTCATGATAAACGAGAGCAAATCTCTGTTGCAACCTGCCCAGTCTCTTACATTCTTGGGGTTCGTGATAGACTCCAAAACCTCTACTCTCAGTCTTACCTCCAGGAAGATAGCCAAGATTTGGCACGAGCTACGTCGCGTCCTGTCCAAACATCAGGTTTCTCTTCGCCAGCTGGCCCAGGTAGTGGACCTTTTGTCGGCTTCCATCCAAGCCATCTTTCCGGGCCCGCTGCATTACAGGGTCCTTCAACGCCTCAAAGCGTTCTTCCTCCTAAAATGGATCCCATACTCTCACAAAGTCTCCTTGTCCGGGGAAGCAAAAGCCGAGATCCAATGGTGGTTGGATCACATGGAGGCCTGGAATGGCCGAGCGATCTTCGGTTCAACTCACGATCTGGTAATCGAATCAGACGCCAGCAGACAAGGTTGGGGTGCCAGGTGCGGCGATTTATCAACCGGCGGCTTGTGGTCACCCGAAGAACAAAAGTTACATAACAACTGTCTGGAGCTTCTGGCGGGCTCCTTTGCAGTGCGTTGCTGGACGAGACACACTGTACAATCCTGCGTTCTCCTGAAAATGGAGAATGTCTCCGCAGTCCGCTATGTGAACCACCTGGGAGGTACCAGGTCGAAAGCTCTATCGGACCTAGCGGCGAGTTTTGGGCAATATTGCCTGGACAGTCAGATTTCCGTCACCGTGGAGTACTTGCCGGGCCGAGACAACCAAGAGGCGGACTTCCAGTCTCTCCACTTCGGGGACTCCAGCCTATGGAAACTGGATCAGTCCGTTTTTGCGACACTGAACGGCCACTGGGGTCCCTTTTCAGTGGATCTGTTCGTGTCCAGGCTGGATCCCAGATCCCGCGGTTCTTCAGCTGGAGGCCGGATCCTTGGGCGGTGGCTACGGATGCTTTCTGGAGCAGGGATATGCATTCCCTCCTTTCGAGATGATCAGACGAACCTTGGCACAAGTCCGCAGGCAGTCTGCGAATCTGGTACTGATTACCCCTAACTGGAGGTCACAAGTTTGGTTTCTGGTTCTTCTGGAACTTTCTTGGGATTTTCCAATCCTACTCCCCCACTTTCCGACTCTTCTCACGAACCCGGACGGGATTCCTCATCCGCTGGTGGTGACGGGATTGCTGTTTCTCATGGTGTGGCGTATTTCAGGGGCAGATGGGAGGCCCCAGGACTTCCGCGAGAAGCTGAGAGCCTCATCTCCAAGGCTTGGGCGGACAGTGTGGTCAAAAGGTACAAATCCGTGTGGGGCAGATGGACCCGTTGGTGTTTGCGACGGGGTTTTGATCCCTTGGTCGCCGATGTCGTTCACGTTGTGAACTTTCTGGCCCAGCTTGCTTCGGACGGGTTGGCATACCGCTCCATCAACACCTTTAGGTCTGCCATTTCTTCTGGTCATGTGCCGGTCCAGGGAACCCCTATCGGTGAGCATCCCTTAGTTTGCAGGCACCTAAGGGGTATTGGCCTTTCCTTACCACCGGAGTCGCGCTATTTGGCTCTTTGGGATGTCAATCAAGTTCTCAACCTGTTCCTGTCTTGGCAACATAACAGGTTTCTCTCCAGGAAAGAACTCTTGAAAAAGCTGGCTATGCTCCTCTGCCTCGTGTCTTGCAGGCGGGTCTCGGATTAGCCTTCATCAATTCGGGGCGCATTCCACGTGAGGGGCTAAGGCCTCTAAAGCGTTTGGCTTGGCTGCCTGATTGGAAGATATCCTCAACGCGGCTGATTGGTCTTCGGATTCTACCTTTAAGAGGTTTTATTTTAAGCCAATACTTAATATGGCTCAGCTGGTTGTGGGCAAGCTTTGAACAAGCATAATCCTCGCCTCCAGTCCTTTTTTTTTTTATTTAGGGATAAAAACAAATACAATCAAAAGAAGTAACTCTCCATATGCGTCAAGTTCATATTCCATATAAAACACAGTTGAAAAGTTTTTCCATAAAATGTAGGTATGTATACAACTGAAATAAGCCACAATGTAAAAGTACTGTTTTAAAAAAAAAAAAAAAAAAAAAAAAAAATCAACTTCAGGCCATATCAGAATAATCAAAAAACTGCCAAGTCTTCTTAAATTTGCTCATTGCTCCCACCCTCACCGCGTAGGCTTCTTCAAACGCCCTCGTACGTTTCATTTTATTAAACCATTTCATAAATGAGGGTATCTCAGGTGATCTCCAGTTTTGCAAAATTAAAGACCGTGCCATCAATGAACAAATCATTACAAATGCTTCTTCATATTTGGTCAAGACTGAGATAGTTCTAGAAATTCCAAATAAGGCTATCTTTTCTTGGGGATCTACCGATTTATGGATGGCCTGGCTTATGGCTCGAAAAATATTTCGCCAGTATTCATTAAGCTTCGGACAGGTATAGAAAATATGAAGCCAGTTCCCTCCCTCTTCGGCCTGGCACCGAAAGCATCTATTTTCTACCTCCGGAAATCGTTTACTCAGGGCCATAGGGGTATAATATGCTAGCCATCTATTTAGAAAAGCCATCCGTTTAAAATTAGCCGCTCTCAAGACCTTATGACCTAACTGAGCTTGAAGTTGCCATTCTTGGCATGACAAAACGCACCCCGTTTCCCGCTCAACCTTATCCAAGAAATTTTGCAAGATAGGGAGCTCGCTATCATTCCGGAGAAGGGAATACCATTTTCCTATGCCTTTCACTTTAGTTTCATATAGAAGGGAAGCCAGATGTATCGTCGCCGAGGGAGGGGGGAAATTGGCCATTTGGAAAAAATGAGAAATCTGTAAGTAATCAAGAAAATTGAGCACAGTTTGATCTGGATGTTTGTTTTGAATCTCCTGCCACAAGATGATCCTATTATTCATAAAGAAATGTCCCAATTCCTCTAGACCCATTTCCTTCCATTTCGTACAGGATGTAATAATAATCCTAAAGTCTTGCATTCCTGAAGCTTTAAGTAAAGCCACCCTGGGAAAATATTCTGTTTAACCCCTTCCATGCTCATGACGGAACGGTTCCGTCATGAGCATCGGTTGAGCTGTGCTCATGACGGAACCGTTCCGTCATGGCCCCGCCCGCGCTCGAACCCTTCAGCACCGCGGAGGAATCCGCGCAGCGCTGAAGGGGTTAAATAGTGATAACAATCTAAATGAAAAATCACGTAGTGTCTTATAACTAGTTTTTTTTAGCCATTTGATGATTTTCAAGAAAGTAGGAAGTTGTACGCCTGCCTCCTGAAGCATTTTGTCTAAAAAAAAGTGATCTTCTGAATTATTGATATCTAATAAACAAGCTACTTTATCCAGCATCACCGCCTCATAATAAGTTCGCATTTTTGGAAGTGCGAGCCCCCCGTTTTCTACCTCGAGGTGTGGAACATCAAGTTTAACCCTGGATGCCTTCTTAGCCCAAATAAAGTTCCTAAATAAAGAATCAATTTCTTTAAAATAACCCGCATTGATTTTTAAGGGCACATTGCTGAAAAGAAACAACAAAAGCGGGAGAATCGACATTTTAATCTGGGACACCCGTCCGATTAGAGATAAAGGAAGTACAGACCATTTATCAAGAAGGGTTTTTATTTTTGTCAATATGGCCCTATAGTTCAGGGAGAATAATTGATTGTTTAGAAATAAAAATACCTAAATAACGTACCGGGGCTAACTTGGCTGCTTGTATTTGTAGAATGGGTGGTAAAAAAGAGTTGTCATTTAAGTTTAGTATAATGATCTCCGTTTTATTCTGATTAATTTTATATCGCCCTATAGACTCAAAGTTAGTGAATTCCGCCAACAAATGATCTAAATTGGATTTATCCGGATGTAAATAAAGAATAATATAGTCTGCAAAAAGTTTCAATTTCTCCATCCCAACTATTGGAGGTCTTATTTCGGGATTTTCTCGGATTCTGATTGTAAGAGGCTCTATAAAAAAACGTAAATAATAAAGGAGAAAGGGGACAACCCTGTCTAGTCCCACGTTTAATGGATACTGTTCCAATCTGCTCGGCATTCAAAACTACTCTAGCTTCAGCTCCCGAATAAATATTTCTTAGCATATGTATTATTGATGATGGAAATCCAAACTTGTTTAGCCCGATAAATAATGCCTCCCAATATACTAAGTCGAAAGCCTTTTCGGCATCAACCATCATAAACATTGATGGGATTTTATTACAAGTACAGTAATCAAGA